>NC_134410.1:106283507-106916007 GCF_038048845.1 Mixophyes fleayi
CAAACATGGGGAGAACATACAAACTCCACACAGATAAGGCCATGGTCAGGAGTTGCGAGCAAAGAAGTGTAAATATCTCCGTATATGACCCCTGAGGCCAACTATGCAAATCTATACATTAGGCTTAGGGAGAGGTGAGCTGGAAGCAGCCAAAAAGCCCTGCATTGTAATTTGGAATTTAAAGCTCACCTATTGAAGTTTTTCCTGCATAAAAAATGACACATGGAATAAAGACTTAAAAGTGGATCAAATGGTGTCAGTTAGAAATATGAGAGCAACGTGTGCTTTGAATAGACTTTTCATCTTCAGCCCATTGCTATTTGATTCCTGTAAAAAACACAATGGTCCTAAGTGTCTGATCTGATGGAGCAAGAAACAGCTCTTTAAACCTATTATGTATGTTCATCTAAGTGCATTTTAGCACTGTGCTATACTACATTTGTTGTCTTAAATGACCAGTACAAGCAGCAAAAACCCTGTGATTTCTTTGCAACCTATTGTTGCATTGTCCCATTGACATTGTCATCCATTGCATAAAGTCTTATTGTGCCCGTATCCTGCCAATGCCCTTCTTGTCGCTGGCAATAATGACTTGATTCCAGGTTGGCAAATCACACAGACTAGAGCTCATTAATCCCGCCTGGGTGGAAGTCCACCTATTAATATACAAGGAAACACTTACATTAATTAGCTGTACAGGAGAAGTACATCCTTCTGATCAGAGTAACCACGGGTCAGATTCATTAAGGATCTTAACTTAAGAAACTTCTTATTTAAGTCTCCTGGACAAAACCATGTTACAAGGCAAGGGGTGCAAATTAGTATTCTGTTTTGCACATAAGTTAAATACTGTCTGTTTTTTCATGTAGCACACAAATATTAACTTTAAATTTCAGTGTAGAAATAAGCTATCAAGTATTTGTGTGCTACATGAAAAAACAGTCAGTATTTAACTTATGTGAAAAACAGAATACTAATTTGCACCCCTTGCATTGTAACATGGTTTTGTCCAGGAGACTTAAAGAAGAAGTTTCTTCAGTTAAGATCCTTAATGAATCAGGCCCCACATCTTTATGTATGAATATATAGTATAGACTACATACTCAAGAACGATCATAATATCTTTTAGAACTATGTATGTATTTTGCACCTCAGTGGTCAGTAATCGTCCCAGATGGTAACTATCTGTTTTAATCAGTTTCCAAGTTCTGTTATGATTTAATTGAACATTGTGTGCCTTATTCTGTGTTCTTTCAGCTTAAATGTTTTCATTAATACAGAAATCAAATGTTCATTTTGAATTGAATTTTGACTGGTAAAAATACCTTATCTGTACAATTATGTTGAAGAAACAGAATATCCTTTGTGAAAGTATTTACCATCGCAATTTATGAAGGCGATCGGTGAAATCTCTTAGATATAAGAAACTTGGACATAATTTGGTTTACAATCTGGTATAGGAGGATGATGAACATATGTGTAGGATATTGTTGTGTTGTATGATAAATTTGGGTAATATCTAAATTTACACATCACCTAAAATGCATATGTCATCTAGGTACAAAGCAACCTCAATGTTTTCAGCCTCTCAAACAAGTTTTGTTTAGCAGACTGTGATTTAAAGAAAAAAATAACCTTAGTGCCCTCCCCAAAGCTACGTAGACGGACGCCATCTTTCTTTTTAATCTGCTAGCATGCTGGTGCTTCTGTCTTCTCCTGCTCACTTGTGTATGGGATAACTGAATATAATTTGCAATAATGCTACAATAGGAAAATTAAGTCTATTACAGTCACTGAAAGAGGTCCGGAAACGCTGTTATTGTAAACATATGTCTTCTCTGAGCTTTCCTGTTGTCTGTCCATTTACAAGGATGCCATCATTTGCTATGACACACCTATGTTACAGTATTGTAATAAATCATATATCAGAAAACCTGGCCACACTTAGGGCTAGATTTACTAAGCTGCGGGTTTAAAAAAGTGGGGATGTTGCCTATAGCAACCTATCAGATTCTAGCTGTCATTTATTTAGTGCTTTCTACAAAATGACAGCTAGAATCTGATTGGTTGCTATAGGCAACATCCCCACTTTTTCAAACCCGCAGCTTAGTAAATCTAGTCCTTAGACTCATCCCACCTCTGAGTTGGTAAGTTGGTAATATTTTGTTGCCCAACAAGCAATAACTAGATGCATTTCCTGAAGCCAGTGCACCTTTCAGTGACGTTCTAAGTAATTTAGCTGCTTTAAGCAGTGACATAACTTTATAATACACGTCTGTATTTGAGCATATGACTTCATTCTTATTCTATTGGAGCAGCTTGAAGGATGTTCAGCTTTGTTCTAGAACTTTAGCTGACTTCTACTATAAAGGTGCCCATACAATGGCAGGTCCGGGCAGCGTTACGCCCAATTTGACTCATCCCGCTCAACATTTGAAAAGTAAAAGTTGGGACAAGATAGGCAGCACCATATTCCATATAGTCATGACATCAGTCTGCCCAACCACCACTCCATTTTACATATATCACAACCTGTTCTGACAAAAACAGGAGTATTGGGAGGTATGTTTGTGCAACCTACATATGTGGGCAAATTGGACAGATCCGGTCATTAAGCTACAGGGAGCATGATGAGGGTCAAGCAGTGCAGTAAGGCCATGACTGCGCACATGGTGAGATTCCTTCTGACCACATATTCCGCCACTTCTGATGAACATCTGAACATTCCCATCCACAATCTGATTGGCATCAGCAGTTGTATTTTTGTCCACACTCCGTGATTCACGGCCAGTTAGAGGTAAGATGGTCTAATCGGCTGTCAAAATAGCAAAGAACTTATGAGCACTTTAAGCTTTATAGCTAGAGGGTTTTAACCACACTTTCCAATTTTGTAGTCTTGCACTCTGGGAGATCCTGGAGGAATGGGTGAAGTGGGAGGGCGGAGTGGAGCGGTGCAATTGGTATCATTTTGGCCCATGGTGCAATAACACAGAATCAGAATTTTGTTGTGGGAGGCAGGGCCAAACTGATGCAATTCACAGTGAATCGGGTCATTGATGCTTCTACCTTCCTAATGAAGTGGGCAGCCTACGGGAGAATGGTCTGTTCTTCCGGGAGACCTACTCGGAATTTGGGTGTCTCCCAGACATTCCAGGAGAAAGGGCAGGTATGGTTTTAACCTGAGCTGACATCAGCATATTTACCATGTGAAGATGTGACACTTTACCTAATTTCCAAATTCCCTTTGTTACCCTTTATGAACATAACGCCATTTTGTGTATTGTCTGTATTATTATTACAGTTTTTTCATGGAAACTTTTGAGAACCTTTAAAAACAGATTTTTTTATTTTTTTTTAACAAGCACTTAAAGAAATTGGACTGAAACCACTTCAAATGTATACCAGCAAAACTTTGTGTAGTAAATGATATAACTATCCTGTCTACATAAAGTCATATAACAAAGCAGATACACTGTCACTACGCATAATTAACCACACACATAAGCAGATAGTGGGTTAAGAGTGCTTCACACCATGCATTCTGCACCTGATTTTACTTTCTCATCTCAACATGAAATAAAACAGTTAATGCGCTAATTACAGTAATTAAGTGTTGCCAATTTAATTACAGCTGAGAGTATTAACGGCGGTAACATTTGGTGGGAGTGCAGAATGGGAACCTTCCGCGTACGGCCTCCGCTCACAGACACCTAATGGGCACCTCCTACGCCCCTCTTATCCCCACACGCTCCTGAGCTGACACCACGGTGATAGGTTCACACTGCAAAACTTGTCAGGCTTCAAGCAGGAGGCAGCTAATTAGCTGCTAGGTTAATGAGTGTGATGGCTCTTGACAGCGTTTTGTTACAGCTTGTGCTGTATTTAAACAATAAATTATTGCTTAAGTGTGGCTTAGACAAGATGATCATAACAAATTTGTTTGGTGAATTTTTATGGAAGATCTGAAACATCAAGCATGACATAGGTCATATGTCATAAAATATAGACTACATTGTCAGCACAGAGCTGTTATTTTCTTTCTACTATACACATCTAAAGTGTTGATGACATTTTGGCACAAACATCGTTGGAACCATCACTGTCCAGGCGTACCCCCCTGCAGAAGCTTCTAGGAGAAGAATTTGGATGCCGACGGCAGCAGTTCTGAGAGTTTGGGTTAAGGCTTCTCAATGTATTTCAGATCTCTCCCTTGTAAGGAGACTTGCAGGATCCAGACCAGGGTGCCTGCAGTGTATTGCACTGGAAGTTATACTTGATAAACTTGCAATACTTATATTATATGAGACCTCACAAAAAGCATCACACCATCTTAGGAATGGCTTTTATAAATATGCAAATTGGAGTCAAGAGGACACAATAAAGGGCTCGCAACTGTGTGGGTAAGATCTTAGGACATCACATATGAGCCTAAAACTATGGTTCTATTAATCAGACCTCGGGGTCTATTTATTAAGCTGCGATCAGCCAAAAATCTGAAGAAGACAGCTGTTTTCTCTTGAGAATGGCCATCACAACTCTTCTTTCAATTTATCAATCTGTTAAAGTAGGAGATATCAGAATTTTTTCCTGCCTTAACCTGTGGTCACTGCGTCTCCATTAACTACCAGTGAAAAGCTTTGCGTTTTACAGCCAGCATTAAAAAAATTAACCCCATATCAATACAACTTTACCTTACCTTTTCAATGGAATCCATAGACGTCCATCACTGTTGAAGACAGCGTTGGGCTGCTGGTGAAGGAGTTTTTAATTATTTTAGTGAGCCCTGGCATGGTAAATACAAGTGGCAGTACATTTTGTATGATGCTTACTGACGCCCATTAGCCACCAATGTTAAATAGACCCCATTATCTGATTCTATCCTATATCTGCCTAAATTGCTACCATGATGTAGCACTGCCAATGCATATGAGATGTTTGATCTAGCTAACCATTACCAGTCAGTATAAGTCCTCCTCAACTCCTGCCATTACTCTTTATTATGGCACAATTTTATCCAATTTTCTAATCCAACATATGGTTGTTCCTTGTAAATCATGTAGCTTTATATAGTTTCTTGATTGTATTGTTCTGTGCTACCCTTATAATCATCATCATCATCATTATCTATTTATATAGCGTCACTAATTCTGCAACGCTGTACAGAGAACTTGCATCAGTCCCTGCCCCATTGGAGCTCACAATCTAAATTCCCTAACATATATACACACAGACCGAGAGAAAGACTAGGATCAATTTGATAGCAGCCAATGAACCCACTAGTATGTTTTTGGAGTGTGGGAGGAAACCCATGCAAACACGGGGAGAACATACAAACTCCACACAGAGAAGGCCACAGTTGGGAATTGAACTCATGACCCCAGTGCTGTTAGGCAGAAGTGCTAACCATTAAGTCACAGTGCTGCCCCCTTATAAGACATCAAAACACACCAAAATATAACCCCTGATTTGAAGTGTAATTTACAACATACAACTTTTTTCTTACAAGTTTTTTTTCACATCTTTAATCATTCTGTTGCTTACAAAAAACAACAACCATTGTTTGGTAAAAATCACTAGGTAATTCAACATACTGATTTTCTTGTAAAAAGATAATAACCCATACTGATGCTTGTAATAAATCCCATTCCTTTAAGTGTTTTGCAGGATTCGTAATCCAAGTTATTTTATTAGCTTCTAAATATGTTTCCTTTTCTCAAACAGCAGATAAAAAGAATACCAGGAAAACATCTGATAACAAGATTTAGCGGCACAGGGCAAGCAGTGCCATGGATATTAACTCCCACATACAATTCTCACAGTGCAGAATATTAGCTTTAATTTACAAAACAGCCTCATCTTCTATGTAGATAGCAAAGACAGATATAACCCAGGGCAAGTTTAATTTCAGATTGGGATTTCGCATAATGTTTTATTCATAATATTATATCAAAAGTCCACTGCAATCAAGTTAAGCTCTAAACTTTAACTGTTACGTCAATTTCATTTCCCCAGGACACGAATAATTTATTTTGTCCTGATTTTTTTTGAAGGGGGCAGCGTCCATACCCCTCCTGGAGGATTTCTGCTGCTTGACCTGGTTTGCAATTTTCGGCATCTCTGTCCGTCTAATTAGCATGTTCTCCAAAGACCAGGGCAGCTCTCCATGCACAGTAGGGGCCTGGGGCATTTAATAAGTAGTTGTTCAGTAGTAGATTTGCATGTTTCTCTCAGGGTATGAATAACGAATTACCTTGAAGACCGTTATGAGCTCCCCCTCCCCACCTCATCTCTGTTCACTGCCCCTCCTCAATTACCAAAATCAGGCCACTGCATTGTAATGCCAATGGAAGACTGGAGAAGACACAGGGCAGTGCAATACATGTACAAGGAGCAGATGGCACACTTAGGTCATTGTGTGTGCAATTTATTTATAAATAATGTTCTCTTGCCCCTGCATAAAACTTAACTTACTACCAAAGGGGGTCATATCTATTTAAATCTTTACACTATGGTTCATAGTCTTTACAAAAAACCAAAATAATATAAACTCACTATCGCTGGCTTAGCACACCATCGATTTGTTCTTTCTTGTATCACAATGTTCCAAATAAGAATGTTAGAAATACTATCGGGGACTATTATTATTACCGTTTATGTGTGTAGCGCCACCATATTACGCAACGCTTTACAGATAATATTTAAACATGCACATCAGTCTCTGTTCCATTGCAGTCGAAGGGGTCTATTTAAGAAGCGGTGAAGAGCCTAAATGCCGATTACCGCATTTTTTAATTTCATCATCATCATCACCATTTATTTATATAGCCACTGATTCCGCAGCGCTGTACAGAGAACTCACTCACATCAGTCCCTGCCCCATTGGGACTTACAGTTTAAATTCCCTAACACACACAGAGAGAGAGAGAGACTAGGGTCAATTTTGATAGCAGCCAATTAACCTACCAGTATGTTTTTGGAGTGTGGGAGGAAACCGGAGCACCTGGAGGAAACCCACACAAACACGGGGAGAACATACAAACTCCACACAGGTCGGGAATTGAACTCATGACCCCAGCGCTGTGAGGCAGAAGTGCTAACCACTTAGCCACCGTGCTGCTCAAATGGTTATCAATTCTCCAGCATTAATCTAATTATCGGGGCTTACCGTTGTCTCCTTAGACCTCTATGGGGAAAGCAGCATTTGTTAATTTGGTAACCAGCGTTACTGGTTATTTTTAATGGATTCTAGCTGTAGAGTCCCTAGGTTCGCTGGATTCCTCACTGGGAATTGCTATGCTATGAAGAGGGGACAATACTTTGTGGAGGAAGGGGTTTAATGCTGGGGTTCCCAGAACAACCGCGGGATAGTAATTTGCAGCGATGATTCTGTATGTACCACTGCAAGTTTCGGCTGCACATATTGAGAGTCCTCCAAATCATTTCTAGGCAACCTGATAATGTTCAGGGGTCCCATGGGCGGCCGTCTAACTTTTATAAGGGCCTTTAATCTGAGTAATAAATGAAAACAATACATTTGATCAAAGAAAGAGACACCTATCTGTAATAACATATTAGCAGGAATTTTTAACAAGTCTTATAAGCTACCACACAATTAAATCTGACAATAAAACAGTAGCTGGGGTGAAGGCTCAGAGGGCCACCTGTTGCCCATCACTGGTGTAAATATCTAGCACAAATACCTACCAGTATGTTTTTAGACTGTTGGAGGAAACTGTAGCAGGTGAAGGAAACCCATACAAAATGGAGAACATAAAAACTCCACACACATAGTGCCTTGTTGTAACCCGTGGTCCCAGCTCTGTGGGGCAGCAATGCTACATAGTGATAATGGATTTATGACTGTGTTTTCAGATTTGCTTAATGGTTGTTTTCTGTTACCCAACAAGCATATCCAGCCACCGTAAAAGACCTGTATTACCCTGATGTCAAATCTATTTTGGTGGTTATATGCCACATTCCGTTCAGAAGCTCAAAATGGCTGACCTGCTTGGGGAAGTTTCCTTTGATATTTTTTTTTTTTATCTACTTGTCTTTGTGACTGGAGGTTTAAACAGCTATTCCAGCAAAGGGCATGCAAGTTTTAGCTTAATTTTTAACAAAATCATAAATTATGCCCTTACTTTCTCTCAAAAAAGGTCACCAGTCCTCCTACATGCAAGGTGAGCATACCTCGCTACACCACCCACCACTGACTCCAGATAATATGTGGATTGTAAAGGGCACAACCTAACTGTGTGCTGTGCTCTATAACTCATGTCTGTAGCTGGGGGAGGTCAGCTGTAACTCTACTTTATACTTCTATCTACCTATTTATTGCTGAAAATGTTTACCAGGTACCTTCTAATGTATGTCAGGTTATTTCAAGTACGCTCTAAACTGTGTCGATGTGTCCCCATTATAACCTAATGTGTGTAAATGTTTACCAAGCAACTCTACAGCTGTTGTTATACTACAACTCCCAGCATGCTTTGCTCAGCTATACATATACATATAAGATACATATAAGCCACGCCTCCTCATATCTATGGGCAATTATTACATGTGTAATCAGCATGCTGACAACATATGAGTTTTCTTTAGAGACTGTTTTCTTTTCATCTTTCTACTGTGTCTCACACCCTCTCTATGTGTAATTTTGTCTTAAAATCTGCTGGTTTTTTTTTTAAAAAATCTATTTATATAAACTAACTTGGAGCTCAAAATATAATGTATTTTTATTAAAAAAATATCACTGGCCCTTTCAAACTAAAGAGTTAAAAAAATAATATATATATGTATATAGTCTTCAATCACTGGAACCAAATATTATTTCCATTAAATAATTCATAAAGCACCATCTCTTTGTAACCTATCAGCAGACATCTTTAACTTACACTCTATTTTGGACTGTGTGAATTGACGTCTCTGCATGAAGTAGCTCTGCTGGCTGTTCAAGGGGGAAGGGAGCTCAAAACTAAAACCTTTAGCGGCATAATGAAGCCAGAGACCAGCACTGCATGGGTTGGGCCAGTACCAGACCTGCAACAAGAGAGTCACTTATGGTAGAGTACGTCTAATAATGCAGCAGAGGACCATTGACTGACGGGTATGACGGCCACCCAGAGTTTAGTGACACGGCAAGGACGATTTAATGACTCATATATATGTATATGAAAAAGGCACTTGCCTAAACAGAGGATTGATACTATAATATGTTTATCTAGTCATGGGCCACTTGTTAACAACCAAAACACAAAGGGCTAGATTTACTAAGCTGCGGGTTTGAAAAAGTGGGGATGTTGCCTATAGCAACCAATCAGATTCTAGCTATTATTTTGTAGAAGGTACTAAATAAATGAAAGCTAGAATCTGATTGGTTGCTATAGGCAACACCCCCACTTTTTCAAACCCGCAGCTTAGTAAATCTAGCCCAAAGAGTTTCTTCAAATGTAAAGAACTAAATTGTAATTATTCCAGAACGCAAGTGGATGGTAAGGTTGTACGGATATCAGTACACCAACGGATTGCAAAAGAGCAGGTGGCGTTCATACAATAAGGTAATTATTACTATACTAACTTAGCTGATGTCGAATGCGAATCAGTTAATGTGTTAACGACCCGTTAATTACGTGTGAAAAGCAAAAATCCCTGGGGCACTTTCCTCGATGTGTCAGCGTTAACAAACCAAGTGTATATAACAGACTGCAAGTCTGAACAGAAAATAAACACACGGAATATTGTAAACATAAATTAGAAATGAAATTAGACTTGAAAGCGGATATATTTCTTCCTGGCAGAGTTGATAAGCAGTTTTCTGCGTTATCAATGCCAGTGTGAAGCGCATCTTCTTTTCTTCCTTTATTTCCACAGGGAGAGAATATACGTTAAGGGATTAGCTTTATGTTAGGGAAAAATGAATGGCTTTATGGTGAAAATCTTGTAATAAGTTATGGGCTATTAAATTCTTTGTTGCACTATAGAGAAATATGGGACACTGTTGTCTTGGGATTATGAAACTGTTTCCTCCCCACACACAAACTTTTATTGGCTTTATTCATGCTGATGTAACATAGTATTTTGCAAGTGTGAAGATAATTTGCATACAAATCTGTCTGTCTTTCTACCTGTCTGTCTGTCTATTTGGGTAACAGGAAATAGCTTTCAACCTTGCGTATAGTCTAATTCTGAGTGCATTAGTTCATCCAGTTAAGACAGCCATAGCAGATATCTAGAAGTTAAATTTTATAAAACATTTCTAGGCATCTTTAGCCTTAAGAGATACTTGCCTACTCTCCCGGTTTTTCCGAGAGGCTCCTGAATTTCAGGGAATCCTCCTGGACTCCCAGAAGAGTATTATTATTAATTTTTATTTATAGGGCGCCACTAGAGGTCGGTAGCGCCGTACAGGGACAAACGAGATTACAATACAAGGTGAGACAGCACAGTACAGTAAACAATAATCACAGTAACTCAGTGAGCTCAAAGCACCGCTAGAGGGGCGGAGGAGGGGAGAGGGGAAGGTCCGCCAACGACGGAGTCCAAGAGGGAAGGCACGGATGACAGGGAGACCCCTAGAGGGGAGAGTAGGCAACCTCCTGGATCCTTGTGGAGTGTGGGGAAAAGGGGGACATGGTGATGTTGTGGCATAAGTAAAGATTTAAGCCCTGTCCCCTTCTATTCAATGCCATGAACTTCGTCATTTTATAGTGGGGACAGGGCTAATCTTTGAGAGGGGGCGTGGTGACGTTGCCCCCTCTTACCCCCTGTCACAGATTTAAAAAGTTGGCAAGTATGGTTTGAGACTATTTCTTGTTAGTAAATATCCTGGGTGTCCTGGAATCTCAAAGGAGGACAATGCACATGTTAGTGTAATACGTTTTCATTTTATATCTTATTTAGGGCAAAATCCAGGGTGTCCGATAGATGATATTCTGTGATTGCCGTCTGTGCTGCCTGCGGTTCTATGTTGGTTATCTTATTCCACTTTCATGCCTTAAACTAGGTACAGACTACAGAAAATTACTACAGATGCGATTTCTGTAACGATTTAACCAAGGACTGAAAGTCCCAATGATCATGACGATTCATGTGTACACACCTACACGATTTATCCTCAGATCTGTGCTCTTCATCTGTCATAACCATCTGCTGAAAAGATCATGACTCTGTAAACTCTATGGAGATCTGCCTACACTGCTGGCCGCGAGCACATACACACTTCCACATTTGACATCGTTCCATCGTTGATTGTGATTTTAGTCAGTTTATTAAATCATATGAAACGATACTATGTGCTTTGCTATGATAAAACATGATTGTGGGACCACACACACTAATGAGATATCAAACCTAACAGTCGTTTATCGTATGATTGGCGCAATAATTGGTTGAGAAACCTGCTGAATGTACCCAGCTTCATTAGTGGCGTGACTAATTAAATTGGTATAGTGTATATAAATGACAAAGTGGCACCAGTTCAATGTACTTATATAGTAGGTGAAAAAGCCACTTTAAAACCAAATACTTAATTCAAATCAAACAAGTAAATAATTGAATGTTTTGTAGCTGCTGGATTCATACAGGTAGATCCACTTGTCCAACCCATTTGCTGAACAAATGGGTCTGTGGTCAATTTAGCCAGAAGCATTACAGGTCAAAGTGCACAGATCTGGGGTTAACAACCGGATAATAGAGGAGCTAATGATCACACACAGGGCCATCTTAACAACATTATGGGCCCCCAGGCAAAGCAGTGCACCGGGGCCCCTAGATATAGATATATAGATGTATACAGATACAGATATAGATATATAGAGATATAGATAGATAGATGTACTTGCTCAGTGACCCTTGTAGGTTTTTTTTGCAGGTTTTTTTTTTTTGGCAGGATTATTTATTCTCATTAAGAGCCATGCCTATGGGGCCCCCTTGCCCGTGGGGCTCCCGGGCAGCTGCCCATCGTGCCCAATGGAAAAGATGGCCCTGATCACACACATGACAATGCCGTCAACAGTTCATCATGCAGTGGAAACAGTTTGATCAATTCTGTTCTTATTTTTTGGGGGGCCGGACACTGATTCTGTGGACATAGAATTTTTCATTTAGTCTAAAATTACCAAATTGGCAGATGAGATTGCCACGTGTGCTGCCAGCATAAATCAAATGTTATTTTGAAAATCATACTATAGAACATATTGCCTTGTCCCCACTGGTCGTGTGTATCTACACAAAGTATAATACAATCAGATGACAGGTATTAGGAAGTTGTGAGGCTGTGGAATAATGGGCAGATAGAGCCCCTAATTAGCCATGCCGCATACTTCTGCCCACAGATATTTTACATAAGTGCCAAGTGAAGATTTCTCATTATAAACCTTGTTGGTCCTCATTAGGTTTCTATACGGAGTGTATCAATAGCGTTCAGCTCCGTCCTCTCAACGTGGGCTGTTGTTAGCTGGCAGCCAATGGGTTACATATAGTTTGTTTTAGCTGCCTCCCCATATCGAGCAAAGCCATTACAAAAGGTTAGCTGCGCCATTACAACTGCTCCAAAATGAGGGAGGAAGCGGTTTTATGGGTCTCTAACTCCCACTTCAGCCATGAGAGCAAACTAGCATCAGTTTAAAGGTCAGGCGGCTGCGGCATGACAGAGGGGGGGATATTAGAGGCAGGGGGCAGGTGAAGAAGCAGCTCAGCACTGGGGTGATTCCGCAGCATCAGCCTGCAGAATTATGGCTGCCCAGAGACTCGGTATCACTTTAATGAGTCCGTCTGAAGAGGAAGAGTCGGGATTTATGTAGCTGTTCATAATTTTCTGTAGAGAGGGTTTATGGCACACTTAAAATCCACATTGCCTTTTTTTTTTTGTATATGTTACATTTTCCAATTTTTTAAAGTCTACACGACACTCCTGTTTCGGCTCAGAGACTTCACCAATTAAAGCACAGAGAGAACGGTTGTCAGGAATATATTCTGGCCACAGGTGACAACCTTGTTATAATGCACAACTTGTTACTTCTGGAAACGTACTTGTGACTACTCTCCATAGTCCTTTATACAGCCCTGCTTAACAACAGCGACCAGTTTTAAATCTTGGGGTATATTTACTATACTGCGGGTTTGAAAAAGTGGAGATGTTGCCTATAGCAACCAATCAGATTCTAGCTGTCATTTTGTAGAATGCACTAAATAAATGAAAGCTAGAATCTGATTGGTTGCTATAGGCAACATCTCCACCCGCAGTTTAGTAAATGTAGCCCTAAATCTTGTCTCACTCAAACATTCTATGAATTCAAAGTTCTGTTGATTTGTAGAGGGGGTACCCTTTAAAAATAGTTTTTCAGAAGTGAAAATGATAAAAATATATCTAAACAAATCTTAATAAATCAGTGGTTCTCTATAGATTTGTTATATGTAGGTGTGTTATATTGTAATATCTGATGTAATTAGAAAGTAATATCTCTCATCTCGCGTATAAAATAAGACTTCACGTCGGTGTTAATAATCAGCTCCTTTTCTGACACCCCTTAAAAACATGGGGTTCAGCCGAACGCAGTCATCACACATAAACATCCTCATTCTCCAACTATAAATCATACAGATTCAAATTAAGGCAAAAGTACAGCTTCTAAATGGATCTGTTTCTGCTCGTAAATTGTCTCCTTCTAATGAGCAGCCAACTAAAGAGTATAAATAACTTTCTTGGCATGGCGTGTATTTCCAAGGTGCCAGAAGCATTGGAGACATCACAGGAGTTAATGAAATTGTCTGTTATCAAAGTATCATAAAACTGTACAAATTAAACTGTTGGCCATTTACTGCATTGCTCTGCAGGCTGACACAGGGAAGGTGCAGAGGGCTGTTTCATCTACTTTATTGGTCCTTGGCCAAAGTTCACAGGGAAGTGCATATCTACGCAAACACATTTAAAAATTCTCCCTTGTCTTTACCCGCACTGCCCTTGTAGTTCCCAAGCTCCTCATAGTAATTATAGGAAGGAATACTTGGTGGTGATACATGTCTGAAACACAGATTTTTTTTTCTGGTGTTCCGTATTTTGTAACTTTATGGATAACCGGCTTCCAGACAAGAAATCCAATATTTGTGTATGCATATAATATAAATATTAGAGATGCTCAGGCTCGCTTCCTTGAGAACCAGACACACCCGATCTTAGGGGATCCGAGTACCGAACCGCTCGGTACTGTTGCGCACCCTCGGAATTGAAAACGTGGCAAAACGTCATTGTGACGTTGTCGGATCTCGCAAGTTTTGAATTCCTTTTTAAGTTCCAACATAGCGAGGGGTGGGAGGAAGGGCGGACCCCTATTTTTCTTTCCTACCATTGCTGTGTGCCAATGCATCCTGGATGTGCTAGGAACTGCCGTGTGTTTGTGTCATTGCTCTGTCGCTTACCATCCAGCCAGGTCGCTGCAGTATTTGTCTGAAAGTGTATGAAAATAATATTGTGATCTGTGAGATGGTCAAAATTGACTGCAAATGACTTGAAATTAGTGTTATTGAGGTTAATAATAATGTCGGAACAAAAAAAGAGCAAAATTATGTGATTTTAGCATATTTTAGGATTTTTTCTAAAAAATCAGAAACCAAAACCAAAGCATGAGGGTGGTTTTGCCAAAACCAAAACACGAAGCTAATCCAAAACCAAAACCAAAACACGAAGCTAATCCAAAACCAAAACACACGAGGGTGGTTTTGCCAAAACCAAAACACAAAGCTAATCCAGATCCAAAAACAAACTGAACAAACTTAACAACTGAAAAAAAGAAAGTCCCGTTCATGTGTACACGCTAAACACATTTTACACTATTTACCTTCAGATCTGTGCTCTTCATCTGTCATAACCATCAGCTGAAAAGATCGTGAGTCTGCACAACTCCATAAAGATCTATGGACACTGCCGGTCACAAGTGCATACACACTGATGGATTGGAACAACATCGATCCATCATTGATCGAGATTTTTAGTCCAGTTTAAAAATCAAATAAAACGATACGATGTACTGTGGATCGATAACCGTTCATCGTTGCAGCGTACGCACTAATGCGATATTGGCCCAAACGGTCGTTTATCGTGTGATTGGTCTAATAATCGGCTGAAAACACAGTAGTGTGTACCCAGCCTAACTGCAAAGGAGGTGGACGGAACATAAGCGATCAACAAACACTTTGCCTGTTCTGTACATAGAACTGCTCTGTTACACAGTTACTGTCACTCGTTTCTGTGGATTGTCTCCGTTTTTTAAAAATGTCTAATTTTTTCTGTAATAATATTGCTATATTTAGTTTTAGTAGTGTTGCTTCTCCCCAAGTATTTTGTATGTTTTGTGATATAAGATTGGTTGAGGGTGTAAGTTTCACATACTGAAATGGGATCTATTATCTGTAGTGCTTGGGACTCCAGATATTAATACATTTTCTGAATACAGGAGTTCTACTAAACTACATTTAAAAATTCCCACTGTGTTCCCCACATTGCCCAAGAATAGTTTGGGAAGCAACACTCTTGATCATTGTCCGCGTGTATTACATCATCCAAATGCAGCAATATTTTTTTCTTTTCCATATTTCGAAACAGTCTGGAGAATGTGTTTCCAGATAAGAGACACAATACCTGTACACTTAATGCATTACAATTCTGCACAGTGTAGTGCGTTATTTTGAGGGTGATGTAACAACCTGTACAACTACATTCAGGGGCAGAGTTTCTGGGTCTTGGACTGTTCTTATAACTTGTCTGGAACTATGGGCCCCCTATTGCTCTGTGCCCTGGTGGGTGCCCCTATTACAATCCACCACTGTCTGTCTGGAACTTGCCACGTGTGACATGCTCAGATCCACTTGCCCACTCCAGAAATTGTATGCCAATGTTGGTAGCTACCCGGATGTATCCTGCAACACAAAAAAAGAAAATTCAGTACAAAATCATAACATCCACTTTCATATAGTGAAAATCTACTTTTTCACTGATAAATTCCCTAATGATCTCCAGAGTGGTCAAAAACAGTTTCCTTTGGCAGCAGAATACAGTATATTCTGTTCTGAAATTGCATTGCAACTGTAGGCCGTTTAGCAGTCATGTTAGCAAAATTGCATCTTTACACTCTCTGATCTCCGATCGAACAGGTAGAACTGCTGCAATATACTCCCCTCTCAAAACTAAATATTCCAGCATAAACATTTACTGCCCCCAAATAAAAAAATAAATAAATATGTTTACCACGGAAAGAAATCTCGTGCTGTGATTACAACTTTCTTATCAGATTCAAAGGAGCTTTTGAGGAGGCTGGGAGAAAAGGAGTATAAATCTGCCTCCAAAGAGGGTTTATCTGAGCAGGGGAATGAAATAAACATTGGAAGTTCTGGATACACAGAGACTGCATGCACTTTACGGTGTGTAGATTTATTTCACTGCAGCTGTACGGCCATGATTTATCAGCATTGCCTGTGCTGGAATTTCTGTTATATCTCCCATGCCTGGAAGTAAGGAGTTAACTGGTGTTAACCATTGCTTCAGCTGGTGTGCTGTGTTAGCCAGAAATCTTGGCTCTAACAGCCCATTAACCGTTCAGCTGCCAGCATTCAAATGCAGTTTCCAGTATGCTTTGTTGTCAGGCAGATGTATCAATATATTGCGCTCGAGGTGACATGAGGGCATTATTGTTACCGAGCAGAACTTGCTTCAGTGGATTTAACAAAGATACCCTACAGACCAACACAAAAACATAACAACATAAAAAGCATAAAAAACCATCAGCAAAAAATAATTAATAATGAATTATAAATAAATAATAACTGGATTTAAAAATGCCTCTCTATCCATGCTGTTAATGGCGTGTTCACTTCTTCATCATCATTTATTTATATAGCACCACTATAATTCCGCAGTACAGAGAATGCACTCACATCAGTCCCTGCCCCCAATAGAGCTTACAGTCTAAGGGCTAGATTTACTAAGCTGCGGGTTTAAAAAAGTGGAGATGTTGCCTATAGCAACCAATCAGATTCTAGCTGTCATTTTGTAGAATGTACTAAACAAATGAAAGCTAGAATATGATTGGTTGCTATAGGCAACATCCCCACTTTTTCAAACCCGCAGCTTAGTAAATCTAGCCCTAAATTTCCTAATACACACACAGACTAGGGTAGGGTATTTGATAGCAGCCAATTAACCTACTAGTATGTTTTTGGGAGAACATGCAAACTTATGACCCCAGTGCTGTGAGGCAGAGGTGCTAACCACTAAGCCACCGTACTGCCCGATCCTCTGTTTGCATAATTATTGTGTACTAGCAAGTAATAAATTATTTTAATGATATTGTCATTTTTTGGTACAAGTACCTAACTTACTAACAATTATATTTTAATAAGTATATGTTTGATGTTCCAGAAACAATTACAAAGTGTCAAAACATCATTAACTATGCTTACTGCTGCAACACAATACGGCGGCGGTGGTATGACTGCTGCTTTTTACTCTGGAAGTAATCACATTCTTCCATTTGAAACACACTTTCACAAACACCAGATTGATAGAGGAGCTCTTCTCCTGTACGAGCAATTTCATGCAAAGAATACCCATGAGGCACTGAAGTGCCAAACCATTCAGGTTCTTTCAACTCATGGATGGTGTTCTAGGTATGTCTGCTTTTCACTGACCTTGAATAAATAAGGTTAGTTTAATCTACCTACCCAATGCCATTGTCAAGCCATGCTTGTGAGCCAGTGGGTATAGTTACATGACATTGCCAGCCTGGCACCTGGTGTTTTTTGAAGAATGGTGCTGTATAGGCATGATTAAATCTACAATAAAAAAAATAATATATAGCTTTTAGCCAATTGTAAAATAATTCAAATGTAACACAATATTATACCTTCCAACATTCCTTAACCCAGGAAACTTTTGGATACAAATTATCATAAAATACAGCTACAAATACCACAAAGAACCAAAAGATAAGCTATAAGGAGGTTATCAGGGGTTTATGTCTAAAATAGATGTGTGACAGCGGACAGTAAGGAGGTATACGTTAATACGTAAAAACAGAGCCAGGAACGGAAGCAGACTCTCAACAAGACAAAAAGTCTAAAAATTTCTGGATAAATTCATATTATTCAAATACGGTATTTGTAATAATTGCAGTCAATAAACCGTAGCTTAAACTCACCGAGGATAAGAAGGAAAGAAGAGAATTATGTCCAGCAGACTGAACTAGAGGTATTGTGACCAGTTTTAAAAATAAAGCAAAAGACCATAGTAACGAATAAATAAAATGTTTGAGACTGAAAATTTATATTCTCTGGCTTGTATTTTTAAGATGTTTTTAGAGCATAGATTGCAGCTCAATAAAATAATTTAAATACATAGTAATAAATGTAATCTGAGTCAAATTCTTGACTTTTACTGTACTCCTTGGTTTTCACACATAGATAGTGAACTGCATTTCCTTATCTACATACTATAAGTGTGTTACATCTTTGTAAATAAACCAGTGTTACAAGTTTGTACATAGAGAGGTTAAACAGGACATAGATTGCAGGCGAAAGAAAGAAAATATTGATTCTAGCAGAATACAATTTGTTTAGACATTATAGCATAATAAATAAACAGCAACAGCTGGACAGCAATTTTCATGACAGTCAGTGAGGAATTGTTAGGATGTTTGTAGATTAGTGAAGCAATACAGTCCAACTCTTTATACGTAACACTGCCAGTCTTACACTGTGCTGTATACAGAAATTTTCAGACTTTGTTCAACTGATGTCCGATTGATGGTACCTCAAACCAAAGGAGAAAGTAACTTGTCCAATGCCACAAGTAACCAACATTGTTACTATATAACATGTGTGCTATATAACACTAGCAGCACATCACATAAAAAATAATTAAAATACAGTTACAAACCAGTTTCAAATGTGGTCTTAGGCTGGGTACACACTGCAGAGTTTTCATCCGATTATCGGGCCAGTCAAACAATGAACGACCATTTGGCCCATTATCACAGTGTGGACCCTGCAAAGAGCAACGATTATTGTTCCATTTTATTTTTAAACTGGACTAATGTTCAACGATGGAACAATGTCATTCGAATTCTGCAGTGTGTGTGCACTCATGACCGGCAGTGTCCATAGATCTCTATTGAGTGTGCAGAGTCACGATCTTTTCAGCTGATGATTATGACAGATGAAGAGCACAGATCTGAAGGTAAATCGTGTAAAACGTGTACAGTGTGTACACATGAATTGGCTGAGCAGGACATTTTTTTTCTGTCTTTGGTAAAATCATTAAAGATGTCGCATTGGGAGAAATCTTCTGTAGTGTATACCCAGCCTTACAGATAGCGTTTTCCACAAAGAGTTTGCTTTCTAATTTGATAGGATTTATTTAATCCTTTAATGACCAAGGTACTTTGTAGCTTAGTGACCAGACACATTTGGATATTTTTGCTATGTGCTGGTTGAACATCAATAATGTTTTTATTTGTTAGGTTACGAGAGTGACGTTTCTATTGTAGTTTTTGAAGACAGATAGTTTTTTCTTTTGCTAGTGATTCTAAAAACTAAATTAGATTACAAAAAAGTGAAAAGATTTGTAACTTATATCTTGTTTGTGAATAACACCTTCTTTCACTTTATTTAATTCTGGTAAGGATGGCTACAAAAGACATTTTTGGGATGCAGGGAGGGAGGTCTGACCAGCTGGTAAACCAGTTTTATCAGAAGATGTTTCCCCTTGCAACCTGGGGAAGCCAGAATCTAAGAGCCCACTTTTAGCAGGACCATAATAGTGACTGTGTCTGCTAAGCTAAATACAATGGACCAATGTTTCTATCAAATAAAGTGATAGTAGATTCATCAAACCTTCCAAGAAGCAACAGTGGAGTTGTACATTGGAGCAGAGTAGTATATTTTAGAAAATGCTCGCTATAAGCTGATACTGAGGATTACACTGTTCACAAGGCAATTAAAAGTGTGCAATGTCCAAGTTCTAAGAAAATCGTGAATTACAGTGTTTTGATTCGCTGCCATGTGCTATGTCATGCTTTCCCATAGGGGTGCAATGTCTATTGTATAGGCTGCAGTGGTTTCAAATCAATTTATATGTGTCTGCATTATTTCCAGGATGCAATGTATGTAAAGGCTGTGATAATTCTGCACTTCCCAGTGACCCCTTTCTGTGGGCAACAATTCCAAATCTATACATTGTGCAGCATAGTGGCTAAGCGGTTAGCACTTCTGCCTCACAGCACTGGGGTCATGAGTTCAATTCCCAACTGTGGCCTTATCTGTGCGTAGTTTGTATGTTCTCCCCGTGTTTGCATGGGTTTCCTCCGGGTGCTCTGGTTTCCTCCCACACTCCAAATACATACTGGTAGGTTAATTGGCTGCGAACAAATTGACCCTAGTCTGTGTGTCTGTGTGTCTGTCTGTGTGTGTGTTAGGAAATTTAGACTGTAAGCTCCAATGGGGGCAGGGACTGATGTGAACGAGTTCTTTGTACAGCGCTGCGGAATTAGTGGCGCTATATAAATAAATGGTGATGATGATGATGATACATTCTGATGAATGAATGATTGCTCTTTAACAACTGACTAGTAGATGTGCATGTTTGAAATCAAATAAAACCAACATTTCTATTTTTGTTCATCTGCAGTACAGACCTTTAGGTGTCCTTTTTAATATTTGTCTATATATTGAGTCTGATTAATCAGAAGAGGTGATTCTTACCACTGCCATTGTAAAGGTATTTACATTGCATTGATGTAATTCACCTCTGATTGGCTGTCTAGGTCCCTTATAGCAAGGGAAATTAAGCAGATATTTAATTGGCAAGCACCAGATGAAAATGAGCTATAAGTTTGATGAAATACACCCTTCATCGTACATCTTTCCTTCTGTCTTCCATGCAATCACCGTAACAAGGAAGATTCGCACCAAACAGCGCAGAGAGAAGCCAAGTAATCATTTTCTTCCCCTCTCTCCTTGGTTTCCCAAATTGAAGCGGACACATGATAAAAATGTCAGCCCCTCTCGGCACGTCAGGCCCCTAACAGGATTACATGTCAGCCCTTAATGCCTGGCTGTGTTTCCCCCTCACCATGAATGGCTGCATTATTGCTGGCGGAAAGTTCCGGTAATATATAGTAAGAGACAAGTAGCTCTTTATGGCCAGTGATTATTCGCTTTGAATGAAACCTGTGATTTATGTCCATTTAACTGAGCAGCTCCTTGTAAAATTCCCACCGCTGCATTTTTCCTCAATACAGAATGACTGAAGCGAAAGTGACAAGCGGCTTGGCGTGGAAATGTGCCGAGCGCTGCGGTGTTATATTTAATATACCTGACACAGGAATCGTGTGCAGTTGGCTAACCCCTGCACTGCCGAAGGCGGGCTGCACACAGCCACTTGGGCTTATTAGTTGGGCAGTTGTGATCTTAGGACTTCTCCCACTAACCCCGGCTGGAAGACAGCAATGTAGATATATATTGGGAGGAGTTCTGCGTGAATATACTAGTTGTCAGGGAGTGTTGAAAAGAAATAGTGAGATTTGAATGAAATATATAAGAGGAAGAAATCAAAATGAGTTTTATGGTTTGGTTATAGAGAGGATTAGGGACATATATGGTCACAATGGGAGTATTCCCCCTACTGTAAACTATAAGGATATTACAAGTCCTCGAGGACTTTTATGCATGTTATAGAGATATGATGTGACGTCTAATATCCTTTGTTATTTCATAGTACGGGGTACATTATTCCTTATACTACACAAGTATCAACGGTGTGTTTTACCATTCATAAAGTGTTAGAAGACTTTCTAGTGTCACGTGACACAAGTGACATCAATTCTCTTAAAACAAGTTCTGTATTACGAAAGTGACATCACTAGTCGGCAAATATAAGCGATCACATCACTACTCAGCAAATTTATTTTTATATTTTACAGGATATTTTAAATATATTCATGTCACTTGCGTAATAAATGTTCCTCTATGTACAATCTATGCAAGGTACTCCGAGTCCTTAAACTGTGGCTTAAACTGGCCTATAAGCGGATTTTAGAGAGAGAGTTTGAAAACAGCTGATACAGTAAAGTGCTATTAGCAGTCACATCTCTAGCTAGACACATCACCTAAAATGTAGCTTCTGTCAGATTCCTTGTACCTACATCTTAATCGTTGGATTATAATTGGACAGATTCCATTTTGTGTCATTTTCTTGGCTATCTCAGAGGTGCTCTATACCTTCCTGATTGATGATCTGTTCCTCTCCTTACATGTTAGAACTGTTTTTGGGATCCCGAATTGGCCACTATGAAATTAATGTGTCTCAGATCTATCTATCTATCTATCTATCTATCTATCTATCTATCTATCTATCTATCTCATATCTATCTCATATCTATCTGTCGATCTCATATGTATCTATATCATATCTATCTATTGATCTCATATCTATCGATTTCATATCTATCTATCTATCGATTTCATATCTATCTATCAATCTCATATCTATCTTATCAATCTCATATCTATCTATCTATCTATCTATCTATCTATCTATCTATCTATCTCATATCTATCTGTCAATCTCATATGTATCTATCTATCTCATATCTATCTATCGATTTCATATCTATCTATCTATCTATCTATCTTTCTATCTCCTATCTAACAATCTCATATGTATCTTTCTATCTCATATCTATCGATTTCATATCTTTCTTTCTATCTATCTGTCTATCTCCTATCTCACATCTATCGATATCTTATCTATCTATCTATCTATCTATCTATCATCTATCTATTATCTATCAATCTCATATCTATCTATCTATCTGTATTGTCACTCGACACTTGATATCAATGAAACTAGCTCCAACCTATTTTCCAGTGTTGTCTTATAACATTTAAATTATGACGGTTGCCAAATTAAGATTTTCTACTTCCAGACAACTTTAATTCACTGATTTGTGCATTAATTCCTGCAGCTTTTACTAAGTACTCTGCTTTATCATTCTTTTAATATATATACTTCAGATAAGGGTTTGATCAGAGCTGAGGCCTTCCAGTTTTAAAAAGCTGATAACTTTTTAGCAGTGAAATAGTTAGTAAGGTTACATTAAATAATATCAAACATCTTCACGCCTCTCAGGTTTGGGGACTTGTACCTACCTATATATAGGTGAATAGCTCAAGGCTGCATGTACAATCTACACATTTATTGTTGTTATACTATCATGTTCAGATCCCTCAGTTTAGGGTTAGTTACCATTAAAAAACATGTTTGTGTCAACTACAACCAAGAAAAATTTGACTTGTTTATAAAAGGTTGCAAAATGAACATAATTATTTTTGCCATTTAATTGATTACTTTTAGAATTTGCCTAGTGGACCCTTTAACAAATAAGATGATCACATGTATATCTGCAGTTTTAGATTATTACTAAAGATGCCGTTAGATGTTATACCTGTCAAAATCCCATCTCACTATCTTTTCATCACAGCTAAGCACCTCATAACAGCAGCAACTTTTACTATACTCCGTGCCAATTAAATAAACACACAATTACCTAATTTACTGCACAACTTGTCTTCTTCTCCTCCACAAAGGATACTGGCAGTCACTTCCTTTATCTATCTGTTCCATGCATTTATACTATAGGTAGCTTCTCCAGTTGTTGATACAATCCTAGCTTTGTACAAAAAAGAATATAATTTTCTGCAGTGTACACAAATAGCTTAGATAAATATTGTGATATGATCGAAAAAAATACATAGCTATACACTAGTCATAAAGCTGGTAGACTGGTAGATTTGATTAATAAGCAGACAGATAGACAGACATATTTAATACTGTACTTCATACTTGCCAACCTTATGTTGGCTGGGTCCGGGAGATCCTGGAGGGCAGGAGGGGTGTATGGGCTGAGGGGGCGGGGCTTTGAGATTTGCGCCATTTTGACCCCGCCCCTGGTTACGTAATGCCTGTTTTGGGTCTTTTTACAGTGAAGCTCCGCCTGTACATTCCCTCATTTTTTTGAAGTGGGCAGATGGGCCAGATGCAGGAGAATCGCCAGCTCTCCCGGGAATCCGTGAGACTGACCCGAATTTCGGGAGTCTCCCGGACATTCCGGGAGAGTTGGCAAGTATGCTGTACTTTATGAAGTAATAGTAGCAGAGTTTGGGCCATTTCCCTAAATCTCTCATATTTTACATTTATAGACTGTAAGTAATACTGTTTACAGATCGGAATACTGAGTATCACCAGGGCACTGTTCTCTGAAGCTGTGTGCTCTGGATATAAGTTTCAATAAAGTTTTTTTTTAAAAAAATAAAAAAATATTACAATAAAGTTGTAATAATAAAAAAATGTAATAAAGTTTTAATAAAAACGTATGCAAAATTCATCTGGGGGAGCAGGTTGAGTAGTTTTTAGTCCCAAGTTCATCTCTGGCACCATAAACAGAATTTGGCTAGTTATTTGTTAAACAGAAGATGCCCTCCATATGCACCTTATCTCCCAGGTGAGCGCGCTGATTACGCTGTGCAATATTGTTTTGGTAGAGAGAGGCAAGCGTGCAGTCCAGACTCCGCAGGGTGCTAATCTCTTTATTTATAATTCAAAAGCATTGCCCATATAGTAATGAACCCTTAATGAGCTGCTGAAAATGCCTGAGATTATTACATTTATCCCATACCCTGCAATCAGGGGGCACCCAGAGTGGACGTTTTAATGCGGCTCTACAAGAGTGGGAGCTGGTATTTCTGAAAGGTTAATATTGTGGCTGACCTCTACTTTTATTATTTGGTCTGGAAAACGATGCCTCCTATTCAGACATTTATTTTTATCTATAAAACAGAGGAGGGAGGCAGGTGTTTGCATGCTGACAAATACTTAATTAGGATTTGTTGAAAGATACCCAGAGATGGATGGCAAGTCACCCTTTTCTGTGATCTGTGACAAAGAGATTGCCAACAGTACACAAAATGTTACTAACTGAACTGATTATCTTGCTGCAGAAGCTGTTATATTTAGGAAACACGCATGGGACTAATAGTATAGTGGAACATATAAGCTAAACGCAGGTATATCCAGGATAATTATGCTCTGGCAGCCTCTCATTAGCTATGTTACTAGTGCAATAAAACAACTTCAATGTGCAAGCTGCATTGTGGGGATAGAGCTTGCCATATTACAACAATAAAGAGAATATTATAAGCCAAACCCATATCTCTGCTGCAAACAAGTCGTATCAACCTTTTGTCATGTCTGGAATGATGTCTTATAAATAATTTACTCACTCTATTATGTCTTTCTGCTCCCTGGACCTGTAATTTTACATATTGGTCTGAGTCTATTTAATTATCTGTCTTAATAGCCATTAAGACAAGGGCTATGTGTTATTTAGCAAAACACAAAATGTATCTGCTGCATTCCCCATAGACTATATAAACTGAAAATTAACTTGCATGCGTGCATTGCAATCTAGCTTTAAAGCGGTATATCTGTATTGTATCTAGAATATTATAAAGATAAATCTTTTTTTTTTTTTAAGCTTTTGACTATGATCTTTTGCATTCACCTTGAGTTATTTTTATTGCGGATGTTATTATTAGATAGTTTAGTTATACATCTAGGGGTAAATGTATCAAACTGTAAGTTATTGACGGGATTGAAAAGTGGAGATGTTGCCTATAGCAACCAGTCAGATTCTAGCACTCATTTTGTAGAATGTACTAAATAAATGATAACTAGAATCTGATTAGTTGCTCTAGGCAACATCTCCACTTTTCATTCCGCCCGGAAAATCTTCAGCAAAACAACACAGTGTGAATTTCCTTTACTAAAACTAGTGTCGCATCCAATTTACAGACATATTGTGATATGATTGCTAATTCAGGAGAAAATGTCAATAATTATTGCTGATTCAAGTAAAGTATAAGATTATGGGGGGAATCCAATTGACCGCTGTTTTTTTTTACACCGTGATAAGTAATTTTAACGTGGTTTTCACTAATTTTAGATAGGGTTAACTTTACCCGATATACAATTAAATTTTTACCACACTGTTTTCTTTGCACAAACAGCCCTATCGCAGACAGTTAGAAGATCCATGGTAAGTATAGGGAGAGAGGGAGGGATAAGCGTTAAAAGCTATTCAATTGATTTTTAACGCGGCGTGGTCTGTCAAATCTCCAGTTTTATCTCATACCTGTGATGGCTGTGCAAAAAAATTAAAAACATAAGAAAACTCTTTGAAATCATGTAATAATGTAAAAAAAAAAAAAAAGATACATTTTGTTTATCAGTAATGCATAACATGAAAAAGGTGATTTTCTTTTACAAAAGGCATGTAAAAAAATATCATAAAAGTAATAAACACACTAATCACTAATTAATATATTTATGTATGTTATGTATACTAATATGTATGTACTAATGTGTTTTGTCATGATATAGATGATTGTATAGTAAAAAAAAGTACTATATGTAGATATTATAAAATGGAAAGGTTGTGTAATGCAATGCAAATGTATGCCAATGCATTTTTTTAATTATGGATGACCGTGTTAAACCCTCCCCTTCACTCCCCAAAAAATTTGCAAGCACCAATGATTACCACGCGGGGGCTGGCTTACCTGTTTTAGAATTGAATTGCACAATTTTTTACGCGGCGGTAGCTAAAAACGGTCACGCCAGCAGGTCAAAACCCACGCGGGTATTTATTTATTTATTTTTTTCACCTGGCGGTCAATTTAAAAAAAACGCAGTCAATTGAATTACCCCCTGTGTCTATGTGGAACAGAAATAGTCTACTTACTCAATTGAGTAGGATTATACCCTGCTGGAACAAGAATTGGGATTGGTGGGTGATACACAAAACAATATTCATACAGTAGTCAGAGTCTCTGTCATAATTGAAGTTGAGAAGACTTATTTATTTAATGGCCCCCTGTTGTGTAATGCTGAGTTTCGTGGTATCGTGCAGTGAAGTAGACGTTTAGAGTAGAAATTTTGTCTTTCTTCTGGTGCCAAACTTATGTCTATGAAGCAAGTCCAGAGTCGGACCTGACAAACCTGGATCACTACTCTTGATTGTTTGTTTGTTTTTGTTTTTTTTTAAAAAAAACATTTTGCATTCTCTGTTAGCGTATGTCTTACAAAATTGACTTTCTATAGAGTAAACAAACACATCTTGTTTCGGAAAAGTCAACAACTCACTGTGCCCTGTGACGTTGATATAGTACAAGGGTTTGTCCAGTGCTAGAATTTACTTTACTTTCATGCTTTAAACAGCCTCTTCAGTATTTGTAGATTGAAAGTCTATACACCTATAATCCCCTCCTCCCAGAGTGTCTGTGAGGATGGGTTGAAGCAGACATAGATAAAGCTTTTGTAAGAGGTACTCTAATGGACCTGACTTTCATGACAGAGGGTTTATCTGTGTTCTCCATCTAGTATAGCTAAATAAAAAAGCGATACTCAGTTCTCCGTGGCTGTGGAACCCTGGTCTGTGTATCTGGCTGTGGGTGTCTGGAGATATGTGGCATAGGTTCCCTGGGTCCATATTGGTAGGTGGGGGAGATGAGTAGGGTTGCTTTGATGGAGGGTGCTAGCTGCTATGGGAAACGATAAAGCATTGTAAGAAGTAGAAGGTAAACATAAATCCATAAATAAACTAATAAATCATTAAAAAAAACATTGTAATCATAAATAAATTGTAGAAATCTAAACTTTGAAAGGGTGAAGTTGGTAGTTTCAAACTGACTGATTAATTGGTAGAAATATTTGAATGATGGTGAAAACTATGGATATCAACTTGCTTGAGCGTTTGGATAAAATTTAAATAATTGTAAAGTAGCTTCTAATAATATTAATGCAGATAGTATAAATATTATTGGAGTAAAGAGTGATAGTAGAAGGGTATATGGATTGGTCCACAGTGCATACAATAATATGGTATAGGAATAAGAGAAGTAGATTGATTTAAGAAATAGAATTACATGAAAGATGATGCTCAGTCATTGGATGAGTGGATTGAAGGGATATGGTTAAAGGAAGTTGGAGGATTGATGCGGAAAATGTGACCTTCCTCTCTCACCGCTCCACATCTGCTGCACCTCTTTGCAAATCCCTACACTGGCTCCCTGTGTCCTCCAGAGTCCAATTCAAATTACTCACCCTTACCTACAAAGCCCTCAATAACACTACCCCTGCATACATCTCAAATCTCATATCAAAATACTCTCCCTCCCGCCCACTTAGATCTACCTCTGACCTGTGCTTTGTCTCGTCTCTGGTAACCACCTCTCACACCTGCCTACAAGACTTCTCCTGTGCTGCTCCCCACTTATGGAATTCCCTACCACGCTCAGTCAGACTTTCCCACAGCTTTCAAATATTTAGACGCTCTTTGAAAACCCATCTCTTTTTTAGAGGTGACCTTATCCTCGATAACACTGTTCACAGTAATGCATCCTCATAACTGTCCCAATCTCCACTCTGAGCCACACTCGCTCCTCTTGTTTCAGCTGTGCCCTCTTCCCTTTAGAATGTAAGCTCTGTAATGAGAAGGGTTCTCCGTACCCTTTGTTTCCATGTCTGCGTTTATTTTCTGTACCTTGTATTTCCCTGTTTTATGTGTGTCCTCTTTTCTTTACTGTGCAGCGCTGCAGAGCACTGTGACGCCTTACAAATCTATGATAATAATAATAATCACTATATTAGATGGTGTATTAGTATGAATAAAACTAAGAGCACTCAAATACCATAATAATCAAATATAGTAAATTAATTAGTTTAAATAAGTAATAAGAATAAGAAGAAAGTAGAACTTAAATAGCAGCAAAAAATGTTTCCCAAATTGTTTTTAGTGATCCATGATGTGGGAGTCGTTTTTCAAATCTGTTTCAACATCAGTAGTGGCTTCCTCAGTGTGTTCAATAAGAATGACTGATGATTAGAAAAGTTTGGGTATTTAAACGTCTTGAGTGTTTTTGCACCCAAAATGGAGTGTTATATTGATGACATCGTCCGGAGACAGATTAGGATACGTGCTCATCTGTTATACAGAGTGTGGGTGCATTTTGTGTGTAGAGTAGATCTTCACGGGTAAGATCGGCTAAGTACGGGTATAGTTCTGCCTGACTTTATTACAATGCAAATATTTAATATTGAATATATAACAATATTCATTACAATATGAACAAATAGGATAGAACGGAATGTTACCTTGGGAAAAAGTAACCTGACATCTGACGAGATCAGCATTGCTCCTACGTAGCTGAACCTAAGAATGCAGATTGACTAAAGAGCCGCCACCATTTTCCACCTTTTCCCTTGCGTGCCTCTGAAACCCAAACACATGACCTTTCAATATTTATACGTTCACCTTCTATATGGCTTTTTAGCGTTGTATTACATAAGAAAAATAAGAAACAGGAGGAAAATCACTAGAGTAGTAGGTTCGCATTAAAAATGCTGGCCCAGTCCATCGGGATCTGGTGCAACCTCCAATACTTGATTTAAACAGATTTAAGGAGGTTAATTGTGCTGGGACATGAATTCTGTTCTGTCCTTGTGCAGCTTTAATGGAAATGCTGATTTGAGATGATTTGAATGCTTGCTGGTTATCCAGCAGTCGCATTCCGAGTGGTTCACTGGAGGAATGTCCCACAATTCCCTGCATCGTTAGTAACCAACTAATACAAAGCAATTTGTGATTTATAGATTACAGGTCGTATGTAGAAATAAAACTACTTTTACATAGAGACTATAATGCAAAAATGTCTGTCTTACGTGTGTATGTTGAGTGGCAAGTATCTGAAAGTACATCACATTCAACACAGTAGTAATTCTATGTCAGGCATACAAATGTGTATTTTTATAAACAACCGTAACTTAGAGATTCGACTTGACAGTGTTCGCTATAGATGTCTTAACAGTGTTATTAATAAATGTGAAGGTCACATTTTCTATTTAAAGGGTAAAGATATACAACACCCCACATCCGACGTTTATTGCTTCACAAACCCAATGGGAAATGACAAATAAGATATTTGAATAGACAACCTCAACATGACAGCTGCAACACTAATGGTTAAAGTACTCTCAGCAGGAGTGGTCAATACTCAGACAACCAATCAGAAGCAGTTGTATAGTGCCGCTGGTGTCGTCATCATCACTGCGTATTACACCAGCCTCCTGTACCCACAAAAGATAAGGGGGTATATTTACTAAACTGCGTGTAGAGATGTTGCCTATAGCAACCAATCATATTCTAGTTGTCATTTTGTAGAATGTACAAAATAAATGACTGCTAGAATTTGATTGGTTGCTATAGGCAACATCTCCACTTTTTCAAACCCGCAGTTTAGTAAATCTAGCCCAAGGAGCGTATTTGAAGTCTATTCAGGTCACCTCTCCAGGGGGGACTGCTTTGCTTACATGTACACACCTTTGCCTGACCCAGTTCTGCTTCTCCAAGAGTATTGGCCCCAAGTCTAAGATCAATGCTTGAGCTCAATACAGACATATTTTGGTACACGTGCACAGTACAGAAATGCGTCCATTTCTACCCCACAAATGGACTTACAACCAGTTGTAAATAAGGTCCTATGTGTAGTTATGATTTATGTAAAAAACAATGAGATAAATTCTATGGACATATGTACATGGCCAGTTATAAGTTGCCCTATGTAGCGTCAGGGAGTGAATATATGTCTTGCTGATTGTTCATGTGGACAAAGGTGAAGGAACACAGATAGGTTGAGAACAGTAATAGGAGGAGATAATAAGAGTATATTGAAAGGAGAGGTTATTTTGAAAGGAGCATGAAATATGGAGAAGGACTAGGGAGCGGAGCAGGGTATACTGATTAATGAGTGACATTTAAATGGGCCTGTCATATGGAGAAGCTATTTTGAAGTATTTATGATTCATAATAGGTAGTGTTTTTATTGAGCCACACTATTAGATACATTTATAACAGTCATTTGTGATAATGGTTCTTGAGAAAGCATAGAACAAACAGCATATTTATAATAGATATTTAGCCGAATGGGGCGGGGCTTGTCATCAGGACCCCCTGTACAAAATTCAGGAACTATTACTTGCCCCCAAAAATACTGCAGCTTGTCCTACGCATAGAACCAGCAAATAGTGACATCTGTCAAACATTTAAAAAATACTGTCAGTACAGTTTATGTACATATTTTCGTAATAAATGTTTCACATTTTTGCCCATAGATGTTCAGCAGCTCTTAATTTGCAGTGTTCTGTGGACACATTAATAAATTTCCCCCGTTGTGAGCACTGTAGCAGGGTTGTAAGAAGAACTTTTTGGACCACTTAGCAACATTTTGAAGAGGCTCTCCAGGCTTCTAGAGATGGACACTGCTCGTTGCAGCTCACCCCCAATGGGGTGGGGGTGCCAAATGCCACCTTTTATGTCCCATTACCATCCTCTTGTTGCTTCATTAGCAGGTTCACGTACCCTCATATCACCGTCCTGTCTTCCATTATAATCATTACCCCTATATCATCTTGTACAATAACCACCTTCTACGTCATTACCCAAATATACTGTCTGACTCACAACACTCGGTTATTGTCCCACCGCCATAAATAGGCCCTTCTGCTTAGATACTGCTCCCAGTGCCACAGGACACACTTTTTTTCAGTTACTTCCCAGACTTGGAGTGGAGCATGTACCCCGCTTCCCTACCTCACCATCTACTGCCAGCCTGTCACATGTTAGAGATGCCAGCTGGCACAGCATGGTACCCCCCTCTGCGGATTTTTTGATCCTTACCCACTTGTATTATGCCCACCTGCACTCCATAAGTATTTTGCTCCCTTTCCCCATTTATATTTCCCCTTCTCTCTGTTGTATTATGTTTAACTTTGCCCCATAGTTTATATTATGCTCCCATTCCCTGCTTATATTATGCCCCCTTCCACCCTCTTGTATTGTGCCCACCCCTCCCACCTGCTTGACTTTACTCACCACTGCCTGTCTCTGGGAAGTCAGGGCAGACAGCAGTGAGTGATACATCCTTTAAGAGGTGCTGGTGGCCTGCAGTATGCTCTGCACTGGTGAACACTCTGTCCACTCTTGGTCATGCCCCCTGTCCGTATGCGCCTCTTGATTTGCTCACCTGGTAAGGGAGCACTGAGGAGGGACTTCACTGATTTCATGAGGAGTATGGCTGGGCAGAGTAATGGGCAGCCCAGTCTGCCGCTGCAACAAGCCCCCAACCCCCAACACATACACACAAAAGAAATTGCAGCTTTGATAGGGAGTTGGGGAAGTGGGCCCCTTTCTCTGCCAGGGCCCATAGCATTTGCTATTGTTTCAAGGCTAATTCCCTTTGTGTACCCTGTTTATGGTCAATACTATATAACCCTCTATATTTTATTTTCCAAATGAAGAAGTCATGTACATGTAGCTTGTATTTATAAGAACTTAACACAACAAATGTTGTGCTGTGTAGTACTATAGTGTGTTTTGCTTATTTTCCACTCATTGTTGCCAGAGCAGCCCCATTATATGAGATTATTATTATTTTGCTTTAGTTCTTCACTAGCTTCTGCAGTGACTGTAGTCTGAAGTCACTGAATTGAGTTATAACCCTGCTAGCAGGAATGTATGATACATCACTTTCCAAGACATGATTGGATGCATCTTCCATGGAGTTGTAAAATAAGTGTTTTATTTATTTGTCTCCAGTTGAACTTTAAATGTTCTACTCACAGCAATCTTGTCCTTTGTTTAATCAAAAGGTCTCAGCATCCGAGGCGCACAGGAGGAAGATCCCCCAGATCCACAGCTTATGAGACTGGACAACATGTTGCTGGCTGAAGGCGTATCGGGGCCTGAGAAAGGAGGCGGAGCTGCGGCAGCGGCAGCTGCAGCGGCTGCATCAGGCGGAACCTCAGATAACTCAATAGAACATTCCGACTACAGAGCCAAACTCAGCCAGATCCGGCAGATTTACCACACAGAATTGGAGAAGTATGAACAGGTATTGCAATCAGACATACAGCCACAGTATTTTGGCGTCTCCTTTTAATTAATTATAATTAATAAGAACAGAATAAGGACATGTGCAGGCAGAGAATTCTGAGAACATATATTAGGTGTGAACAAATGTAAAACTATCAAGTCTTAGACCACTTGGATCGCACAGGGCCTGATTATGCAGCCTAGAATGCAAGACATTGAGTCATCTTCAGGTGGGCGCTTGAGGATAAGTGAGTAGGAGAGACAAAGATGGCGACAAATGCAGGCATGACAGCCCCTCCACCTTCATGCCTTCACCCTCTTCTGTAGCTCTTGTTCATGCTTCCGGTTTGCTATACACTTCTGATTTTAATGAAAACTAAAAGATTGCGTAGAAGGAGGTGCTACGAGCATATTTGCCTAGGGTGTCCTGAACCCTTAATCAGGCTCTGGGATCATATGCAAGTTAACGCAAATAGAACCAATATAGTACTGTCAGAGAACCTTCAGTGCTCTAGCTTCACTTCCTCTTCCAAAATGCTTGGGTAGGTTTTCTAAATGTGGATAGCTGAAGGTCACCTCACCCTATACCTTAATTTTTAAGCCCTAATTGTCTCTCCAGTGAACAAAATGCTCACTGTATACAGCTCTGTACAAATAATGCTTGTACCACGTGGCCCTATACATTATCCACAGCTGCTGTAAGTCAGATGGCAGCTTGAAAGCTGACTTTCCACTCAACTAGTTTTTTTGCTGAAGATAGAAGTGCGATGAGGGTCCCAGTGCAGATGAACATTTGGCTCTTGCAGTCATTGATCTCTCCTGAGTTCACCCTAAATTGAGAAGTTGCAGGGATTCCAGAACATCACTGGGTATGCCAGTTAGATTAGGTACATTAAAAAGAACAACAGCATGGTTAACCAGATAGGTCAATCCCCCATTTTATTAATTTGCAGGTAAATCAGAGGGCTTGTATATATAAGTATTAAAATCAAGCCCTCAAGGCATTTTTAGAGTGCTTCAACAGAGACAGGTGAATGCTCTAATGCCAGGTCCTAAGGGTAAAGTATAATGGGGTTCTTTTGGAATGCTCGTTTAGTGACACTATGGTGCCAGGGCCGGTGCACACCCTGGGGGCTCCTCCAGTTCGAAGCAGCACCTCCACCCCCTCTGTTTCTTACCTTAGCAGGCGAAAGGTGGGGACGGCATCATTGGCTTCTCAGACTGGAAGCATGGCGCTTGGCTGTAACATCATAGCCAAGCGCCACACCCCCAGCGTGGAGTCCCATGGTGGGCTACCTTGGGCTGGGCCACCTGCATTTGTTTCCTTTAAAATAGGCTGCTGAGTTGAGTCTTGCCCGCCCGGCTGAAATTTTCCAGCCCTCCCCTGACTGCATGAGTGACATTATGCAGCCATTCAGTGTTTTAGGCATCTCCTAACCATTGGCGCCCTAGGCAACCACCTAGTCACATCTAATGATAGCACCGGCCCAGTATGGCGCAGCCTTGAGGTGCATTAATGAACACTGCTCAAAGATCCCCTAATGCAAATCCCCGACTCTTCAACAAGCGTCGTTGTTCATTGCCCATGTGTATATCCTTATTCAGACATCTGAAGCACATGATAAGCATGAACCCATATATCTAAATAACAAATCCCAAAATACTTGAAGTGCTTAGTTCCTCAGCAAAGAATTAGGTGTTTATCTTATTAGCATACTCATGAAATGCAAATAGCAGCATTTTGCACTTTGAAGTTGAGCGATGTGTTATAAATATGTCAGTGTACCATACACATATATGTACTTCTACATACAGACATAGGGGTGTAATGCTGACTGTAGAGTCACTAAATAACTCTACTAAAAATAGCCCCTTTATTCCCCACTCCAACACCGTCTTAAATGGAACAACAGTAAAGAAATCACTTTAGCAGAAGTGCATTGCATCCTTCTTAAGGGTGTACCCGGTTTTTAATTATCTAAATGTAAATACTTAACAAATTTTACTTAGAGTAATGAGCTAGAGTGCGTACTCCATAAATGAGATGTTCTAATTAATCTTGTATGAACTAGTGCTTTAAAGGGATGCTGGGTGAATCCCACAAACCCTGGGCCCGTGCCAAATTGCTAATCAGCCTTTCAGTTCATACATGGCTTCCCTTAATAAGTTGAGATACGCGCAGCGAACGTTTGAGGAGATAAATCCCCTCTTATTCCCAGCTCAACTCGCAAAACATTTCACTTTCAAAATTCTATCTCTGACAACAAATACTAATATAGTAATCATCGTTCATACTTGTACCCTATTGATTTTTAGTATTTATGTAATAATAAAATGTTTTTTTTCCTGCGGTTTTGTAACATTCGGTAGCCGTTTATTACTTACTGTAAAAGTATCAACATTTTCTCATGTTTCACCTGCAGCTTCGAAAATGCATTTTTATATATATATATATATATATATATATATATATATATATATATATATACTGTTGGGTTTATTTTACTGCCGAGTTATTTATCTATTTTTAGTTATGGTGTATTTATTATTAAAGTACCTGTATTTTTGAATTATCGGTCACATAGTATCCAGCAATCTTCCGTTTATTGTGGTACTGAAAGATAAATCGGTGCTGGGAAAATCCCAGGAACCTACTAATTTTGGCACCTCTTTTTTTTGGGGAGATCATTTCTATAGATCACGTTTTCTTTGGACTATTAGGGGGAATTCAATTCGGCCAGTTTAGTGTAGGAATAACGCGGCGCTAATTGTATTACCATTGATATGGTAGTTTTAACCTGGATTTTTGCTCAGGGCTGCGAGCAAAAATCAGCGTTAAAATTACCGTACTCACGGTTATACTGCCCACTTTTACCATAGTAACGGTAATAGTGTGCAGGGCGCGTTATTCCTAGAATAACGCGGCCGAATTGAATTGGTCCATTAGGGGGAGAATTCAATGCAACGCAAAGTTCCGTTGTTGGAACCTTGCGTGGCGTCCGTCTGTGCGCATTTCCGATTATTACAGTAAGTAGAACATTGCTGATTTTTGCTAACCTGTTATAAACCATTGATATCTAGCTGTAAACCTTGCCCATTATTTACAGTCCATTGAAGAAAGACTGCATCCCAGTTTCCCGTGACGCTCATTTTAGTGTGCTTAGTTTCCCTTCAGTTGTGAATATAATGCAGCATTTACTGACTCATTGTGAAGTTGCACAGAGCATTAAACAGGTTGTAGTACTGTGCCAAAGGGTCAGCTAGGTCATTTTGACTGCAGTGTAAAGGAGCAGGGTACCATACCCCGTATTGTAGTACAATATACAAGCTGCCTTCTCGTGTAGGCAATCTCTATTCTTCCGCCCTGCTTTGTTTCCACCGTCCTCTGTTAACGCTGGGTGTATTATTCCTCCCTTCTCTTTATGTATTCTAATGCAATGAATGTTCATCATCATTCTCTGATATTCAGCAAGACTAATAAGAACACGCTGACTAGCGCTGACCTCCTATGCTTTCTTTTATTAATCCTAGGCGTGCAATGAATTTACGACCCACGTGATGAACCTCCTGAGAGAGCAGAGCCGGACGCGTCCCATCTCCCCTAAAGAGATTGAGAGGATGGTGGGCATTATCCACAGGAAGTTCAGCTCCATCCAAATGCAGCTGAAACAAAGCACGTGTGAAGCTGTGATGATCTTGAGGTCGAGGTTTCTAGATGCCAGGTCAGTGTGAGCCTGGTATATGTCAGTAGCTTATCTTCTTCAATATAAACCAGTGTCCTGAAATAGTTCACGGCTATGGTGCTTTATGGAATAATACAAATTTGCAGGGTGTAACGATTGGAAGTTCACTTACTGCAATTCAAGCTCTTAAATATTTAGCTATAATTCTGACTCTCACTTTCTTATCTTTCTGTCCCCTACAGTCATTGTTAATGCATCATCATCATCATTTATTTATATAGCAGCACTAATTCCACAGCACTAATTCCGCAGCACTGTACAGAGAACTCACTCACATCAGTCCCTGCCCCATTGGAGCTTACAGTCTAAATTCCCTAACACACACACACACACACACACACACAGACCTAGAGAGATTAAGGTCAATTTAATAGCAACCAATTAATCTACAAGTATATTTTTGCACTGTGGGAGGAAACCCACACAAACACAGGGAGAACATACAAACTCCACACAGATAAGACCATGGTCAGGAATCTAACTCATGACCCCAGTGCTGTTAGGCAGAAGTGCTAACCACTGAGCCACTGTGCTGCCCACAATGCAGCGTTCCTAGGTTTTGCAACCTAATACATTGTTACTTTCAACTGGTATTACAGGATAGATGTACAACTGAAAGGCGATTTCTCATGCATAGTATTCTTTAGCATGTTATGATTATAATCCACCAACATAGTATTCTGTAGCATGTTATCATTATAATCCACCAACGTAGCATTCTAATACAATGTTTAAAGATTGTAATGCTATATTAATGCAGAAATCTTAACATTCTCAAATGGCTGGAGCAGTGTTCTGGGATTTTAAGAACACCAAAGTAGCAGACTTTGTGGAGCTCCCCTAACATGACAGCCATGTACATGTTGGATACATCAGTGATTACAAGCCTACCAAGTGTCAGGGAAAGTTGGGAGCTAAAACTGTAGCAATTTATCACTTACGGTTCCAACACTTGAGTAAATAACATAAAAATTACACAGAAAACGTTCCAGCTGTGTGAATTGCTTAACTTAGCAACCGAAGCATAACATGGGAAGTTCCTGAGTTCCTTGAAGTGCGTTAACTCTTCACTGAACATAGCATTACAAGTGTAACAGCTAAAAGTGCTGAAGGATAGGAACGTAAGTAGAACAGAGAATATGAGAGCAATGAGATCCTAGCTGCCCCAGGCAGGCAGTTTGCCGGATGCCTTATGGCACAGTAGCCTCGAGGCCTGCACATTTCAAGGCATCCCACAGGGAGGTTGTCTGAATCCTATGAAACATGTATAACAGTCTGAGTGTGGACCCATCTGTGCTGGGAACTCAATCCTGCCATCCGTAGACAATCTCATCAAAGCTGAAACTTACAAGAAGAAAAAGCTCCTTAGGACAAGGACAGTTCTTTACAGCAGTCAGGAGATTGTCACGACGCATGGAATATATAAGACGTATATTGCAGTACTATTACCACATTAGATTGTAAGCTCTCGCGAACAAGACCCCTTTTGTATTGTCTTCTCGCCCCCTCCTATCTCACCCATTGTGTGTCCATGGATCATGTCTCTTAAATATTCTGTATGACACTTGTTTGTTATATACATTACATATTACGTCTTCTGTACAATATTATGCTTCATTTTTTGCTTTTCTTTCACTTCTTGATGCTTCTTGACTGTTCTGTATTTTGCCTGTAGTCCCTCTTTGACTTTGCATTTCCCCAGTATGACACTGCAGAATTGTGTGACTCCATATAAACAAATAATTGTAACACTACAAAACGAACAGTGAATAAAGCATTGTGATTTGCCAGAAAAAGTCAGCCGGCATTTGAAAGACAGCAGTTTGCGGATCTCTGATTTGTGACGCTCTTAAAGTGGAGTTCATTAGTCAATGTAACATCTATTTATTTTATTATTGACTAGTCAATTATATATAAGGAGACACACAGTAGTCAAAGTGGAAATTTAGAAGTTGCAGTATGAAAACAGAAGTGAATAGTTTTACAATGAAGGCAGTAGGAGAAGTGGCGCTATGACATATCACCGTATACACCCCGCTTCCACCACTGAAGACATATATATAGTCCTTTCCACCCTTAATGGCTGCAATCATTTTTTTTGTGTTCCAGGAGAAAAAGACGCAACTTCAGTAAACAGGCCACAGAAATCCTAAACGAGTATTTCTACTCCCACCTCAGCAACCCCTACCCAAGCGAGGAAGCCAAAGAGGAGCTGGCAAAGAAATGCAGTATTACAGTGTCACAGGTGAGTGGGTGACAGCCCTGAGCAGGTCCTGCTCCTACTTCTCGCTGTACTTTAAATACTGCAGAGGATTGTGAACATGTGTGCAGTCGTCTTTATGATTTCCAGCATCTATAGACGATCCCAGGAGTGACAGAGTTAAAGTAAGTGCAATTCATTAATTACAACTAATTGTAATTACTATAATTACATGTAATTAATGACTTACGACTAATTAGAATTAATATACCCCTGTGCATCATGCATTTAATTGGGTTAAGACAATAGAATTGTTCCTTCCTGTCATTAGAGCTTTTGTTCGGCCGGAGTTTCAGGTTCCCATTTCAGAGGTGGCCATCTACAATATAGCTGTGCTCTGGGAGCTGAACTTCAGTAAACATAAAGGACAGAGATTTTGAAATGCCACGGTACCCAGTCCTGCAATGGTTCTCTGCCAATGCGTGCCCCTCTATATATGGGTCCTGTCATTTCTCATATGTCAGATGTGACATTTCCAGGAGTGTGCCTGGCATATGCCAGATTTCTACAGGCCGTTGCGGCTGCTCATTTCCAAATCCCACTTATAGGGGTCTATTTGCAATGCTTGATTTTAATCTTGCATCCTTTTAACCCTAGGAGATTTTCTACATGGATTATAAGTATGTGTTGAAATGACACATTGGGTTATACTGACACAATGACAATATTTTTCCTAGAGCTAAATAAGGACAGATTCCATAAGATTAGCATATTCATGCTGCATAGCATCTTCTTTTTCCACCTAATACTCTAGCAGTAGAATAGACCTTTAATTACTATTGTTTGTAAAAAGAATATATATACAGTGATGTATAACATTGCTTACTACACATTGACAAAAAACATGAAATACTAATATGAATGATACATTTGAAGAACAGATACTACTGAGAGCCAGTGAAATGTATTTTCATAAAGATCTATATAAAATACCAACACATAAATAGGTTTACTGGCCTAGGAAATGAGAATATAAGCCTAGGAAATGAGAATATAAGGCTTAAACTTAGAAACATAATTAAATATTTGGTATAAATGTTTTTAGAACAATATACACTTTGCACTAGGAAACATTACTAGTGAATTTCCTTCTTTTTTTCCAAGGAAAACTTAACATTTCATATTTCTAAGATATTTCCCGGACACATGACCCATCAAGGTTTCATGACAAACATGAGTACATTGATCCAATGACAAATAGTCATATTAGCTTTGTTGAGTCTGATGCAGGGGAGGGCTGGGCAATGTTTGCCCGTGGGGGCAAGACTCGTCTTAGCAGCCTATTAGGAATATTTTAAAGGGGAAAAAAAAGCAGGTGGCCCAGTGACCCAGCCCAAGGTAGCCCACTATGGGACCGGCCCAGGGGGTAGATGCCCCCCGTGCCCCCCAGCTTAGTCTACCCCTGGTCTGATGGGTTGCAGCTCATTGGTGCTATTTTGGCTGTGGGTTACATCGAACATTTGGTATTGCGATGTATTGTTAAATAAACCATTATTAGAGTTCACACTAGGGGGTATATTTACTAAACTGCAGGTTTGAAAAAGTGGAGAGGTTGCCTATAGCAACCAATCAGATTGTAGTTATCATTTATTTAGTGCATTCTACAAAATGACAACTAGAATCTGATTGGTTGCTATAGGCAACATCTACACTTTTTCAAACCCGCACTATAGTAAATATACCCCTAAGGGGCTAATTCACTTCTCAGCGATGAGCCACTGAATTTCACCACAGTGTTCGGCTGTGCTCATTTCTGGGTACTATGGTACATTGTAGATTTGCGGGGTGCAAAGAAAAATCTGCGATGTTGGATCAAGGTGGAGTGCCCTTGCGACCATTCCAGAGGCACTCTGCAGCACAGTGCAGAGCATTGAACCATCCCTTGAATGTTCTGCTATAGTAGAGAAATCTTCAGTTTGTAGCAGGTCGTTGCCAGCAGTAATCTTTAGTGAGCTTCCCATTGATGCTATTTCTAAAGTCACTTAGTGTGTGGAAACACAAGACTGTGATGACCTTTATTGATTGAAGCTTCTATGTTATGTTGTCATGTTTTATCACCCATCCTATGAGCATGTATCCACATATACCTCTCGGCAGAGGGGACAGTTTTCTTTGTTGGATTACAAACTCCCATACCGCTTTACATTCCAGCACTCCAACTACACTGTCTGTGTAAGGTGTGTTTGACAGGATCTAATGTTTTCAGTCTTCATCTCCTGCACGTCTGTTTTGTTCCCCAATGTTGGCCAATCAGATCATAGGAAAGCTTACGACAGAACAGGGTGTTTTCAGTAGATGTGTGCTGATCTTGTACATGGCAGTGACCTGTCCGCTAATGTGATTGTCACATGAATCCCGGCCCTTGGTTATATAAAGTGTGCAGGGGCAAACACAGGATTTATAGAGAGGCCTCAAGCACACAGTGTCCCAGGCTGGGAGGGGAGGTTTCCAGGCACTAGAAACCCCCCCCCCCACCCCCGGTTGCGCCATTGGTCTGAGGATGATAATAGAGGCATGCAGGGAGCCACAGCCTGCGAGCTAGATAGTGGAAGGAACAAGGTACCCTAACAGCCCACTAGTGACATGAGGCCCTAGTTGTGGGAAGATTGTGGTATCAAATGCACCTCTGTATAATACAAGTGCTCATACATCCAACTTGATTCTATATATACATCCCAGGACCATGGTTGAAAAGACAGGCACAATTTGATCACTGCTGTAAATTTGGGGCTTACATTTTTTATCCTATGGTTCTTGTTTTTGCTTTGTATTTATAGAAGTGTGTTACACTTTCTGGAAATCCCTTATAAAGAATGACTCTAGCCATTTCCATCCAACGGCTATTTAAAACCAACAGTGTGTCGTCCGGTGCATGGAAGTACACCGAAAATTATATTTTTATAAATTCCCCCTTTCTTCTAAATAGCGAAAAGTGAGGGTCTCACCCTGATGGTTTCAGAGATGCTGCTCCCGTTATTTTAGATTGAAATCTCCTTTAAAAAAAACTGTAGGCATCACTGCTTTCTATCAGGGCTTTGTTGCCTTACTGAACCATTTGGTGCTGCAATGAAAAAATTCCGTTCCAGCACATAATTTTATACATGAACGCCTTTCCCCCTTTCTTGCACAATATATATACACATATATATATATATATATATATATATATATATATATATATATATATATATATATATATAATATTTATTATCAGTACAGCGTCCAGTCTGTAGTCTGGACTGAAACTGTGAGATAGATATGTGTCACTGTGTTGTAAGCAGAGGATAGTGGTACAGTTGTCAGATATGACCTTTGCAACTTTGCAGCCATAATGTAAATCCTCAGCTAAGTGCTTTGCATGTTGTGCCAGTGGCAAAGTCTTGCGCCTGTAGGGGCTTTTATAAAAACAGGTGCAAGACAGTTGTCTCATTAAAACCTCTCGAGCACAAGAAATAAAGCGGGTTTCTCCAACATAAAACACTTTGCACCACTGCAGAGAGATGAAGCATTTACCTAATAATTTATTGACGTTTTTTTTCTTGCCATGTTAAAGCTGCAATTAGCTTGATAAATAAGCAAAACAAAACCCTTCTTAAACGAATCTGCAATTAGAACCGATTCATTAATTGACTTTAGGCGACAGCAAGAGAAAGAGAAGATGTTTATTCTTATATCATGCAAAGATATTTTTTGTTGGAAGCATGCAAGCAAAGGACAAGGACAGTCTGCCTGCAGCGCTGTTTAGTGAGGGATTCTGGGAGATCTTGTGCTGCTATTTAACCTTTACAGTGCCAGTGAACATATCAAAAGACCATAGGACTCTAAAACGGTAAACAATTGTTTTATGGGATTAAGCTTGCTTTACAGGTATAGGCCTTGTGGATTTATCTGTTGAATTAGGGCTAAACCTGTAAAAATTACCTTTTTTGTAACAATATATATTATATTTAAAAACTTGGTCATCCATGTAACGTCAATGTAAAGTCTATTTCAGGTAATAAAAAGGCATTGATATTAACATCATTGCTTTACTGAATAACTGATGGTTTCTTGTATGCTGGCCAATAGGTCACAGGGTCAAAATATCATTGATACCCGTGAATGATTATTCTGGATATAAATCGACAGTTAGTAATGCTAGTTTCTCTCTGGCCCAAAATGTGAAGAATATACAGAGCAGTGATTTGTTTTTTTCATTTATTCATTATAAATTCCGGAACAACATTGTTTTTAGTATGTTTTAGAGTACAATAAAAGGTAAAGAACATAACATCACTCTTGTTTTTTGTTGTATAAAAAAAAATATTCTATTGACATTGGGATCAAATACATAAAAACATTGTATAATAAACACACCAAACAATAGAACAATAGCCGAAAAAGAAAATAAAGGAGGGGGGGGGGTAAAAAAACAAACAAAAAAAAAATTTAACAAGAGGGACAAAAAGAAGAGAAGAAGGGATGGGGAGGGAATAGTCCTGTGCTCTTGTTGTCCTAGAGAAAACTATGGTAGGAAGTGTCTATTGACCGCACCAGAAGGTACCAAAATAAATGCATTTAAATTTAATAACTACTATTTGTATCCGATTCTTTAAAGGTCAACCACCTGAACCAAGTTGCGGTAAACTCTGCATTTCTGTCTAATGCGGTCAAGGTGACATGTTCCATTGACCAATCCATAACCAATAAGGGGGGTATTAGATTTCTATTTAACCCTTACTCTTGTGTTGACATCAAGAAAGGACAGTTTTGCATTATAGCCTAGACTCATGCACCCACCTCTATAAACTTCTGGACACTCAGTAACAGAACACACACATCTTTAAAATGTGAGACAAGTCAGCTATTAGACCATCCAGCCTGCCGATGTTTTTGTGTTCATCATTATTATAATAGTCTTCTCTGTATCTCACGTATTTATTTGCCATGTTAAACTCTAGCTCCGTGCAGCGTAGTCCTATTGCCGTTTGCAGTGTAAAATGAATAGTCTTGTTCTTCAGATGCTTATCTGAAATGGTTGTGTATTTTTGTGCACATCTCAACCAGTCACCAATACTAACTGGTCCTTTTCATGCAGGTTAAACATAACGTATGAGAGGTTCTCTTTTCACTGCTTCCAATTAAACCTTGCTCGTTAGTTTAACCTCAAGGTAATGCCATCAAACAATGCATGTCAGGGAAACACTGCCCACAGTGGCAGTCATTAATTTTAATTGCCTTGATATTAAAGATTAAGAAGCATTGGAGAAGCTGGGACGAATTTCTATACCACGTCAAGAATATCCTGCACCCCGAGGCCTCCCAAAGCTCCGGCGATATTAAAATGTAACGGGGAGATGGGGGGATGGAAGGAAGCCTTTATTAGACATGGCTATTGTTGAGACTAGTGAATTGTCCCACCTCTATACACGCTTGAGATTTGCTCACTTCTAAAGCTGTTAATAAAGCAGTAATTTGATTTTTTTTTTTTACAATAATTATCCGCCCGCCTTCATTAGTGTATTATTGCCCTGCTGGCTGGCAGGTTAACAGTAAGCAGAATGTATAAAATGTAACACCAAGCATTGGCCAGGGACAGCACTAAGAATGAGGCATGAACTCGGGGTCACAATGAAAGGTGTTGTAGAGCACATTTGTGTGGTATAGATGGAAACATTTATTTTAAGGGGATTTGCACACAGGGTTTTTTTTTTTTTTTTACACTATAGAAAACATATTAAACTGTATCTTTTTCTAACCTGTTATTGTTTGTTTTGTTAAAGAAATACTGTGTTTTTGTTGCGTGTTCTGTGATACTTTACATTTTTACATGTGTTTTTGTTTATACTTTTTTTTAATGCATTTTTTGCAATTAAACCACATGTTAAAACGGATTGAAAATGTTTTTTTAGTTCTGTCCCCGTAAACTCTATACTGAACCAACAATAAGATATTTCATTTGTATTGTTACTGCTTTCATCAGATGAACATTATTTGCTTTTTTGATCAGTTTTTAAGAGAAAAAAAGGTGCAGGAAAAAAAAGCATTGATGTGCATGGGCCAGTATACATGTCTACTTTACAAGTATCAGAAAGCACTTACCCAACACAAGGTGGGCGGAGCCATGATGCACACAGCACCACCCACACCAATAAACACCTAGTGGCAGGAACATGCCATGATGTGCTTGGGCCATTAGTACACAGTCTAGTCCAGCTTGCAACCATAGATGTCTACTTTACAAGTATCAGAAAGCACTTACCTGACACAAGGTGGGCGGAGCCATGATGCACACAGCACCACCCACACCAATAAACACCTAGTGGCAGGAACATGCCATGATGTGCATGGGCCATTAGTACACAGTCTAGTCCAGCTTGCAACCATAGATGTCTACTTTACAAGTATCAGAAAGCACTTACCTGACACAAGGTGGGCGGAGCCATGATGCACACAGCACCACCCACACCAGTAAACACCCAGTGACAGGAACATGATGACGATTGCCTGAGGTAGGCGGGGCTTGATAGCATGATTGCTCTGCCCACTTTCAACTCAAGCCACATCTTTAAGCCCCACCCACTTCATCTTTTCCTCTCTTGCCTCTAGATTCACCAAAAAAAACTTGAGTTATCTTTAACATTGATCAAATTACATTCAGACACATAACAACTTCGGCTTGATGGCTCTTGAAACATAGGTGTCTGCTGGTGGGTCAAGGGGAGGGAAAGCAGATTTTAGCCCGGAAGGGGAGGGGGGGGTGGGGGCGGGCAAGACTCGACTCAGCAGCCTATTAGGAACATTATAAAGAAAAAATGTCTTGTTTGAGCGCATTTGAGTAAAAGAATAAGAAGGAGGAGACAGCTTGGACAAATTGTTTGGGGTCCGGTTATTATACTGTATAGACACACTAGGGACATACCGGGGATGCTGTTCAGGTGGAAGCATGTAATCATTTTATGGTATTGGTACTTATTCACTTTTAATTTCATTGGAATATACATGTGGTAAGGTCTACTAATATGTTATAGTGTATTCCCATGAGTGAATATATGAGCAAAAATAGTTTAAGCCTATTGGGATGGAGATAACTACATGATGGAGATGACTAGTAAAAAGCATAATGTTCTATGTCCTTTTTTTGGTATCTGAAAATATGGTTTGCTAACACCTGCACACTAGCACATGCCAAATTTATGGACACCCCTTTTCAATAACATGTTTCACATTTATCTCTAATTTTTCATGCTGTATAAAACTGACCAATGTCTTCTGTTTTGATCATTTTTCATATATGAATGACATTTTTTTTTGTGCTAATGGTGTTTTTATTGTTTATGTGACTCTCAGAAAGTATTTACTGTAACAAAACGTTGTGAGTTACTGATGCAATTTTGAAGTGGAACTATATTAAAACCAGAGCAATGCTAAAACATTCTCTCTCCCCCTCTACAGGTATCCAACTGGTTCGGGAACAAGCGAATCAGGTACAAGAAAAACATTGGCAAGTTTCAGGAAGAGGCAAACCTGTATGCAGCCAAGACAGCCGTGAACGCAGCCCATGCTGTAGCAGCTGCTGTGCAGAATAACCAGACCAGCTCCCCCACGACACCAAATTCCGGTGAGTTCATAGCGCTGTGTTCACAAAAAAAAAGATATATTGGAGGCTGAATGCATCCAGAGATCGGCAGTGTGGTAGAGGAGAGCCAGAAAACTGTAGTTCCCATAGTCACCCATACCAGTGGAAGGGGAAAGCAGTCTCCCTGTCTGATAAAAAAGAGTTTAGCTGTCAAAATACACATTGATCTAGAATGCCCTTGTGACATTAGCCCTAATTAACACTGCAATCTTTTAGCATTCTGAGGACATTGTAGCCTTTTTTCCAACCTTAAAGAGAAACGGTCACCAGGGTTTCCAGACCAATAAACTTGGTTCCTCCTTACTCCTGTTCACCTAGGAGAGAGTAAATAATATACTATTCTCCTGGTGTGAGGTCTGTGGATTATCATATATTCTGCACAAGCAGGGTCCCCACAAACTTTTTTTGCTTGCTAAATAGTGCACAAGGCAGTATGCAATAAAGCAGTATAAGGCAACAGAACCTGGTGACTAGTTTTTTTTTAATCTCTAAACAACAATGAAATGTGTACACTGACACTGTAAAGGGACTGTTGTAATATTATTTCACTATGGGTGACCAAACACAAATGCCACTTTGCCAGAAATTGGAACTGAAGGTGGTTCAGCTATAAATTCTTAATGTTACAGAATCAGAGGTAAAAAACAATGTTTACAGTAAGACTGTATTATATCTGTTATTATATGTATATATTGATGTATTAAAAAAAACAAAACATTATATTATCACATTGGCATTGGATATACCCATTAGAAGGAATAAGTGGAGCGCACAGACACAGTCTAGTAGCCATATTAATACTCTATATGAGTGAAAGTAGAAGTCACCCTCCCACCTCTACAGTCAATAATTTCTCACAAATGGATCATTACACAGGTGAGTGTGGCAACATATAGTAAAGGAGATCTAGCAAGAGCTTTAGCAGATATTTGCTAATCCCACATCTAGAACCAATAATGGGGGCTTCTCTGGTAACAGATTTTACGGTTTGTCCTTATGGTAATGTTGCAACCTTTAGCTGCTGAAGGTGTTGCTGTGACACTACAAGTATATGCCTGATTTTTGTCATTTGATGTCAAGGGTCAACCATCATGACCCTTATTGAGGGCACGACTTTGCAGCAGAATTACTATGGAATGCTGCATATCTATAAAGTCAGAGATACAGTGTTTTACTTAGTAATTAAAGACATTTTGAAGACTTTTCAAGGTGCATGTGACTGGTGTCAGGGCACTTTTTGGTTATCATTCTTCCTCCCATGATCTTCTGGATGTCTCCAGTTTTGAAGTGGGTGGGGATAGAACAACCTGTAAGCAATCAGATCAGTGGAATGTTTATAGCAGATAGCAGCACATAGTATTTCAGGAAATGCGTGAGATGATCTTGTATGAGGCTGTGACCTGTTCACTTGTTTGACCATGTTAGTAAGAAAAGGACTGCATGGGGCAGGGACAGGGTAATGGTATGAGAAGGGGAATGATGGCAATCAAAAAGTCAGGCTTAAAGTTATACAGTGGTTAAAGTCCCACCACCACCACCACACAGAGCAGTGATATGAACTAATACAAGGAGATTTTGGTGTCCAACACACCTCTGTATGAAATGAAGTTCACACATCCAACCTGTTTCCTTAAGGTTTACTAACCTTTCAACCCCCTTTTTTATTTATCCTTCACCCTTTCTTTTAAGCATCCTTTGCTTTTATTCAGCTCCTTCGCTCTTTCCTTTCCTAGGTTCTTCTGGTTCTTTTAATGTCCCAAATTCAGGCGACATGTACATGAATATGCAGAGTCTGAATGGGGATTCTTACCAAGGTGCCCAAGTTGGAGCCAATGTGCAGTCACAGGTAGGAGAGACGCCTCTGAGTCATTCCTCAGCGCACCTCCCACAGCTACCACCAGTGCACACACCACCAGCCAGCGGTGTGCATACAATTGGCACCATCTAGGCCATGGTCTCCCAGGCCGTTTGTAACTCTTGTGAATGCCTTCGGCTCTGACTTGAGTGCTCGGGGGGGGGGGGGAGAGGTTTGTTGGATTAAAGAGTTCTTGGGGAACATCACCAGAACCTGTTATTAAATTTGTTTTGCTAGTTAGATGAATTGGTTCTGAGTAATAAAAGTACAGCAAGGCACTACTGCATGAAAGCCTATTCTGTAACAATCATCTGGATAAAGCAGTTTTCATTAGCACATTTCTGAAGAGCTGTCATTCACCCACAGACCACTCGCTTCCCTCATAAAGCTGAAAACCACACCTGCAATTTCAGATTTTGTAAGTGCAATCAAGTTATGTGATCTTGTCCATAGATGTAAATGCTGCGTTACTCTATCTGTAGATAGTATAGAGCTGGCATCTCCAGTAAATGGAGAGGATTTAGATGACACCTCTTTTTCTATGGAAGGCATTGTTCTTTATCATTAGACGGTATACATGTGTGTCTTGAATTTCTCTATTTTTTAAAAATATCTATGTTTTTAATTTAAGTTAAGCTGTCAGGTATATCGACGATGTTCTTTAAGATATCATGGCGTTCATTCAGTCATTTGCTTTTACTCAATGTGTGGGATTTTGTCTTATGCCAGTAGGAGTATATCTATATGTAGAAATGTAATTACAAGACAGGGAGCATACACATGTAAATATTAATTTCTTTGGGGGCTGTGTAGAACCATTAGAACATAAAGTTCAAATATTGTGCTTTCCTGTCTCCCACAGGTGGATACCCTTCGTCATGTTATCAATCAGACGGGCGGATACAGTGATCCCTTGGGAGGGAATACACTGTACAGTCCACATCACCTAAATGTAAGTACCTGTAATGCATGTGTACCTGTAATGTGCCGATTCCCATGAGTCAGGAGGGGTGAAGTCTTCATCGCCAATGTAGTGTATAGGAAAGTCTTCATGCTTCATCTATTTATATAATATATCTGTGTGTTGGTGCTGAATCAATCCATGTAGCAGAAATATATTTGTTCTCTAGTCCACAAAATATTTATTCAATTCAAAATTCTTATATACTTCCAGAGACGGAACTAGCGGGCTGTGGGCCCCGGTTCAGAGAAGGAAGAAGAAGGTAACCGAGGCCCACAGCCCGCTAGTTCCCCATTGCAGTGGGCCCCAGTGCACCGCACCTGCCACTATATACTTCTATACTGGTAGTTCTACCACTATATACTTCTATACTGGTAGTTCTACCACTATATACTTCTATACTGGTAGTTCTACCACTATATACTTCTATACTGGTAGTTCTACCACTATATACTTCTATACTGGTAGTTCTACCACTATATACTTCTATACTGGTAGTTCTACCACTATATACTTCTATACTGGGAGTTCTACCACTATATACTTCTATACTGGTAGTTCTACCACTATATACTTCTATACTGGGAGTTCTGCCACTATATACTTCTGTACTGGTAGTTCTACCACTATATACTTCAATACTGGTAGTTCTACCACTATATACTTCTATACTGGGAGTTCTGCCACTATATACTTCTGTACTGATAGTTCTACCACTATATACTTCTATACTGGGAGTTCTACCACTATATACTTCTATACTGGTAGTTCTACCACTATATACTTCTATACTGGGAGTTCTGCTACTATATACTTCTATACTGGTAGTTCTACCACTATATACTTCTATACTTGTAGTTCTACCACTATATACTTCAATACTGGTAGTTCTACCACTATATACTTCTATACTGGGAGTTCTGCCACTATATACTTCTGTACTGGTAGTTCTACCACTATATACTTCTATACTGGGAGTTCTACCACTATATACTTCTATACTGGTAGTTCTACCACTATATACTTCTATACTGGGAGTTCTGCCACTATATACTTCTATACTTGTAGTTCTACCACTATATACTTCAATACTGGTAGTTCTACCACTATATACTTCAATACTGGTAGTTCTACCACTATATACTTCTATACTGGTAGTTCTACCACTATATACTTCTATACTGGGAGTTCTACCACTATATACTTCTATACTGGGAGTTCTACCACTATACACTTCTATACTTGTAGTTCTACCACTATATACTTCTATACTGGTAGTTCTACCACTATATACTTCTATACTTGTAGTTCTACCACTATATACTTCTATACTTGTAGTTCTACCACTATATACTTCTATACTGGTAGTTCTACCACTATATACTTCTATACTGGTAGTTCTACCACTATATACTTCTATACTGGGAGTTCTGCCACTATATACTTCTATACTGGGAGTTCTGCCACTATATCCTTCTATACTGGGAGTTCTGCCACTATATACTTCTGTACTGGTAGTTCTACCACTATATACTTCTATACTTGTAGTTCTATCACTATATACTTCTATACTGGTAGTTATACCACTGTATACTTCTATACTGGGAGTTCTGCCACTATATACTTCTATACTGGGAGTTCTGCCACTATATACTTCTATACTGGGAGTTCTGCCACTATATACTTCTATACTGGGAGTTCTACCACTATAAACTTCTATACTGGTAGTTCTGACACTATATACTTCTATACTGGGAGTTCTGCAACTATATACTTCTATAGTTGTAGTTCTACCACTATATACTTCTATACTGGGAGTTCTGCCACTATACACTTCTATACTGGGAGTTCTGCCACTATATACTTCTATACTTGTAGTTCTACCACTATATACTTCTATACTGGTAGTTCTACCACTGTATACTTCTATACTGGTAGTTCTGCCACTGTATACTTCTATACTGAGAGTTCTGCCACTATATACTTCTATACTGGGAGTTCTGCCACTATATACTTCTATACTGGGAGTTCTGCCACTATATACTTCTAAACATCTTATTTAAAAAAAAAGGCCTGTGTGTATGGTATCATTGGGCACACTGACAGCTGTTTCATAGCACAACTGATAAAGCTACGAATTGTATGTTGTAGCGTGTTTTCAGTGCAAGGATTTCTTCCTTACATGTATAATATCGTCTGATCACATCTGTGTGACCACAGTTGTTTTAAGCATAAAATGATCGGGAAGAAATGCCTACCCATCATCAATTACAGTGTAATTTATGCTACATTGCTTATAGGAGACAAGGTCGCAAGTAACAGATGTTGAGACTGTGATTAGGACCTTTAACAAGTCTTTAAAAGTGTCCATGCACAAGCAGATCTGGCCAAGCATTGAGTCACCTGATCTATATCCAGTTTGGACACACACATGTACTACAGGACCTAATTAGTGACTTGGACCGATGACCACATACATGTCAGATTATGAATTTGGATCAACATCTAAGTAGAGAAGAGTAATGGGTATCACTTTATCACTGGGCCCCCATCATCTCCAGGCTCCAGAACTGTTCCTACCCTTGGCTAGAGGTGTAACTTTATAAAGATCCATGAAAATTGGAAAGCAGGGCACAGGGAGATAACCTGCAATCATTTTACTGTGTAAAAACACATTCAAGGTCAAAGTGAGGGAATTTTAATATAACTGTTAACTGAACATCTATTTTATTATTATTATTTATATCCAAAAAGACAATATTTTTCCCAGCATTGTTATACTTGTAGTTTGCATATCACAAGCGGAGGACACAGAAGAACTGACTGGTCACATTCTGACTGCAGATACAAACAATTAGATTAGCAAAGTCTAAAACAAACAACATCTAAACAAGTGTTCTGTTGGCCGGTTATGATGTGGGCAACATAGAGTACACTTCATGGAGGAATGATACTCATTATCTTTGTGTGCTTGGGGTACAACTAGCATAATCATAATGAGACTGACTTACAGGTGCAGCATGGTTCTCTTTTGCTATTTGATTAGAGATAGTTGATTTTAGCCACAATAGCCAAAATATTTGGTACAGGTCTCCTGCCTTTACATACTGGCAAGCAGAAGAATGGGCAGATTGAATGACCCATAAGCATAGCAAACTCGTGCTAATGTGCACCTGTTGGATGACCAAGCAACAATGGCGGACACATAACTGTACCAAATGGGGAGGTGGCCTAACAAATTTTGAGACATTCTTTTCATTTGTGAGGGTTGTATTTCTGTGTCCGTTTCAGCACCAGTGAGTATGCAGTGTGCCGTGTTATAAATTGTGTGCATTACACAACAATGGAATTAACAATTTGGCCATTGTTCTACCACCCTCTGTGCTGGTTTTGCAAGCATCATGTGTCCAATGCATCAGATGCACCTTTGCCCCTCCGGCCCACCTCCTTATTACATCAACTAGCCAATTTTTTTTGTGTAACTGCCCTTTATCATTTATTTATTAAACAAATCCGTTAAGCAGAAGGACAAAGTGCATGTATAGCATTTATGTGTCTCATGTAGCCCAGAGAGGTCTGAGCGAGATACATTGATCGTGGGTGTACAATCTCCCCTTAATATGCTTTATATCAACCCACACCAGGCATATAAATAATGCCTGTATGCTTGTCTGAAATACTCTACAAACGCTTGCAAAGGAAGGGAAGAATTCCAAGTTTACATGGGTTCAGGTCAGCAATTAAACCTTGATATTTAAACTTCCAGCCTGCCCGTAATCCTCAATGATATGTGACTTTACAAAAGCCACACTCTATGTGTGCAAAGACACAACATCCCATAGTGAGACTATGACCTAGTGCACACAGTCAGTGACCCGCTATGTGAGGAGTTAAGGAGGATATTAATGGTACTCATCAAAATATGCTAAAAACCTCTATTATCCTTATAGTTCTGTATCAGTGTGCTGTCACTGTCTATAAATACCATCTCGTATCACAGAAGTCAGCTATTCTCTGCTAAACTGTAAAGAGCACTGAAAAGCCGACATTTTGTAAGATCACTTGCTAATAGCCTTGAAAGCTTTCTTCATTGAAAATGTAACAGAGGTTGTTCTCCTTTAATCGTGGGAGACAAGGAACAGAAGATAATATAATAGGAACTTGTAAATGTCATCTGCTTGGGAAATGGCACTGTTATACCTTGCCCTACCTTAGTGCTAAGAGTTCCAACAAACTGATCAGTTATATTAGACATGGTCTGGTTGCTTGTCATCTGAAGAGTAATTTAATGCTTAAACATTTTACCAAATAGAGACCCCCCCCCCCTCCACCTCCAAAAAAACAAAACAAAAACAAGTCAACAATTAATTGCTGAATTAAAATCAGACCCATTCCCAGATTTGAGAGATTTTTCTATTATTGTTCTTGTTTGGTAACCTAAATCCTACCGGTTACTGTAACAATTTGGCCATTGGGCGCATTGTACCATTGAAGTATATTGTTAATGTTTGCTTTCAAATTAGCAGGACAAGCATTATATGTAACATTATGATAGCTCCCGTTGATATTAGCAAACACAAACACACAGAAAAATAAAAAAAATGATGCTGATATATGTCAATATATTTTTTATTAACATTGATATAAAAAAGTATAAATAGAAAATCCTACTTTTGGAATGGGGCGGATTTCCCCTTAAGAACAAAATACAGCTAATTCCAATGTTGTAAGACTGGCTTAGGAAACCTGTAGCTCTCCGAGTACATCAGCCAACAGCCACAGGCAGTCCCTGTTTTTTTTTTAACATAACCTCAAGTTACTGGTTTGCCAGTATGGATAAGTCAAACTACATTTTCAAGTATGCAGTGGCTGTGTGCCCAATGTTTGCTTATTTGCATGTATTTACAATCTTCATCTGTAGCCTGTCTCTTGTACAACTTGCCATTGGGAGAATGCATCAGACTAAAAGAGATCCACAGACATACTCAATGGGTTTTAAATACCGTACCATGCAGCTTTACCACAAAACGAACATAAAAATAATTAACATGTAAAATAACAGTAATATAATGCTCTATCCGGATTTTGCTCTGCTGAATAAATATTTTCTTTCGGCAAAAATCGAACTGACTGCAGCAGAGTACAGGCAGCCGTGTAAAAATCAAGCACAGAATATCTCTCTCTACGTAAACTACTAGAATTGTATTCCCTCCCTCCAAGTGTCAGTCAATATTAACGATTCCCCAAATGATTGAAAATGTTGTGTTGTAGCTGGGAGAGTAGGGAAAGCAGGCAGCCTGGGCAATCATTAAATACACAAATCGTTTGCATTTGAAATATCAAATGGGTTCTTTTTGGGGGGTTATAAATAACTCATAATAACCCACCAGAAAATGTCTGAAAGAAGCTTTTAGTTACAGTGTTCCTTTTTCATTTAAAACATCCCAAAATGCTTCAGAGAGTTTGCTAAATCCTTATCAACATGATAAAATATGAAGCTGTTATTGCCTGCAGCATTATAGCGGACATGAATTCCATCTTTTCTGATGAGGTTTGATAAGGCGCTCTCTTATAATACACAGCGTAATCTCAAACCACCAGAGGAAAGATTAATTTATTTGCAAAGAAAAAAAAAATTGCTGGGGAGAGGGGGGGGGGACGACAAAAATCTAACAGACGTGGGCTCTTCCAGCTGCCTGGCGTGGTAAAAATATTACACATTTGTTGTTTATAAATTAGAATGAAAAGCCATAAAGGACATAGGGGAAAGAGTGATAGGTATTATGAGTGATAGATATTACATATTTGGGGCCTGGCTGTCGGGAACTGAACACATCGCTATAGATCAGAGTCGTAACACATCTCGGCATCACATTTACAAAGCTTAACCCTCTGAGCACCAGAGGGCGTTTAGGTCGAGAAATGAATGGATCGTGCTAATTTGTACAAAAACTTCTGTCAAAGATGCATAGCGCCATTAGAATACCACAAATACATTTCCATGGTTTTCAAGCATTCGTCACAAGTACTGCAACAATTGGAAAAAAACAAAAAATGGACGACATGTGGTCAATGCTGTTATTGTCCGGGCATCTTTTAAGCAATGTGAAAAATGATAAGTTTGAATGAATTTTCAGGGCTTTGTTTTCTTGAGTTTTATGTCTGGCGCACGGCTGCCTGCAGCCCTTGATGATTTTTTTTTTTTAATGCCCCTCCCTTGCTTGAGAATATATATAGACCAGGGGATAAATGTATCAAGCTGAGAGTTTTCCGGCGGGTTTGAAAAGTGGAGATGTTGCCTATAGCAGCCAATCAGATTCTAGCTATCATTTTTTAGAATGTACTACATAAATGATAGCTAGAATCTGATTGGTTTTTCAAACCCGCCGGAAAACTCTCAGCTTCATACATTTACCCCAAGTTGTCTGCCACATTCAACCATGTGGGCACATGCAAACTGCTTAAGGATCACCTGTGGACCGTCTAAAATGTGGTAATCACTGACTTTTACCCTCTTTTCCGTGATCTTGACATCATAGTGTCGGCATAGCGTGTTCACGCGGCTGATTCAGCATAGTAATGATTAAGTGTATGGCAAATTTTTCTCTCTCTTTGACCAACATGACCTGCTGACTAGGTTGTGTAAACACGTCTTGCTGGCACCATATTGCCATAAATCAGGGGCATCGCACGCACTAGTTGTGAAAGGAACTGCGATGGGGCCTTTATGATGGGCTGCGTTCCTTTCAAATTTAATGTCCAGTCTCCTTGAGCCACCAAGGAGAACACGTGAGTCCGCTGAAGAATACCATATCGACCACCACCGCTTTATAACTTAGCTCTTTATTTTAGGGGATTTATAACTCAGGAGCGTTCCCTTGAGGAACTTGGGCAGCTAGGAAAAGGACATGCATAAGAATAGCAATAAATGTAACTAGCAGCTGTTGCTTCATCATGAATGCTAACAGCGATACTGCAAATGTTTTACTTGATTGCTGTTCTGCTTTAGAAAGTAAATATTGTGTATCTATCTTTTTTGCAGGCTAACGGAGGGTGGCATGAGACAGCAACACCTTCCTCCGTCACCTCCCCAACAGAAGGGCCAGGCAGTGTGAACTCTGATACCTCTAACTGAGTGAGCCATCCTCTAGCTGTGTGTGCTTCTCAGCCGTCTGGAGGGACAAAGCATCATTTTAGGTCTTTATTCAATACTACGTGAAGCAGATTCCCAGCTCTAAGGAAGAAGACGCTCGTGCTCAGATAAATCGTCTTCTCCAGCTTGGTGGCGCTGCTTTGCCTGTTTCCAATAAGGACCCACGCAGCCTTTCTGTACCACCCAGCTGAGACGAGCTGCTGGATTCCAGTACATCTTATTTTATTTTTTTTGCGAAATCACCACTTTGAAAGCACTTTATCTAATTGGGCCAAGATCTGAGTTTGAATCAGTGAAATGATCTCCACATCCCATCGGCACTTTTTAATAAACGGCTAAAACTGAAGTAACGAACTAGCAGCTTTAAGGAGAAATGTTTGCATGTCTTCCCAGAAATTCTGGGGTCGCAGCGAAAAGAGACATTTTACAGTTTCCAGACCTCGTCTAACTTTTTTTTTTTATTTGATTGTTTTTCTATAACGCATTGAAAGCGATATTCATCTGTGAAGATGCATTCACTTTTACAGGGAAAAAAATATATACATTTTAGCAATGATTCTAGCGGATGGTCACAATTCATGCCTACGTAGTTTAGTTAAATGTTTATTTATACCATTGAAATACATTTAATTTAAATCTGCCTGTTAACACCGTATATAAATATTGTCATTACATTGTCAATCATATTAATGAGAAACGTCAACAGGCCAAGGGAAATTAGTACGTCCAACAGCCACAGCAGTGATTTTAAATATAGGAAGCCAAGATTTTATCGTGTAGCAAAACAGGAAACATTCTAATAATAATTTTGATTTAGCTGTATCCAATATATCAGGTACAAAGCCTATTGTGCATCAGGCAGGAGGCAGTCATTTATCCCATCCTAACAGACCAAAGAAATAAAAGAAAATAATAATAATAATAAAGTTAGTCACATTATGGGATTTAGAAATTCATTCCACTCACGCACATGTAAAACAAATCGATGTTTATTTAAGAAAATACCCACAATGCATTAGCTCACTATAACTGTGGTGATTTACTTCCTGTTATATTTTCTTTGAGGAATATTTATTAGATTTGGGAATAATTTTTCCCAATAATCCCAATTTATATTAGTAGGTGAATGCATCTTCTACAGATTTTTCTCAAGAAATGCAGTAACAGTTTGCTTCACACTAGCCTCTCCCTGCTTTGTAAATAATCCCTTTCTGCGGCGGAGGATTACGTCGCAGGCGCTCCTGACAGGAAAAAGGGATTCATTCCCCGCCGTGGTGTTTTACAGCAAGGGGTTAAACGCTGTATACTGAATGACACTTCTTGTGGCTGTTGGAAAAAAAAAACCTGTAAATATTGTAGCAAAAGAGAATTTATACATGGTCACCAAGCGAAACAGCTTTATTTACCTCATTGGAACCAACAGACATGTCACGTGTAGTTTAGTATGCCCACCTACTACCTCTGAGTAACACACGTAGTACGTCTAACTTTTTATCATTGTGTAAGTAAAACAGCAGTTTGGGCTGGAGTATGTTGTAATGTATAGCGGTAATGAGTGTGAGATCATTTTCTAATGTCTTTCAGATCATGAAAAGTACATAAACCGCAATAAAACAGGAAAGAAAGGTTCTGTAATACAACAAAAGGACATTGCGTGTAACAAAGTTATATAAATTATGGCCATGAAAATTATAAATATAAGTCCACTTATATGTTAGTGCAGGAACTAGTGAGCTGTGGGCCCCGGTGCAGGGAAGCGGGGAGGAGGGAACCGGGGCCCACATCTCACTAGTTCCGACTCTCTGCATCTGGCATGCAGCGGGCCCCATTACCATCTCACCCGCCTCTAGGTACATTACTTTGCTAGATGACTGTTTATAAGCACGCCCTCTTTTGTACAACTACTGTACTTCATTCTGTGCAATTTTGATTTTCCCTATTGCTTCTACAACACCATTAATATTAATAATTCCTATTAATAACTGCACCTAAAACTTTTACTATAGCTCTTTAGTAACTTGGCCTAAAACTACTAATAATGTCTTATATCTGGCAAAATCAGCCAGTTACATACTTGGTTCCAATATTCCTGCTCAAGCTTTATCCTACAAATGAAATTAAAAAAATGAAAAATCAATAATGGCAAAACAATTCTAAACTATAGCATTTCCATGTCTGTAAGACGTGCCACTGACGACATTAGGACTATATGTTTGCATCTGTTTCTTACAACTATCACTGCTGTGCCATTATTTGTATGTCATCTAAAATTAAAAGTGCAATCCCACATATACTTTTTTTTTTTTTTTATAAATACAAGTTTTATAAATTTTTAACATGAGGCTGAAGGTGATTGTCATTTTCCCAGGAGGTTCTCCTGTAGCTCAGTGTAAATAACTATGTGGGAATATTTATATGGCTACCACTGCAGCAAACAAAAAAGCCCTGGAAACAGTTTGATTCCGCTTGTTCCCAGGAGAGAATAACATGATGGAGATTTACCAATCCGATGTTACCTATCATTTTCTAGAACGTACTAGATACATGGTAGATAGAATCTGATTGGTTGCTTTGAAGAACAACTCCACTTTTCCTTTTTAAAAGGTTTATTAAATTCCCCTCCTGATCTCTTAATCTGAGCCAGTCAGTCACTAAGCTTCTCTGTGGTCATGTGATAGCAGATGAGGGGGGGGGGAGGGAGGCACAGGGTTTTATGCTATGTGCGTTCCAAACCCTCTCTGCTCACTATATCATGTCATGTGATTGTGGTTGCCATGGTTATTGCATGACACTTAATAAACTATATATCATAAATAGCAGCTTTAATCCAAAATAAAGATCTACATGTGCAATACACACAGGTAACCAGCATGATTTGTGCTAAAGTTTGTTAAAGTAACACATCTATGTTAGAGGGGATTGCACCTTTAAATATAATCAAACTTTATAATTCATTTTTTAGATTTTTTATTATAAAAAACATGGGCATGCTGTTTTGTTATGATGCTAATCCTTTTTAGTGTTTTGGTTAGTTTCTTCTTAATAACCTGCTGGTGTCGGGTTAAAACAGAATGTTAGTGATGTCACTGAGGAGGTTTAGGGACATATCTACTAAACTGCGGGTTTGAAAAGTGGAGATGTTACCTGTAGCAACCAATCAGAATCTAGCTGTCATATTGTAGAATGTACTAAATAAATGATAACTAGAATCTGATTGGTTGCTATAGGCAATATCTCCACTTTTTCAAACCCGCAGTTTAGTAAATATCCCCCTTAGTTTCCAGAGATAGCAGCATAAAGAGAGTAGCGGAATCGCAACAAAATATAACAAATAATCAAAACAACATTTTTGTTGGTTAAACAAGTAATATTTCATTTTATACAAAATTTTAAAAAATGTTCTCCTTCAACACTCATCCCTGCTATACAATGCAACATTTTGTTATGGGTGGGGAAAATCTTTACATTTTTTAACACATTCTGCTGCTCTTCACTGATTTTTTGTTTTGTTTTGTTTTCATTCTGATACGTAATGTACATTGTAATCTTTTGGAGATAAAATGAAAATGTATCTTTTAAAATAATAAATAATTATACACTTTATAAAGCTGCTTTTGCAACTTTAAAGCTTACGAGTAAACATGAGGTCTTATGTTGAACACGTAAACAAAAAAATGAAACAGTAAAACTGTTGTATATACTAAGAGACATTTTAAATGTTTTTTCATCTCGTTAAATACACACTAAAAAAACTGTTAAAAAAAATGAAGAAAAAAACATCATTGTAATGCATACAGATTTCAGTATAGGGTGGGATATGTGACGGGAGGGGGGCAACAGGGGGAGGCATTGGGGGCATTTTCTTTTCCTTTTGGTTTGAGTTCATTTTTGTATTGTATGAAGATCTGGCTGGGGTTGATTCACGGGAATACTGATGGTAATGACAATTTGTGGCAGTGATTCAAACGTATTAAAATCCAATCTGTTCAGTGTTTACTTTTTAACTGGATTATACCCCTGGATTGAAGAAAAAAAAACAAAAATGAAAAAAAAAAAAGTCTTCCTTGTGGTAGTTCTATGTAGTTTAAAAAAAATATGAATAAAATGTTTTTGATTTGCCGTGTGAGGTTTTTTTTGTCGATGTTATTGTGCGTACATGTTGTCTCTGTTGTCCTGATATGTTTGCTCTAAGCTGTGTTTGGTGAAGCCTATGAAGAAAGTTACAACAGTACACACAAGTGTTCAACGTAAACACTGGATGGAGCGTGGATACAAGGCATTAGACCATACTGCTTCCATGTCCATGCATTGTTCACATGGAGAGCTTGTGTATACAGCCAGTATTTTCTTCATAGGGTCTAATAAGCCCTACCTGCGGTGCCAGTTGAGGTGAACACTGCTGAGCCCAAAAGCCATAGGCACAGGGGAAGCCCCATGTTTGCAAACCCTAAATAAAATGAGTTCTGTAACCTCACTGTGCATGCACTGGCCCAACACATGCCCAGCAGAGCGAAACGGGGCCTCATTAGCGCATGGACCAGCATCGCTGTGACCCCCTCCCCTCACTGTATGGGTGCTCCGTGGGTACACTGGTGTAGAGAAAACCTACCACCCAGCAACCTGCTCATTAATCAAGTACCATCTAGCGGTGCTTGACACATTGAGATTATCACCTGGATCTAATGTTTTCATAAGATGTTTAAAATTATATTATTTAATCTTGAGAAGGAACAATTTCCAAATAGTTATGAGGCCCATGATCCGTGTTGGCAAAAATAAAACAGCTGGCACACAATGGAACTGGCTACACCTGTCACATTGTGCAACATGTTTCATGGAAAGTTGCATCTGATTTTGACCTGTTGTTCCACATGATCAATGGCAGGTCAAGTCGCCGGTGCAGCCTAGCTTGGCAACACTTCAGTGTTTACTGAAAACAACAATTGGATCAGTGGTGCCAATGCCACTTTGCATCTACAATATAAATTAAGCTGGTTTGCTGCATTTCTCCCTGACTGTCAAATCAATGGTGTTATTTCTGAATTTCTATAAAACATCTTATGTACTACATTTACAAATGTATGTAAAGTTTTTTTTGTTAGAACTAAAGCTTTCTGAGATAAGGCAATCCTCCGTATGCAGTGGTCTACCCACGTGTAAGGCTACTTAAGTCCTCGATTTCCACCTTTACATGGCACTTATAAGTGAATAGTTAGGCATTTAATAATCTCCTTTATTTCCTGCTTTGTGCCTCTGATTTCAGATGTGTTTATAAAGTTTGTGTGCAGTATAGTTATTTTTCCGTCATTGTTCATAGTGTGTTTTGCCAGCCCCCACCTCCTTTACATTGAAGGGGTAGAATGTCAGCAGGGACCACACTGGCGTAATGAACACACAGCCCATCTCGTTTTTTCCCCCCATCACATCTCTCCTGGCCCACAGGCTACAAGCTGTCACTGGCTGATGAGGTTCGTGGCTGGCTCTATCAAGCAGGCCTCCCCCCGCCCGCCACAATTTCTCTCATGCCCGGCGCCCAGGGGGCATCATTAACGCACCCCATCCAGAGGCAGTAGAGAGCTCTCACCCTTTTACGGGACAGAAGTATGGCATTTCCTCAGAACTGGCTGAGGGGTATTAATGTCACACCTCACACTCTGTCATGTGTTAACCCTTTTAAGGCAAGAGCCAGCATACAGGGAAGACAAATTCTCCTCTGCCACTGAAGGGAAACGGTTATTTGGGAAAAAGAAAGTATAGCTGTATAGTAACACATTCTGGACATGACTTGACTTAAACATAAAAATACATAACTTATTCCTATGACTTAACTGTATAGATATGTCTGTGGGAAAGAAACAGCTATCGTCACTACTGATGGGCAGCACAGTGGCTCAGTGGTTAGCACTTCTGCCTCACAGCACTGGGGTCTTGAGTTCGATTCCCGACCATGGCCTTATCTGTGTGGAGTTTGTATGTTCTCCCCGTGTTTGCGTGGGTTTCCTCCGGATGCTCCGATTTCCTCCCACATTCCAAAAACACACTAGTATGTTAATCGGCTGCTATCAAATTGACCCTAGTGTCTGTGTATGTTAGGAAATTTAGACTAAGCTCCAATGGGGCAGGGACTGATGTGAGTGAGTTCTCTGTACAGCACTGCGGAATTAGCGCTATGTAAATGGCTGATGATGATAATATAATTAATGAAATCACTTTATGTAGAGAGTGTGGGTATTAAAGGTCTCAGAGCTGTGACTGAGGAAGGAACACAAGTTGTTTTATTACAAGGTGAAGCTATTTTTTTTTATTATTATTATCTACAATTAGGTGTAGGTTTCTTTATCCCTTAGATAATCTGTGTCATACTGAATTCTAAACATGGAATTAACCAGTTCTACTAGGGGTTAAATTATCTGACATCTCTAGCAATTTAATATGGGTTAATATAAATTATAAGTATATTAAAATTCACTTTCACGATGAGGAATCGTCATTTTCCTTATCGTCTAATTAGTAAGTAGGGGACACTTTATGCCTTGGAATATGTAAGTGATCCTAATGACTACTGAAGTGATGACATCATTACACATATGATTTAAATATCAATTACAGAACCTTAGAAGTATATTTGTATGACTTGCGTATTATATATGGGATAATGCTTCCCGACTGTACAATATAAGGATATTACAAGTCACAGAACGCTGACATTTTCCGATTTGAATTATAATGGCAAAATACATTCAGGGGCATCTGACCTGAGTAGCTTTTGCAATCATGTGCAGGACATCGTGATCATTTTGTATATGCAAACATTGGGTTTATTTGAAAAATCTTTGTAAAACAAAAATAAAAGGGTGGGATACGAAAGTGCTACTACCATAATTGTGACATGAAAATGCAGAATGCTCTAATTCCGACATGTAAAAAGTGCAGATTTACTGAAATAGTTCCACACAACATTTCCGCCAATGTTGGTATAAACGCAGACAGCAGAAGAATCCAGCACAGTGCTGGATGTCACTTTAAATGGCGACCGTTATGACTACCACCAAAATAAATATCTATATATCTATTGAAATTACAGAAAGTTAAAGGCCCTAGGACTGTCCTAATGGGATATGAAATTGATCAAAAAGCTGATTGCAGTCTTTTGAGCTGCTGTGACATCACTGACCCTACCACTGTGCTCGAATCATCCAGCCCGCACACAATGCATTGTTACTGAGCAAGTTTAGGAAGCTGTTGATCAATTTCTACCTGCTAAGTTAGAGAAGAATCTCCTAACGTAGCATTCGGCTGCATTGGGCAGCACGGTGGCTAAGTGGTTAGCACTTCTGCCTCACAGCACTGGGGTCATGAGTTCAATTCCCAACCATGGCCTTATTTGTGTGGAGTTTGTATGTTCTCCCCGTGTTTGCGTGGGTTTCCTCCGGGTGCTCCGGTTTCTTCCCACACTCCAAAAACATACTAGTAGGTTAATTGGCTGCTATCAAAATTGACCCTAGTCTGTCTCTGTCCAACTGTGTGTGTATGTTAGGGAATTTAGACTGTAAGCTCCAATGGGGCAGGGACTGATGTGAATGAGTTCTCTGTACAGCGCTGCGGAATCAGTGGCGCTATATAAATAAATGGTAATGATTGGGGCAAAAACCATCAAAGTAGACAAGTATAAACATTGCAGTTATTTCATGTATATTATTCAGCTAAGACACACAGCCTTTGTTATATATTATTGTCAAGCAGTCCTTTTACCTGCTGTTTAACATTGCTAGTGTTAATTGAACATAATTATTCTATGATTGCCATAGATTTCCTGAATAGTCCTTAAGCAGATCGGGTAGACTTTAACTGACCTAATTGAATCAAGATCGTAGATACATGTTGCAAATAAGGAATTATGCATCAATTAGAATGTCTTTTTCAACTAAACGATCATTTGTGCGTTCTGATGGTGTTGTAAAATGCAACACATTAAAACTGAATTCTTCCTTTTGTGTTACTAGTGCAAAAGATGGTAGTTACTTTGCATACTGTATCTTTTGTCCAGAATGAAATCATCAGTGCAGTCAGTTCCTTGGCTGAGTCTGTTATGTCTTACTATGTCTAGTCTGCTGGAAGTGACCCACACATTCCTGTCTCGTGATATCACTCAGTCTGTCCCAGCTCTGTCTGATTTCAACTGCGTCACTCTGAGAAATGTGTTGCTCTTGGCCCCTTTCTTTCTGCACACAGATATATACAGACATATAATACCCAGAGACATATGAACACCACACATATATCACACAGTAACAGAAGCACTTAACACAATGAATATGTGTTTAACCATAAAGTGGTTATGTTTTACTGGAAAAGCCAGGTAGGGTATTGTTATCTACCTTTCAAGGAGAACTCCAGGTATATATGTATGTATATGTATGTATGTATGTATGTATGTATATATACATATATATATATATATATATATATATATATATATATATATATATATATATATATGGGTTGGGTACGATTTAACTATTCTGACTATGCCGGCATGGAGAAGCCCTACAAAAAAACTCCCAAAATGCTGCACAACCGAATGGAAAATAAACAGACTTACCTTCAAAACGACGTTGGAGATCTCCCGATTGGATCAGCATGATGACAGTAAGTGATTCCAATTGAAGAAGTGATCGGCACTGCAGCCTGACGTCATTGCGACGTCTGTCAATAGAAATTTAAAGCGGCAATGTCAGGTTAAGTGTTTCAACACTTAACCTTAGGGGTCCCGACATTGCCGCTTTAAATTTCTAGTGACAGACGTTGCGATGACGTCAGGCTGCAGTGCCGATCACTTCTTCAATCGGAATCACTTGCTGTCAGCTTGGTACTTTCATCGGAGATCTCCAGCGTTGTCTTGAGGGTAAGTCTGTTTATTTTCCATTCGGTTTCGCAGCAGTTCGGGGGTTTATTGTAGGGCTTGTCCATGTCGGCATAATGGTAATTGTTTTTACGATTACCACCTATATATATATATATATATATATATATATATATATATATCACTCGCTGTCATCATGCTGATCCAATCGGAGATCTCCAGTGGCGTCTTGAAGATAAGTCTGTTTATATTCCATTCGGTTGTGCAGCATTTCAGATTTTTTTTGTAGGGCTTGTCGATGTCGGCATAGTAATAATCGTTTTTACATAACCACACACATATATATATATAGATATAGATATAGATATAGATATATATAGATTTATATATATTAAGCTCCTTGCCACCAACTGGTGAAAGTAATACTACTCGTACTACTGACACCTCCGACACTCGATGCACAACACAAACTGCCTGGATTTTGCACTGCTACGCCTCCATGATCTGCCCAGGAACTGGTGGGTGTTTTGAAGAGGAGAAGTGCGACATTACTTCTCCAACAGTAATATGCTGAAGAGTACAATCCTGGCATCTATGAAATACAGACTTACCATAAAAGCGAGGGAGAACATTGCAGACACGCCGCCTATAAAGTCCGAAAATTCCGGCAGTGTGATTCTGGACTACTCACATCCTTGTCTAGTACAGCACCCATTGTTGCACCGTAAGTTCCCATTGTTGCACTATTAGAAACTTTGCAATTTATACTTATTACCCATTGTTGCACTGTATATTACCATTATTTTATAGTACCACTGTTGCTTTGTATATTACTGTCTGCTGCTAGTTTACATTCTCTTTAGTCACTGTGTACCACACCTCCATTCTCTTCTCATCACTTAGTCCATCCCTTCCCCTCCATGGCCCCTCACTATGGGCTTCCTTTAAGTGCAATCTCCCTCTTTGCGCAATAGCCACCCATCTCTCTCACTATAACTTCATCCTTTTCTCCTTTCTCACCCCTTTTCTCTCTTTCTATCCCCTCCCTCGATTCACACCATGCTTCTTGCTCACGTCCTATACCCATTGTTTCCCCCAGCCCTAGTCTGTGGCCTAAACCCTACTGTCCCCCGCACACCTGTAACCTTGCCAATCTTATTCACATTTCACCACTTCCCACTATCCCACTCTCTTGTGCCATTTGGAATGGCAGATACATCTGTACTAAACTGCCGTCTGTCCACAATCTCTTCATCTCCAATTCTCTCAACCTCCTTGCCATTACCAAAACCTGGCTCTCCTTCTCTGATACAGCTTCCCCCGCTGCTCTCCTATGGGAGCCTTTCTTTCACCCATATCATCAGACCTAAGGACTTTTCTAGGGGTGGTATGGGCTTCCTCCTTTCTCCCAACGTGCACCTTCTGAGTCATCCCTCCCGAGCCTGCCCTTACATTCTCTTCCTTTGAGGTCCACTCCATCCGCCTTTTCACTCCTTCTCATTTCCGTGTCACAGTGTAACGGACTTACCTGTCGCACTTACGCATCCAGCGATCACGTGACCGCTTCCCGGAGGCGGTCACGTGACAGCAACCTAGAGGTGGGGATTTTGAATCCCCGTCAGTACTTAAAGATCACTCTGACACTCGCTGAGTGTCAGAGCAACACTTACCTGTTCCTGGCTCCTATGCTTTGTCTATTGCTGTGCCTTCCAGTCTCCTGTGTCTGCCTGTGTTCTAACCTCTGTCTGTTTGATTATTCTGGCTCTCCAACCCCTGTGTACCGACCCGGCTTGCTGACTATCCCTCTATTCTTGTGACCCGTGTACCGACCCCGGCCTGATTGACTCCGAGTTGCCTCCTGATTCTGCCTGCCTCCATTCCTGTGTACCGAACCGGCTTGATTGACCCCGCATCTTCCGCTACACTACATCTTGGGGCGAACCTGAGGACCGCGACCTGCGACTCCTGGCAGCGAAGCCCACCCCGCGGTGGTTCTAGGTGAACACCAGGGAGATTGTTAGACTCCGCACCTCAGGTAAGCCAGCGCTAATCAAGATTAGTAGTAGTAATCCAGTAATCTGTTACACACAGTCATTTACCCACCCATCCAACCTTGGCCCACTTCTCTTTTCTTTGTACACCTCTTCACTGGGTGATCTTATCAGCTCATTCGGCCTCCAATACCATTTCTATGCTCTATGACAACCAAATCTACCTTTCTTCTCCTGTACTCTCCCCTTCCATCCTCAATAAAGTGTCCTGCTGCCTCTCTGCCATTTCCTCCTGGATGGCCCAACATTTCCTCAAACTTAATATGGACAAATCTTAACTTATCACCCCCCGCCCCTCTCTAGTGACTCCTACCCTCCCACCCTCTCCATCACTTTTGGTTCTACACACAAGTTCGATGCCTGGGGGTCAACCTTGACTCCTCCCTCTCCTTCACCCCTCATATTCAATCCCTTGCCCAATCCTGCCTCTTCCATCTCCGCAACATAGCCCGGATCAAACCCTTCCTCTCCTCTGAAGCCACCACAACCCTCATCCACTCTGATATTCTCCTGCCTGGATTACTGCAACCCCCTCCTTACTGGACTCCCCGCAAACGTTTCACTCCTCTTCAGTCAATACTCAATGCTGCCGCCTGACTTATCTACCTCTTCCGCCAATGTTCATCTACCTCCCCTCTCTGTCAAGCCCTTCACTGGCTCCTCCTCCGCTTCAGAATCCTCGTCAAACTCCTCACCCTCACTTTTAAAGCCCTGTTTAATTCCACTGCTCCATATCTCTCCAACCTCATCTCCACTCATACTCCTTATTGCCCACTGCGGTCATCCAACGACTGTCACCTCATCACCCATCTGATCACCATCTCTCATTCCTGCATTCAAGACTTCTCCTGTGCTGCCCCCCTTTTCCGGTATTATCTCCCCCGTTCTATTAGGCTTTCACCTAGCCCGTCAGACTTCAAATGGTCCCTTAAATCTCACCTGTTCAGTTTAGCCTACCCTTCATCCACCTAACCCTGCCCTACATCCCTCTTCTCTCTCACTCTAACTAACCTTTCTATACCTCATTCCTCCTCCTTACTCCCTGCTCCTCTCCCTTCAGTGTTCTCGTCCCTCATCCCCTCTTGCCACTCTGTGTCTCCTGTCAGTCTCCCCCTCACCTTTAGATTGTAAGCTCCCTTGAGCAGGGACCTCTTTCTTTGTGTCCTCCTCCTCTTGTTTTCCTTTGCCCTTAGACCTTCACCTCTTCTCTCCATTTCGTCACTTGACTCCTACCCCTATCTTTTCTCTTCTCCTGTACCTCCTCTTCTCCATCTCTGCCCTGATCCTGTAAATTGTTGCCCACTCTACTGGGCACAGGGCACAGACGCATCCCTTTATTCACTCCCCCACCTCTCTCCTTTCCTTCGTATCTGTACATTGGAATTTACCTTTACCTCTTTGCCTATGTATTTCTCTCTGCTAAATTGGTACTTATTTATACATATTGCTCTTTGTCTATATTTATTACACTTTGCTTACTGCACTTTGTTTTGTACTACCTTGTATGCCATGTATTGTATGCCATGTACCGTCACCCTGTACTGTTGCGTCAAGCGCTATGTATGGCGCTGCGGACCCTTTGTGGCACCTCCCAAATAAAAGATAATAATAATAGTAATAATAATAATAATAATTATAATAATAGGCAGTGTGATCATGTTCCTTGTTCCCAGTGAGCAATATTGTGTTCCTGGCACCCTGTTCCAGCATGCACTCCTGATTTTCTTGTACCCTGTTCCCAGTAAGCAATTTTGAGTTCCTGGCAACCTGTTCCAGTGTGCAGTCCTGCATCCTGGTACCAGGTTTCCAGCAGGGCCGGTGCTAGGGTCCTTGGCGCCCTAGGCACATTTTCAAAATCGGCACCTCCGCCCCATTCTCGAAATCGGCGTTTCCCGTCTTTTCTTACCTAAACTTGCCTCCTCTCTGCTCCCTCTGCTCCCCTCCACTCACTGACACTGTCGGGCCGTGATGATGATGTCATGGCCCGACAGTCAGTGAGTGGAGGGGAGGAGACGTAGCAGAGAGGCGGCGGTAATGATCAAAAGTCCCTCCCCCCCTCCCTGTATGTGAAGCTGTGCGGCGGCCTTGAAAGGTATGGTAAGCGGTCACCGCACAGTTATAAAGAAATTTTTAATCTGTGGCGCCCTCCAGAGCCTGGCGCCCTAGGCAAGTGCCTAACCTTGCCTAATGGGAGCGCCGGGCCTGGTTCCCAGTGTGCAATCCTGAGTTCCTGGCAACCTGTTCCAGTGTGCACTCCTGCGTTCCTGGTACCAGCTTCCCAGTGTGCAATCCTGAGTTCCTGCCACCATGTTCCCAGTGTGCAATTCTTAGTTCCTGGCACCCTGGTCAAGCTAGCAATCCTGATTTCTTGGCACTCTGTTCCCAATGAGTAATTTGGAGTTCCTGGCACCCTGCTCCAGCGTGCAATCCTGAGTTCCTAACACCCTGTTCCCACTGTGCAATTCTGAGTTTCTGAAACTCTGCTACCTGAGTGCAATCCTGATTTCCTGACACTCTGCTGCCTGTTCAATTCTTGATCCCCTGACATCCTGATACCTGAGCACAATCCTGAATTCCTGGCACTCTACTATGCGTGCAAGGCTGATCCTAAGTTATTGACCATCTGCAACCTATGTGCAATTGTGATTTTCTAGCACTCTGCTATCTGTGTGCAATTATGAGTTCCTGATATCCTGCTACCAGCATGCAATTGTGAGTTCCTGTGAGTCTGCTGTCTGTGTGCTTCTGAAATTCTACTACCAGAGTGCAATCCTAAGTTTTTTGGTACTCTGCTATTCATGTGCAATCCTGAGTTCTTGGCACTCTGCTATTCATATACAATCCTGAGTTCTTGGCATTCTGCTATTCATGTGCTGCTGACATTCTGCTACATGTGTGCATACTTGAGTTCCTGATTCTCTGCTAACATGTGCAATCCTAAATTCCTAAAACTTTGATACCCGAGTGCAAACCTGAGTTCCTGACATCCTACCAGTGTTCAATCTTGAGATCCTGAAACTGTGCTACCTGTGTGCAGTTCTGAGTTCTTGACACTCTATTATACATGTGCTGCTGACACTCTGCCACCTGAGTTCCTGACAATCTGCTACCTGTGTGCAATCCTGAATTCCTGACGCTCTATTACTCATTTACAATCCTGAATTCCTAAAACTCTGCTACTAGGGTACAAACCTGAGTTCCTGACACACTGCTACCAGTGTCAGAAGCTATGTTCCCGCTAATATGAACAAACTAGCAAGGAAAGAGTAGAAGGTAAACAAATGTGGACTACCTTCTGAAGTGTTGCATTCAAAACCTGCCTATCAAGTTATATTTTTCACATTCTCCTTTCCAGTTAACTAATTTTAGAGGGAACAGTGATCTGTATGTAACCTATCAGAAAGTGGCTGTAAGTCTGAAAATGTCACTGAATATCGACGTCAGTGACAGCTGCGCAAGAGAGGAGGCTGCAGGGTCCTAGCGCCGCCCGGATTTCTAAGTTTCTGTTTGCTTTCTTTTTTTCTATAGCTGGCGCCTAGCGCGGGGCAGAGGAGGGGGACAGAGAGCAGAGGAGGAGGGCAGATGGCAGAGGAGGAGGACAGAGAGCAGAGGAGGAGGGCAGATGGCAGAGGAGGGGGACAGAGAGCAGAGGTGGAGGGCAGATGGCAGAGGAGGGGGACAGATGGCAGAGGAGGGGGACAGATGGCAGAGGAGGGTGACAGAGAGCAGAGGAGGGGGTCAGATGGCAGAGGAGGGGGACAGAGGGCAGAGGAGGGGGACAGAGAGCAGAGGAGGAGGGCAGATGGCAGAGGAGGAGGGCAGAGAGCAGAGGAGGGGGACAGATGGCAGAGGAGGGGGACAGATGGCAGAGGAGGGGGACAGATGGCAGAGGAGGGGGACAGATGGCAGAAGAGGAGGGCAGATGGCAGAGAAGGGGGACAGATGGCAGAGGAGGGGGACAGAGAGAAGAGGAGGGGGACAGATGGCAGAGGAGGGGGACAGATGGCAGAGGAGGGTGACAGAGAGCAGAGGAGGGGGTCAGATGGTAGAGGAGGGGGACAGAGGGCAGAGGATGAGGACAGAGAGCAGAGGAGGAGGGCAGATGGCAGAGGAGGAGGGCAGAGAGCAGAGGAGGGAGACAGAGAGCAGAGGAGGGAGACAGAGAGCAGAGGAGGAGGGCAGATGGCAGAGGAGGAGGACAGAGAGCAGAGGAGGAGGGCAGATGGCAGAGGAGGGGGACAGAGAGCAGAGGAGGGGGACAGATGGCAGAGGAGGAGGACAGATGGCAGAGGAGGAGGGCAGATGGCAGAGGAGGGGGACAGATGGCAGAGGAGGGGGACAGAGAGCAGAGGAGGGGGACAGATGGCAGAGTAGGGGGACAGATAGCAGAGGAGAGGGACAGATGGCAGAGGAGGAGGGCAGATGGCAGAGGAGGGGGACAGATGGCAGAGGAGGGGGACAGAGAGCAGAGGAGGGGGACAAATGGCAGAGGAGGGGGCAGATGGCAGAGGAGGGGGACAGAGAGCAGAGGAGGAGGGCAGATGGCAGAGGAGGGGGACAGATGGCAGAGGAGGGGGACAGATGGCAGAGGAGGGGGACAGAGAGCAGAGTAGGGGGACAGATGGCCGAGGAGGGGGACAGATGGCAGAGGAGGGGGACAGAGTGCAGAGGAGGAGGGCAGATGGCAGAGGTGGAGGGCAGATGGCAGAGGAGGGGGACAGATGGCAGAGGAGGGGGACAGAGAGCAGAGGAGGGGGACAGAGAGCAGAGGAGGAGGGCAGATGGCAGAGGAGGGGGACAGATGGCAGAGGAGGGGGACAGAGAGCAGAGGAGGGGGACAGATGGCCTAGGAGGGGGACAGATGGCAGAGGAGGGGGACAGAGTGCAGAGGAGGAGGACAGATGGCAGAGGAGGGGGACAGAGAGCAGAGGAGGGGGACAGAGTGCAGAGGAGGAGGGCAGATGGCAGAGGAGGAGGGCAGATGGCAGAGGAGGGGGACAGATGGCAGAGGAGGGGGACAGAGAGCAGAGGAGGGGGACAGAGAGCAGAGGAGGAGGGCAGATGGCAAAGGAGGGGGACAGATGGCAGAGGAGGGGGACAGATGGCAGAGGAGGGGGACAGAGAGCAGAGGAGGGGGACAGATGGCCTAGGAGGGGGACAGATGGCAGAGGAGGGGGACAGAGTGCAGAGGAGGGGGACAGATGGCAGAGGAGGGGGACAGAGAGCAGAGGAGGGGTACAGAGAGCAGAGGAGGAGGGCAGATGGCAGAGGAGGAGGACAGATGGCAGAGGAGGGTGACAGCATGAGAGATGGCAGAGGAGGGTGACAGCGTGAGAGGGCAGAGGAGGGTGACAGCGTGAGAGAGGGCAGAGGAGGGTGACAGAGGGCAGAGGAGAGGGCAGAGGGTGCAACGTGAGAGAGGGCAGTGTGCCTGGATGCAGAGGGGGCAGTGTGCCTGGTTGCAGAGGGGGCAGTGTGCCTGGATGCAGAGGGGGCAGAGTGTCTGGATGCAGAGGGGCATTTTTGCATACAACTAAATAAGTATTTCTGTCGTGACCTAAATACTTATTACAATTTTTTGACCCAACTACTTCTAAAACAGGACTGCTCAGTAATTATTTTGGAGGGGTGCCTTGAAAAAATTTGGAGACTCTAAGGGTGCCGCGAACTGCAAAAGTTTGGGAACCACTGATGTAGCCTAATTTGCTCTGATTTTCCAATTGGGAAGGTGGAGATGTCCTCACTGCCATACTCCTTTTGAAGAATCTATTTGAACCTCTATACTCTGTATAGGTAGTAGGTTGGACTTTGAGGTGACGTTTCATTCTTTTCACCATGCGTATTTACAGATAATTTTGCAAACACCCAAAGCTAGTTGCGGAGTGATTTTCTGGGGGGCTGTTCCAAAGACACTTTCAAATGCACACATAAATAATCATTGCTCAATTTTTGTTATTCATAAATAACCCTTATAGGCATGGCCATATTAGGGGGGGGGGGTGTACTATTTACTCGGGGCCCGGACCCTCACTGCAGACGGATTTTATTTTCTTGGTTTTTTTTTCGCTTGTTATATATATATATATATATATATATATATATATATATATATTTATTTTTTATTATTTTTTAGCGGGGGAGGGGGGAGTGACTCTTTTCCTTTCATTGGTGGGGGGAGCAGGGTAGTTAAAAAAAAGACAAAAAGAAAAACAAATACTCACATCACATGATCGCGGCGCAGGCGTCCCTCTTCCTTCCTCTCTGCTCTGTTTGCACTGACGTCATCATGTCACGCCCGACATTCAGTGAAGAGCGGCACAGAGAGGACCAAGACAGAAAAGAAGAAAAGAAGAGAGATGAAAGAAGCCAATACAAAGGTGAGTAAAGGAACGGAGGCAAAGGGAGAACAACAGAAAGGTGGCAGAGTCATGAAGAAGGGGGGTGGGGAGGAGAGATGGGGGCAGCATGGCACAGTGATAAAGTAGAGGGGAGGAGCAGCATGGCACAGTGATGAAGGAGGGGGGCAGCATGGCACAGTGATGAAGGAGAGGGGGGGCAGCATGGCACAGTAATGAAGGAGAGGGGGGCAGTATGGCACAGTGATGAAGTAGAGGGGAGGAGCAGCATGGCACAGTGATGAAGGGAGTGGGGCCGCATGGCACAGTGTGATGAAGGGAGGGGGACAGCATGTCACAGTGATGAAGGAGAGGGGGGGCAGCATGCACAGTGATGAAGGAGAGGGTGGGAGCAGCATGGTACAGTGATGAAGGAGGGGGGCAGCATGCACAGTGATGAAGGAGAGGGTGGGAGCAGCATGGCACAGTGATGAAGGAGAGGAGGGCAGTATGGCACAGTGATGAAGGAGAGGGGGGAGCAGCATGGCACAGTATGATAAAGGGAGGGGGGGCAGCATGGCACAGTGATAAAGGAGTGGGGGGGAGCAGCATGGCACAGTGATGAAGGAGAGGGGGGGCCGCATGGCACAGTGATCAAGGAAAGGGGGGGCAGTATGGCACAGTGATGAAGGAGAGGGGGGAGCAGCATGGTACAGTGATGAAGGAGAGGTGGGCAGCATGGCACAGTAATGAAGAAAAGGGGGGCAGTATGGCACAGTGATGAAGGAGAGGGGGAGCAGCATGGCACAGTATGATGAAGGGAGGGGGGCAGTATGGCACAATGATGAAGGAGAGGGTGGGTGCAGCATGGCACAGTGATGAAGGAGAGGAGGGCAGCATGGCACAGTGATAAAGGAGTGGGGTGGAGCAGCATAGCACAGTGTCATGAAGGGAGTGGGGCCGCATGGCACAGTGTGATGAAGGGAGGGGGCAGCATGGCATAGAGTGATGAAGGGAGGGGGGCAGTATGGCATAGAGTAATGAAGGGGGGCAGCATGGCACAGAGTGATGAAGGGAGGAGGGGCAGCATGGCACAGAGTGAAGAAAGGGGGGGCAGCATGGCACAGAGGGATGAAGAGAGGAGGGGCAGCATAGCACAGAGTGATGAAGGGGGGCAGCATGGAACAGAGTGATGAAGGGGGGCCAGGTGAAGGTGGAAAAGCAGAATGGTGGGCACAGTGTGATCATAAGGAGGTACAGCAAGGTAATGATGAAGGGGCACAGTAGAGTGTGTGTGATGAAACAGGGGGCTTGTTGTAGTATGTGTGTGATGGCACAAGGGGCTTGTGGTAGTGTGTGTGTGTGTGTGTGTGTGTGTGATGGCACAAGAGGCTTGTGGTAGTATGTGTGTGTGATGGCACAGGGGGCTTGTGGTAATGTGTGTGTGTGAGGTAGCTGGTGTCTAATAATGGGTGCTATTTTGTTTGTGGGGTGATGGTGGCGCAATTTAATAGTGGGGACTATTAATTTAAGATGGGGTGGTTTGGGAAGAATTAGGTCTCTTTACTAAATGTGAATATGAATTATTTAATGGCAGTGACGGTTGCGGGAATCAGTTATATTTATGAAATGTAAATACTATTAATTTATTGCTGGGGCTGTTTGCAGGTAGGGAAATAGATTTATTTCTTAAATGTGAATGCCAGATGCAGCCATGCAATGTGCATCTGAAGGAAGGCCTAATTATTACTCGTGGGTGCTATTAATTTAACATGGGGCTGGTTTGAATTTCTAAATGTAGCCATTTTTGTTTCAAATAGGCCCCCCAACATTACAGGATCCAGACAAGCAGCCACAGGTGGTGAAAGGGATAAGAACAGGTAGGAGAGAGCAGGACAGTCTGTGAAATGTTGTGATTTTAGTGGGACAATTCCAATTTTTGGGGACTGCTCTACCCAATGTAAGGGGCAGGCCAAGACTGTGAACTCTTTATGTACACACTGCATTCATTTTATACTACACTATGGTGCCAGATGTCCTGAAAGTCAGGAGTGCTGGGACATATGTCACGCTCCCGCGAGCGGGCACTGCACCCTTGTGCCAATGGTGTACACAACAATGCAGGTTTTTTCTGTAGGAGGGTGGCCTAACGCTTTTCACCAGCTAGCCATGCCCCAATGGTGCATAGCTATGCTCTCAATTGTATGAACACCTCCATCTCGTGGCGTCGCAAATTATTTTTGCCATGCTCAACTATAAGGGGGGCCCCATGAAGTTGTTGTACCAGGGTCCTAAATTCCTCTTGGCAGGCCTGCTTATAGGCTCCAACAAAACAGTGCATCAGTGACCATTATCACAGATCATGGTATCTCTCGCTCATATCAAAAACAAGTTCTTTTCAGCATGAGGAGCTCTACAAATGATATAATGATGTGCACTATACCGTAGATATAACGGTACTAGAAGTCACAGAGGAGCTCAATGACTACAGTATGTTTATGAGGCTTCAGGCCTCAAATTATTATTAATAATAATAATAATAATAATAATAATACCATATATCCTCTCAAAAACAATACAGCCCCTCAGCTGTCCCACAGGTCAGTTCCAATTTCTGAATACAGAAAGGAGTGTGTCTTGTTAGAACAGGGGTGACCATGGTAAATTAGGAGTGTGTCTTGTTAGAACAGGGGTGACCATGGTAAATTAGGAGTGTGTCTTGTTAGAACAGGGGTGACCATGGTAAATTAGGAGTGTGTCTTGTTAGAACAGGGGTGACCATGGTAAATTAGGAGTGTGTCTTGTTAGAACAGGGGTGACCATGGTAAATTAGGAGTGTGTCTTGTTAGAACAGGGGTGACCATGGTAAATTAGGAGTGTGTTGCACAGACCTGGGCTGTGACCAGTGTTTGTTCCAAATTTTCAATGTTACGAGGCCGGGTGGCGTTCTGCCACATGTGAGGAAGGCGTTAAGTTCTAATGGAGTCTGACAGCCCTCCTTCCCACATAGCCGGGTGGGGTTATAGCCTTTATAAGACCTGACAGCCCTGAGTGAATATGTATATGTCTGCTGGGAGGGGACACTTTTGCAGCAATACTCTTCTCTCCTAGCATGTGAATTCACTCTGAACTCATAAAGGCTACAACTTGGCCCAGTTATGTGAGAAAGGGATGGGGCTCTCTGAATCCACAGTGCCACCCTGCCACAGGTAAGTTTGTGGTTTGTTATATATTAGAGAGAAACGTCAAGTCCAATGACGACTTAGCACGGTGGTTAAGTGGTTAGCACTTCTGTCTCACAGCACTGAGTTCAATTCCCGACCATGGCCTTATCTGTGTGGAGTTCGTATGTTATCCCCGTAATTGCGTGGATTTCCTCCGGGTGCTTTGGTTTCCTCCCACACGCCAAAAAAAAACCCTTACCTTTTAGGTTAATTGGCTGCTAACAAATTGACCCTAGTCTGTGTGTCTGTTAGGGGAAATTAGACTGTAAGCCCCAATGGGGCAGGGACTGATGTGAGTGAGTTCTCTGTACAGCGCTGCAGAGTTAGTGGCGCTATATAAATAAATGATGATGATGATGATAACGTTCTTTATTACAAGGGTGCATCCAGAGGGTGGCGATCATGCTCCCCTTCCTCTTTGCAGGCTCAATTTAAATTTTGTAAAGTTGCACACAGCGCATAGATGTGCCTCGCAGCCGAGAAGTAGACAGGCAGTTTGTATACACAGTCAGACCAGCCTGACAGCATCCTTTGCCTGCTTCTCAGCTGCCCAGGGCCCAATCAAGGGTACCAGCCGCCCTAGGCTATTAACGCAGCAGCGCCCCCCCCCCCCCCTCGCTGCTAGCTGCCGGTCAGGACGGCCACGGGCGCTTCTTACTGTGGTCACGTGAGATGCGGAAGTCCTGATCTCACGTGACCACAGTAAGAAGCTCCCGCGGCCGTCCTGACAGGCAGTTAGCAGCGATCGCTGCCAGACTGCCTGTCATGTAGTAGTGACAGTCGGGCCGCCCCCTTTACACCAGGGGCGATCCCGATGATGCAGGCCCGGCGCTGCCTAAATTAAAAAAAAAAAGGCAGTGAAAAAAAATTAATCTCCGTGACGCTGCGCCCCCCCAGGCTCCAGCGCCCCATTAGGCCTATTGGCTGATCAGGCCCTGCAGCTGCCAGATGCAGCCATGCAATGTGCAGCTCCACAGTTACTGGGTGCGATAGTGTCATAGAGTTAGGAGCAAAGGAAAAAAAGGAGAACATTTGCTGCTTGGCAAAACCTTGTTGCACTGAAGGGGGGGAAAAATTGAAAATGTACACAAAGATTAAGAGTTGGGAAGGGACATGTTGTGGCTCAACTCTAAATTGCAGTGTAAAAATAAAGCTGTATAGTATTTCTGTGCCACATGCAAAGCATCCAGTATTGTCCTTGCATGCAAAAAAATAAATAAATGCATTTGCATGGGAACATGGATTGTCCAAGAGCAAGTTTGCTCCTCTTTTTTATTTGATCCGAACTCCAAACGAAGCCCATTGTTGTGGGGGATGTTTCCATAATAAGGTAACTACTGTCTGATGTATAAGCTGGGGTCACATGACCACTTTACAAATAAAATCCAAAATGGACATCTGCTTTGGGCACCCCACAATAGGGGCCCCACTTTAATCTTGGTAATAGTAGTCTAGGAGCCCCAGTAGGACAGACCATAAAATAGCTTTCACCTAATCTTCCACTTCATAGAAGCCTAAAAATTAAAGAACTATTTCCATAAATGTAAGAAACTTTCATTGGTACCATTGGAAATGTAAAGAAAATTATTATTCTTGAGCAAACTTGACTTTTGATACTACAGTTGCAATTTATTTGTAAGTACACTAATGTAATCTTTACTCTAACCCATTAATTTCTTTTACGGGCCCTGACTAGTGGTATGTTTGATAGGTATAGTTGATTGTGTATTTGATATCACTTTGTGATAGATATTTTAGATTTCTCAGTATCTCACTATTTTGTTGCGCTAAAAATCAAAAGAGAAGAGAAAGGTTTAGGAGGGAGCCCAGGGTCTTGTATAAAGGTGATTTAATTACTATTTCCTACGTAGCGTTCTGCTTTTATGTTGCTTGTATTCCCCGTATACGTTGGGCTGCTTCTTATCAGGTTCTACCGGGACAACTGCCCAGGGGCAAAAAATGGAAGGTTCAAACACATTCAGAGTTCTCTTAGGTGATAAATATCCAGACTCCGTCATCAAAGAGCCATTTGATCATACCCTGTCACTGCAATAATAAAAAGGATTAATTTATTTTTCCGGACTGCCAAATCTCTCCTGTGTCCCAGGGTTGAAGTTCTGTGTGCGTGGGACTAATTACAAGTAATTAGATGATGCATGCCAGGAATGTAGATATCAATATACTTTTCTGAATATGTAAGTAGATTGCAAGTTCTGTGGAACAGTAACAGATATTACTGATTTAAATCCATGAGGAAAAACTTAATGTATACATTTTAAAGTACATTACAATTGATTCTTGTGATTACATGGGAATTACATATAGGAAATAGACAGTTTTTAATAGGTTGATTCAAACAGGGGTTACCCACTCAGTAATATAACATAATAAAAGTGACAGGTAACAGAAAAGACATCTTCCCCAAATGTCCTTAATCATCATCATCATCATCATCATTTATTTATATAGCGCTACTAATTCCGCAGCGCTGTACAGAGAACTCACTCACATCAGTCCCTGCTCCATTGGAGCGTACAGTCTAAATTCCCTAACACACTCACACAAAGACATGCAGACTAGGGTCATTTTTTGTTAGCAGCCAATTAACCTACCAGTATATTTTTGCAGTGTGGGAGGAAACCAGATCACCCGGAGGAAACCCACGCAAACACAGGGGGGAGTTACAATACAAACTCCTCACAGATAAGGCCATGGTCGAGAATTGAACTCATGATCCCAGTGCTGTACGGCAGAAGTGCTAACCAGTTCGCCACCATGCTGCCCATAAATCTCCAGAATAAGCACATAGAGGGTGCAATATCACCACACAAATATGCCTATAGCAAGGTAATTGTTACACATTTAACAGTATGGATAGAACCTAGTAAGATGGACCCCAATAGATCTTCCATCTTTGCTTCCTGGTCTCCTAGTGTCAAGGTGGGAAGACTTTTCTTCCATGTTGGGATTCCTAAAAATACATTGGTCATTTAAAAAATGTATGGAGCATAACGTACACCATTAGGGATTATTTTGTCTTGTACTACTCTCTATTTGAGGTCCATTGATTACCATTGCACAGTATGACACAGTAATATCTTTAAGCAGACCAAATCATAGCCTACCATCTGACACATAGGCATTGGGATCATGTCACTTGGCCTTGAGGTGACCGGAGTTCATCAACTTATTTCTCTTGAGACCAATGGCCTATTAGGTAATGGCCTAATGTCACAAACCTCCAGATAGCCAACATTGACTATATAGGTGTAAGCTGGCATGTGAGGCTGTATGAAGGTGTATCAGCAGTTGGGTCTGATGTATACTTTGCACATAAAGGGGCATATTTAATTAAGCACAAAGTGCCTCCAGAACGGACCCAAATGCAATCTGCGTAACCGCAACATAGTGGATTTACGTTTGCCCCCTACAGGGTTGCAAAGTGAAATCTGCAATATCGCAGTACTGTTTTAAGCATAAAAAATGTGCAGCCGCATGAAGCTTCGATTTTATCCGCTAATTGAATATGCCCCTAAGTTGCTGATTTTGAATTGGATACAAAAAAATTTCTTTTGTGTAGACGCAATTGTGAATTTGCACATCGGTATTTTGAGTAAGACCCATGGCACACTGCACCCGTCTTGTTTAAGTTCAGAATTTACCCTTTGAATGTAACATTTTCAAAGACATGTGGAAACCAAAATAATGAAGAATCTCAGAGGGCCTATCTAAAATTCCTCTCCACCCCCATTCTGTACTCTACTTGCATGAGAATGCCCCTGACCAGTTTCTCAAAGCTTCTCCAGATGTCAGATAAGTATGACTGAAATACTGCCACAAGTTGTGCCCAAGGGCAATGCAATAAACTTTGCATGAGATGCATAATTAAAAAGTACAAATGCACGTGTCTAACTCTAAATCAGCTCCCAAATGTTTACAATTTTCCAGTACTAAAATAAAAGAGAAACCTTTTTCGCAACAGCGCACATTTGTCACAAAGTGTACACGTTCTACACTCCTGTGCTGCTGATTTCCTCTGCCTCTGTGTAGAGGTCAGCACTTCCTGGTTTGGTCGGTCACATGATTGTGGCTGGGAGGCGGCATATTCAAACCTACCATATACCAGTATATAAAGCTCACTCTGACACTGCAGCACTGTCAGAGCACCAGGAATTCATACTCAGACTGACTCCCTGTTTTGCTGTATTGCTGCTGACCTTGGATTTCCTTGTGATTCCTTTTTGGAGAGTGCTTCTGCCTGTTAACCCCTCATGTACCAGACATTGCTTGTTTTGATCACTCTCTCTCTGTTCCTGATTCTATAGTGCATTATTGCCTATGTACCAGATCCAGACCTGTTATTGGACTTTCCTATTGCTTATTGATTTTGTACCTCGCCACTGCACATTAGCTTCTTAGTTCTAATTTATAACATTAACGGAACAGTACAGGAAAGAATTATGTTTTTGGAACACTTTCATTTTGAGAACATGCCTGACAGTCACACTATTTTTCAAGTTGACAGGTTTTCTTACAGCAGACCTTGGTAGAGGTTTTTGTAAGGCCCAACTAGAGATAATGCCAATTGGTGTGGAGCAATTTAGATCAGCCGCGTGCCCTCCCTCCCACACAATCATCTTCTCACAAATATAGAACAGTTACATATTTTATGTAGGCTAGTGTTGAATTACACGAAGTTGCAGAGTTGTCATCCCACCAATGACAGGGCTGCTTTGAAGATCTATTTGGATACCAGTGAGTCCAGCTGTCAATGCCATCTCTGTTCTTCATTTGGTGATCTTTGCGGCCTACTTGGTGGTGGCGGGTGCTGCAACAACTTCTACATAGAGAACAAGTGTTGGGGCTCTGTGTCCATTAGAGAACATCATGCCACAGAAAAACACTGAGTGCACAGCGACTAGGAGCTGGCAGATAGTTACAAATGTGCTCATGCAGCACCAAAGTGAAAATCTTCTCCAGAACCAGGGGAGGAAGGAGGTTCACTTCAGATAAATAGGGACAGCAGCTGTCTCTCTTAACATTTCTACAATGACTAGTTCATCTTTCATTTCCCTCAACTGTGTCTCCTCATTCCATCTATAGTGGAAAGGGAAGTTTCCCTTTACAAGGCAGCGCCGCTTTAAATTTAGGCGCTGAAGAGGCTGAACACGCCGGAGATGAAGAATCCAGAGATTCATACATTTACCCCCAGATCTCATTCCTATTGGGGCGTTTTTGCCACCAATGGAGCTCGTTATCTGTTGATAAGTATACTATTATTATCCTTTATTTATAATAGACTAATATATTACATTATGTACATTACTCTACATCATAGCTATACAACTTTGAGGGTAATAAAATGACCTACGACCTCACACAAGACCTCCCAGTGTTTGTGCCGTAGGGATAACACAAGTGAATTCTAGCTAAGAAATGGAACTCTATAAAACCAGTGCCGCATATAGATCTATTGATCCCTGTGCTGCACCATCTCTGCTGTTCACATGGACTTCAGTAATATATGCGACTTATAGGAGACCAAGACATCTCATGGCAACCTGCGAGTCCCATACATCACTGCTGTCCATGTAGACAGCACAGAGGACACCATATAGAGATGAATGGAATTCTATGTTCTGCTATTTCACTAGCGATTTTCTTATGTTTTCTATTTGTAAAGTAGCTGGACAATCTTCTCATGTGGATGAGCCCTTAGTCATGTCACTATTTCCCAATATTCTCAAGAATATCACCCAGAAATGACTACCTCTACTTATACTCCCAGAAAACATAAAAATCAGACTCCAGATCTTTGAGCAACATTTCAGTGTTGTTGCTAGAGGACAAAAACATTAATAAATTCATTGCCCAAGGTATAGGTAGAAACTTGAATGCCCCATAACATAATTTTGAAAAGGCCTACAAAACATCTAGGGCTAGATTTACTAAACTGCGGGTTTGAAGAAGTGGGGATGTTGCCTATAGCAGCCAATCAGATTCTAGCTATCATTTGGTAGAAGGTACTAAATAAATGAAAGCTAGAATCTGATTGGTTGCTATAGGCAACATCCCCACCTTTTCAAACCCGCAGCTAAGTAAATCTAGCCCCTAGAGTGGGGAACCCGCCCAGGTGAGGTACGAAAATGCAAGTAGGAAAATGGTGACAAGAATGAGAGGGACATTAAACTGCAGAATGTAGTAACTGCGACATGTAAAAAATGCAGACTTAGGTTTACATTTTGGAAGTTGAATCTTGTCTGGCTGGATTCGTGGGGGGCTGGGACAGACCTGATTCATCTGTGGAAGGGTTTCTTCAATGACATGCCATCTTTTGGGTTGCTTTTAAGGCTTTCCTTAAGGCAGTGATGCAAACTACGGCCCGCGGGCCAGATCCGGCCCACTTAGAGGTTCTAACCGGCCCGCCAATATTTTAAAAAAATTCATTCAAATATGCATAAAATTATTAGGGCCGACCCTGTGTGTCAGAACCTTCACTTTTAGGCCTTCCCAGCTATTTCCTCCATTACACTTCATCCTCCTTCCTAAAAGGACACTTCGTATGTCAATCACTCAAACATCTGCCCTCCCCCTAATGGCTGAAAGTCATGAGAGAAGAGATGGGCTGGGCCATATACTAAGGCGGATTTCAATTGGCTGCTGTGTTGTCAGTTAGTGGCTCACCAGAAAGACGGATCTGCAACAACCTGCTGAAATAAGTACTGTGTCTGTACGATCACTGCACTTATAGAGGTAACACTGCTATATAACACCCTCCCGTCCCATTCAAAAAATTTCTATTATATATTTCGATATTTGAGTTTTTTAATAAATTATATTGGCCCGCCTAAAGTTTTTCTTTTTTATTTGGCCCGCTCCTGAAAGTTTGCCCATCACTGCCTTAGGGGATCGCTTGTTAAACAAGTCTCTAACACTAAACGATTTCATAAGCAAATGGAATCCGCTTTAGATCAGCGATACAGAGACCTAGAAAGCCTGTATCTTCAGTCACACACCAGTGAGGATAGGCTTGTATCTTCAGTCACACACCAGTGAGGATAGGCTTGTATCTTCAGTCACACACCAGTGAGGATAAGCTTGTATCTCCAGTCACACACCAGTGAGGATAGGCATGTATCTTCAGTCGCACACCAGTGAGGATAGGCCTGTATCTTCAGTCACACACCAGTGAGGATAGGCCTGTATCTTCAGTCACACACCAGTGAGGATAGGCTTGTATCTTCAGTCACACACCAGTGAGGATAGGCTTGTATCTTCAGTCACACACCAGTGAGGATAGGCTTGTATCTTCAGTCACACACCAATGAGGATAGGCTTGTATCTTCAGTCACACACCAGTGAGGATAGGCCTGTATCTTCAGTCACACACCAATGAAGATAGGCTTGTATCTTCAGTCACACACCAGTGAGGATAGGCTTGTATCTTCAGTCACACACCAGTGAGGATAGGCTTGTATCTTCAGTCACACACCAGTGAGGATAGGCATGTATCTTCAGTCACACACCAGTGAGGATAGGCCTGTATCTTCAGTCACACACCAGTGAGGATAGGCCTGTATCTTCAGTCACACACCAGTGAGGATAGGCTTGTATCTTCAGTCACACACCAGTGAGGATAGGCTTGTATCTTCAGTCACACACCAATGAGGATAGGCCTGTATCTTCAGTCACACACCAGTGAGGATAGGCCTGTATCTTCAGTCACACACCAGTGAGGATAGGCTTGTATCTTCAGTCACACACCAGTGAGGATAGGCTTGTATCTTCAGTCACACAACAGTGAGGATAGGCTTGAATCTTCAGTCACACACCAGTGAGGATAGGCTTGTATATTCAGTCACACACCAATGAGGATAGGCCTGTATCTTCAGTCACATAACAGTGAGGATAGGCCTGTATCTTCAGTCACACACCAATGAGGATAGGCTTGTATCTTCAGTCACACACCAGTGAGGATAGGCCTGTATCTTCAGTCACACACCAGTGAGGATAGGCTTGTATCTTCAGTCACACACCAGTGAGGATAGGCTTGTATCTTCAGTCACACACCAGTGAGGATAGGCTTGTATCTTCAGTCACACACCAGTGAGGATAGGCTTGTATCTTCAGTCACACACCAGTGAGGATAGGCTTGTATCTTCAGTCACACACCAGTAAGGATAGGCTTGCATCTTCAGTCACACACCAGTGAGGATAGGCCTGTATCTTCAGTCACACACCAGTGAGGATAGGCCTGTATCTTCAGTCACACACCAGTGAGGATAGGCTTGTATCTTCAGTCACACACCAGTGAGGATAGGCCTGTATCTTCAGTCACACACCAGTGAGGATAGGCTTGTATCTTCAGTCACACACCAATGAGGATAGGCTTGTATCTTCAGTCACACACCAGTGAGGATAGGCTTGTATCTTCAGTCACACACCAATGAGGAAAGGCCTGTATCTTCAGTCACACACCAGTGAGGATAGGCTTGTATCTTCAGTCACACACCAATGAGGATAGGCTTGTATCTTCAGTCACACACCAGTGAGGATAGGCTTGTATCTTCAGTCACACAACAGTTAGGATAGGCTTGTATCTTCAGTCACACACCAATGAGGATAGGCCTGTATCTTCAGTCACATAACAGTGAGGATAGGCCTGTATCTTCAGTCACACACCAATGAGGATAGGCTTGTATCTTCAGTCACACACCAGTGAGGATAGGCCTGTATCTTCAGTCACACACCAGTGAGGATAGGCTTGTATCTTCAGTCACACACCAGTGAGGATAGGCTTGTATCTTCAGTTACACACCAAAGAGGATAGGCTTGTATCTTCAGTCATACACCAATGAGGATAGGCTTGTATCTTCAGTCACACACCAGTGAGGATAGGCTTGTATCTTCAGTCACACACGAGTGAGGATAGGCTTGTATCTTCAGTCACACACCAGTGAGGATAGGCTTGTATCTTCAGTCACACACCAGTGAGGATAGGCTTGTATCTTCAGTCACACACCAGTAAGGATAGGCTTGCATCTTCAGTCACACACCAGTGAGGATAGGCCTGTATCTTCAGTCACACACCAGTGAGGATAGGCCTGTATCTTCAGTCACACACCAGTGAGGATAGGCTTGTATCTTCAGTCACACACCAGTGAGGATAGGCCTGTATCTTCAGTCACACACCAATGAGGATAGGCTTGTATCTTCAGTCACACACCAGTGAGGATAGGCCTGTATCTTCAGTCACACACCAGTGAGGATAGGCCTGTATCTTCAGTCACACACCAGTGAGGATAGGCTTGTATCTTCAGTCACACACCAATGAGGATAGGCTTGTATCTTCAGTCACACACCAATGAGGATAGGCTTGCATGGTTACGAGCGCAGCTGGATTGGCAGGACCATCTATTTGATAAGTCCAAGTGTCGCCTCCTGTTTTCTAGTCACCTTCACAATTTTCAACCTGGCATGGGGGGTAGTTACTTGGCCTGTCTGGCCAGAGATGAACTAGCTAATAAGACCATCCCAGCCACCTATAATGACCAGCATATCCAGCTCATTAGGGGCAGTGAGATAGCCCAGGGATTTCACCATTACTATAGAGATCTCCATGCCTCTAGGTTTCAGTATGCACATGACCAGCTCTGTACATACCTTAACTCTATACAGTTTTTGGATACTTTCCAGCAACTTTTTGAGCAGGGTAGTTTGCCATAATCTGTGTCGGAGGTGCTGATAATTGTCCTACCTGAGCCTGGGAAAGATACCTTCTATCCAGAATCCTACTGCCCCATCTCCCTCCTATGTACAGATGTAAAAATTCTGGCCAAGCTTCTTTCCATTCAGCTAAATTCAGTAATTTCCCAAATTGTCCATTCCGACTAGACGTGCTTTATACCCGGTAAATCCACAACATCTAATTTCTGGCACCTATACATTCATCTACAGTTGGCTCATGTAGGGGAGGAGGAGACCGTGGTGGTATCACTTGATGCGGCTAAGGCCTTTGACTCTGTGGAATGGGCCTATCTGTGGGAGATACTCCATAGATTTGAGTTGGGAGATGTATTTATTAAGTGGGTCCAGCTCCTATACGCTGCTCCTGCGGCGAGGGTCTCGGTGAATGGTCACATCACTTCGCCATTTGGCTTTGGGCAGGCCACCCATCAGGGATGTCCCATGTCCCCTGCACTGTTTGTTCTAGCTATAGAGTCTCTGGCATTTTTAATCCAGGCGCACCCAAAAATTGTTGGTCTTAAGGTAGGGGCAACAAAACTAAATACTATAGCCGTCTACGCGGATGATATACTTCTCTTTTTATCTAATCCGAAAGCCTCTCTGGACCTCTTCCTTTGCATGGTTGACGGCTTTGCCCATTTCTCAGGACTGATTGGTTGATTAGTTGGGACAAGTCCTATGTCTTTCGGGTACATGATGTCATACCCACAGCTGCGCCTGCACTCCACCCCTTGAAGTAGACTCTCCGCTTCACATACCTTGGAGTATGGATCTCCTGCGATGGCTCCGACTTTACCTAAATCTTGACTCTATTATTGAATATTTTAAACAGAAATTTCATACTTGGAAAAGATTTCCACTTACCGTAACGGGCAGGATTAATTTATTCAAAATGATTGTTCAACCTAAATTTCTCTATATAGTCCAACACTTACCCATTTATCTCTGAAATCTATGTTCCAGGGCATTGACAGGCTTATTTCCTCCTTTGTCTGGGGGTGATAAGAGGGCTAAATTGCGTTTGTCCACAGGGTAGTGGGGGGTTGGCATTGCCAAATCTTCAGCTATGTTACTAAGCAGCTCAGCTCATGCATCTGATTAGTTGGCTGGCAAATCCACCTCCGGAGGTTCTGGTTGATTTTCTCTCTGAGCAGGTGGGGCCCTGTTTGCATGTGTCCCTGTTCCCCTTGAAGGTCCTTTTGACGAGACGTTGCCCCAAACAAGCTACCCTGATAGACATGCGGTTGAGTTGTGGCGAACTGTGCACCGGGTGTTGGGGAGCTGGGGTTTGGACCCTATCACTCATCTTTGGAATAACCCCTCCCTTCTGGAACTTGGTAAACTACAGGACTGTAATATATGAAGTAGACATGGGTTTACTGTTTTAGGCCTGGTGTATGAAAGTGGGCAATTGAAGACCTTTGCCTAGTTGTCCCGCAGACAACCGAACAAGCCAGCACTGTGATGGTAGTCACTTAAAAGGGCGACAGTTATATTGCTGGTATTAAGGGGGCGACCATCACAGTGCTGACTTGTTTGGCTGTCTGCGATTATATGAACTATGCCGGAAATGTTGTGTGCAGTAAGTCTGTATTTTAAAATCGCTCTCATTCTTGACGGCATTTTGGTAGTCGCAATAGTGACTACCACCGACCCTTCTTCTAACTGTGGTGTGCCCATACCAAACTATGTCAAATGATTTTAGTACACCACAAAAAGGTTTGTTATTGCGAGGCAGAAGATTTTATAATTTGAAATAAAGAACTCAGTGCTCTGTTGAAGGGTCATAGATCCTGCCATTGTGCAGAGCTGAATTCCTTTCAGTAATTCATCACAAACCCCAGGCATTTACATTTTTCGTTTTATATATAGACAAATCTGTAAGCTGGGATGGGCAACCAAAGTCAGACTTGTTTAATGATAATCATGGGATTATCATTTTTTTTTAATTTTACTTAAGAATTACAAATCAGCAGCAAGGATTTTGTTGCCTGTACTTCATGTAGTATAGTCTGAACACCTAATCAATACACTTTTCTTGCACATATTTTAGCATCAACATTTGTGCTTGTATCTGAAATTCTCATAGCTATGAAAAATATCAGACCCCAGATCTCTGGGGGTGACCCAATTAAACTACTTACCTCTCCTGAAGTCCCTTGGCGTATTTACAGCTTCATGTGCTCTGTTTGTTGGATAGTTCCAGCCATCTACCAATGAGGAGACCTTCTACCAATCAGCATGTTAGCAGCTGTTTACTGGTTATGACAGAAGCTTCTGTAATATCTAGTAACTGGCCGCACATTACATGGACATACAGTAGCTGGTGACTACCAAGCAGACAGAGGATGCTGCATGACCTCACCGATTGAGTTTAAAACAGTTTGAGAGCAACTATGGAGCATCCTGGCAGACGGCTTCTCTCTCCTACCTGTTCTTGCAGCATTTACTACCTGCTGCTGGTTTCTTACGCTCAGTTGCTACTTGGCCTAATCAACGAAAGTTGGGGCCCCATTTTAAAACAGGGATATGCACAATTCTCCTCTTTGAAAGCTGAACAATGAGTGAACACTCTAGATATCTCTCTGTACAACTAGCCCCAATCAATAACATACACATTTAATAATTAGACCTCCTTTCCTCTAACCATCCCTGACATTAAACTAATAGCATTCACATTTAAGAAATAGGCATTTCTTCCCATTCAGCTCTGGTATTAAATGAATAGCTTTCATATTTAATAATTAGGCATATTTCCAATAAACCCCTACATTTAACTGAGATCCCACTTTACAATAATAGACCTTACAATATATTGTTAGCCCAATCAAACCAATATTGCATTAATACGAGCATGTGTGAAAGTGTGAAAAGGATGTATTATTGTTATTTTCCCTTAATAATCAGGTATGACAATGTATATTGTATATAACCTTGTAATGTAATCTCAATATGTGCTTTGCTAAATGACATGAACCTGAACCTATGCAAGTGTCAATAATCTTTTGAAATTAGCCAGAAAGAGACATGGGCCGGTGCTAGGGTCCATGGCGCCCTAGGCATTTTGAGAAAATCGGCGCCCCCCCCCCCCCCCGCAAAAATCGGCGCCGCCCCCCCACGCAAAAATTGGCGCACTCCTCCCCCTCACCCTGTCTTTCCTTACCCTGTCACACCACCGCTGCCTCTCTGCTCCGTCTCCTCCCCTCCACTCACTGACACTAGTGAGTGGAGGGGAGGAGACGGAGCAGAGAGGCGGCGGTGGTGAGCAATAGCCTCTCCCCCCTCCCCCGTGCATCTGAATGCTGTGCGGCGGCCGTGACAGGTATGGTCAGCGGTTGCCGCACAGTTTTAAAGTAATCATCATCATCATTTATTTATATAGCGCCAACATATTCCGTAGCGCTTTACAATTGGGGACAAATGTAATAAACTAATAAACAAACTGGGTAAAACAGACAAAAAGGTGAGAAGGCCCTGCTCGCAAGCTTACAATCTATGGAAATTTACATTAATGTGGCGCCCTCCAGAGCCCGGCGCCCTAGGCAAGTGCCTAACCTTGCTTAATGGGAGCGCTGGGCCTGAAAGAGACAGATAAGCATCTCTGAGGAGTTCTTTAGTAGGCAGAGGATGTAATCCTGACCAGCCAAACCGAACGAGCAGAGGTGAGAAAACAGGTCCTGTGAACATTCCCAATCTCAGGACATTCCTAGCTCACTCTAAAAGTCCTGTGAAATTTGGGAGATCAATCTGTCTTTACTGACAGCTAAACTCCAAAGGTGGAGAGCTATGAGGAAAAAGGTTCAAAATCTTCTGCTTTATCTCCTGCTTTAGACATCACAGTGTGCATTTTCATGAGGGGGTCTATCAAGACTGAAATGTCTCATATTTCTTAATTGTGTTCCCTCACACACATGCCAAGTCTTAACTAGTAAGTAGTGACTCTGGTTTTATTTCCTATTTTATTTTCTGAAACTTACTTGTGCAACTTAATGTATTTCTTGTTAAAAACTTGCAACTAAGCATTGGAAACAATTTTCAGATTAAATAAGTTTAATCCAGTGTGTTCCCCGTGATTCTTTGTGAACTTACAAAGTCCAGGGATGCTCATGCTACATGTATATGTGATTTACATGTGAAACATTAATAAGTCGGTTTGGTGAACGTAAGGACGCTATAATAAATCCTTTGTGGTGGCAGAAAAGGTGTATTCCTTGCTAAGTGACTAAGGTGACGACAGTCACGGCCAGCGTTTCAGATTGCTGTATCTGGGACAGGCTGGGCGTCCGTGTCACGATAATGCCCTTTTAGAGGATGCCACTGCCTGATATTGGCACAACTAATCTGGGAGTTGCGGAGTCTAACGCACTCCGGTATTCACCAGGGACCCCACAAGTAGGTATGGGCTTGGCTGCATGAGGTGCGCAAGTCGCGGTTCTCCCAGTTAGTACTCAGGGCAGCAGGAGAGACAGGAATAGTCGTGCGGTCCAGGTCAAAAAGCCAAACGATGGTGCAGTAAAGAAGGGCGATCCAGAGGGGAGGTCAGAAGCAAGCCGAGGGTCAGATTCTAGGTAACAACAGAGCTAAATCGCAGGACAGAGAGAAGTCAGGAACAAAGCCAAGAGTCAGGAATCAAGGAAAATACTACAGGAGGAAGCAGGGAGTAGGACGCTGGAGCTGGTGAAACCAATACTCTGGCACAAGACTGATGGAGGGAGGTGCCAAAAGTACCCAATGGTGACCCCTGATAGGTTGCAGGAGATTGCGGCGGTCAGATGCATCTTATCCCATCCCACAATAATCAAGCTCTGCAGATCAGGTAAGTGTAGTGACGTATTAATGTAATGTGTAGGGGTATTAATGTAATGTAAGTAGAGGACATTAATGTAACGTGTATAAGTGGTAGATGGGGCTGAAATCATGGACCCCCATATTTATATGGACCCCAAGCAGTTGCCCAATCTGCCCCTCTTCTAGCCCATCACTGACAATCACTTTTAAAAAAAACATATTCCACCTCCTATACATACATAGCAAGGATTCCATCCCTCTGCAAACCCTTTTGCAGCACCTGGAGAGACACTGAGGAAATTGTCCCTACAAAAAGTAAAACCCAATATGCAGAGCAGGACGGGATGGAACATTTTGTTCAGCCCACCCTCCACTCGAGATGTAATGCCGGGGCTTTTAAATATCATTTAAAAAGTAACGTACAATGTGGGTGCTATAATACAAGATAGAGTTAGACTTTGCCGATACAGCTCTATACACTAGACCCAAATGAGGGACAGTATGAAGAGAATCATTTGATCTGTACCATTTCTTCCCTGGTAAGTTGGTGTATGCCAATGATTAATATACTCTCTGGAAAAATAAAATGAATTGCAATTAACATAATAGCACTTTTCCCCCTCAAATTGAACCTTTAAAATTCAGCATTAAAGGCTTACGCCATTCTGTTAAAGGCTATCTCCATTCCATTGAGTTTTTATATGGATTACATTTGCAAAATAGACCCTAAGGATATAGTTAGCAAATTTAACCCCTATCATACCTATAAAACATTTTTCTCTATACACACTGTCTAATAGTATATAGCAATTATAGCCCATCTCTGGCGTCATTGGGCTTGAACTGAGAAACTCAAAAAGATTTGTTCTGCTAAAATCGGATGATGACAGAGGAATCAATATACCCCCCTAAAGAATGCACCAAATTCAGAAAGGTAAGTGCTGTGTACACTACACTAGAGACTGTATATAGCTAATGGTTACAGGGGTTATATTTGTACACAAATAAACAAACTGCAAATGTAAACCCTAAAATACAAGACTCCACAAAAATGGCGTTTACCTTTAAAAACCCTCATTAAATATGCAAATCTAGAATTTAGACCGTAATTGACTCTATGTAAACTGGCGCCAATTAAACATGAAAAGATGTCATTTGCAGAGAGCCATGAGTTCAGTTCCTATTACATTTGAAATGCAATTTTCTGCTGTCTTTGATTTATCGCTCTTAGAAGCATTGTTCAAAGGAGCATGTTATATTTCAATAGAGAAATATTGTTTATTCATTAATATTTTAAAACCAGTTTATTGCTGTGCCCGCCTCTCGCTGCATAAAAACTTCACATTTAAAAACATGAATTAATGAACGCATTTGAAAAGTGTAAGGAAATATCATAACCTCTCATTTTTCATCTTGAAGCCGTGGGCAAAAGTATTTTTTTATTACTATTATTAAGTTCCCCCCCTCTCAATCTTCTGTACCTTTAAATAAAATAAAGAAGGAATATGAAATGTTTTCTGACATGTGAGAATGATCCGAAACCCATTGCAGATCAGCTCTTTAAAGGCCTATCTAAAGTATGAGAAACATAACACCCAATAAGCCTGGATTTGTAGAATATCCAGGCAGCGAAGGACCTCGGGTGGCAGAATTGCAGAGGTGACAGGCTCCCATGGACCTCAGGTGGCAGAATTCCAGAAGCAACAGGCAGCTATGGACCTCAGGTGGCAGAAGTGCAGAGGTGACAGGCAGCCATGAACCTCAGGTGGCAGAATTGCAGATGTGACAGGCAGCGAAGGACTTCGAGTGGCAGAATTCCAGAGGTGACAGGCAGCCATGGACCTCAGGTGGCAGAAGTGCAGAGGTAACAGGCAGTCATGGACCTCAGGTGCCAGAATCCCAGCAGGAACAGGCAGCCATGGACCTCAGGTGGCAGAAGTGCAGAGGTGACAGGCAGCCGTGGACCTCAGGTGGTAGAAGTGCAGAGGTAACAGGCAGTCATGGACCTCAGGTGCCAGAAGTGACAGGCAGCAAAGAACCTTGAGTGGCAGAATTCCAGAGGTGACAGGCAGCCATGGACCTCGGGTGGAAGAAGTGCAGAGGTGATAGGCAGCCATGAACCTCGGGTGGCAGAAGTGCAGAGGTGACAGGCAGCCATGGACCTCAGGTGGCAAAATTGCAGAGGTGATAGGCAGCCATGGACCTCAGGTGGCAGAAGTGCAGAGGTAACAGGCAGCCATGGACCTCGGGTGGCAGAAGTGCGGAGGTGACAGGCAGCCATGGACCTCGGATGGCAGAATACCAGAAGTGACAGGCAGCGAAGGACCTTGAGTGGCAGAATTCCAGAGGTGACAGGCAGCCATGGACCTCAGGTGGCAGAATACCAGAGGTAACAGGCAGCCATGGACCTCGGGTGGCAGAAGTGCAGAGGTGACAGGCAGCCATGAACCTCGGGTGGCAGAGGTGACAGGCAGTCATGGACCTCAGGTGGCAAAATTGCAGAGGTGAAAGGCAGTCATGGACCTCAAGTGGCAGAAGTGCAGAGGTAACAGGCAGCCATGGACGTCAGGTGGCAGAAGTGCAGAGGTGACAGGCAGCCATGGACCTCGGGTGGCAGAATACCAGAAGTGACAGGCAGCCATGGACCTCAGGTGGCAGAATACGAGAGGTGACAGGCAGCCATGGACCTCGGGTGGCAGAATATTAGAGGTGGCAGGCAGCCATGGACCTCGGGTGGCAGAATACCAAAGTGACAGGCAGCCATGGACCTCAGGTGGCAAAATTCCAGAGGTGACAGGCAGCCATGGACCTCGGGTGGCAGAATACCAGAGGTGACAGGCTGCACCTCTTATTCTTATGTATGCCTGACAGCATAAAGAAAATCAATAATATTTTATAAGTAATGTTAAACTAGATTTCTGTCTTTTCAATTTTAGAATGTAGGTAGCCATAGGGTGTACCAGCAGTATGGTATAGTTAAAGTGACCTGGAGGTGCAGATATGTTGTAATTAAAGTGGAGACAGACACTGCTGTTACAGGAAGACAGCAAGAGCCTTAGCACAAAAACTTTTGTTGCCCCTTTTCTCACCCCTTCACCAGAAATGAGTTGAATAACGTAATACTTTCTTGCACCGTTCCATTGGCTCAACAGTTAGCACTAACTGGGCAGCTTATTATCACAGTGTTTCCATTGAAGTGAATGAACGTGTGCTGTGACAATCTGTGCCCGCACTGTAAATGTTGCAGTGCGGTCTGCTCCATCAGTAGCTCTACTGCCCCGAGCTCCACCACCAACTGTATAGAACATTACCAGCAATTTAAGTGATTGTTGTTCTTTCTTTTTTATGCTGACAGGTAAGTGGTGAGATAATTGGATTACCTTGGTAAAGGATACGATGAGCCATAAAAAAATTAATTTACCATTCTAGAAACGCCAGCCAGAAGTATTATAAAATATGGTTCAGGTGGATAAACTCCAAATATGCTATAAAATCATTGTCTAAATTTGTCACCTAAACACCCAAACAGATCAACTAAACCTAACAGTATGGGTTTGTTCAATCTTCTGCAATGTGTTGTTTGTGAGTATGTGGCTGGAGAGTTACCATGCTATACACTTATATAATATGTATTGTATATCACTACTGGCTATTTACACATCTTAGTTTATGGCTAGTTCCAATTTGTAATAATACTATTTCTTGTTTATGAAACCTTCCATATTTGATTATATGTAATTCAATTGTCCATATCCAATTAATGTTGATATTTAAAACATTCTATAAATCATAGCCAAATATTTCTTATTATAGTTTACTTAAATAACTATTTTTATTTAACTATTTGTTGTATGTTTTGAATTGTTTTTTTTATTTTTTTATTTTACTATTTGTTGTATGTTTTGAATTGTTTTTTTTATTTTTTTATTTTACTATTTGTTGTATGTTTTGAAAAAACTTCAATAAAAAATATTTGATTAAAAAAAAAAAAGTGGTAAGATAATGGAGCGGGGGTTAGACTTAGATCCAGGCTTATGTTATATTTCGACACATTTCTATCCTTTCTACATAATGCTTCCACGCTGAATCATCATCATTTATTTATAAGGGGCCACCAAGCTCTGCAGTACTGGACAGGCGGTCTAACATATGATCATGCATAAAACAAATTATAGAAAGAAGCATAACTAGGACATATGGAAAGGTGCGGACATGAGACTCAGGGTAGAGAGACCTCTTGTGAGAGCTTGCAGTTTAGAGCAAGAGGGCAATGGTGGAGAGCTAGAGGATTTAAATATGCTGTACTCATATATATATTGAAATTAACTGATGATCCTATAGAACCCGGCATTCAGCAGCTGCAGCATGAAAGACGGTTCCATTTGTATTCATGTGGTTTATAGCATAAGCATCAAACAGGTTATTGCCTCCAGTCTGTACATAAAAGCAGACAGGTGTGCCTTGGCTGCCAGTTACTTTTTATTCTCACCGTGGCTCTGCCTCAGTCGGTTTCATGATAAGGTCACCTCTGGTCAGTGATTGCAAACTCAAAGAGAACTTGTCACCAGGTTGACATATGACTTTTATTTATTTCTACTGAACTACAGGCAAGGATATAACTTAGTAAAGAAATTCCTTTCCCTGTTCACTTGCACAGCAGTCTGGTAAGTAGCATGTTAGATATAAGGATACCTCAGCCTCTGTCTGGCTCCCAAACACCACATCAGTGTATCTGGTGCTCCAGTGAGGAGTATTGACATGCAGGAGGGATGAAGGCTCCAAAGAGACAATTCTATGTCCAGCACAACTAGTGAGTGATTAGCCTATATAGTGCTAGGCAGAGCTTGTTTGGTCTGTATCTTCTATGTCAGGAAGGTAAGTGCTCTTTACTGGTCAACAGAACCCAAATGCCTGACCCAACTCAGGTTATTCTTAAGTACAGATGATGTATAACTATAGAGACAGTTAAATTAGCCATTTTCTAGGGTGCATTGAATGCAAAAGTATTTTATCTTACACCATTTGATGAAAATATAATTCCATATAATCTAAAGCCTTTTCATGCTTTTACAAAAGTATAGACAAGTGTGAAAAGTTCAATTGAACTGAACAGGACCCATACACTGATTGATAGATGGGTGGAACCTTAGTCCCATTTAAAACAAATAAATAAATGAAATAATTTGTTTTTCTTATTGTTTTTGTAGGCAATGCAATATATGGAAGCTAATGCCACTGGAAAATCGCGTTACTGCAGTCTAAGAACTATACCAAGTATCACTAATTTGAGAATGACCCTGTCCTTCCTACAAAAGCATCTCTCATTTGTGTTGTGGGTGCAGTACTAGACACAAAAGAATGGTCTGCCTAGGAATGCCCTGGTCCCCTATCACAAGAAGTACCCTTCGTAGACGTCCCCAGTACCAGCCTGTGTGCTCAATAATTTTGGAATTGCACTTTCTACACGTACGTGATTAAGTCAATGCTGATGCTTTTAGTAGTCACTTAATTAGGTATATAATTTATTTATATAGCTCCGCTAATTCCGCAGCGCTGTACAGAGAACTCACATCAGTCCCTGCCCCAATGGAGCTTACAGTCTAAATTCCCTAACACACACAGACTAGGGTCAATTTTTACGGAAGCCAACTCCAGAATGTTTTTGAGTGTGGGAGGAAACCGGAGCACCCGGAGGAAACCCACACAAACACGGGGAGAACATACAAACTCCACACAGATAAGGCCATGGTCGGGAATTGAACTCATGACCCCAGTGCTGAGAGGCAGAAGTGCTAACCACTAAGCCACCGTGCTGCCCAATACATACCTGCTAATACTTGGACAGTAGTCTCCACCATGATGATTGGCTATAATGTCATTTGTTTGGCATTCTTAATATCCCTCTTACACCCCCCCCCCATTTGCTGCCCTTTATTGTGGCTCGGGCCACACTGAAAGATATTCTGCAGGTTACGTACCTGACATTCATGAGAAGTGCCTATCACTTTAAGCCTCACCACCAGAGACTGACACATTGTGTGAAGACAGGGGAACCCCAGCTCCTGCTTCTATGATTTATGTTCTGTCTTCACAATCACCTGAAAGACATTGTGCTCATCCCTTGAAGATTTCTATTTTGCCTTTCTTGACCCCTTTGGTAGTTTCTGCTCTCCTGGTTACTCACCACCTCACCTTTATTTTGTTTCTTGATCCCTTGGTTCAGCTGACATAGCTTTGTCTAGTGTCTCCTATGGCAGGAGCTTTTAGATTTTTCTGCGGTAAATCTTTTTTTTTTTACCTATAGTATATAACTTTATTAGTTTTTTTGTGTCTGATGTTATAGGCAAAATATAGTACCACATCCCTCAACTATAGAAGGGAAGGGCTCTTACCGATGCAACAATAGAAGCGTCTGTAGCTAGTACAGACTCTACTTTCCCTAATGAAAGCACGTCAACTGTCATATTACACATAAAATAAGAAAGTAATGTCTCCGCAGACTTTTTATCTATATTGCAATTCTTCACCAATGTATGAAAAGCTTAAATTATTCCATTATGCCCTTAGCTACCTGCTCTACCACAGCTTATCAGCTTTACAAAAACCCCATCACTTAAATCAATTCATCAGATGTTAATTGCTCATATTTAGGCTATTTTAACTTTGACCCATTGTTAACATTCCATTTTCAACCACTTTTTTGCTGTAATATTTTCATCTGCTCAGACCTAACGTAAAACATTACTGTCAATGGAGCTCGCTGCATCCATTAACTTTATTGGGACAATTATTTTCAATGGAGCATATATGTCAATGGGGTAATGAAGTAGTATAGTGCTAATGAAATATATTTGGTTTAGAATTTGACATCACTTTTTTTTCCCTCTGTGACAGGTGCTCTTTTGTAAGCACGGGCTTTGAATAGCATGTAGCAAGGAAAAAAAATCCCCCCACTCTTCCCCATGGATCGGGCCAATAGTATTCTAATAAGTCTGTATAGCATGCTAATCTGCCCAGCGCACTAATCATGGCTGCTAAAACTATTCCACTTGAATTTTCTACTCTTTAGATCACAGTAATGGAAAACCTTCTAATCTATAAAAAGGTCCTGGGGGTATATTTACTAAACTGCGGGTTTGAAAAAGTGGAGACGTTGCCTATAGCAACCAATCAGAATCTAGCTGTCATTTTGTAGGATGTACAATTAAATGACAGCTAGAATCTGATTGGTAGCTATAGGCAACATCTCCACTTTTTCAAACCCGCAGTTTAGTAAATATACCCCCAAGTGATGTAGGTATAATTATGGATGGTGCACAGTAAATAAATAAAAAATAATCATGATTGTAACTTCTATATCTCCATCTGCCACTCCTCAGGCCACTCTATCCTACTCCAATACCTCTCACATCCTACCAGTGTAGCTCTCAATGTGCCTGATTCATTAAGGAAAGTTAAGCAAAAGTAAGTAAGTATGGTAAAACCATGTTGCATTGGAGGGGGAGGTATATTTAAATTGTGATTGCAGATTTACATTTGGGTTAATACATGTCCTAGATCAACTTTAAATTTCAGTGTGCAAACAAGCTAGCAAGTATTTGTGTGCTACATGAAAAAACAGCCAGTATTTTCTTTATGTGCAAAATAATAAACTAATTTGCACCCCTTGCATTGTAACATGGTTTTGTCCAGAAAACTTGAGTTGAAAAACGTACTCAACATTTGGCTAAACTTTCCTTAATGAATCAGATCCCATGTTTCCAAGCACGAATCGATCTATAGAAAATACATATATGACAATGATTCAGCCCTAACTGATTAAATGTTTATAATATATAAATAATACAGCATTAATCCTGGCAGTAGCATTACTATGCTTTGCTAAACCTCTATATTTATCGGCTATGTTCCCCACAGCTATTGGCCACTTTCTCTAGTAGACTTACAAAATAGAATTATGTATGGAATAGAGGATTATTATCCTGATTAAACTAAGAACAAAATCCCCATAGACTGTAAACCAGGTATAAGATCTAAGCTAGGTTCATTCCAAGATTCCGTCTGTGGCCATTAATGAGTTAAACATTCTCCGCAGCTCAGTTTCCTGCTTGCAATTCTTTTATTTGTGGTCAATTTACAGGGAGAGCTGCTTCTTGCTGTAGAGGGGAGAAAGGTGATAAATGTTGACATTCAGAATAAGGCTGAATATATTTTAAGCAAAAATAAATGATGCAGTAATAGGTTTGGATCCTTGAGTTACCAGAACAGACCGAGCTTTGCATCTATAAGAGAGAGAGATCACAAGCAATATACACGTAATACGGAGTCATTAGTATCAGGATGAAAAGCGCAGGCATGTACAGGACCACAGAGACCTGGGAGACAGAGGAATTTTTTTAAATTAAAGGGCCAGTCTCACAGCTGAGCAAAGTGACTTCAGAACGGATATGTTTAGAGGGTTAAATACTGATTATCTTGCAAGATTACAAGACTGGGCTAGTGTGCGGGGATTTAGCACTCTGTGCATTCTATAAACCTGCTTTTTATTAAAGTTTTGTATAGATATGCACTGTATACATTTTATTTCACTTTTGTTACCTTGCATATATAAAATGCTCTTTTGGTCACCTTGTTTGCGTCAGTAAATGTGTTACACGGTCCACCAATGGGATGATCCCGCTGCTTGACTCGAAGCTCAAGCAACTGGACAATTGTTTTATTTGGCCTCTCACGTGACATTGCAGCCTGTTAGTGTGGTGGAAAGATGACCACACATACAAAGGCAGACAAGAGCTATCGGTGATCATTGTATTTTCCACCATGCCTGACTGGGTCATTTCTGGCACATACACACTGTGACAATCAGCCAATTGCCCAATGTCATCTGAGAAATTTCAGTATGTATGGGACCTTTACTGTTGCTTACAATGACCATTTATGAGAGCTTTATCATCATCAGAGTTACTAGGGGGGCAAAGACATATTTTAGTAACAAGGAGCAGGAGCTGTCAAATGTAATGCTTGTCTGACATAAAATTCTTATAATCTGTAGACTATAAAGGAGCCAAGAACCCAGGGCCTGAGTCACTATGGAAAGTAATGTAAAAAAAAGAAGTAAATGTTCTCCAGGACAAACCATTTTACAATGCAAGGGGTGCAAATTAGTTTATTATTTTACACATCAAGTTCAATTCTGGCCGTTTTTTCATGTAGGACACAAATACTTGATAGATTACTTTTTACACTAACAATTAAAGTTGATCTAGGACATGCCCTACCCCAACTATAAATTTGTCTTCACATTTTAAATTTAACTCCCCCTCCAATACAACATAGTTGTGCCCAGGTGCAAATTTACTCCTTTTTTAATGCTTTGCTCTCCTTAATGTCTCAGGCCCCCAGTGTTCAAATTATTAGGAAAAAATGATCTTTCCTCGGCATTTAATAACAACTATGTCAGACATAGATGTGTATATATATATATATATATATATATATATATATATATTGTAACAGAACACATATTTACAATAACTGATAGTTGCATGGAACAATACACAAATGTGCACATACAAACAGCAGAAGATAGAGTCGAACACAAGTGCACAGGAAGACACACTTCTTTATATTACCACCTTAGCCCTATCATTAACAACAGTAAGGGAGGTATTCAATTGTTAGCGAGACGGGTGAAAATCCTGCTCTCGAAAAAATATTACTGTTAATATGGTAATTTGCGCGTAAATACCGTTAATACGGTAATTTACTCGCTGGATTTCAGCTCGCAGCTCAGGGAGCTGCGAGCTGAAATTCAGCGAGTAATTACCGTATTAACGGTAATATTTTTCAAGTGCGGGATTTTCACCCATCTCGCTAACAATTGAATACCCCCCTAAGAGTTTCTACACTGGCAATGAGCATGTTACATTACTACCATATATTATAATGTAGCAATACACGGATGACTAAATAACAAAATACTATTCCTTTAATCTGAGTGCTAAGCTGTCCTATAGTGATATTTGGATATTTGTATGTGTTACTTTATAATGCCTATTCACAACAGAGAAAGAGCATTTTATTCAGTCATTGGGGGTTATTCAATTGTAAACGAGATCGGTGAAATACTCGCGCTCGAAAAATATTACCGTTAATACGGTAATTACTGGCTGAATTTCTGCTCGCAGCTCCGAGAGCTGCGAGCTGAAATCCAGCGAGTAAATTACCGTATTGTCGGTATTTACGCGCAATATTACCGTATTAACGGTAATATTTTTCGAGCGCGAGTATTTTGGTGATCTCGCTAACAATTGAATACCCCCCATTGAATTAAATACTCTCTACTCAGCAAACTAAATTCCGGAGGAACAATCTAGAAAAACAAAAAATTAGCATCAAAAGACTGGGTTAGATATAATCATTCATTTATGTACTATACAGAATGTCTTACACTCGGTTGCTGGTGGCTGATAGCTGCTTATCTATATGTTTTACAAGTAGTATTATATCAAGTTGGCATGTTTTGGGTGTGGAATTTGTCTATAATTGTTTTCTTACCACAACCATACCACATAGCAAACTGAATTAGTCATTGTCACCATAACTCTATTCATATTATAAATTCTGCAAAATGAGTATTTACAAATACAGCGCAGAGTGGAAGATTGTAACACTGGGACTTTATACCTCTGCACAATCATCATCATCATCATCATTTATTTATATAGCGCCACTAATTCCACAGCGCTGTACAGAGAACTCATTCACATCAGTCCCTGCCCCATTGGAGCTTACAGTCTAAATTCTCTAATATAGACACACACTCACAGAGAGGGATGGATACAGACAGAGGGGGAGAGACTAGGGTCAATTTTGATAACCGCCAATTAACCTACCAGTATGTTTTTGGAGTGTGGGAGGAAACCGGGGCACCCGGAGGAAACCCACGCAAACACAGGGAGAACATACAAACTCCACACAGATAAGGCCATGGTCAGGAATTGAACTCATGACCCCAGTGCTGTAAGGCAGAAGTGCTAACCACTGAGCCACTGTACTGCCCAATGGCCTTTTCTGCTGAGAAAATTAATTTGCACAAAATTGTCCTGCAATCTCTAATATACAAATATATATGTATGTGTAGCTGTTATAATGTAACTGTATGCACATGAAAATAACTCTACATAATCAAGGTAAGCCTTTAAAACTATGTACACCCTAAATTTTATTGTCAAACTAGTACCAATTGATTTCTGATATCAATAGCACATAATATCTTATTTATGTGTTTAGGTTATAATCCTCAAGGACCCAGCCTATATCCTTGTCTCTCAGCAATCCCTATATTTAGTGTAGGGGGTGCTTTACTTAGAAGGGGCAATTCAATTAGCCACAAAGTGTCTCCGGAACGTCCGTTAGACACCTCGCAGAAATCTCTTCTCATTTTTCCTCTCAACCCATAGAGGAAAAATGAGCAGAGAGCTCTATCGTACTTGGCGGCAATGTACATGGTGCGATGTCCGCACGCCACATCGCTGACAATTGAATTTCCCCCAGATTATTATAGGCTAATTTATACAAAAAGAAAAAAAGTGTTATGTTGAGGAGGCACTCGAAGGGTCCTTACTATTTATTCATTAAACTTGTATTACTATTCATTAAAATTCTTATTCCAAACTGTGTTGTCCTTTAGCAAAATATTAATAAAAATTATAGATATGAAAAGTAAGAAAAAAGTGACAAAAAAATATATAAAAGGGTTAATTATAACAAAGGGGATCTGCCATACCTAATAGGGCATGATTTGTATATCTGTATCTAATGCAGGTTTTACAATTTCTGCCTTGTTGGGTTAGCATTCCTCATATATGAATAATTAAATCACATTTATGATCATATGATCATATTTAAAATGGTTATGTTTATTAGAATGAATCAATATTTTATACCTTTTCATAATATTCTATATGTCTCTTGTGCTTATAATCCCCTTCTTATTGCAAGATTACAATGTGTGCTTCTTAGCTGTCCATAGTCTGGCTAAGTTAATTAAAAAATTACCGCCCGTCTCAATTTTTTTTAATAATTATTATGATTATAGACATAAGATATGAAACTGTTTCCCGTCATACTGCAACACAAACACTGACTGTGGCTCACAGTACAATTCTCTCAATGAATGAGCTTAGTGCTATAATGATGCAAAATCCCCAATAATTTGTGTATTATCCTTTTCCCAAAGCTCTCAAGTCAATCTTATTGTGGTATGATAATTATCTCACAATACAATAGCTTGACCTAACAGAAAATTAAAAATTTGTGATTGTTCAATAGGGTAGCATTTATTCACATTCATAAAGGCTTTTAATGGGAATTTTAATTTGGGAGAGATTATAATGAGTGCAAGGCTAAAAGGTCCTACATGCCATAAGAATGCATCTTACATCTTACGTGACCTTCTGATCTTATCTGAAGTGCCCATCCCTGGATCCTAGGCCTTCATAAAATTTTCACAGCTCCCTTTTTGACAAGACACAGACACTTCTTTCAACCTTCACCAAATATAAACATTACACAGGCCTTTGAAGTATTCAACATAGTTAACCCTTGGTTTACATGTACACATGACTGTCACATGATAGAAACAGCTCCTATATTGGGTAATAAACATTTATATATTTATGTTTCATTTTATTAACTTATTATTATAACCTAATCATGACACTTCTAAAAGCTTTAGACTTAATTGTACATCAAAATGATGCCAAGATGTTCTCCATCTGCACTAGTGGCAGGTTAAAAGCAATCTAAGACAATTTGTTTTAATGTTTATACCTTGTTGGGCTGAGATGTTGACACCTGAATTGACCTTAAAATCAGTGGTCAAAGTGAGGGTGTATATGGTAGTTCGCCATACTATCACTTCTCCTAATGCCTTCATTGTAAAACTATAACATTTCATTCACTTACATTCCCATTACATTTTCCATAACGCCACTTCAAAACTTACACTTCAACCACTGCTTAAAGTAATATAATAAAGTGTTTAAGCAGCCAAAAGAAGCTTTCACACCAAAAGTACTTTATACATTCCATACCTATCCAGAAATGATTGTGTCCTATTTCTTATTTCAGCAAAAGAAAAATTACAGGTATAGGTGGGGAATGTGTTATTTGAATCCAAAAATTAAGGAAATCATACACTATTCTAATTCGTTCCCTATGCCCAAAACAATAATATCCAAGGTTAGCAGATGGATGGATGACTTGGAAGCATATCCAAGACACATAAGAGTAATGGTAACTTACTGCCCTGACAAATTTTTCAGAGATATCCATCTAGTTATCAGTTAATAGTCAATAATAAGACAATATAGAATCTACATGATGCTATAACTTCCTCTCACTCTAAGTTTGATGGTACGCCAAATGTCAAGATTAAAGTTAGTAGGAAAATGGCAAATCTGCTACAGAATTACCTGCAACTTTCCTTTCTGGGAGCAAACCATGGGTTTTCCTGCAAATTTCCTGGACTCAAAGACTGTGGATATAAAGGGAGGTGGAAGAGATATTCCTCTTGTTAACATGTTTGTTACATAGCAGAGGATTAACCCTATGCCATGTTCTGGTCCAGTAAGAGAAAATAATAGGACTGATGCAAATTTTCGATTTTTTTTGTTTGTTTTTTCATGCTTGTCATAGATTATGATTCTTTATTGTTACTCTTGTTTCATTCACCCCTATGGCTGACATTTATCAGATGACCTCTCCCATTCTACATGATAGAACACGCTCACTACTAGTAATTCACTAATGGGCAAAGGATCTGACATTTCTGGGCACTAACCCTTTTTAGGGAACCAAGCAAGTGTTGCAATAGACTAAATAGAACACGGCTGTTGTATTTGACTTATGGGCTGACATTGTTTGTCCTAATTTTAAAGCATTGCACCTGCAGGATTGTGGTGTACAATTAATTCACATGTTTAATGAATAGAGAACTTAGAAGCCTGATACTGATAAAGGATGTGAAGATTTGCAAGTTTTATGCTGGCAAGGTTGGGGTAGTAAAAATGAGATAGACCAGAATATTCCTGAAATCTTGTGTGGGTGAAGTTTCCGGAATAAAGCTTGTATATTATTAATTTGACATCCAAAAAGTAAAGCTTAAGTGTGGCAGAAAGCCATAAAAGACGCCTGTTGGTGAATATTTTAATGAGATTCTTCAGGAAAAAATAGAGCAGGGATTTTAAAATGTCTTATAAACGTTTAACCTTTACATTTATCTATTATGTATTAATAACGTGTATTTAAATGCTGAACCGTAAAATTCTAAGTGTATAATGGAAGTGTTTTAGGTGTTTTTTTTTTTTTCTAAAAGAATATTTTGAAATTGGCCACAATTATAACTCTGACCTTTTGATGCTTTGCAAACGGAGCCGGATGATGATGTCATCACAGAGGACCACTGCACAGTGATTAAGAGGTGAGATAATTAGTGAGCTTCTTATGAGAAACCTTTTTACGGAAATACACATAAAAGTATGTAACAAACCTACTAAGCATTAAAAGAACAAAAGGCAGCAATGTTTAAACATACTTGACTACATTGGCAAGTACTCAGGGAGATCAGGGGGAGGTGGGCCTGTTGGGGGCGGGGCCCGACGGGGCACGTCATTTGGCCTCGCCCCCAAACCGCCAATCACTGCTTCCGGCCAATTACAGCAGGGTGCGGGGCCACGATGAAGCGTGATTTGCATCCTAAGCCCCTCCCCTCCCCACTTTACTATAGGTGGCGATTAGAAACAGGGAGGTTGCCTCTCTCTCTAGGGAGTCCGGGAGGACTCCCAGAAATTCTGGAGTCTCCCAGACATTCCGGGAGAGTATGCAACTATGTGTTAAATTCTTTTTTTCATGTACTTTTATGCAGTAATTGGATTCTAAAGAGCTGGGTGGGGTGTTCCCAGGTGTTGAAGACCGACAACGGACCTGGCCAAACTGTGGCTCCCCAGGTGTTTTGCGAAACTACAAGTCTCAGCATAACCTGACAGCTATCGGCTGGCTATCTACCGGCAAAGCATGCTGAGGCTTGTAGTTTCACAACACCTGGAGAGCCACAGGTTGACCAGGCCTGATCTATAGCGTTTATGTGGAGTTGTATTCATAGAACTTAAGAGCAGCTGATTGCTACACTAACTGTTTTGTTTTTTGTAAAAAAAAATATATATTTTTTTAAAATATTTATAAATTGAATACTATCAGTTAACCTACAACTTTAAAAACAATACAATGGAACTAGGCAAATATTATATTATAAAATAAGATTAAATGAAACACATAAAGGAAATGGTGACCTGGTGAACAGTTAATGAACTAAACAGATTATATGTCGATGTATTTTGCCAAAAGAAAGAAACATACCGCAAACACCTAATCTGTCCATATGTAGACACAAAACAGGCAATATACAGTTAAATGACATCATTCATTTGTAAATGTGTTAAATGCTTAAACGTCTAACAACTGTAGGTTAAAAAGCTAGGACACACAATGCAGAATATATTTATTGTCCATTTTGTAGATTGATATTTTGTTAAAATAGTTTCTTTATAAAATGCACATTTCCAGCAAAAGTAGTCCGAGCTCTGGGAAACTGAGCATACTAAAATGTAAAGATAAATGATCAGCTTTATGAATAACTGGAAACAAAGCACGGAATATACTGCAGAGCAGTACATTGTTTTACCAGGGACTGAATGGGTCAGAATGATCAAATCTCTCAAGATACATTTGTTAGGAAAATAAACATGACATAGATTATTTAAACAATGTATGTTGGACTTGTGCCAGTTTGCGTAGCGTAAAATTGCACTGAAACAGAACGTAGGCATATGCACCAGTGCAAAGTGACTTGCATCTGATGCGTGCACCTCATTGCTCCAGGAAAGGTGGAACGGGAGAAGGGCGTGCACGCACATGCGGACAACAGATGCAGACCTGCAGGGACTCACAGATATGCTTATCAGTAGGTATATCTGTTACAGGTGCCTGAGGACAGGTGCAAATATCTTAATATCCTTAAGATATCCTGTCACTCAGCATATAGGTGTAGATACGCTTTTTTGTCATGCAACTTTTTAAAGCATAATTTGCACCTGTTCTGCTGTCAACACTCCATCAGGCCCTGTGTCTTTAAACTATGCTTCGGACTGCCCTTCGGACTGCAGGTAAGTTATTTTGGTGTGTAGAGACTAGAGAGCATGCCTTTGAATTGGGTGCTGACTAGAACATACTTGCCTACTTTGGAGATCTTGCGTCCGGGAGGGGAGCAACTGAGGGCGTGGCCATGCAAATAACTTCTTTAGGCCCTGCCACTGCTGCAAACCCTGTGGGCACCCAAGGCAGTAACCCCCTCAGGTGTCTCCACCACCACCGCTTCTTACCATAGCAGTTGGGAGGTAAGAGGGAATCCTCTGCTCCTCTGACTGGCATTGTGGCACTGGACAATCACTCCCAGGGTAACACTGGCATTGCCGAGCTACCGTCTGCTTGCTCCATGTCAGCTGTGCTTAAGATTTTTGAAAGGGGGACAGGTTATCCCCTTTTTTTCAAGTTCACACAGTTTCCAAAGATCTCTATTGCATCAATAGCCTTAGTACATTAGTATATGTATATATAATAGCATCAAAGTCCTTACCTGTGTATCTCACATACCAGGTTTTAATATTTTATTAGGGACCTAGATTAAAAGAGGACTTATTGATGTGTTATCCCTACAGCCAGACTCTAACTAGGGTTTCGTATTTTCTTTAAAATATTATACAAGTAGACAACACGATTATGTTCATCTCTAATTAGAAACTCACAAATTGATTTTTTTTCCACCATAAAAAGTTAATTTTATATACTGCTCAATTTATCTGTTTGAAATTACACATTTTACTGAGGGCAGGCATGTCTCTCTGCTTTATTGCAGTCATAAAATCATTTTTTATTTAGCCGACAAACTAGTATGTCTAGCGAAGGTGCCCTTACAGAGTGCATCTTGCTACATTATGGACCCAAAAAAAACCATACTTAGTTATATGGAATTAAACCTTAAAAATTATTTTAATATGATAATAGTGGAGGGTGAACTGAAATGTGTTTCCTCTCTTTGGTTTTCGGAATAGCTCTCTTTACAGTTGTGAGCCACTCTCGGATGCAACTCAAGCAGAGTGCCTGGCCCTGCTGGGTGCTGGCTGGTGAGTGGTCCAGGTTTTAAGAAGGTCTGGAATGCATAGAAGTCAGAACGGATGTCCCTCAGGTTGATGTAGCTAAATTAAATAGCGTAACAGTAGTCAATAGGGTAGCCAAGGTTGGGGCAGGTAGCAAGTTATCATAGTTGGTAAGGATTGCCATTAGTTAATTATAGTCAAAAGCTATAAATTTTGCAGTTAGCAGGAATCGCACCCAGGTTGAGATAAGCTTAGGGAAGAAGATAGTTTCTAGGACAATGTGTATCGGCCAATGTAGTTGAGAGTAGAGAACCTTGCTCTTCTAACCTCTGTGTTTGGAGGATTGTCTCGTGGATGAGATCTTCCAGTCACCGTGATCAGAGGTCATATGTAAGTGGTGGCAGAGTCGATAGAGAACACAGGGTGTGCACTCAAAGGGTCACATTGATCAGTGTGTGTGAACGCCCCAATCAAAGCAAATGGACAATAAGTTAGTCTATTAATTAACATTGACTAAGAAATTACTTATTAGCTGATTGCTAGAGGCTATTTATGTTTCTGAGCAGAGACCAAATTACACCCTAGGCAGTTTTACCGGTTTAACAATATAAGCAGTAGAGCCAGTGGCCCTCACACCCATCTCTCGCTCGAGGGGCCCACTGCATTACACAGTTACAATGCCAGTCACATACCTCATTGCCAGTCACATAGCCTTTCTGAATACACAGCCACAATGCCAGTCCTACTTCCAGCAGCATTACCAGAACCAATCCTAGCCATATTGCCAATCACAGTTCTAGCGCTATTGCTCAGCCATATTGCTAGTCATATTACAGGACACATTTTGTGTGATGTGGAGCTGCTGACAACATGGTTGGTTATTGGTTGCTGATTCTGCTGCTGGTGCCATGCTCCCAATCACTGGAAGCTTTAAATTACCTTAAATATTTTTTTTATCTTCTCTGCCCCCTCCACCACACTAGTAGGTTGGTATGGAGCACTATATTGAAAAACAGTTGAACAGCTTAAAAGGATATTCACCTGGCGCTCAAGTTGTAAGTCCTCCCTATCTAACTTTTGTGGGATACCTTCTCTGGGATCCCCAGTATTTGCACTATTTAGAGTTAGGGTCCTGTGGCCTGATTCATTAAGGATCTTAACTTGAGAAACTTCTTATTTCAGTCTCTTGGACAAAACCATGTTACAATGCAAGGGGTGCAAATTAGTATTCTGTTTTGCACATAAGTTAAATACTGCCTGTTTTTTCATGTAGCACACAAATATCAACTTTAAATTTCAGTGTACAAATAAGCTATCAAGTATTTGTGTGCTACATGAAAAAACAGGCAGTATTTAACTTATGTGCAAAACAGAATACTAATTTGCACCCCTTGCATTGTAACATGGTTTTGTCCAGGAGACTGAAATAAGAAGTTTCTCAAGTTAAGATCCTTAATGAATCAGACCCCAGGTGCTTAATATTTGTGTCAATTGTGTTAATGATGTCTCTGTTGTAGAGGACGGAGGGATCCAACACACTAGTCACCTCCTGTTTGACAGAGTAGGTGGGCATTCAATCAGGAACTGGATGTCAAATCAAACCAGTGACTTGGTTGGCCCCTTCCTCTTACAACGTTGCTGCTGCTGACCAGCAGCGGTCCCGGCTGATTGTGACGACAGCTTCCTTTGCATTTTGTGACAATGAATATACTGCTTGTTACATCACCCTTTTGGATATGCAATATCTTAATGCTAAGTAATAGCAAAAATTGCAGCTGATTAACATGTTGGAGGTGCCTATGAGGCTTTCCAGTCTCACACTCATACAGTTCAGGTGTATGTGTTAATTTGCAATGTGCTAAAAATGGCATTTCTGCTGATTTCAGCGCTTTGTCCATGTCGTCCTTGAGCAGCTGCTTCTTTTACAGCTTTGGTATTAGAAAGCTAAAAGGTGATTAAATAAGAATTCAAAGAACACAAGACCTGGCATCTGTATATACAGCTAGCTAAAAACCTGAGTTTAAAATAGATTCAGAGAATACAGTTATAAAACAATACATAGTAATTGAGGATAGCATTGTGTCCATGGATGCACCAAACATTACACCTGAATTAACTATATGTGAACAGAAATGCATTTTCAAGGCAGTAGAAATATAACTATCACAAACAAAGCCCGCAAAAAGACCGCTCCTTCATGTATCTCAAATCTTATATCAAAATACTCTTAGATCTACCTCTGACAGGCACCTCATCTTGTCTCTGGTAACCACCTCTCATTCGCACCTACAAGACTTCTCTTGTGCTGCTCCCCACTAATGGAATTCCCTACCATGCTCAATCAGACTTTCCCACAGCCTTCAAATCTGTAAACATTCTCTAAAAACCCATCTCTTTTTCAAAGCTTACCTTACTCATGATGGTACTATTCATACAGATACACCCTCATAGCTAAGTCACACTCACTCCTCTTGTTTCAGCTTTGCCCTTTTCCACTTAGAATGTAAGTTCTCTAATGAGCAGGGACCTCCATACCCTTTGTTTTCATGTCTGCATTTATTTTGTCTGCCTTGTATGTCTTTGTTTTATGTATGTCCTGTTTCCCCTACTATACGGCACTGCAGAGCACTATGGCGCCTTACAGATCTACGATAATAATAAAAAACAGCACTCACCTGAGCCTGCATAACATGTATGTGACAAAGGGTTAATCACAGCAACCCCACCTGGTCTGTCTAGCTTAAAATTCTCTTTTATAGCCCACGCTTACTAATGATTTCAAAATTGCCACGACCAAGATTTGGTTTCACAGACCACACTGTGAGGGAGTCTTAGGTCACTCCCCTTACTCAGAATGCCATCACAATTTATATCAGCCTGAGTTATCATTAGCTAAATAATATCCTGTATTTCATTTATATAAATAACCAAGCTATCTGGCACATGAATTTGTAAAGAACAGAAAGACAAAACGTTATTAAGTACAATTTAATACGGAAAAAACAATGCTTAATGTAACAAAAAGAATACAGTATTACAATTCAGCAAATTTCATAAAATAAAAAGGGACATTATCAGAAACAGAAAATTGACTAACTTTCATGTAGCTGCATCTGGCAGAGGTTGGGAAAGTGGACAAATCTTCAATATAAAATTGACTCCCAAAGAAAGAACACTTTAGATAACATACAGTGACCATATCACTCATCTAGTGTTTTTAATTCCCCAGCAGTGTGTCCATAGAGAGCGCCCGCTGCTAACATGGAGGAGAAGCAGCTGGTAGATCTTTACCTGTGAAGCTGCCAACTCCTGCTCTTCCATGTCTTTGATGGGCTGGGATTGTGGTGTTTGGCTATGATGCCATAGTGTGCCAAGGGTCACACTCCCACTGAGAATCAGCTGATGCTGCCCCATCTCCTACCTGCTAAGGTAAAAAGCAGCAGAGATTGGAGAAAAATGCTTGAAGTGGCCCCATTTACAAAGGCAGGGAGAGATGTTGCATTGAGAATACACCCTAATTATTAACAAATGTTTTATTGTACATCTTGATATGACTGTTACTGACTGTAGAAGATGCAACGGCTGTATATTTACATTCCTGGTGGCGTAAATGTAAAATAAGTAGGGTGTATTTTCACTTGTTTACTTAGATGCATAGTTGTCAACTGCTCCTAATCTCCATGGATAGTAGTTAGCTTTAAAAGTAAAATGGTAGCAAAAAAAAACATTTTCACCCCCCCCCCACCTCCCAGTTAGCTAAACTGTTGAGGACCATGGCACAGTTCAGGTGTTTCTCCAGGCATATCAGCCTAGAGAAACTGAGAGCACTGTTCAGAAGACTGTTCATGCATTTGATAGGGCAGATACCAATCGGCTGCCTCAACATATTCACACTGAGTTCTATTTACATTCAAACTTCTCCAAGCTATTATGCCTGGAAGATGTACTGAGTCTGTACTCAGGTGTTGCTGATGGGAAGTATCTTAAGACCCTGTTGGTTCTGGTAGTTGAAGGAAGGGATATTAACAAAAAGATATGTCCATGGAAATTTTTTTATGTGACATTGTCCTTATTTTATTTTATGGACAATACAATTGTTCTGATTCTGTATTTTGTATGACATTCTCACAATCTGTTTCTATTCTCTAGGCTCTATAGGTTTGTAAATATGAAATAGTATTAAATATACAATAAAATGACATGCATTACATACATTTAGTGAATAAACCATTATGGGGATTGTAGTGCACCAAAATATTTCTAGACTCACAGTGAAAAAAAAAACCTCAATGCAAAATGTATCTGGAAATTATACTCAAATGTCAACTATAGAGCCGGCCACTAAACATTAGGGGGATGAATCCTTCTGAATCTCATTTATTTACTTTTCTGCGTTTACTGTTATGAATAGTTTTTGCTTCTTTGGCACATTCTATGCCATCTACGACTGTAAAGGAACAGTGCCCCTTGGTGGCTAAGTTAGTATTATGGGAAATGATAGAATAATTGAAGTCTGTACCAGTTGTTATTACTACAGTCATTATATTTTTATAAATATTTTTTGAATGCTGATATATTTTTTCTATTGTTCCAAAAGATGTACAAACATACATTCATACATTGTGTAAAAAGTAAACTAGAAAATGGCTTGACGTGTGCATAGAAATTACCCCCCCCCCCATTTTATTATGCATGGTACTGATTACACAGGTGTATTCTGGCCTATGCTACCAAGGGTTAGTGGGTGTGGCTTAAAAGCCCATTCTTAGGGGCCGATTCAATTCTGCCACGAATAACGCGGCGTTAGCAATTTTACAGTTAATACGGTAAAACTGCGCATAATTACCATTAATATGGTCATTTCAACGCTGGATTTTTACTCGCGGCTCCCTAAGCCGCAAGAAGAAATCCAGGTTGAAAGTACCGTATTAACGGTAATACTGAAAACGCGGCGTTATTAGCGGCAGAATTGAATCTGACCCTTATATTTCACTATTAGGCCTCGTACACACATGCATTCATTTTAAGTGTTTAATGTGCATTCTTAAAAGCTATTGAATGCGATTTGACGCTGATAGCACAAAGAATAATAAAACTGAATACACTTGTACACACACTCTTTCTGACAAGTACTATTTTGACATTGCCTGCAGTGTTCAGAAGCTGTAAAGAAAAATACAATGGAGTTCAATGGGAACGCTTGTTATTTACATAGTACATAGTATAGCAAGTAAGTTCTGAGACGCTCGAATGAACACACTTGGAATGTTCGGTTGAAACAAGGACAAAGCAATGGTTTTATCTATGATTTTAACTAGCATTGTGTTTTCAATACCTATGTGTACGAACATAGTAATGTGAATATTGCATTATGAGCTTATATTATTATTATTGTAGATTTGTAAGGCGCCACAGTGCTCCGCAGCGCCGTACAGTAGGGAAAACAGTACATACATAAAACAGGGACATAGAAGGTAGACAAAATAAATGCAGACATGAAAAGAAAGGGTATGAAGGACCCTGCTCATTAGAGAACTTAAATTCTAAGTGGAAGAGGGCACAGCTGAAACAAGAGGAGCAAATGTGTCTCAGAGTGGAGATTGGGACATTTGTGAGGGTGCAATAGTGTGAATAATGTTATCGGAGATAAGGTCACCTCTAAACAAGTGATGGGTTTTCAAAAAGCGTCTAAAGATTTGAAGGTTGTGGGAAGGTCTGATCGGGCATGGTAGGGAATTCCATAAGTGGGGAGCAGCACAGGAGAAGCCTGATAGGTGGGAGTGAGAGGTGGTTACCAGAGACGAGACAAGATGAAGATCAGAGGTAGATCTAAGAGGGCGGGCGGGAGGGAGAGTATTTTGATATGAGATTTGAGATATATGCAGGGGTGTTGTTGTTGAGGGCTTTGTAGGTAAGTGTGACTAATTTGAATTTGATTCTGGAGGACAACTGGAGCCAGTGTAGGGATTTGCAAAGTGTTGCAGCAGATGTGGAGCGGTGAGAGCGGAAGATCAGTCTTGCAGCAGCATTTAGGATGGATTGAAGTGTGGATATATGGGTGTCAGGAATGTCAGTTAGCAGGAGGTTGCAATAGTCAAGACGGGAGATGATGAGAGAATGGATAGAAGTTTTGGTAGCATGTTGAATAAGAAAAGGGCGTATTCTGACAATGATTTTAAGGTGTGAAGTTGACAGAACTGGGAGAGAGTCTGGATGTGAGCAATAAAGCAGATGACGGAGTTACACCAAGGCAGCGGGCTGAGGAAGTTGTGGTGTTATCTGTTTTCGACATTTTAAGTTTTAGGTATCGTTGGCATATCCATATGGTGATAGCAGAAAGACAATTGGTTATTTGAGATAGTACAGAAGGAGAGAGGTCAGGGGAAGGGAAGAGATATAGATTTGGGTGTCATCAGCGTAGAGTGTAAGGAACTCCCAAGCCAGTACAATGAAACTCAGGGACTACTCTGAAGGCCCGGTGTTCGCTGGAGCCCCTAGTGGTGGGGACAGACTTGGCTGCGGGCCGACCGAGGGTCGAGTAACGTATACTGACTTTAAGGAGAACCCAGGAGAGGAGTGATTGGCAGACAGTAGTGAGCAGGAGAACCAAGGTCAGAGGTCAAAGGCACAGGTACGAAATCCAGGGACAAGCAAAAAGGTCAGGTGCACTAGCAAAGGAGCAGAATCCGGTATTCAGGCAAATGGTCAGGGTCAGAAGCGAAGGTTCAATGGTCCAGGAACAAGCAAAGGTCATACACGGGAAGTCAATCAAATGTAACAATCACCAAGCAGAGAGAGAACAAGCAGGCAGCAGAACTGAGGACAGGACGCTATAACCGGCAATGAGGCAGCAGTCCTCAATGCCTTAAATGCAGCCAAGAGCCAATCAAAACCTGCCCTTAAACAGAGCCACACTTGCAGGCTAATTGCCAGACACTAAAAGGCCAATCAGGGCTTAGCCCTGAACTCCCCACCTGCAGGCTAATGCCTGCTAATTCAGCCACAGGCTGAATCCGACAGTTTGCCCCTAGTGCGCAGGCGCGCCCGGCTGCCGAGACGCGATGCTGAGGGGACGTCCGGCTGTTGCCTTGGCAACGGTCGGGAGCTGGAGGGAAGTGACGTCCCGGTCGTCATGGTGACAGCCGGGACACTGGGGCAGACAGGAAGCGAGCGTGAATACCGTGACATAGAGATGGTATTGGAGGCCGAATGAGCAAAGTAGTGCCCCAAGAGAAGATGTATACAATTAAAAAAGTAAAGGGCCAAGAACAGAGCCTTGTGGGAACCCAACCGATAGTGAAAGTGGAGGAGAGGATGTGCCAGAGGTAGGAGCACTAAAGGAGCAGTTCGATAGGTAGGAAGTGAATCAGGAAAGAATTGTGTCACGAAGGCCAATGGAGTGAAGGGTGTGTATGAGAAGAGGGTGATCAACAGTGTCAAAAGCAGCAGACAGGTCCAGGAGAATGAGTATGGAGAAATGATCATTAGACTTTGCAGAAAGTAGATCATTGATCACTTTTGTGAGAGCCGTTTCAGTGGAATGTTGGGGACAGAAGCCTGATTGCAGAGAGTCAAGAATGGAATGAGAGGAGAGAGAGTGAGACAGGCGTTTGTACACTAATCGCTCAAGTAGTTTGGAGGCAAAGGAGAGTAAAGGGGAGTAGAGAAACAGGGCGGTTGTTAGAGAGAGAGGCTGACTAACATCTTCCTTCAGATTTCATGATAACTTGACCACTGGGGGGCACTCTTCTATTGGATTCTATGGCAGCTATTTTATTTTACTAATGGTAATAGATAAAATTATGCAGAAAAAGGATGTATATGCCATGTGTGTTATTGGACATTTATGGAAAACTAAAGTGAAAGCAATACAAGGATATAGTGTTCCCATAGTTGCCAACTGTCCCTTATTTTCAGGGAGAGTACCAGGTTTTAAAGATCTGTCCCTGTTTTTTTAGTATTGGCTAAATGCACAATGCAATTCGTATTTTTTTTTTTCTGCATATTGAATATAATTCTTACCATTTATTCATATGCTCTAGGCTTTGGAAGCTAATATTTGCAGAAAAGAAATATTTAAAATTGAAAAAAGTACAGTATTATCACTCCGTGTGCCTCAATGTTTTCAACTTGCGATGAATCTAAAAAAAATGGAGCAGGCAGCGTCCAAAAACTACGCCGCAATGCTACTGAACAGAAGTACGAAGACAAATGGGTATGGTTCTAATGTCACTCCCATTACATGCATTGTAAAAGCACTAAATATACAAGTAACTGCAAGTATTAGTATTTCTTCGCCACTGGGTATGAGACCTAAACCTAATCTAGATTAGAGCTGCTACGTAGAATGGACAATCTATCAATCCTTCCTCTTACTCTCTAAAATCCCTGCCCATAGGAAGATATGTGTTCCAGTGCACAAATGAAAGGAGGAAGTCGGAGAGCTTGCCCATACCAATCAATGGACCATTATCCTTAATCATATTGACGTTCATATTAACATTTTTACCATCTAATAAATGGATACAAAACGACACATGTAAGAATGCATTAAACCTCTTGTAGATAACTCACTTTATATAGATACTGGTAGGATCAATTGGTAATTAGGGGTCATCGCAAAGGATAAGTATCAGATAAAAACTTCATACAGAACAGGATTAAAGCCAATAAAACTCTGGATCATTTCCCTTGACATAAAGCAGAGAGACGGTTGATGTACTTTATTTCACCCTATATATTATTAGAATTTTCATGTTATAATTGTAGCAGGCAGTCTTTTCTGTATTGCTCAGAGGTAATCATAATTAAGGTATATTTTATAATGCACAAAGGTAATATAAACCCCATTTAGGAGACAACTAAATATATTTAATTATTATATGAGCGAGGTATTATATAAGTCCAAAAACTGATTGCATGCCCGTGTTTTCCCATTGAATGTGACAATTGTGTCCTTTGTCCACAGATTCAGGAATTCATGTTACTTGTCCATTCAGCTATGGCCAGTGGTCGAAGTGGGAATCTAGAAGTAGTGGTATGTAAAATGTACTGGGAATGTAAGTGACTGGAATGTGTTACAATAAGGGCAGTAGGAGAAGGGGCGGTATGACATACCATTGTGTAGACCCAGATTCCACCGCTGTATATATATATATATATATATAATATGTAAGTGACTGGAATGTGATAGTGTTACAATAGTAGAAGTGGCAGTATGGCATACCACCGTATAGGCCTCCACTTCCACCACTGTGTGTATATATATATGTATATATATATATGTATATATATATATATATATATATTAGAGATGCTCAGGCTCGGTTCCTCGAGAACCGAACACGTTCAAACTTAGGGGATCCGAGTACGGAGCCGGCTCAGGACCCTCGGAATCGAAAACAAGGCAAAACATCATTGTTACGTAGTCGGATCTCGGATCTCACAACTTTCGGATTCCATTTTTAAGATCCAACATAACGGTCTTTAGGCCCAAGGACAATTCCTGGGAGGGAGGGCGGACACAAGGACAATTCCATCTTGCACCATTTTTCTTTTCTGCCACTGCTGTGTGCCAATGTGCCCTAGATGTGCTAGGAACTGCCGTGTGTTTGTGTCATTGCTCTGTCGCTTTCCATCCACCCAGGTCGCTGCAGTATTTATCCAAAAATTTGTATGAAAATAATATTGTGATCTGTGAGGTGGTCAAAATTGACTGCAAATGACTTGAAATTAGTGTTATTGAGGTTAATAATAATGTAGGAACAAAAAAAGAGCAAAATTATGTGATTTTAGCATATTTTAGGATTTTTTCTAAAAAATCCAAAACCAAAACACACGAGGGCGATTTTGCCAAAACCAGAACCCAAAGCTAATCCAGATCCAAAACCAGAACCAAAACCAGTTCACGGGGCTCAGTGGGCATCTCTAATATATATGTGTGTATATATATATATATATATATATATATATATATATATATATATAAAATGTAAGTGACTGGAACGTGATAGTGTTACAAAAAGGGCAGTAGGAGAAGCGGCGGTATGACATACCACCGTATACCAGCCCACTTCCACCACTGTGTGTATGTATGTATATATATATTGTGGCAAGAGCCCGCTACTGCTGAAGCACACGCAAACAACTTCTTTTAATGCAGCTTTATTGTCAGGATGGTTAAAATGTATTTGACACCGTATGACTTTGACAGCAGTTATGGAGACCCTAAACGCTAGCTAGACATAGACCAGCTCTCTCAAGACCAGCCAGCTTCGCCAGCGCTGGTCTCAGTGAACAAATGACACAATCAAGCTTTTATACATGATACTCCTCCCCCAGCCTTAGCTTGATGGGCAGGTGACACACCCACCTTCTCTTTAAGAGGAAACGCTGATCACTGGCTCTGTTTGCACTAACAGACACACCCTGTATGTTTGCTGAGAGGAAGGAGCTTTCAAATCATGTAAGTTAACCAAACTTTAAAATACACATAAGTCTTTACCTGGTTTAACCTCAATCTAGGTGCATAACTGCGCCAATGTTTTATTCTGCTTGTATGCTTTCTCTGCATCTTGTCAGATAAATGCCTCCCTTTGTTACAATATATATATATATATATATATATATATATATATATATATATACTATATATATAAAATGAAACAGTATTGATATTGTATACATATTTAAAGTCCACATAGCCTCTTTCAACACTTCCTTAGTAAAGGTGGCTGCCTTCCTTCAAAAGATCGGGTGGTAAGTCTGATCAAATAATGGTTTATAGGAACAAAAATAGAATCAACAAATGGGCGCCTGATAGTGTAGTATTTTAGGGAAAATTAGACCCAAAATTAAGCAGGTATTATTCTGAGTACCAGATATATAAGTCAAGTAGGCACATCAGTGCCAATATCCTGGATCCCTTAAAGGAGGTAATGTCCTTATACCTTGATCCAAAGTACTAATGGAAAAACATAGAACACAAGATACCAAAGATAGTGTAGTAAGTGGTTATACCCGTCACTCCAATATTATATGTGTGCACCAAATATGATACAGTTATGTGCTTATCTGTATTAGTATAAGTCTCTGCAACACCCTCGGTCCGCTTCGTTGGTCAGAGACACATAGCTGAAGATTTAGCTGTGATGTTCCACTTGATTTGTTCTATTAGTTTCCAAAATATAGGGATATATGAACCATATAGTGTGGTATATTTATTAAAGCAGAGTTAAGATACAAAATAAAAGGCACACTCACACAAAATAAAAGAAATAAGAGCTTATCTGTGGACCTGATTAACAGGTCAGGATTTTGTAGCAGGATATCAGTCCATCAATTCCATATAGGGACAGACACAGGGAATGGTGCTCTTAAACTGAGGATCAGTCCTGATGAAGTCTCAACACTGTAGAGACTAAACGCGTTGAGAGCGTGATACCATTATACTCAGTCTTCCCAGTGGACTTATTCCCCTCTCACGCGTTGAGGATATGTTACTAAGGTTCTTATCTCTACTGTGCTCTCCATATCAGCCTTTGGTGTACCTGTGTTTCTTGACCCACTGAAGTGGTAATTATCCACAGACTACCACAGTTCAGCATTATGAGATACAGATAAGCCTATTATTTTTTGTTTGACATGTGAGTGTGCATTTTATATGTTTAATAAACTGCTGTTTTATAAATTACTACACTATATGGGATATTTCCCATTTTCCTTGGTTCCTGACTGCACGCTGGAGTGACCAGGACGAATAGATGCTGAGATTACTAAGGAGTTAATATAGATAAGCTGGTTTATGAATTATCTCTGGTACGCTGCTACATTCATATAGAACATTCACTGGTGTTGTAATTATTTTACACTATTCTTTGTTCTTTTTCCTCTGTTTCTATGTTCACATATGGTTGGAGATGATGACAGATATGCGTTATTGACACTTCCAGCATGATATGATCAATGAACCTTAATACTTCTTATATCTGGTACGCATATACATTTCACCTACGGGCCTTTTGGGGAGCACTTTCGCAAAGTTACTACACTATTAGGCGCCCTTTGTTCCTTTTGCTTGTTATTTTCCAAATATATATATATATATATATATGTATATGCTCACTGACCCCTGTGAACTGGTTTTGGTTTTGGATCTGGATTAGCTTCGTGTTTTGGTTTTGGTTTTGGCAAAACCGCCCTTGTGTGTTTTGGTTTTGGCTTTGGATTTTTTAGAAACAATCCTTAAATATGCTAAAATCACATAATTTTGCTCTTTTTTTGTTCCTACATTATTATTAAGCTCAATAACACTAATTTCAAGTCATTTTCAGTCAATTTTGACCACCTCACAGGTCACAATATTATTTTCATACACTTTCGGACAAATACTGCAGCGATCTGGGTGGATGGAAAGCGACAGAGCAATGACACAAACACACGGCATTTCCTAGCACATCTAGGACACATTGGCACACAGCAGTGGCAGAAAAGAAAAATGGGGGTCCGCCCTCCCTCCCACACCTCGCTATGTTGGATCCTAAAAAGAAATTCAAAACTCACGAGATCCAAGATCCGACGATTTAAGTATGATGTTTTGCCTTGTTTTCAATTCCGTGGGCGGCTTGGCTCGGTACAAAGATCCCCTAAGTTCGGGTGTGTTCGGTTCTTGAGGAACCAAGCCTGAGCATCTCTATTATATACATACATAAATATATATATTGTAAGTGACTGGAATGTGATAGTGTCAGAACCAAGGCAGAAGGAGAAGTGTTGGCATGCCATACCACCAGGCCCGGCGCTCCCATTAGGCAAGGTTAGGCAGTTGCCTAGGGCGCCGGGCTCTGGAGGGCGCCACAGAATGAAAATTACTTTAAAACTGTGCGGCGACCGCTGACCATACTTTTCACGGCCGCCGCACAGCATTCAGATACATCCACGAGGAGGGGGGAAGAGGCTATTGCTCACCACCGCCGCCTCTCTGCTCTGTCTCCTCCCCTCCACTCACTGACTGTCGGGCCGTGACATCATCATCACGGCCCGACAGTGTCAGTGAGCGGAGGGGAGCAGACGGAGCAGAGAGGCGGCGGTGTTGAGGCAAGGTAAGGAAAGACGTGGGGAGGGGGGAGGAGGGAGCCGATTTTCAAAGTGTTCCTGCGGCGGGCAGGGGTACGGGGGCGCCGATTTTTGCGCGGGGGGGGGGGCAATTATGACAAAGTGCCTAGGGCGCCATGGACCCTAGCACCGGCCCTGCATACCACCAGATACACCCCCCACTTTAACCGCTGGTCATGGTTTAATCAGTGTTTATGTCTAGATAGCACATGTTGTCCTACCTTTCAAATCAGATTCAACACAGTAGTCTTCTGAGATTTATAATTGTATGTGCCAGGCAGTACAGTACAAATAAGTATATCTTTATAATTCGCTATTTTACATCCACTCATAAAACAGAATTCTGCAAGTTATCAAACTTCAGGTCTAAAGGGCTTATTTATCAAATGAGGAGAGCATCACATGAAAGGGATCTTCAGATACCCCCCCAGCATGCTTCGTGCTCCCCCGTCGCTAGATTGTGCAATGACATAAGAACCTGTAATATAGATTATTCCCCGGGACAGGCTCCTATCGGAGCCGCTGTCCCAGGTTAATCAATTTTAATAAATTGCCACATTAATTCAGTTCTTATCATTGCAATAAGAAATTATAATTAACAGGAGCAATATGCGATGGGTCATAAATAGACCCCATGTTGCTTTAAAAAAATGTGATTCTGACAGTATATCCATTCACTTTAAGGAAGTTAAACCAGGAGACGTACTGGGGGCTAAACACAATAAAGCAATGGTAGTGGATACATGGAATAGGTGAACAGAACTGGTGGTAAATTGTGCAGTACGGTATTACACAATATCTGGAATATAAACTGTTTAATTAAAATGAATGCCATAGAGGGACAGAAATAATGCACAAGATAGTGGAATAGACAGCCTCAGTCAAGTGGTTCTGATCTCTTTAATATTCTCTTTTCTTCCAGGCTGGAAGCCTTTAACCTTTTAGCTACCGGAGGGAGTAACAACTCAGTGGTCAGCAGTGCATCGTTGGCACCTAGGGGAGCAGAAGGGTTACAGAGCAGTTAAGAAGTTGATGAGTTGGAAGCGGTTTTCAGCTCTTAGGGAATGTCGGCCTTCTATTGATGAGGTATATTGATTTACCATCAGTCCCCGCGTGGGCATTCTCTCCTCTATTATACCGCAGCCAAGGCTTATTCCCACTGCAGTGCTAAAGAGGAAATATGGCCAGCCTGACCTTGGCAATATAGAGATAATGAAAGATTTCTAACGATCTTTCCCCCCCCCCCCCTCCCGATTCCTGCGGACGCCCCTCTCCCCCCTCTCCAGCTACCGCATGCTAATTTCTGCAAGTAAATATTTTTTTTTTCCTCTTGCGGCCGCTAAATAGAACACACTTCTCTGCCTTGTCGCATATACCAAAAGATGCATTTGGGGTTTGGAGACAGTGGAAAAAAAGACCAGAGGCTTTCTTCATATGCGATAGGCAGCAGTATAGGCTGGTGATGAGTATAGTTGCTCCTTTTGTGCAGAAACTAGTATGTGCATCTGTGTTTAACTGCATAATGTCAAAAATGGGTATACTTTCAATATAAATCACTCTGGTTAATCTTAGACTATCCATAGGTACCAAGTCCTTCAGATGGCAGAATAAAGGTGATAGTCTAACAGTGGGTGTCTGGATAAAGAATAGCCTTATCCACTATCTATCTGTGTGTCTGTCTCTTATAGCATGGATCTATTCTTGTTTGTGGTGGTCATGCCACAGCAGAGTATTGCCCATTAGTTTGTGCAGGATGACTCTAATATTATTTCTGTATAAAGTTGTCTGCGTGAACCTTGTGTCTGTGACTGTTCCGGTCAGTAGGTACAAGGCAGATTGTATTCCCAGTGTTCCAGAGCTCACCTCCCAGCCCGATGTCACTCCTCAGATGTAGTGTAGATAAGTAATCCACATCTAGCAGAGCTATTAGTATCTGTGACATTTTGACGTTGCATTTTAAAAAATCCGCCAGTAATCTGAGTGATTTATGGGCTGGTGTCGGGCTCCATCACGGGAGAGCTCCGATTTATCACCGCCTGCTTAGAATTATTAATGATTACCAATTTGTTAATCTGATGTCGGAGAAATCCCAGAGAACTACAGAAAGACCTGGTTTAGAGTGCGGGGACTGGCTGTGCAAGCCAAGGCGTTCAGCCATGGGGCACCCTGTACATGCGTCTGTATATTATCATGACACATCTATAGATATGCCATTTTACTTACAAATTACATACACTTTCTGCTTCCTCCACTTTAGTAGAATTCCCCTCATAGGAAGCATACCTAATAAATGTAAACATTATGTTAAAGGTTTTGACAGCCATTAAATGGTATACAACAGTGTTGGCTAACCTGTGACACTCCAGGTGTTTTGAAACTACAAGTCCCAGCATACCCTTCCAGCAATAAGCTGATATATATTGGCAAAGCATGCTGGGACTTGTAGTTTCACAACACCTGGAGTGTCACAGGTTAGCCAACACTGGTATACAACATTACACATAGAAGCCGTGTGCCAACTACACACATCTTTTGAAACAAATAGGTATTCTCATGCAGACACACTATGGTACTCAAGATTTTTAATATGTTCCAAATACTTGAGATGCCAGTGAGAGAAGACAGAATAGTATGATCCTTACAGAGCAGTGGCGCACGCAGGGGGGGTTTCTGAGTCTCTAGAAACCCCCCCCTGCGCTAACTAAATGGCCACTGTCCTATACAGCAGCCGCGGCGCTGTCAAAGAAGCGTCCGCGGCGGTGCTGTATTGTATACAGCACCGCTGCAGACGCTTCTTAGACAGCGCCGCGGCTGCTGTATAGGACAGCGCTGGCGCAACGGAGCTGCTATGCATGCTCAGCAGCTCTCTCTCGTTTTTTTTTTTTGGGGTCGGAGGGGGGAAACCCCCCCCCCCCCCGACAATCCTCCGTGCGCCGCTGCAGTGGTGTAACTAAAACATGCAGGTTCTATAGCAAAATGGGGTATCCAAAGATTTTAGGTAGGTCCTCTTCTTACTCACCTTGCTGACCCTGGTCTGTATTTCCTGCTCAGAGAGGAAAAGGACCTCTAACTATAATTTACTTTTGGAGCCATAAAATGATGACTTCTCTGCAGGGAGCTCAATAAGGGGGCTATTTATGACCCATCATATATTCCTCACATTAGCTATCACATACTTGTCAACTTTGGCAGTATGCTCTCCGGGAGGGGGCACCGTCAGAGGGGTGTGGTCATGTGGTGTTAGGCCCCACCCCATGGGGCAGGGACTAACAACACAGGCTGTTAGGCCCCGCCCCATGTCAAACGTTATCAATATTGGCCTATCACAACAGGAGGCGGGGCCAGGATGACACGCTTAGCCCCGCAACCCACCCACTTCACCAACAAAGAGGGTACAATGCGGGAAGTTCCCCTGCTCTCTCAGGAGTCAGGGAGAACTCCCAAAAATTTGTGAGTCTCCCGGACAATTCGTCGAGAGTAGGCAACTATAAGTTATCATTTCTTATCGCATTGTTAAGAAGTTAAATAACGTGTCTATTTATTAACTTTGTTCAGTCGGGACAGCAGCCTGTCCTGGCAAATAATTTATGGTGATTTCAATTGTTTTTCATCTCTTTGGAGGTTGATAAATAGTCCCCTAAGCCCCTGTTGATTGCAGGCACTGCACTAGTCTGAGACACTCAGAGGGGATGGCAGAGGGAAGCAGTGCCCCAGAATGTGAATATGCCACTCACATTTCTAAACACATTTAGTTTTGTACAAATGTGCTATTTGCCTTGTGCACTTATGGGTGTACTGCTGGAATGTGACGTACATGTTGGAAAACCGTCCTGTCTGCTGTTGCTGTAGGACTGCACCGCAACTCTAAAGACGTGTTACAAGCAGGATAATATACAAGGAGTTGGCACTGCCGTCACACTCTAACAGGTACACCCTACAAAATGCATAAGTTACACCCTCTGAAGCTTATTTAAATACCTTGTCCCACAATATGAAATCTCATTTCGCATGTGGGTCCAATTAAGTTGCATTCTTGCACTAACTAGCCTTTAACTAAAAATTTCCAAAACCATTGGAAGAAGCAAATATCTCCAACCCTTGCCATGTGGCCTCTTGGTTTGTTGTCAGCTGACAATAGTGGAACTACGGAGCAGATTTTGCAACAAGTCTGCACCAGTTGTTATATGGTCAAAGCTGATTTAATCGTAGGGCTGCAACTTGGACTCTGCTTGATGGCTCAACATTCAGCAAGAGGCCATACTGTAAGTGTGTACATACTCTACTAAGCCAAAGGATCAAGAAGTTATTCTGTTAAAAGTGTTAGGAAATTCCAATGTTTGAGTTGCACTGAACAGCTGATTCATGATAAAGTGTGGAATTGTTATTGAATTTCGTTTTTACTATTTCATTTCTATATCACTCGGTATACTTGAACATATAATATTAATATTTTTGACGGCCTCATTTTACACTGTAATTCTATTTTATCTTCCATATTTCGGTACTCCGTGTCGCCCTGTCTATATATTACTTCTATATCCCTCTGGCTGTACTTGTCCATAGCCTAGTTTAATGGTTGTAACATAATGTTACTTTGGCTGTCCTGGGCTCCCTCACACACCGTTTGGTAGATTTATTAGCTACGTATTAAACAACTTGTTCCTTTACCACTGCCTGTGCTCGGAAGTCGCCTTTATGGTAGCACCACCAGGGACTAGAGCCCTGTACAGAAAATCTAATCCAGCCAGCAAATGGGGTCTCAGGATCTCTGGGAATGAACCTCTGCTCCATCTCCATTATTTTAGAATTACTCTTTTTTATGACTTCACCAGTTTTGGAGCTCTCACATCCATGTTATTCTATTTTATACATCAGTATTGTATGATGACTGTATCCAGTGTGAGGTTGTTAAACACACGTGGTGACTTTAAATATTCTTTATACAATTTATAATATTATATTAGCATAATAATTTGATTTTTCCTTCATATAGATTTACTTGACGTCACATAGTAGTTATAAGCAGCTTATATTCTGTGTTTCATAAAAAGACAGACATTATGTTTCTGGCTGTAAGTTGCCAAAGACAAGAAACTCCACTTGCACTTGTCCAGTCTTTCCGTCTGTATGTACTCAAGAAACAGTCCCCAGTTTGTTACATACCACATCAAGATGGAAGACTTGTCAGCAGTTTGTACAAAGGTAACAGAACAGAAAACAGACGTTCAAGCAAAACATACACATGTGGAAAATTCACTAAGAGTCACATTTAATACACTATGGTTGGCACCCTTTCTTGTGTTTTGGTCTAATAGGTTGACATCTGCAGATAGGTGTCGTATGTTGGGAGCTGCCATCCTATTCGAAATTAAGTATACACTTCCATTACTTTGGTGTGTTCGCACTGTTAAGCGCCTGTCAGCTTAAAATTTGTTTGGGAATATATATATATATATATATATATATATATATATATATACATATATTGGTGGTTATGTATGTCTGTTTAAGTATAAAGGATTATTCAGTTTGGACAAATGTCAAACTATATTTGGCTCAGAATTATTTATACATAGCCTGTGGTAAATTTATAACAGGAGATAGGAGATAAGGAATGGAGGCATGGTTATTTAACCCCTGGTATATCTATCTATCTATCTATCTATCTATCTATCTATCTATCTATCTATCCCAGATCTATCTTACATCTATCTATCTATCTATCTCAGATTTATCTATCTATCTATCTATCTATCTATCTATCTATCTATCTATCTATCTATCTATCTATCTGTCTATCTATCTCAGATCTATCTTACATCTATCTATCTATCTTACATCTATCTATCTATCTATCTATCTATCTATCTATCTCAGATCTATCTTACATTTATCTATCTATCTATCTCAGATTTATCTATCTATCTATCTATCTCAGATCTATCTATCTATCTATCTATCTATCTATCTATCTATCTATCTATCTCAGATCTATCTTACATCTATCTATCTATCTTACATCTATCTATCTATCTATCTATCTATCTATCTCAGATCTATCTTACATTTATCTATCTATCTATCTATCTCAGATTTATCTATCTATCTATCTATCTATCTCAGATCTATCTATCTATCTATCTATCTATCTATCTATCTATCTATCTATCTATCTATCTATCTATCTATCTATCGTTTCTTGTATTCTCTGTCTGGTTCCCATTCTGTAAGTCTCCCTCTTCTCCTGTTCTCAGTTTCTTTCCCTCCTATATCACATCTCCCCCTCCTCTGTACAGTCTGTGACTGTGCCAAAAAATGAGAGATCCAAATTAGTGCAAGCTCCATCCTCTAGAAAACATTTAGCTTCCTGGCCGGGCGGGATCTGCCCATGAATAATTGAATCTTTTCATTCATTGCCCTGTTGAATATTTATAAGGATTTTAACATTTACAACAATGCTCTCCCCAGGAGCTGTTCTCTTTGTATTGTCACAGTTTTCTCTTTGTTCTTTTGTGACATTTTCTGATATTTTTTTTCTAATCAAGCTGCTTTTCTTGTAGATAAAGTAGAATGGAAAGGAGCCCATACACACGTATGTTGGCTTGGTCCCCCACGTTGAGGTTAGGGGACTAATGAGAAGAGGACAATTGCATTCTGTGGAGCTATTGGCTTTTCTCTGAGATTTAAGGTTTATTTTTAAAATTAAATGCTAACATTAGAGTGTGCACCACCCTAGTAATTTTTGAAGTACATATTTGTATAGGACTATGGTGATTTGAATATTTATTTACCTATCAAATTGCAATTTGTAGCAATAGGAATAAGTAGTTTGTACATCATTTGAGAGAACATAATATTATGGTGTATTTCGGTGCTAAGATTCATTTTTATGTAGTGATCAAACGGGGTACAAGAAGTAGCAGTTGTCTAGCACATTATATAAATAATGCTGGAGCTATACTGGAAAATTCTACCCCGGGGGAGGTAAATGTATCAAGCTGCGAATTTCCGTCGGGTTTGAAAAGTGGAGATGTTGCCGATAGCAACCAATCACATTCTAGTTGTCTTTTATTTAGTACATTTAATAAAATGATACCTATTATCTGATTGGTTGTTAGAGGCAACATCTCCACTTTTCAAACCCGCTGGAAAGTCGCAGCTTGATACATTAACTCCCCACCGTCTCATTTATACAGGAAAAGACACGTGCCGGTAGATTAATTTCACATACATAAATGGACCCTGGTACTTGGTGTGTGGGTCCTTTTTCATGACTATGGGCCTGATCTAGAGTCGGACGCAGGTCCTTTTGTTCAGCGCAAAAAACACTTTTGGCCAAAGAGCGGTCTCAGTTTGCACTCAGATTGAGACGGATCTCCCTGTTGCACCTCTCTGCGCTTAGAGAGGTGTAATGGAGGAGGTAGTGGGCGAGCCCTGTACGCTCTACCCTGTTCACGCTCTTTACATGCTATTTTGAGTTGAAAGCAACTGCAAGTAGGTCTCTAGAAGACGTATCTTTTGTGGGTGCTTTCAGCTGGTGTAAGAGACCTATTAAAAAACAAAGTAAAAAAAACTATAACAAAAAAAAAAAAAAGGTTTGCACTCCCTCACAAACCGCATAACCAACCCTTGTGCTGTTTGGGGGTAAAAAGAAGAATTTTAATTTTTTTAAAATTTTTTACTATTTGCTTTACAGGGTGCTGTACACTTGCACGCTGGCCCATAAGGCATACAATTTGCACAGTATTCTAAGTCACACGGATCTAAGTGTATATTGCGTCTGACTCTAAGGGCTAGATTTACTAAACTGCGGGTTTGAAAAAGTGGAGATGTTGCCTATAGCAACCAATCAGATTCTAGCTGTCATTCTGTAGAATGCACTAAATAAATGATAACTAGAATCTGATTGGTTGCTATAGACAACACCTCCACTTCTTCAAACCCGCCGTTTAGTAAATATACCCCTAAATGTGTTTATATCCCCATTTGTATGTATTTTGCATCCATGTCTGATGAGGAGCCTTCATTGCATGAAACATGGCATGTCTTTTGATCCAAAGCCATTACAGGGTCAGACCCTGTGTGAGGGTAAACTATCAGGTTAGCAGTGATGATTTTGTTTTACCTCTTTTGGATTCAAAGATTTAAAAATGTAAAAGGTTGATCTTTTTTAAACTGGACTTTTTTTCAATCTCTGTTATAGCTATTCAGCGATTGTGAAATTACTTAATAAACCCCACTGGGGAATTAAACAAAAAAGTAAATGGAGTCAGAATCCATAGAAACTAACCATTGGCTTTTCTGAACTGTACTAAAAAAATAACAACATCTTTTCCCTTACAATTGCCGCTGCACCAGTTTTCATAAACATCTCCAGATTCATTCTGTGAATTTTCCTTCTCATCCTTTATCTACCCTTTCCTGTCTAAATCATCACCCATTAATACTTTGCTTCTGCCTAACTGCTCTTACTAGTATATTGAAATTAATTCCGATTTCCTGGGCCACAAATGGTCTGTCTTTGGGCTCACGTGAACGGTTGTATTGATTAAATATAGGACTGAGCTTATCAGTAATAAGGGGGCAATACTGAGATTTAAAATCTCTTCTGCTGAGTTGTTTCATGCAGGCTAATGCTCAGCCGGATTGTGAATTCCTCCTCAGTCGTTGCCTAAGGGTCATTATTTACTAAATCAAGCACAAGCACTGTGATATTCTGTCAACAAGGAATACAATATCCAAATGCACAAGGAGCACTTCCAGACATTTAGTCTTGTGCGTTTAACCCTTCGCTGTACTTTACTTGTCTGTGCTGGCACAAACATCTTGTAGCACAGGGATGTGTATATATATATATATATATATATATATATATATATATATATATATATATATATATATGCAGCACTATCAACCAGCTCTGATTGGCTGATCAGGTTTGACACCTCCCGCTGCTCGTACTTAAATCATTAGTGTTGCGGCTATGTTATATGACATCACGGTCATCTACTTGCATTACTTGATTGACATTTGCTTTTGGACTACTGCAGGAAAGAACATTTTCGTTGGGGTTTTCAAGGGGAAAACAGCAGATGTATTATTTCTGCTACTGCTATTGTTTTATAGGAGGCTCACAAAACCCCCTTTTGAGAGCTGCTACAGTTCAAGAGGTAATTGCAAGCACCATTAGTTGTTTTTTTTTTATACAGATGTATGTATTACATTTAATTTATATCTGTGTTTGTATTTTGAATTTTGTTACATTTTATAGTGAAAAAGTGGATTTAGCATTTATTAATAATCATCAAGACAATTTTCTCTCTTGCATATATGACACTTCATTACATTATTATATTGTTTGCAATTAGGGTGATGCAACATTCTCATGTACTAAGGTGAGTCATCGCCAGCACAGCTTCTTATCGGATGCGCTGTCCCAGGATGAGTTTTTATTAAATGGCCGCAAAATATCATCCCTTATTATGTCGATAAAGGCTGATATTTAAAGGGGTACATATGCTGCCATTCGTAAATAAGCCCCCATAAGGTGTTTTTTTCCCCTGTTTATTATAGTAGATAGCAGGTTGAGAATTTATAGGCTAATGAGAGCTGGTGGAACATCTTACTGCCACAGCAACACTGTAAACTATTTGTAAGGGACTCACTTCATCACTATTGTATTATATTATGCTTTTAATGATATAGCACCAACATATTCTGTAGCTCACAGATCAGGTCAGTATCAGAGCCACAATTCTGTGAGGCACAATACTAACCACTGTGTCACCATCCTGCCCTAAAGCAGTTTAAGCTTAGATTACTGCTGGCCTACTGGCCCCTGTGGGTTCTTTGGGGGTCATACAGGTCCCTACAGATCAGAGTAAATTATTTTTGATCTTCTACTAATTGATTCGGAGTGTCAGAGAGTTGGAGTCAGCACAATGCATGCACTCTATATAGCAGGTGAGCCTGTAATCAGCCACAGGTGAACCTATAGAATAATCTGCCTGATGACTTCATTCAGCTGCTCTGGTCTAATAATGTCATCTAATGCTTCTCTGCAAAGGTAATGGGTAACACCCCTTTTTGGGCACAGGGCATTTTGATGCCACTTAAATATGTCATGATACCCATTTCTGGCTTAGATTAAAAATCTAGGAAAGTTTATATTCATTCATTAAAAATAATTTTTTACAAGAGTTAATGCTTAACTTTGTGTATGCAAATTATTCCAGCTTTAGCCCTCTAAATGTCTACAGCTTTTGCTTAATTTTAAAGAACATACCTCTGTCATCTTACACTATATAGACAAAAGGATTTGGCCACACCTGTTAATTACTGAATTTAGGTGTTTCAATCAGACCCGTTGCCAGAGGTGTATAAAATCAAGCACTTAGCCATGTAATCTCCATTTGCAAATATTTGTGATACAAAAAAGGTCGTTCTGAAGAGCTCAGTGACCTCAAGTGTGGTGATAGGATGTGTTTTGTAATAAGACGGTTCGTGAAATGTCTACAGCAACTCAGTCACACTGGCATTAATGTAAGCCCAAAAATTTTGCGGCGGGAGCTTAATGGAATGGGTTTCCATGGCCGAGCAGCTGCATGCAAGCCTCACATCACCAAGACCAATGCTAAGTATCGGATGGAGTAAAGCATACAGATGCTCGACTGTGGAGCAGCGGAAAACGTGTTCTGTGGAGTGACGAATCACGTTTCACTGTTTGGCAGTCAGATGGGCGAGCCTGGGTTTGGCAGATGCTGGGTGAACGTTGCCTGCCTGACTGCATTATGCCAGCTGTGAAGTTTGGTGGTATAATGGTATGGGGCTGTTTTTCAGGGATTGGGCTAAGCCCCTTATCTCCAGTGAAGGGCAATCTTAATGCTTCAGCATACCAAGTCATTATGGACAATGCTATGCTTTCAACTTTGTGGCAACAATTTGGGGAAGGACCTTAGACATGGTTTGATGAATTTGGTGTGGAAGAACTTGACTGGCCCTCACAGAGCCCTGACCTCAACCTCATCGAACGGAAATTGCGATCCAGGCCTTCTCGTCCAACATCAGTGCCTGACCTCTTAAATCCTCTACAGAATAAATGGGCACAAATTCCCACAGAAACAATCCCAACATCTTGTGGAAAGCCTTCCAAGAAGAGTGGAAGCTGTTCTTGATGCAGAAGGGGGACCAACTCCATATTGAAGAATATATATTTGAATACAATGTCATTACAGTCCCTGTTGGTGTAATGGTCAAGTGTCCGAATACTTTTGACTATATAGTGTATATCCTCTTACCTGTTCTATTCAACATTACTTAGACAATTATCTCATTTCTAATTTCAATTGAATGGACTCCTTGCTGGATATGTCTTGTTTTTCAAGATGGAAGAGTTGACGTTGACTCTAAGCTTCCATAAAAAGATATAGCTTCTTAACTTCTACTCTCCATGGCAATCCTATTAGCAAATGAATTCAATTGGATCATAAACATGAAGCACATACATTCTTACCACAGGCTAAAAGATGATTTACAGCATACCATGTTTAAACATGAAATAATCTCCAATGCAACTGGCCTTTTTTATATACTATTCCACAGAGTTTGTAGATTTCCATCTGAGAGGACAGGCTCCCATTCTTTTGAGCATGTATGCACACACCTTCAATGTATGGGCTTTGGCTAGTTTCTTTGCCTTTTCTAGGTACACTTTAGTGGGTGCATGTTGATAATGGGTACAAGTGTGTGTGTGTGTGTGCGTGCAGGGTTGTGCACATCCTTACGGATGTCAGTGGAGTTCATTATATAAATCCTTTGTTAGTGCCAGCTCTTTACCTCTTGTATTTATTTTACATGAGTATTTCACCCACATTGACCACTTGCCCACATTTAATTGCAATTGCATCACTCCAATTAATGAACTGTATTGTACTAGGGCTAGGCTGAGGTCTATGACCTGTGGAGTATAAGAAGGGTCCACGTCAGTCAAAGTTGTAACAATCTATTTCCCTTTAGATTGTAAACTGTTTGGTGTTTTTAATTTATATATGTGCATTATTTCTAGGTTCAGAAGGAGTTCATGCACTTAGGGGAAGATTCAATTGCCACTGACATCGTGCTGCACATATTGCTGGCAATTATAGCATGAATCTTCGTACATTTAAGCTTGCACCCCATAGAGGTGCTAGCTGTACAGCTGGCATTGTAGGTGTGCTCTTTGGCAGGTAGCAAAAAGGGATCTATTTATACCACGTATTGTACATAGCTAAGTAAGTAATATGCTAACGATAACAGGAATAATACAAATTGAATGTTAAAATACAAAACACCATTAATTCTCTTTTTTTGGCCGATGAAGCGGGAAAGATTGAGGATAAACTTCTTGTTATCTTAAAAAAATACACAATCATACATTTTAAGATGTTAAGATATGAAGAGGGGAATAGAGGTAAGAATGAAGTCAGAGTTAGATATTGGAAGGAACTGAGTCCTCTAACAGCACAGAGTAGTTGATGCGTCACATTGATTGTGGAAGATTGTGGTGTGAAATGCTACTCTATGAAATGAAGTTCATACATTCAAATTTTTCTGATCATGGTTACAAAAGAGTAATTTTGTGATCAAGGTTGGCTAGGGAAACAGCAATGGATACAGAGGAGAGCAAGTTCAGCACCAAGTAATGGACAGCTCCTACTGTCTGCATGAGGCTGCTTAAAGCTGAAATAAATACACATTTCAGACATACGGTAAAGCTGATGTTATTTGAAGATAGTCTAGATAAATGGAAGCACAAAATATCAGAAACACCTATTTTTAATATATTGTGTAGAGTAAACATTTTTTGAACTGTGCAATTTATTTGAAATTTACTTTTTGTTTGAATTCCATTCTTTTCAGCATCTCAGCATCTGTCATCACTCAGAAAGAAGAAACTTATCATCAAACCCAGGTGATCCGTAAAGGTGAGTCAAAGATAATATGTATCCAGTGAGTATAAAAACATAATGGAGTGGAAAATATATATGTTATAAATCTTCATTACTATTATAAGTTAAAGATACTGAAATACCAATTTTCCATATATTGTAGAATTATACAAGCATGTAATATCATATATACATATCTATATAAGAATGGTTGTAGGTTCTATCATTTTCACGGACAATGGATTAATTAATGAATGAATGTGGGTGGATAATAATGCAGTAAAAAAACAAAAAAGTTCTAGGAAATAAAAGAAATGAAAAATAAGCAAAGGAAAAATAGAATGTATAAAAATAGATACTAATCATTTAAAATAATACTTATTAAAATAAAATAGAATATAAAATAAAAAATAGAAAGTAAAAGTGATTAAATATATATCTATATTTATAATACAAATAATAATAAAGAGAAATGGTTAGATCAAACTTTGTCCTGAGTGATCCGTGGGGTGTGCAGGTAAAACCAAATGCGTTTCGACACTAGTTTATGGCTTATTCAGTGGATTCTTTTGCAAGAATGGTTAGCAGTGCTGGGAGTATAACTAACCTCACCTGGTTTCAGCTGATGTAATTAACAAGATTGGGAGTGGTGTAGAGTCAACTTTGCCACCTAATTGGTCCCTGTATAATGGAAAGGTGTCCCCAAGAGTAAAAAATAAACAAACGATGCACACAATAAAATGTGATTGAATAAAATACTAATATCATCATGGAAAGTAACTAATGTCCTATTTCAAGAATATTTGTATACATTCATTATAACAATAATGTTTTTATACATTCATTCATTAACAGGGAAAATAAAAAATGTAATTCCTTTAACAATTGCTTTTCCAACTATATATGCTACTACTTTTAAGTAAAATTTTATTTCTGACACTACTTCCATGCTCTGCATAGACACCACAATAAGAGTGAGCATGCTCAGTTGATTCTTCACTGGTTTTCGTAATTGCTATCGATGAATCCACCAATGTACACAAAGTAGAGAAAAGTTCTGTGATGACCTTGCATACGTTCTTCCACTGCCGAGATGTGAACTCTGGTTCTTGGATAGACAAACTTTTGGTTCAGTTAAATACATTTATTTTGTCACATAAACCCATAGTACCATATTTTGTCATAGCAAACCCATAGTGTCAATTTCCCTGGATCTACCTTTGCTCCACTTTCTTTATCAGTTGGAGTCCCACAAGGCTCAGTCTTAGGTTCTCTGCTGTTCTCTATCTATACCACTTTTATACCAAAACTAATAAGCTCCTTTGGATTTCAGTATCATCTCTATGTGAATGACACCCAAATCTATCTATCCTCTCCTGATCTCTCTCCATCTGTGTTGTCTCACATTACTGACTGTCTGTCTGCCATTTCATCATGGATGTCCTCTCGCCAACTCAAACTCAATCTTTCAAAAACAGAGTTAATAATTTCCCCCCCCCACCAACAAGAGCATACCTGACATTTCTATTTCTGTTGATAACATGACCATAAACACCCCCCACCCACAAGTTCGCTCCCTAGGTGTGATCCTTGACTCAGAACTATCCTTTATTCCCCACATCGATTCTATATCTAAATCATGTTACACACATCTAAAAAACATTTCCAAAATGCGCACATATCTTACACAAGACACAGCAAAAATGTTAATTCATGCACTGATCATCTCCCGCATTGACTATTGCAATTCCCTTCTTACTGGTCTTCCCCTATACAGACTCAAAGCCCTACGATCAATTTTACACTCAACGGCCAGACTGATTTTCCTTCAAAATTGTTATTCCTCTGCTGAGCCACTCTGTCAGTCTCTACATTGGTTGCCTGTTTTTTACCGAATTCAATATAAAATTCTTCTACTAACGTATAAGGCTGTCAACAAGACTGCACCGACATATATCTCCTGACTTGTCTCAAAATATTTCCGAACTCAACAACTCCGTTCTGCACAAGATCTGTGTCTCTCATCCACTCTCATTACATCCTTCCCTACAGGACTTTTTTCGGGCTGCACCCACTCTATGGAATTCCCTCCCTCACACAATAAGACTATCCTCTGGTCTACAAACTTTTAAGCATTCTCTTCAGGCAAGCTTATAATATTCCTCAACCACCATCTTAACCTGTCTAGACTACCCTATTACCACCGGTTACACAATACACACAATAACAACCCTCTGACACCAGAGCAACATTTCTCTGACTGGATCATATAGCATACAAATCACTTTTTATCCTTTGCAATCTGGCTGGACCAATACACAGAATGTAGATTTAACCTCATGTATCTGACTCCCATTGTCCCATAGATTGCAAGCTTGCAAGCAGTGCCATTTTACCCCTTTGTATGTATTACCCAGTATTGTGTATTACTGTTTGCCCCCAATTGTAAAATGCTACGGAATTTGCTGGCACTTTATAAATAATTGATGATGATGATGATAGTACAGGAAAAAAGCTTTCCTTTCCAAGGCCTTATTTACTCCTCATATAAATACATATAATGCCAATATGATAGAGATATATGAGAGCTGTAGTCTCACACTATTATGGGCAAATTAAGCCTTTTCTTTATTCAACAATCCTTATATAAAAACAACCCACAAAATCTTTTTACAGCAATACCAGCCTGACAGATAGGGGACTTTTTCTTTCGACTTCTCCGTTTGTAGAGAACCTGTCACCTCTGAAACAGAGCCTATTTCTTCATTGCAGACTATGCATAACCTAACACAATCCCCACTATCCTTTGTTCCTATCCTTTGTTCACCTGGGAAAGGGACCCCAGTGGCAGGGAATAAAAGGGACACATGGTCAGCTCCCTGTTCCTCCCTTGTCAGCCCCCTACTCTGCAGCAGTGCGTTTTACGGGTCTAGAGCTCTGATGTACAGCAATGGAGCAGAAGCGACAGCAATTTGCATGTAAGTCGGGATGTTAGGCATGCTAGCCAGGCTCATTATCATAATAAATGGCCCGATTACCATACCTCTGTCTATCAAACCCCACCAAAGCAAATCCAGTTAGGATTTCAGTAGCCTGTAGTTAACAAAAGATGATCTGTCTCAGAGGTGACAGGTGCTCTTTATTTATATGTCTTTTTACAGATTTACCTCTGCAGTACAAGCTACAGCCCTAGAGCACGTCATTTTATTGGCACTGATATCAGCAAATATTGGGGTCTGGTGGCTCCAAAATAACATGCCTGGAAATGATCCAGCCAGAAATCATTGGCATGTCTGGAAATCTGGGGCCTGAGTCATTAAGGAAAGTAAGGCAAAAAATGTAAAGTAAATGTTCTCCGGGACAAATCATGTTACAATGCAAGGGGTGCAAATTAGTTTATTTTGCACATGAGATAAATACTGGCTGCTTTTACTTCTGGCACATAAATACATGATAGCTTTATTTTTAAACTGAAATTTAAAGTTGATCTAGGACATGCCCAACCCCAACTATAAATCTGTTTGCACATTTTACATTTACCTCCCCCTCCAATGTAACATGGTTTTGCCCAGTTACTTCTTTTTTATACTTTGCTCTCCTTAAAGACTCAGGCCCCTGGTGGGCAGATGACTGCCGCTGTCCTGTTTGTCACCTGATAACCACACCGAGAGGCATTGCTGTGATTCAGCATCTCAGCCTGAGCGCTGAGCAACTGGAGCTGGACAGCTTATGAGTATCTATGGAAAAAAAAGTCATTGTAATAGAGAACATTTTAACAGTCCATCAGGTGGTTGTGCTAAGTAATAATTTCCCCTTAAACTCTAAATCCACCAAAAATAAAACCCCAGGGCAATAGCATATTTCATAACAATGTTTTATGGGTTAATAGGAACTCTGCCCGCCCATCATAGCAGTTACTTGAACACACAAACACAACACTATCTAGAGTCCCATAACCCTCTTCTGTCTTTGCCTGTAATGGATCAGCAAAGAAGCCCTAGACTCTATCCTGACATTTTCAACATGAATTAAATATTTCTGAGTCCGACATAGCCCCCCGGCTCTCTCATGCCTAGGATGAAAATAATGCCAGCCATTTAGAGTTTCTTAAGATTAATAAAAACCAGGAGAAGCTCGCAACCATTATATTAACCTACTCACACACTTATTTAACCCTTCCTGTGCCTCGGAACATTATCTGTGACTGCTGCTATTGTGATGAAAGGTCTCTCTCATTTAGATGACTTGTTCTATAATATTCTTGCAGTTATTCATCAGGTTAAATATACAGTATATTAACTTCTATGAAAGATGCTTAGAAAGTGTCACAGTGGATATGTGTGGTTTATCCACCACTATGTTTTTCCTCCAGATAGTATATGCATTAATAATGGCATTTCTTGGCTTCTACAATTCAAAATCTCTATTGGATTGTGGGTTTTTTTTTGTTTTTTTTTTACTAATAATTAGCAGAGGTTTACTTTGCTAACTAGCCATGAACCTTTAGGACATTGCCATTTTTCATTTGCATCTTGGCAGATTTATTTTGGTGTATCTTGGAGAGTATGTCATACTTGCAAATCATGAAATACCCCAAAATAAGTTTTTGGTTGACTGTAATCTTTACTGCTGTTCTTAAAGAAGCTGCTGTTCTAGAACCACTCTCCTCCCATCTAGTAGTGAGGTAGCACCTTTCACCTCTGCAAATGTTCATTCTCTCCTTCTGCTCTGAGGATCTTGATGTTCACTGTTGATGACCCCTTTTGGGTTGAGTACAGCTTGGTCAGGAGTAGCTACCACAACACTACGCTTTCCGGAGCTGTCTGTCACTTTAAAATAAAATGAAATATTTTTTTAAAAGTTGTTAGGGTTGTACTTACAATTTGGCATTATGGTCTGGCTACTGTAGGTATAGCTGCCATGGAGGTTTGCTTTGGGGACAAGGTTGCAGTAGGGTTTGAGTTGGGGCTAGTAAAACCCCGACCTAACCTCAGTAAAGTTATTTAATTTTTTTCAAAATGTTATTTAAGAATAACAGGCAGCTTCCATTGAGAACACATCTACCTGTCTCCTGTGCAAACTTAGTGGTAGGGAAGGATACTTGTGAGCATGGAATACTGGGTGAAGGAACCTATAAGTTTTTCCTAATTTTGGTGCCAGAAATCAGAAGATGAGATGGGTGATCATGGTCCCTTTTTATTGGTTTGTAGAGTATAGGTGGTAACAGATGTGGATGTAGAACATGACATCAGTGGTCTACCACCTGCTGTTTCTGTGCCATCCAGTCGGGGTTGGAGAGGTGCTGGAACAACTGTCAGTAAACAGGCAGAGTCCACCTCCTGAATGTAGATAGAGTCCTGGCCCTCCTGTTTTTAACCCCTTCCTCTTTTGATTTATTGCACTTTATGAGTCCACATTGTCCAAAAAAACTTAAAATTGTAATGCTTTTGTGGTTTTCAATAGCTCAATCGACACCTCTACCATTACCTAATCAAGAATGTTTGTACCGTACCAGTAGGAGAAACAATAAGTTTTAATTGTGGTGGCTAATTCATATCTACTTGGGCTGCAATTAGTTGTATATACAGCTCTTGACCTCATTGGGAAGGCTATGTATAATGTAAGGGTTGTCGAAAACTGGACAAACCCCTTTGTGAGGAAGTTTGGAACTTTAGTTCTCTAGATACCCTGGCCCTCTAGGTTCACAGATCACACAGGTAAAGAGATAATAACCCCTTTATTTAACAAAAAGTACACACTAAGTAAACTACAACAGTGCTCCCCAAGGAGAAACGTGTTCCCCACCAAATATAACAATTGCCAGAAAATCACCACTGCAAGTAAAACTCCCCAACAAAGTTCCCATGAGGTTACCTCTCAGCACAGAGTCTCAGCAGGTACAAACTCCCAGAAATAAAGTTCATAGATGACAATCCAAGTGGGCCAGGGGTTCGATCCGTAAGGTGGGTCTGTGTATCTTACTGATTCCAGCTTCTCTGCCAACTGTCCACCAGCTTGGTGGGATCCTAGGTATTAGTGTCCCTACCAATGTAGGCTCACCAATTCCCCAGAATCTGCGAGTGTCTCCTTATGGAGTGGTGACAGAATCAGTCCTAGAGGTACACTGCCCAATTTGTCTGAAGGAGCTCTTGCTTCAAGTAATCCTTTCTGGCCCTGATAGAATACGGTTACTCTATATCAGTCCTTTCTCTTCCAAGATTCTCCAACAACAGCCCCACTCCCCTCCTGGAGTCTCTGTTACCCAAAGTCACCTGATCATTGTCCCCTTACTGGGTCAACCACCCCCAGCCATGGTTCATTTTTATTGGTGTGTAGAGTATAGGTGGTAACAGATGTGGAGATAGAACATGACATCAGTGGTATACCACCTGCTGTTTCTGTGCCATCTAGTCTGGGTTTGAGAGGTGCTGGAACAATGGTCAGTAAACAGGCAGAGTCCACCTCCTGAATGTAGATAGAGTCCTGACCCTCCTGTTTTTAACCCCTTCCTCTTTTGATTTATTGCACAGTCCACAGCTGTTTCACACTGCCTGTGAGCTAGTTCCCTCCTCCCTCCCAGTATTGTTACACCATAACAATACTGGGTCTGCCCACCGGGCGACATTTAATAACTGAGTGGGCTGCTGTTGTTCAATTCGCGCACTGCTTGACAGAACGGGCTGGCCCGATATTATCAGTGTCACACCCTTTAACAAACTAAAGATCAGTTTATGGTTTGGCATGAATTCTGTAAACTGGGAATATTTATATTCACTCGTTTTGATTCATTATCTACTAAAATGTTACCTTAGATATTTTTTTCCCTTACTTTTTACTTTTACTAAATTATATGGTACGTGTAATTCTAAATATTTTCAGTCCAACAGAGAGCAAAGATTTACTTTGACATGCATTTTGAATGTTACAATATTTTCCTCTACTAAGCAGAAAATTACATTTTAGATATATTTGTTTTAAAAGCGTGGGTTTATTTTACATCTTGCATTTCATACCTAAAAACGTGTTCAGAGGCAGAAAGGCTGATATATTTTATGTTTCTTTTTCATACGAGTAGTTTGTTCTGTAAACACACAGATACTTCAACCATTGTTTAATGTCTCAGATGAACAATGGACGACTGAAATAGTGGAGATTTCCTTTATCTGTTCCAGCAAGGCTTCATCCTGGATTTAAGGTTAATAAAGTTTAATTAAACAAAATTAATAGAATTCAATATTTTTTCAGGCCAGCAAGAATCTTGCTTTGGCAACGAGCTAACGATATTATTTGCTGTCTTGCCGTGGATAGGAATAAATTGGATATTGATACCTCTAGCTATTTCTTAGAGCTGATGAATCCAGAATAAGCAAATATATTTATCTTGCAGATGTTATTAGGAGTGTAAATATCACTCCATTTTTGGCACGCTGGCCGTTTAGAGAAGTGCTTACCCCTTAACCAACTGAAGGGCTAAAGATTTGGATTTAATCATTTCAATTAAAACAAATGACTAAGAAAGCTCTTTGCTGCAAACTATTTCACGCCAATGTTGAACTTTGTTTAATTTGCCTTACATATAATACTTCACAAAGGCAAATGATGATATTTTTAAACAGGCTTGTTAAATGAGCTGGCCATTGCATTCAGGGCTTTGGTGGTCAAACATGCTACTATAGATTCTTCCTAACCCATTTTAAAATGAAGCTGTGTGACGCAGGGAAATAGTTAAATGTGTGTTAAGATTTCCGGATGTAACGGTAGCTTATTTTCACAAACTATAATTCTTGTAACTTGTACATCTTCAACGCCAAAAATACAGATGTAAAGTTACCACTTTATAAAAGAACTGAATTTTGTTTTTAATTGTTTGTTAATTAGCTGACTGTAAGTTTATAATTTTTGCTGCAAATGGTTCCTTTCTGAGTCTTAAGTAGACTAACGAGCAGGAATAAAACAGTGCATAGAAAGAGTTGCTTTGCATATGGTCACAGTCTTAGTTCCATAGTTCCACTTCTAACAAGGTCCTTAATCTTCACCATATACGGCATCCAGATTAAATATAGCACCTTTATATATTGTATCTTACTGTAACCAGTTCACGTTATACTTATTATTATTTTTGATTTATTTTTTTAGATCATTTATAGCTTATTAATTTCCCAGCTTCAACCAAGAGTAAATATCTTTTTAATTAATGGTTGTTATATTGGGAAAATAGGTAAATACATTTTCCATGATTGTTCTCTAAGTTACTCAGAGTTAGATAAAATGTATATCTGATTGTATTCGGAATTTGTGATGAAGTTTTATGTGTGGTTGAGTGAATGAATAACAACAAGAAATATAGGTGTAATCTAGTTTTATGGTGCTGGATACCAGGATTTATGTATGTAGAAATATCCCAAAATAGCAAAGGGTCACTTTTTTTTAGGATCCATTTTTTTGTCAGCAGCCAATTAACCTTCTAGCATATACATGTGGAAGGAAATCTGATCACCTGAATGAAACCACGGCAAACACAGGGAGAATAGACAAACTCCACACAGATAGAACCCTGGTTGAATCCACGGTCTCAGCGCTCTGAGTTAGCGATACTAACCACTGTGCCACCATGAGAATGATAACTCTGCACCTCGGTTTTGTATGTAAGTTAAAAAAAAAAAAGACTATTTTAGTTTATATAGCGCATTACTTGTATTTAAATGGTGATTTTCTGGTAAAGTGCGGCAGTTAATAATAATAAAGTAAAATGCACAGTGGCTAAGTGGTTAGCACTTCTGCCTCACAGCACTGGGGTCATGAGTTCAATTCCCGACCATGGCCTTATCTGTGTGGAGTTTGTATGTTCTCCCCGTGTTTGCGTTGGTTTCCTCCGGGTGCTCCGGTTTCCTCCCACACTCCAAAAACATACTGGTAGGTTAATTGGCTGCTATCAAATTGACCCTAGTGTGTGTCTCTGTGTGTGTGTATCTTAAGGAATTTAGACTGTAAGCTCCAATGGGGGCAGGGACTGATGTGAGTGAGTTCTCTGTACAGCGCTGCGGAATTAGTGGCGCTATATAAATAAATAATAATAATAACTGATCACAGCACTTTTTAAAAATTATTGCTCACACAAACATCAAAGCTTTGCTTACTTAAGTGAAGGAGGCAGAATCTCGGATTTTGTGGAAAACTGGAGCTCATTTCTGAAGCAATAATGGCCACTTGACAGTGCAAAACCCAGGTTACATAGGTTTACGGAGGAAGGTGGCTGTATTCGTGGTGGAGGAGCAGTTTGGTGGGACAGACGGGAGCAATTAGGTGGAGTGAAGGCGTTCTTACCAAAGTATGGACTAGTTTATTTTATTGAAAAGGGTGGTTCTAAGGTGGCAGGAGGTTGGCCTTTTATATGACTATTACACTTATGCACAGTGCACCTCTGGAGATTTGTCTGACTATTCACACACCTGAGGGCAAATCTTCCCAAACCCACCACTAAAGTCAAGTATAACTTCATAAAGCATCTGGTGCCCTCTCATCCTTGTCACCATACCAACATTCACATTGGGACGCCCCCACAAACCCCTCGGGATATGTTTATTTGTACAGCCCCTGGCCTATCCAGCTGGGTGAGTGTATGCACCTGGGCCTCTCTTACAACCAGACACCTCTTCAATATAACTGAACAGAGGCGGAACTAGCAAGCTGTGGGCCCCGTGCAGGGAAACGGAGAGGAGAGAACCGGGGCCCACAACTCACTGAGACTAAATAATGACAGCAGATACAACAGCTATGGATGAAGGAGAACTTGAGGTCTGACAATGAACATGCTCTCCTGCTGCCGTCTGCCTGTAATTGTCACGTTCCAACAGGTTCTAAACCTTTGCTCTTTTATGTAATCTTTATATCTCCCATTGCACTAATATCGCTATGTCATGCTCTCTATTACAGATACTAGGATGGGAGCAGCAGCAACATGCAGATTGAGGTCTTGACTTTGTCTTGGTATAGTCATAGTATATAGTGATGGAAAGGTGAAAAGCTCACAAGTTCTTAGAGGTGTGAAATTAAATATGCTGGTAATGTAAGTGTTAACACATTCAATTCTGCTTCAGAGGGCTCCAGGTCCCCTCTCACGTTGTGGCTGTCCTTAGGAAGATGGTGTTGATGAGATAGTTTGAAGCAGAGCATCTATTTTAAAATTCATTGTGAAACTACAAAAAAAATTTGACATAGATTTGAGGAAATGGGTTGCTTAAGAGGGTGACCACTGTTAGACCTTTCTTTTATCTATAGACCATATCGATTCTTTTCTATTGCCTGATTCTTCTTTTTATGTATGTACATATTGTTTTATAGAAAATAACATTGGTAGTTTGTATAATGTCGACATTATGCATCTTATTTGGTTAATGTGTATATAGATAATTTTTATTCTGGATAATATTAACATTCTGGGCTTCAACCTTTGCTCCATAATAAATGCGTTGAGTCTAGAGTTGAGTTGGCATTGTTAATAATCGATGTGTTTTATTTTGACATTTGACAAACAACTAAAAAAAACCCCATAAAAACACTGTAAGTAGCACTGGTGGATCACTTGCAAGGCAGCATAAGTTGTTGCCTAGTGCCAGAGTTGCTGATTTGACATGTGGAGGTGATGACCACGCAAGCTGCCACTCCCACCACAGCTGCATTAACGTCAAGGCAACATAGTCAGAGCCCAAGTTGCCTTGTCATTAGGGGCAGGCTGGGCTGGGGGGCAGGGGGACTAAGGATGAGCGCACTTGTATTCCTGAAATCCGAGCCCCCCCGAACATTGCGGATCCGAGCACTGTCCGGGTATTCCCGCCGATTCCGAAACTTAAAACGAGGCTCTGAGTCATAATCCCGCTGTCGGATCTCATGATACTCGGAACCTTTAAATTCCCCGCTTGCCGCCGCCATCTTCACTCGGGCATTGATCAGGGAAGAGGGAGGGTGTGTTAGGTGGTCCTCTGTCCTGCTATTTCTCGTGCTGTGCTGTGCTGTGCTGTGCTCTGTCCTGCTGAGTCCAGTGGTGCTTTTGGCAGTGCTCTGTCCTGCTGAGTCCAGTGGTGCATCAGTCCAGTGCTCTGTCCTTGCTCAGTCCAGTTGTGCATCAGTCCAGTGCTCTGTCCTTGCTGAGTCCAGCGGTGCGTTTTGTCCTGTGCTTTGTTCTGCAAAGTGCATATTTCTTTCAAAAGTATTAAAACTTCTTCCATAAAAAGAAAAAAAAAGAAAAATTCTACAAAAATCCTTTTAAATTAAAATAAAAAAAAAATAAAGTCCTTGCTGAGTCCAGTGGTGCATCAGTCCAGTGCTGTGTCCTTGCTGAGTCCAGTGGTGCATCAGTCCAGTGCTCTGTCCTTGCTGAATCCAGTGGTGCATCAGTCCAGTGCTCTGTCCTTGCTGAGTCCAGCGCTGCTCGTGCCAAGGCAGGCAACATTGTGTATCACAGGTATTAATAAGAGGCACAATGCTGACAACCTCTTAGAGAAACTGAGGGAAATCATCTCACAGTGGCTTACCCCACTTAGACTCTCCTGGGGATTTGTGTTGTCAGACAACGCCAGTAACATTGTGCGGGCATTACATATGGGCAATTTCCAGCACGTCCCACGTCCCTCTATATGCTGCAGAGGATGGAGGAGCAGCAAAAGGCCATTCAAGCCTATACAGCCACCTACGACATAGGAAAAGGGGTGGGGATGCGCCTGAGTCAAGCGCAGTGGAGACTGATTTCCGTGTTGTGCAAGGTTCTGCAGCCGTTTGAACTTGCCACACGAGAAGTCAGTTCCGACACTGCCAGCTTGAGTCAGGTCATTCCCCTGATCAGGCTGTTGCAGAAGCAGCTGGAGAAAGTGAGGGAGGAGCTGGTAAACCATTGCAATTCAACAAAGCATGTAGCTCTTGTTGATGAAACCCTTCGTACGCTTTGCCAGGATCCGAGGGTGGTCACTCTTTTAAAGCCAGAGGAATACATTATGGCCACCGTGGTCCTCGGTTTAAAGCGTATGTTGTGTCTCTGTTTCCGGCGGACACAAGTCTACAGCGGTGCAAAGACCTGCTGGTCAGGAAATTGTCCTCTGAAGAGGATCGTGACATGCCAACAGCTCCACCATCAGTTTCTTCCACACCTGTGGCTGCGAGGAAAAAGCTCAGTTTTCCTCAAAGACCCGCTGGCGGGGATGCTGAGAACATCTGGTCCGGACTGAAGGACCTGCCAACCATTGCAGACATGTCTACTGTCGCTGCATTTGATGCTGTCACAATTGAAAAAATGGTGGCGGATTACTTTGCTGACACCATCCAAGTAGACATGTCAGACAGTCCTTATTGTTACTGACAGGAAAAAAAGGCAGTTTGGAAGCCCCTGTACAAACTGGCTCTATTTTACCTGAGTTGTCCCCCCATCCAGTGTGTACTCGGAAAGAGTGTTTAGTGCAGCGGGGAACCTGGTCAGTGAGCGGAGAAGGAGGTTGCTTCCTCACAACGTTGAAAAAATGATGTTCATAAAAATGAATTATCAAGTCCTCAATCAAGCACAGCAGTGCCCTCAAGATAATACAGAGGGACCTGTGGTTGTGGAGTCCAGCGGGGACGAATTGATAATGTGTGAGGATGAGGAAGTACACACTGTAGGGGGAGAGGAATCAGAGGATGAGGATGAGGACGACATCTTTCCTCAGTAGAGCCTGTTTAGTTTGTACAGGGAGAGATGAATAGCTTTGTTTGTGTGGGGGCCCAAACAAACCAATCACTTCAGCCACAGTTTTTAATATTTTCATTCTATATATAGTTCCCAAAAAGAGGAACTGCCATTTCTATTGCTACGTATTTTTTTTTTGTAGCTCCAAAAAAAAATAACTGCGGCCTTAACTGCTATGTTGGTGTTAGACGTTCATCCGGTGTCCGCCATCTGTGCAGTGGTATTCAGACCAGTTGAGAGTTTTATTTTGTGGCCCCGGTACCAAATTGGGTACCGGGGCCACTCCACTACACAGTCCAGATAGTTGCGTATCAGATATTAAACTACATTCAATGTTGGGGCCAAATCCAAAATTAATTAAAATGACCTGTCATCGTCAAAAACAAGAGGTTTTGACGCGTTAGAACTACACCCTGTATATGCTGCAGAGGATGTAGGATCAGCCATCTGTAGAGTAAAAATCTGACCAGTTAAGTTTTTTTTATTGTGGCCCCAGTACCAAATTGTGTACCGGGGCCACTACACTACGCAGTCCAGAAAGCTGTGCAGTGGAATTGAGACCAGAGTATATATTTTTTTTTTTGTGGCCCTGGTACCAAATTGTGTACCGGGGCCACTACACTACGCAGTCCAGAAAGCTACCTCGGTCCAACGATTTGGACTAAAAACAATATTGGGAAGTGTGAGGTGTTCCAAATACACTGGAAATTAGTGGAAATGATTGTTATTGAATGTTATTGAGGCTAATAATAGCGTATGAGTGAAAAACCAACAAAAAACTAGATTTTAGCACTTTTTATGCTTTTTTAAAAATAAATCAGAACCCAAAACCATAAATCAGAACCAAAACCTTTCGTCAGGTGTTTTGGCAAAACAAATCAGAACTTAAAACCTCAAGCTAATCAGAACCCAAAACCCAAAACACTAAAAGTGCCCGGTGCACACCCTTAAGGGGGACATCTGCCCCCTGGGCCGGTCCCATATTGGGCTACCTTGGGCTGGGTCACTGGGCCACCTGCATTTTTTTGGCATTAAATTAGGCTGCTGAGTCGGGTCGTTAAAATTTGCCAGCCCTCCCCTGCTTGTCATACTCCACTTAGTGAGAAGCTGAGTGGCCAATGTAATTTGCTGCCATGTCCTCTTGTCATACACCCAACTGCTGTAATCCTGTCCAATGGCTTGTTCTTGACATTGATTACTGACACCCTGAACCTAAACTGCCTGCCTTGACTTTAGCCTGCACATTTACCACAATTTCTTGCTCAGTCCTCTAGACTGTTGCTGCCCAGCAAGCCTAGTTCTGAGGCTGTGACCTGTGGGTTCCCTGCAGTGAAGCTCATCAACAGGCGCAAACCAGGGTTCCCAATATACTCATAATTTCCAACTTTTCCTCATTGCCTTCAGGGAGATCTCGGGGGAGGTGGGCATGTGGGGGCAGGGCTTGACGAATCACATAATTTTGGCACTGCCCCTAAACGATTGTCACAAATGTTGGCCAATTACAGCAGGGGGCAGGGCTAAGATGACACAATATTTGCGTCATTAAGCTCCGCCCCCATTATTTCTCTATAGCGGGGGCGAGAACCGGGAGGTTGCACTGCTCTCCTGGGAGCCCAGGAGGTCTCCCAGAAATGCAGGAGTCTCCCGGACATTCTGGGAGAGTAGGCAACTATACGTTAAAGAAAAGCAGCTAATGAATCTCTAGAGACTGAAATGTCTTTTACATTTCTGTCTCCATTACTGAAGTCATGTTGTCTTACCTGTCAGTCTTTGATTAAATCTTGGTCTCCATGAAAATGGCCACCTTCATAGGCATCAATACATGGACATAGGACACAATTTCTGAACTGTGTCATCATGCCAAAGATGGCGAAGCCAACCACGTCTTGTATTGGCTCAGCATCAAGGAGAATGCCAGACTCTTTAGGGAGTGAGGGAGATTACCCCTATTTCAGGGAGTCTCCCTGACATTCAGGGAGAGTTGGCAAGTATGAATATACGCCACACCTCAGAACTAGCCTGCACCAATAGCTGGCGGCGCAATGGGCTCATAGTGCTCTCCTAACATTCCCGATTTGTAAAACAGAACATTTAAGACCACTCATTGATCTGACCAAACCAATCCATAGTCTGGCGAAATCATGCCCTCATTTTACAGGGCCACACCTCCTAATTGAGACACAGCACCCCTTTTTAGCTGCAGAAATTGGGACTATCTTGCTTATATTGGGACTGTTGTTTGGTATGATTCCACATAAACAAGATTTTGGCTCATTAATGCCAATGCCCTTTATGTTTCAAACAATCAGCGAGCTCTTCATATTTCATAAAGTTATTATGTTCCACATTTTAGTATGTATATGTTGCTTATAAATGTATTTGTTTACTTAAGTTATTATTTTGTTGAGTCTTTGCTTACAATGGGGTCGCTGCTGCAGTAACATTTTGGTGACCATTTCGTTTTTGATTATGATAGCCAAATAAAACCCATTGATAGAATAAAAGTACATCTCGTGCAGCCGGCAGTCCTGGTAAATTGCCTAGCTGTTCCTACACACATTGTCATTGAGAGGGAGCCGTGAAAACATGGGAACAAAATGAGTTGTCTGTGTGTGAAAAATGATCATAAACCCAGCTGTGGGAGTTTATATGACTGGGCACACTCTATTAAGTCAGCTTGCTTATGTAGGAACTAAAGCTAAATACTATATATAGATATGTTCTAGAATGGGGTAAATTATGTTCCTTCCTTCCCTTGGTTTTCAGAATAGCTTACTCAAGTCCACTCTTCTTTTTCATTATTTTTATCTTCCTGCTTCAACAGATTCTGTCAGTTCTCGAAGAAATTGTCACTCAAGTCACTGACTTAGGCTGAATTGTAAATTCTCTTATTAACAGCTTTAGTATAGTCTACAGCAGGATTTTATTTATCCATTCACAGCTCACATTTCATTAGATCCTTACCCAAAATATTTCTAAAATGGCTAAAGATTGAAATGTCCATGCAATTAAATCACCATATATTGTACTGACTGAGAAAGAACATCATGAAATCCCAGTCTGCAAGCATCTGTATTAAGCAGAGGCATTTGTGTGCAAATAGTTGCCTGTAATAAAGTTTTATTAAAGTATTTTAGGTACTTTATTTATGTTTATTTATGTTAATTTTACAGTACTTTGGACAGCAAAGCATGTGCTACATTCTCTCTCTTCTGTGTTCTATTACTAGCCATTAAGCTTTGTGTCAGAAGACACTCTTTGGGCTACATTTACTAAACTGCGGGTTTGAAAAAGTGGAGATGTTGCCTATAACAACCAATCAGATTCTAGCTGTCATTTATTTAGTGCACTCTACAAAATGACAGCTAGAATCTGATTGGTTGTTATAGGCAACATCTCCACTTTTTCCGTTTAGTAAATATACCCTTTTATCTCTATGCTAAGAGAGCAGCCATATTTTTGATCTTTGGACTTTGAGAACTTCCTGCATTAGCTGAAATAGCGAAGATTTATTTGCAAGCTATTGGTTTCTCAGGGCAAGTGCAAGTTTTCAAAGCAGGGAAAGGGAGACTCCAAATGTGAAAGCTAGGGAAGTATATAATTTGTATAAGTCAGGTGGTACAAATATCCACAAAGTACCAATGCACTAAAATAATTCCGTATTTATTTCATACAACATTTTGGGCTGTGTAAGTCTTCTTTTTCAGGATATCGCGTGAATGATAATTAAAAACAACACGTTGCATGTAAGAACTTTGTGTCATACAGAGGTACACCTTACACCACAATCGTTCCACAATAAATGGACAGAAAGCACACACCACTACTTTATTTTGATGGGTGACCTTGCTCCTTCAACTATCTCTGTCTGAGGCTTCCCTCTTGTCTACATTCTTCACTTTATATCATGACATTGCCCCTGTCACATGCAGTCCTGTCCTCACTAACATAATCACACAAGCGGACAGCTCACAAGCGGACAGCTCACAAGCGGACAGCTCACAAGCAGACAGCTCACAAGCGGACAGCTCACAAGCAGACAGGTCATTGCCACCCCAACTGGTTCTCACTCTGTGCTTGCGGATCTGATTGGCTACAGGTTGTTCTATCCCCTAAAATGTTGGCTTTAAAAAAAATACTAAATTGCTTTAAAGAGTGTTTTTGATATATGTATAGCATACATACTGTATAATCAGAGCTGGACCTATCACTGGAGCAAGGTAGCCAGTCATAGGCAAACCGAGGGGGGGGTTTCCTAGTGCCTGAAAACAGCCCTCCAAGCCTGGGGCACTGTATAATTGAGGTGGCTGGACCCTGCCCCACACGGCTCTGCTTAAAAAGGGACAGCTACGTGCACCTAACAGTATAGGACGCAGCATTGCCCATGTATATTATGGGGATAGGAAGAGTTGGAGAGCAGCCAAGCACTGTCTAAAATTATAGCTACTCCCCCATGCTGCGGGTCACGCCCACTGGCGGCATGGTGTGGAAACCCCCCTCTATAAATCCTGCATTTGCCCCTGCCAGTGTGCCATAAATGACTAACAATGCCTAACTTTTGGTAGTCCTTTCTTTTGAGGTTAATAGATGTACATTTCCCATGCCTCCTGAAAAGATGCTGCTGGTTCCTTAGATTTCATTGACTAGTTGCTGATTTCCCCATTATTTTGTCAATCCTACATCTGCTATACATGTCCTAACCCTAGGGCATAAGTACAGGGTGAATATGTATTTTATGGAGAAAGACAACGGTGGAATGTCTGTTGCAAAATCCTCTGCCCCTGTGTTTGAATACAGTTCTGATAAGATAATAAAAAAATATACTCTCTCTGCAACAACCTGTGAGAAAGGGGAAGAGGAGAATGGAGGATATGCCATTGGATGGAGCTTTGTATGGAATGGCCAGATGAGCTGCCTTATGTGGTTAAAATAATTATCTTTTCATTCTTCTGTCCACATTTAGAGGGACAGGTGCCATGTTTCTTTTACACTACAAGAGCGCCTGCTGAATCTGTCTTCTTCCTGATAATGAGGGAGTGCCAACAATGTGGAAGGGAAAGACATAAAGAGAAATGAAAAACTCTGTATATGTGGAACAAATAACATGAGCTTGTTAATTTAAGGTGATTTATATTTAGACCTAAACTACCTAAAATGGGCAGCAAACTACACCCTACAAATGCTATATATAAGGACTCTAGCCATAAAGTCTGGTCAATCATAAAAAAACACTAGTCATTCACAGTATCACTGAATAACTAGATCTAATGTCAATTTTACCACAGACATTAGGGCTAGATTTACTAAACTGCGAGATTGAAAAGGGGAGATGTTGTCTAAAGCAACCAATCAGATTCTAGCTATCATTTATTTAGTACATTCTACAAAATGATAGCTAGAATCTGATTGGTTGCTGTAGGCAACATCTCCACTTTTTCAAACCAGCAGTTTAGTAAATATACCCCTAAGGGTTAGTTTGAGCAAACAGATAGGGAGAAGCCCTGTATTTTCTTGTTAGCCGAAGACCACATACATATAAAGAAATAGTTAACCCATCACCCTGCACTTTACAGCCAGTTCAATCAAATTCCAATCAATCCCAAATTGATTTTTATAGGTCAGAGTGATTGTAATCCATACATGGTACACTGTTGAGCTAATTTAGTCAGCTTTACAAACCAGAAGCCAGAATCCATATTTCACAATGATGAGCTCTAATTAGAGATGGAACTATAACTGCATCTTTTCGTGTGTGTGTGTGTGTATATATATATATTTATATATATATATATATATATATATATATATATATATATATATATATATATACACACACAAGTTAACCCGTGCATGATACTCATGCATTCTAGTCAAATCAAGCTACTTAAGGTGTTAAAAAGGTTCTTGTCATGCATTTGGGCCATAGCCCAGGCCTCAACCACCAACCACTCCCCACTGTCACCCCCGGCAACCACCAACCACTCCCCACTGTCACCCCCGGCAACCACCAACCACTCCCCACTGTCACCCCCGGCAACCACCAACCACTCCCAACTGTCACTTCTCCTTCAAGAAATATATATATATTTTTTTTAAATCTTTATAAACACTTTTAACAATTAACAAATTAAATTAACATATTAAAAATATCTTAGTATACCAAATTTCAGCCCTTTCTGATTTTTTTTCCCACACACACTAAGAATTTAGTAGGTCAGTGTATAACTCCGCCGAGCAGGTGGCGCTGCAGCTTGGTTTTAATTTTTCCACACACAGACAGACTAACACACGCCACTAGACATTTACAATATATATATATATATATTGATATGAATGATGTAATTAATATGACTGCATATAATTAATACAAATATAATTTGAAAAGGAGACCATTTCATGTCTTTGTTCACAATCTCTTGGTGTGGGTTTTTAATTATATGACTAGTTAGAAGAATGTAGAATAGAAGTGTTGGGAGTAAATGCTGAACGGAACATGGATGTAAGACAATAGGACAAACCGTTTCCACATCTCTCAAGGATTCCCTCTAACTGCTCATGTGTACTGCTGGCATTTCCTCTAATGAACCCTATCTGCAGTTCCAAGTGGTGAATGTAGAGCACAGGTACCACAACCACAAGAAATCCTCACTATTTATAAGCCCTTTGTTATGATAACTGGGTGTTTACAAGATAAAGGAGTCAGGATTAGGTGAAGGATAGAACTGTTTTATTGTAGCACAAACACTCGGTTGCAAGAAATAATGGAGCCTTGAGGTTGAAGATGGAACATGGCAAAAACAAAACACAGTCCAGGTATTGCAGGATATAATCAAAACACAGTCCAGGTATTGCAGGGTATGAACAAAAAACACAATTCGGGTGTGGCTGGATAGACGCAGTCTCTGAAACATATACTGGATAGCAGCTAAATGCAGGAGAAAACGCACTCTTACAATGCAGATGATTACAAGATACAGACAATTGCTGAGAACTAGATTCTGGAAGAATGCAGGTAAACTGAGTTGGTAGGAACAGGTAGAGCCAAGGATACACAGGAACAAACACTGGGGAGCAGACTGTTCAAGGCACAGTATATGGACTACAAAAATCAATGACCAGCAGGGTGAAAGTTTTGAGGTGGAAATATAAAGTTAGTGAGGTAGATGCAGGTGATGTTCCAGGAAAGAAGGTTAACTCCTGCGGGTGAAGTGAAAATACTCCAAAGCAGCACCTCTGGTAAAACAGGGGTACTGCAGAGGTCATACATCACAGTTTATTTGGTCTATTCAAACACCCAAGCAATTGCAGTCATATGTATATTTTTAGATTTTATAATACCATTTATCAAGTGACTGTAACAATATTGTGCTGGTTGTAACTTGGAAATGGACCCCAGTGGCTGGTGGCCACGCTATAGCAAGACTTAGGGCTAGATTTACTAAACTTGCGGGTTTGAAAAAGTGGGGATGTTGCCTATAGCAACCAATCAGATTCTAGCTGTCATTTTGTAGAAAGTACTAAATTAATGAAAGCTAGAATCTGATTGGTTGCTATAGGCAACATCCCCACTTTTTCAAACCAGCAGCTTAGTAAATCTAGCCCTTAGTCTTCTCTAACAGCGGATCTGGAACAATACTGAATGATAGCCTTAGTAAGAAGGGTACAGTTCTCTGAGTACTGATGACAGTACTTGGACATATTGTCATTGAAAACATGGTTCATTAAAAGCTCTAATTGCTGGCTAAGAATGCTGGTGCATGTAGTTCAGTAGTTGCAGTAGTAGAGTGGTCCGACCATCTCTCCTAAAGGCTCTATAGGAGTCAAAGCTTTAATGTTTTTGTGATGTTTTACTTTCTGTATGCCCAAACTATATTTTATTACATTGACCTGCACATATAATTTTGCATTGCTTTATAAATCACTTACTATATTATATTTTACCCCTTCATTACTAAAATAACCAACAACCGTCTCTGCCCTGTAACACGGACCTCTCTAGCTATGAACAAGTTAATAAGATATTTTTTTTATTTTTTTTGCTAATGTAAATCAGAAAGGGGAAAAAAAATTTGACAAGTTTTCCTATTAAAAAATAATTGTAATCAGGGTGCCGTTTTGAAGAGAGAGCGATGATGGGAGATAGACGGACAGTGCGGAGAGATGGATCGTTTTAATTTGCACCAATTAAATTGAGGTTCAGAGGACCATCTTCTTCAATCTTCATGAATACTTTATTTTCTGGCTGCTCTGGAGCTATTAAAAAGAATGATTGAGTCCGGATCCTAGCACGGTATCTATGATGAAATATCACCTTTCCTATAACTGCCAAGTGGTGAATAGTTAAAATTGCTGGACACAAATAAACATTAAGTATACACAACATGATTTGAACAGTATTTATATACATGCGTCCTTCTATAAAGTAGGTGAATTGAAACCGCTTGAAGTAGTAGATATCAATGACATATGCATGTTTTAATTATGTTTCCATAGATGGTATCTGCATGTTATTTTATGTGTAGATTACACAAGTTACATGACATAGGTTTGCTTGTTTTTGTTTATATAATTGGTTCTGGCCAAATTATATGTAATTCTAAAAATTAAATAGTCACTATAAACACCAATAGAATTGTACCAAAGAGTGTCTAAATCATTCTGAGCAGCTCTAGAACACAGTTACATAGGGCCTGACTCTTTAAGGAACTTAGGCAAGAATTTTCTTAAGTATCCTGGACAAAACCATGTTAAAATGAAAGGGGTGAAAACTAGTTTTCTATTTTGCACATAAGTTAAATACTGACTGTTTTACCATGTGGTACACAAATATCAACTTTAAATTTCAGTGTACAAATAAGCTATCAAGTATTTGTATGCTACATTAAAAAACAACTAGTATTTAACTTATGTGCAAATAGAAAAACCCATTTTCACCCTTTCATTTTAACATGGTTTTGTCAAGGAGACTTAAGTAAGAAATGTCTTGCCTAAGTTCCTTTATGTATCAGGCACATAGTTACTAAGTTGAACTGTTTTCTACGTGCTTATTCACATTCCAGTTACTGTTGATCCAGAAGAAGGCAAAACACTATTTGAAAACGTATCTATTTATCCCAAATGAGGAAAATACTCCTCCTGATTCCAATTTAGATCAATTTGAATTAGCTGAAAATATATTAAGACCATTTTAAAACTATGGGCTCTATTTATTATAGAGTGAAAAGCCCCATCTCCGTCGAAAGCGGGTGTTTTTTTTGCCAAAGATAAGACCTCTGCCTATCTATCAAGGCATTAACACAGGCGATAGAATTGGTATTGCTGGAGGCAAACCCTGTCAGCAATAAACTTCCTCCGGTGATAGCCTTCCCATACAAAATGATAGACTTACCCCGGTGATAGCCTTCCCATCCAACGTGATGGACTTTCTCTGGTGACAGCCTTCCCATACAACGTGATGGACTTTCTCCGATGATGGCATTCCCATACAAAGTGATGGACTTTCTCTGGTGATAGCCTTCCCATACAACGTGATGGACTTTCTCCGATGATGGCATTCCCATACAAAGTGATGGACTTTCTCCGGTGATAGCATTCCCATACAAAGTGATGGACTTTCTCCGGTGATAGCCTTCCCATACAAAGTGATAGACTTTCTCTGGTGATAGCCCTCCCATACAAAGTGATGGACTTTCTCCGGTGATAGCATTCCCATACAAAGTGATGGACTTTCTCCGATGATAGCATTCCCATACAAAGTGATGGACTTTCTCCGGTGATAGCCTTCCCATACAAAGTGATGGACTTTCTCCGGTGATAGCATTTCCATACAAAGTGATGGACTTTCTCCGATGATAGCATTCCCATACAAAGTGATGGACTTTCTCCGGTGATAGCATTCCCATACAAAGTGATGGACTTTCTCCGGTGATAGCATTTCCATACAAAGTGATGGACTTTCTCCGATGATAGCATTTCCATACAAAGTGATGGACTTTCTCCGGTGATAGCATTCCCATACAAAGTGATAGACTTTCTCTGGTGATAGAGTTCCCATGCAAAGTGATGGACTTTCTCCGGTGATAGCATTCCCATACAAAGTGATAGACTTTCTCTGGTGATAGAGTTCCCATGCAAAGTATGGGAAAGTCTATTTAACATTTACCACCACAATCCCTTTTGTGCTGTTTGGGCTTCTGACAAAAATGGACATGTGGTGTGTGTGATAGTGAATTTAGATTGTAAGCTTCAATGGGGAAGAGAACTGATGTGAATGATTACATATTCTAGTTACAGAGCTGTTAATATGACTGACGCTATATAAATAATAATAATAATATGCTAATAAGTCTAGATAATAATAATAATAATAATAAGGTTCATAAATGACCATTTCTGTGTGATGAATGCCTCATACCCACTGGCATTAATTAAGTGCATTCTATTTGCATTTTAGCACTAGTAAAATGCTTTTAGCTGGATCCAACACCATACTCATTATCCCTTTTACTAGCATAACTAATATAGCGGTAACATTTTGTTTGCATCCATTTTTCAGAGCACCTCTTGTTCTATCCAATGTGTTTATCAGGATAAGTGCATTGTGGAAATCCTCCAGAGAGCTCCAAGTGAGCTTCATATGCTAGTACAAAATGCTACTAACAAACGCATGTGTTTGACATGATACATCGCTCATGTTTTTACTAGCATTAAATTCAAAATAATAACACAGGGTTTACAAAATCCAGTCCTCACGATCCACTAACAGTGCAGGTTTTCCAGGTCACATGTTCAATAATTAGCACCACCTGTGGATCTGTTACAATGCGTCAATCAATAATGATTACACCTGTGCTCCAACAAGGAGATATGGAAAACCTGCACTGTTATGGCTCAATGAGGACTGGATTTGGGAAACCCTGCAATAACTCAATAATTCAGTGGTTCTGCTAGAATAGCTCAAAGTGCTTTGGTCAATTAAGTCAGCCCTCTTTTTTTTCAAAGACCAAATATTACTTTTTCAATATTTTTTCTGCTTATACTTTGACAATGTTGAGTTTCAAGTTAATCAGAATTATGTTCAATGAATTATCTACCTTTAGTCTTGTAACACCCATTGTTATAGAGGGGGATATAGATCCGTCAGTATCCTTGAGTTACAAGTAATCCATTATAGTTTTAAGGTCCTTAGTTGTTTTAGCTGTATTCACGAACCAATTTTTTTTTTTTTATTCAAACAAACCCCTAAAGCAGACTCTGAATCTTTCAGGGGTACTAGAAGCAGGAAACTGCTAGCTCCAGGGTAGGGCTAGCAAATGTTAGCCCCAGGGACAAGATGTGACTCAACTGCCTATTAGAAACTTTTTAAATAAATCAAAAAATGCAGGTGGTCCAATAACCCAGACCAGGGTAGCTCACTATGGGACCGGCCCAGTTGGCAGATGTCCCCCCTCCCCCTGGCTAGCTCCTATATACATATATAACATATCCTATATACAAATATAATATTGCTATACTCCCACTGAGTGACGATGTTGAATATTACATGAGAAAATCAGTATCAAATGCTCAGAGTGTTAAACCTATAGATTAGAAAATAAATTACTATGTATTTATAAATACAATTTTTATTACAAAATAAAAATTGAGTCACCAATAATTATAAAGACAACCAGCTATAGACCATAAAATATTATCTTTTGTTTACAAATATAGGACATATTACACAGTGCTGTATATTCATGGTATCATAATGAAAATGTGTAACAATTTTTTTTTATTATTATTATTATTATTGCAGTACCGTGTTAGCCAAACAAATCTATGTGATGTTAAATAATTTTGTGTCAAATAAGACAACAGTGCTCTGTGCTCTGAAAGCTAGCAAATATAATCATTTTATTGGTTAGCCAATAAAGGTATCACTCCTATAATACTTTTGTCTTTTTTGACACAAATGTATTTAACATCACATGGGATCATCATGCAAACAAATTATATACATTGAAACAGAGGGTAAAAATGACTCTGTTCACATGAGCTTACAATCTAAGAGGTGTGGGGAATATGAACTTTCTCTACTGCAGTAGTGACCTTTGCTCATATAAAAAAAACAGTTTGTCTTGATACTGATTTTTAGGATCCAGATTTGTACCCCACTAAAAGAGCTATAACCTTGGCTTGATGGTGTGTGTGCACAGGTTATGTACAATATTTCATTATGAACTGTATTATTTTATCTGTATTAACATGGCACAGATATGTCAGACGTTGAATATCAGTTCTGTCGTGAATAAAAGCAAATGATTTAGCAACCAGTTATGAATTGCTTAGGGCTGTGTTAGATACATTGTATACTCATTCACACAACAGTAAAGAGCAAACATATGTGTGGCATTCAGACACACACAACTCATTATCTGTTCACAAATAAGCAGTGCTGCAAGGCTGCTATTTGTTGCAATTGTTACATTAAGTTAAATAAATCAGAATTGGATGACTGGGGTATGACAATTTCACACTGACCAAGTACCCGGTCACTGTTGCCAATGGATGTAGACAGTGAAGGAACCTGACCAACAGAAGACAGAGGCACATCATTAGGAGATATTGGTGTAATGACTGAGACTTATGAGCCAATACAGTCTGTATGCCTTACAGCCTGTGCTTTATTCAAGCAGGGTATCATTTTATGAGAAGGTAAATGAGGTTTACGGATGCCCCTGTACAGACCTTGTCAGTTCCATTTAAACGTCCCCACAGCTCTCAGCTGAGTGAACCTGCACCCTCCCAGCCGTCCAGCTCATTACTCTGTAACCGAGACTCGGAGTAGGGTCCCATTAACGAGGGCAGCAGGAATCATTAACCTGCATCACCGCCATCGGGGCTATAATATTGCTAACGTGTAAGTGTAGCAAACCCTGAACTTGAGGGTTTATTATCCTTACACTATAATCATTACCGGTATCTTCAAGTGCACCCCCCCTCCCCACAACAGGTGTCTTGTAAACCTATAAGTACCATCAACAAGCTCTAGACTTTTACTACCTTGTTAAATTCAGCCATCATGTAATCATTGTACATATAGAATAACTGTCTGTTTATCTCATGCACTTTATCATTCAAGACTTAATTTGGTCGCTCTGTTTACTTACCCAGAGTTGCAGATTTAAACAGGTTTTTCTAGTTTCACTTCTCTTTGGCATATCTTTAAACTGTTATTTGTTGAATTATACATGTTCATTTTTCAATCACAAATGAGGCCTTTAAGCTGAAGGCACATAAAAGCATGTGTTTATGTCATAGTTACCTACTCTCCTGAAATGTCCAGGAGACTTCTGAATTTGTGGGAATCCTCCTGCACTCCCGGGAGAGCAGGGCAAACTCCTGGATCCAGGCCAGTTTGTTAAGTTAAATGGAGGGGGCGGGGCTTAGTGACACGATTCACGCGTCATCGTGGCCCCACCCCCTGCTGGTATAGGGCAAAATGGTGATGGTTGCTTAGGAGGCGGTGCTTAGTGATGCAATTCTGCGAGCCCCAACCCCACATGCCTCTGGACCTCCCGGAAGACAAATTGAAAAAGCAGGTAAGTATGGTTTATGTACTCTGTCAGGCACCTACCCATTCGGGGTTAAAAGTTCGTCTGCACAACCAACCAATAGAAATCCTCTGGGAGGTGCGCTAAGATATTATTATCCCTGCAGAGAAAGCTGACTTTTTTGGTTTCCTGTACAGTTTGTTTCTGATACCTCCCCAACCCCCACCCTGCTAGGAATTTTAAGAAGTTGGATTAACCATTTTATTTTCACAGGTGGGGGGTAGTTGGCGGGAGAGCGGTGCAGTCAGTGACTGATAGAAGGTGCTACACTTGATTGGCCGCACGTCACTGTCCCTTTCAAAGTAACATGACTCTTGGTCCTTTTATGTGGAGGACCCCTTGGCGGCTTTGTGTGGGTACAACGCCAGAGTTTGAATCCAGAAGGGGAGCAGTCATGCTGATGCCAGAGTTTAGCGCCGGCCAATAGTAAAGATTTCGTCTTGGTCTAGCGGTAAGAGCATTTGTCTCCTACTGTTTTGGTTTAAAGATTGGCTGTTAGCTGACAGTCCTGCTCTCACCGCCACCAGATAAATATTTTGAAATTCATAATAAGCTGCGACGTGTCCGTGTCTTTATTTTACATTAGGTTACAGTAACACACATAGATGCGAAAGTCATTTAATGTGCAGGAAAGAAAAGATATTAACACTATGCGGTTTAGTGATTATCGGGTCTATTTATTACAGGGTGAAAATCCCTATTGGATGTTTTTGCCGACATTCGAACTTCGCCGTATACATCCAGAGGTCTTGCTGGCGAGAGCTTCCTCATGTAAAGCTTGGGGAAGCTTATTGAACCCACTGCAATCCTTCTTCTGTTATAGCCATCTCCGCAATGAACAAAAATCTTTATTCTTAGGGTCTGATTCAATTATTAGAGACATGGCGCCGGACATCGCCTCGAAGTTCAGCTGAGCACCTTGCCGGCTAATATGGTACTAACATCTCATTTTCCTTCATATGTCAATGGGATGCGAGGGAAAATGAGCAGAGATTTTAGTAAAACCTCACACAGACTGTGTCCCTGCTGACTGTTCCCAAGACACTTTGCGGAACCTCGTGGCCTATTGTATTACACCCCCCCTTAGAATAGACATTTAATTTAGTGTTTTTACTGGTTGACAGCAATGTGCTGGCAAATTTGTTTGTGTTTATTTGATAGATAACCCCTCACTTTCTAGCACCTGTCATAAATTGTTTGGGCATCTTCCCTTTAGTGTATTACTGTCGGTGAGGCAAATATGGGACCAGTAGCTGGCAAGGAGGGCTGGTCCTTGTAGTGCCATATTGAGTGATTATTGGGTTCCTTCTGGTAAGTTAGCTCACAGTTTAAAAGCACATGAATATGTGACCCAGTATAGGGATTGTCATTGTTCATTGGGTGATAATTTGTGCCTGCCCTCCAACCTCCCGAACTCAAACTATTTACTTAGCCTAAACATGCCGGGCTTGATTCATCAAGGTAAGCATACCAAGTACAATGTGCTTTAAAATGCACGTAAATTGGGTATACTAACACCCGAAGTCAACAAGGAACAGTTGTGAAGATAATGTTTTGTTTCCATGAAATACATTTATTAGTATGTTATGTCTACTGTACATAAAATAAATTTTTACAGTTTCTCCTGATTGCAAACACATGTTATAGCATGCATACACAGCCATCATCACTAGTAATAGTCACTTAGACTAGACCTGTAGCTGGAGCAAGAGATCCGGCTGAAAAACAAGTACCTGATAGATACCCAGAGCGTGGAACGGTTGCTACTGCATGTGCTGGAGATTGGCACGCCCTTACTGTACATTGACTATGCCCCTTCCCTGCCCCGTTCCCTCTGTGAAATCGTAGACTGTAGTGAGTGTCCTTTGTGCTCCAAGATGAATTAAACGTTGCTGCGTTCTAAGGTGTATGAGCCAGTTCTGAGCGTAATTTTGCAGATTGTACGCTCAAAATTGACGTTTACGTTCATTGATGATTCAGGCCCGCCGTCTCTTACCTGTGTATTCTCTTCTTGCCACAACCTTCTGTATTGATGGCACAAGTGCAAAGACATAATCAGCAGCAGTTATTTATATAGCGCTACTAATTCCGCAGCGCTGTACAGAGAACTCACTTACATCAGTCCCTGCCCCATTGGAGCTTACAGTCTAAATTTCCTAACACACACACACACAGACTAGGGTCAATTTGATAGCAGCCAATTAACCTACTAGTATGTTTTTGGAATGTGGGAGGAAACTGGAGCACCCGGAGGAAACCCGTGCAAACACGGGGAAAGCATACAAACTCCACACAGATAAGATCATGGTTGGGAATTGAACTCATGACCCCAGCGCTGTGAGGCAGAAGTGCTAACAACTAAGCCACCGTGCATGAACACTCGAGCATGGAGCATCTGGCAGGCCCATCAGGCATACTCGCTGTTATCCCATAATAGGGAGCAGGGTGAGTTCCATTTTTCTCTAGTCTGTACCAGACAGTTTTTAGTTATGTATTTTTTTTTAAATTCTTATTTCAACGCTGGTTGATTGCACAGCATCACATACATAGGGATAGGAAGAGTTGGAGAGCAGCCAAGCACTGTCTAATACTATAGCCATGCCCCCATGTATGCTGGTCACTCCCACTGGTGGCGTGGTGTGGAAACCCCCCTCTACAAATCCTGCGTTTGCCCCTGACATACTTGTTCTATATGTTCTTTGGCAAGAAAAATAGGATTTATATATTTAGACAGTCCATCAGTGTGTATCGCCTTATCAACAATTGATGACAATTCAATAAATACAGTAAAATATAAGTAAGTTATGATCAACTTGCTTTAAGGTTTGTTGGCACTTGGCTCCTAAATGGTTAACATCAGCCAGCCATGTCATTATGGAAACTGTGACGCGCTGACCCCCACTCAGATTATTTACTAGCCCTGAAAGCGACAATAATTCAAAGCAGATCGCTCATTGTGTTAATTAATGTGCTGATTTAGGAGATCCCTGAAGCATAACACTTAAATTCTAACCAGCGTCAGATAATTCTCTGATTCTCGTACTTGGCTGTACATATGTACAGTACCCTGCACATGCTGCTAGGGGCTGGAGAACCAGCCTGATCGGTTACACAGACCTGTAAACAAAATCCATATAAAATGCATAATATTCATAATGAAACAACTGAGCATTCTATTACCCCGCCTCTATTCCTCTTCCTTCGTGAACTATGCGTTAATGTGCATGCTATGTTACTAATGAAATAAAAGTGAGTCTGGCGGAAGATTGTAAAAAAATCTGTAAATCCATTTAATAAACCGTGTTGTGTCTTGGATAGGAATGTATTGTACCTACGGAGAGTCCTGATTTCTGTTTTATGTTTACAATCATTAGACGTCAAGCAGGGTGTAGCCTGTTGGGAGGTGTGGCCTCACAGTCACTGAGTGTGGTGTAGAGGGATCAGGGGTGTGGCTTGGGGGTGGGGCCTAATTTATCCAATTTGGTTATGTTGGAAAGGGGAAAAGCGAAACGGCTACCTGGTTTTTTTTTTTTAACTCAACACCTATACACAGTGGAGGCAGCCATTTTATCGTCTGAATCAATATTCATGAGAATGCGGCCTACAACTTCATTAGGAACGAGTGACATTGTTGAGTAGTGAGGCACTTTATGCCTCATGCCTCCGTAATGTCATTACTTCTTAGTGATATGAGGCATGTTTGTGTGGGCCACACAATGACTGTTTCTGCTGCCCTCTTTAGCTGCTGTGTTTATAATGACACTGTGAATAAAAGTATGTTTCATGCTTTTTAATACACGGTAGTGTCCTGTAATTATCTGTAGTTCTCAACCTGTCCCCTAATGAAGAACTATGAAGGAATAACTTCAGCCTTGTGAAACATATCTGGTCCTTCTGTTTATCGTAAAGGTCCTCAGCTCAATATAAAACAGTCCCCACCATGATATTACATGTGCCTCCATATAATTTCACTCTGCCCAAATCCTCCACACAAAGCACCTTCAGGTGCAAGGAAAGGCTGGGAATGCACAGCTCCTTCATACATATTTGCCTTGACCTACAAAGCCCCTACTGCTTAAAATATGAATAAATGCTGTTGCAGTGACTGCGCTATGCAGGGCACTGTTATGTATAGACTTGTCCAGAGCATTATATACAGTCAAGTCCAAAAATATTGGGACATCGACACAATTCTCATATTCTGGGCTCTATACACCACCACAATGGATTTGAAATGAAACTAACAAGATGTGCTTTAACTGCAGACTTTCAGCTTTAATTTGAGGGAATTTACATCCAAATCAGGTGAACAGTGTAGGAATTACATTGGTTTCTATATGTGCCTCCCACTTTTTAAGAGACCAAAAGTAATGGGACAAACTAAACAATCCTACATCAAACTTTCACTTTTTTTTTAATACTTTGTTGCAAATCCTTTGCAGTCAATTACAGCCTGAAGTCTGGAAGGCATAGACATAACCAGACTCTGGGTTTCATCCCTGGTGATGCTCTGCCAGGCCTCTACTGCAAATGTCTTCAGTTCCTGCTTGTTTTTGGGGCATTTTCCCTTCAGTTTTGTCTTCATCAAGTGAAATGCATGCTCAATCGGATTCAGGTCTGGTGATTGACTTGGCCATTGCATAACATTCCACTTGTTAGCCTTAAAAAACTCTTTGGTTGCTTTTGCAGTATGCTTCGGGTCATTGTCCATCTGCACTGTGAAGCGCCGTCCAATGAGTTCTGAAGCATATGACTGAATATGAGCAGATAATATTGCCCGAAACACTTCAGAATTCATCCTGCTGCTTTTGTCAGCAGTCACATCATCAAAAAATACAAGGGAACCAGTTCCATTGGCAGCCATACATGCCCACGCCATGACACTACCACCACCATACTTCACTGATGAGGTGGTATGTTTTGGATCATGAGCAGTTCCTTTCCTTCTCCATACTCTTCTCTTCCCATCACTCTGGTACAAGTTGATCATTGTCTCATCTGTCCATAGGATGTTGTTCCAGAACTGTAATTAATGGCTGTTTTAGATGTTGTTTGCCAAACTCTAATCTGGTCTTCCTGTTTTTGTGGCTCACAAATGGTTTACATCTTGTGGTGAACCCTCTATATTCACTCTTGTGAAGTCTTCTCTTAATTGTGGACTTTGACACATATACACCTACCTCCTGTAGAGTGTTCTTGATTTGGCCAACTGTTGTGAAAGGGTTTTTCTTTACCAGGGAAAAAATTCTTTTGGTATTGCTGAGCTCTCCGATGCATTCTTTCTTTTTAAGAATGTTCCAAACAGTTGATTTGGCCACACCTAATGTTTTTGCTATCTCTCTGATGGGTTTGTTTTGATTTTTCAGCCTAATGATGGCTTGCTTCACTGATAGTGACAGCTCTTTGGATGTCATATTGAGAGTCGACAGCAACAGATTCCAAATGCAAATGTCACACCTAGAATCAACTCCAGACCTTTTACCTGCTTAATTGATTATGAAATAACGAGGGAATATCCCACACATGTCCATGAAATAGGTTTTGAGTCGATTGTCCCATTACTTTTGGTCCCTTAAAAAGTGGGAGGCACAGATAGAAACCGTTGTAATTCCTACACTGTTCACCTGATTTGGATGTAAATTCCCTCAAATTAAAGCTGAAAGTCTGCAGTTAAAGCACATCTTGTTAGTTTCATTTCAAATCCATTGTGGTGGTGTATAGAGCCCAAAATATGAGAATTGTGTCAATGTCCCAATATTTATGGACTTGACTGTAAATAGAATATTTTCTCTATATATTGTATTTAGCATTTAAAAAGTATGTGTGTGTGTGTGTGTGTGTGTGTGTGTGTGTATATATATATATATATATATATATATATATATATATATTATTAATATTGGTTATTTACAGCTTCCCGGGGAAAGGAGGAAGTGACGAACTGTGTAAGGTCATACATGCACATAGCAATGGGAGCCGGCAATGTATCCACCACAGTTTCTCCGGTGACGATGGATGGCAATGGAGCCCAGTACAAAGGTACTGGTTTTTAAGGCTAGTGGGGAACAGAAAAGCTTTTCACTGCTTGTTAAATGGAGCCAGATCAAAGTCCCCATAGAGGTCTACAGGGACTGCAATAACCTGTGTGAAATAGGTTAGGCAGGAGAAATCTCTAAAATTGATCAATATATATGTGTAGTTGTAATATTTGCACTATATGACTGTTTACTGGAGCTCTTGAAATTGGTCATTCTCTCTTTAAGAACCTTATATATAATTATGGCCTTTGGCCAACCAGCCTCTGATCAATAAAGATATTTCTGTTTGAATAACTCTCCTGGGAATTCCTTTGCTTGGCGTGAGTGCGGCTTTAACTCTACATATAATGTTTTGGTGATGTGTAAAGATGGATTCCCCCGTCATCCTCCTTTGCTTGCTTCCTTATTGAACGTAATGTCTGACGCTAATCACCCCCGCCACAGATGAGATGTAAAAGGCAGTGAAAGGAATAATAGGTTGTTAAAGTTTACAGAGAAGTCACATTATCTATTTTTATCTAATCAACAATCCTTTAACAAGTAAAAGTTTAATTTAAAAGTAATTGGTCTAAATTACATGTCACCTGTAGGCACCTGGACCGAAGCAGAACAGCAACATGGGGTGGCAAAGCTGCATATGACATGTATTTACATGTGTGGTGATAATTCCCACCTGCTACTGGTACTTTATTTACCTAGGTTGGCGATCCATATATAGGAATGGCCAGTGTAATTCAATGTTAGTGTGGAGATGTGCCCCACTGTGCCTGTGAAGAGGGAGAAGATGGATCCGGATGCTGCTGCTGTGCCCGTGAAGAGGGTGAAGAAAGAAAGGAAAACGTACTTACCGCTGGTGAGTATTTTTCTTTTCTTTCAGGTTCGGGCAGCAGTGGCCAGGTGAGCCAATCAGGGCTCACCTTCCACTGCTGGCCAATTGGCGGCCGGATGAGTAAGCCAATCCTAGCTCACCTCCGGCCGTTTGAATTATTGGTGCTGCGGCGAGCCAATGAGCGCTCGTGGCGGCACCAAACGATGACATTGCGCCAGCGATTATTTAGGCAGCCGGGCGACGCCATTACTTCAGAAGTCCGTCGGCGGAGAGAGAAGAGGACGTCAAGGGATGTTCGGAGCACCAGATCAAGAAGAAAGCACCAGCGGAGGTGGCAGGGTGCCCTTGTCAGGGCAAGGAGCTACACTGCTACAAGAAGAGAGCACCGGAGATGTCGGCAGGGAGCCCTTGTAAGGCTAAGAGCGCCCCCGCCCAGAAGACTACAGGAGAGCACTGGAGACGTTGGCGGGGACCCTTGTTAGGGTTAAGAGCGCCCCCGCCCAGAAGACAGCCGCTCCGAAGAGGAGAAGAGGCGCTGCCAACTGGAGGGTCTGGAAGACCCGGAAAAGAAGACTGCGAGACAAAGTTGAGTATCCTGCGCAGAGCAGGTAAGTATACCCTGCGTAGGCAGGATGGGCACAAGTCCTGTGGGCACAGGCGGGCAATAGGCCTGTGGCTGCGGATAGGGGCACAAGGCCCAGGGTGAATTGGGCCAAAGGCCCATATAGGTAGGGACTGAGAAGGGCACAACGCCCTAGTTAGATGGGCTCAGAGCCCATAGTCAGAAGGGCACAAGGCCCTGTAGTCAGTGGGGCTTAGAGCCCATAGTCAGGGCACAAGGCCCTAGGTAGTAAAGGGCACAAGACTCTGTAGTTAGTGGGCAGGAGCCCATAGTTGGGGCACAAGGCCCTGTAGGTAGTTGGGCCTAGAGCTCCTAGTGTGCAAAGGGCACAAGGCCCTGAGGTAGAAATGGCGTGAGAGCCCATAGTTAGAAAGGGTGCAGACCCCGTGTGTTGTGAGTAAGCTAAGTGATCATCCTAGGCAACAGTAGAGCAGAAGGCTCCTGTTAGGACTATACTAAACTGTCTGGTTAGATAGCAGAGGTCTGTATTCAGTGGTCAGCCTTCCAGATACAGCATCAGAGTCTTATTCCGCCTGTGTGGTGAATACTGTATTGTGCATTGTATTTGGTTGTGTTGTGTGTGTTTATTTACAGGAACAAGAAGTCAGGCCCCCATTAAAGGTAGGCTCTTGTTCCTTACTGTTTTCCTGTTATAACCTGTGTCTGTGGGGACAAGGGGTAGATAGGAGCATACACACAGTTAGGGAAGAATACACGGTAGTCTTCCCATACCGTAGGTCCCTGGGGTTACGCTGATTTTCAGAGGCAGTGATTGGGCAACTCACTGGCAGTGCAGAACAGCCCATTTGAGTTTCAGGGGTGCGTCCCGTGGTTCCATTTGGGTGTCCAGTCTAAGTTCTGGCAGGATCCCTGACGGTTCCGGATCGGGCGGTGTTCCGCTTGGGTGAAGGCGGCCGTTTCGAGTTCCGGTAGTGACGACTGGCGGTTCCGTGCGGAAGCTGACACTCTGGTGTTGCGCTGCTCCAGTGGGCCTCAATCGTGCAGGAAGTGACTGGTCCTTGGGATTCCGAGAGTGACCCTATAGTGAGAAGATAGTATTCTCTGTACAACCTGGGTGAGGGTTTAGGATCAGCCCTCAAAGTAGAACGTGAACACTGGCTGGTGTTCCCCGTAGGTAGAGGGAGGAGGCTTAGGAAGTACACTACACCCAGTTTATAATAAAGTTGCGTTCCTGGCTATTAGTTGCTTGTTTTAGGGTCAGGCCGCCTGTTGTTAGTTAGTGCCAGTTGTGTGGGTTGTACATACTAGCCTCTCTTGTAGAGTAGAGGGATGCTGTGTTGTGTCTGTCTTGCACAGGTTACGGAGAGGAGCAGGAGAGCAGGGACCGGAAGTTGGAGTGCCCGGTGAGTATAACGCTCTATTCCTACTTCTGGTTAGATCTTCACCGAGAGGTGAGTGGAGTATTTGGGGCGGGACTGTTGTTGGTCCCAAGTACTTGTAGTCCCGCGCCCTTGGCGAGAAAAAAATCGAGATGGCAGCAAGCGAGATTGACTTGAGTGTCTCTGCTCATTGCCGTGGTCTCGGACAGTCCTTTCCTGGTAAGCACGGCCTTAATTTCTGTTTCTTCCGTAGAGGGAACTGGAGTGAGGTGACAGACGTTCGGTTGCTGGTCTGCTGGGATAGGACAGCAGCTGGGGTGACTTAGAAGCAGGCGAGAGATGGTCATCATTTGAGAGGTAAGTTATCTATGTGCATCTGTCCTGTTCCCCGCAGGCGCTACATTAGATCCTCTGGTTGACACAGTACCGGGTATGTAGTATGGATGATATAGGGGCATCTGCAAAGAAAATCACTGGCTTTATTTACTCCAGGGGGTACATTTCTCAAGCTTGTAGGTTTGAAAAAGTGGAGATGTTGCCTATAGCAACCAATCAGGTTCCAGCGGTCATATTATAGAATGTACTAAATAAATGATAGCTAGAATTTAATTGGTTGTTATAGGCAACATCTCAACTTTTTCAAACCCGCAGCTTGAAACATTTACCCCCAGGAAATCACACACAGACCTGTGGATATCTGTCTATCTTCTTGTCAAATCACAGTATCTTCTTCAAACTAAGAAGATCAGTTGGAAGCCCTGACAATCTGATAAAGCTTGAAATGGAAGATCAGTAAACGGGTATATTTATTATTCTTATTTATTTATGGGGCACGGCGCCGTACATAGTGGTAGTACAAACAAGGTAGACATAGTCCACATAAACAAATGTTCACAAAAAATGTATATAGCACAAGTAGGGCTGAGAAACATGGGTGACGTAACAAATTGTAATACAAAAAGGGTAACATAAGTCCTATCACAAAGGGCAATAACATGGATGGCAAGGGTAATGGAAGGTGACAAGGGAGCAGGGGCGGGCTGGGCCGGGGGGCAGGGGGGCCGCTCAGTCTGACCCCTGTTCGGGAAACACCCCCCCCCGTGAATACACGTTTTCTTTAATATTACCTGCGTCCACATCACGAAACACGCGATGCGGACGCAGCCGCACCACATGTCATGTAATGCGGTTGCCTGTACGACCCCCGGGCTGAGATTTGCCAGCCCGCGCCTGCAAGGGAGGGATAGGAAGAAAGGGGGGGGGGGGCTGAGGTAATAAGAAGAAGGAGGGTGCTGCTCGTGAGAGCTTACAGTCAAAATATTTGGCTAAATACTAATAGAGGGCAGGGACCTCCCTGCTGTGGTAACCAATAAAATATTACAACAAAACAACAGAATGCAGTAACCCGATTAAAAGAGACTAAATTGTAGGGTACGAGAGAATTACCGACTATAGGATACGGCCTAGACAGAATGCAGCTGATACAGGCATAATACACAGGCTGGATGGCTGCAAAGCAATTAGTTCACATGTATGTCAAAGTTACTGTGAAGTAATTACAATGAACTATGCAGCATGTGTAATTTCAAACATGCCTGGATTTATATCGCTGATCTAGCAAAAAGTAATTTTCATTAATATACTGTGTGTAGACACTTGTTTCCCAAGTCATCTCAGTGGGAGACCCGCTCCATAGTTGCCAATGACAACATTTTCAAATAATTACCAGGGACACTATGCTGCTGAGCTGGTTCATCTAAGCACATCACAGGCTGTACTGTCTAGTCTAACGTGGTGCACTCACATCCCATAAAGACATGTTTACTCAGCCTTGTTATTGTGTACTTTTATTTCATTCCTCTTTCTTTAATATTAATATATAAAGGCCATAGAATAAGAATAGATAGTGAGATTTGTAATCAATATGCAGAATAAGAGGAATGTTACTAAGCTGTTGGACAATATTGAAAACCAGGGACATTTTCAGGGACAAATCTTTAAGACTTGAGACTGGCCCTATAAATTAGGGACAGTTGGCAGTTATGCTTCTATATGACACCCAGGGCCCGATTAAGGGTTCCAGCCGCCCTAGGCTATTACCGCCGCAGGGCCCCCCCCCCTCCCCCCCCCCCAATATAAGTGTATAGGAATACTCCTGAATATGTATATTCAGTAGAATTTGCCAGCATTCAAAATTAGACAGATTGTGCATTCTCTCTTACCTGTTCTTGCTCTTCTCCCTTCCCTGTTCTTGCAGCTTTGTTGTCTTCTAGCTGCTTCTGGAAAGTCGGGGTCCTGTTTTGAAAATATGCAGCAATTGTATTATAATGCTAAATGTTAACAAAGCTTAAATGATTAGGCTCTAAAACACAACAGTCCATTATGGATATATAAAACTACCCCATAGCACAGGCATATGTAGGCAATAAAATATATGAAAATTGTTGTCAAAGAGCTATAATCAAATATAAACCTCTATCAGCCCCATCTGACTAAAATTTTGCATTCTAATGGCCCTAGAACCACAGAGACCATCCTCATAACCGTCACACAATACAAAGATTATGCCCCCCTAAAGCTGCTCTATTTTTTTAAATAGTCCCCTCAACCATTTCATCAGCCACGTTCAGCCTCTTCAACTGACCCCATTAGCATTGTCAACTGCCCCCTTTAGCCTCTTCACCTGCCCCTTTAGAATTATCTGCCCCATTAGCATTGTTACCTGCCCCCATTAGCCTCTTTAGCCATTAGCATTGCTATCTGCCCCTATTATCATTGTTACTTGCCCCATTAGCTTCTTCACCTGCCCCTTTAGAATTATCTGCCTCCATTAGCATTGTTACCTGCCCCCATTAGCCTCTTCTCCTGCCCCCATTAGCATTGTTATCTGCCCCCATTAGCATTGTTATCTTCCCCATTAGCATTGTTACCTGCTCCCCATTAGCCTCTTCTCCTGCCCCCTTTAGCCTTTTTAGCCATTAGCATTGCTATCTGCCCCTATTATCATTGTTACTTGCCCCATTTGCTTCTTCACGTGCCCCTTTAGAATTATCTGCCCCCATTAGCATTGTTAGCTGCCCCTATTAGCCTCTTTTCCTGCCCCCATTAGCATTGTTACCTGCCCCCATTAGCCTCTTCACCTGCCCCTTTAGCATTATCTGCCCCCATTAGCAATGTCACCTGCCACCATTAGCCTCTTTACTTGCCCCTTTAGCTTTGTTACCAGCCCCTCCGCCCCAGACATTAGGACTTACCTGTTGTTCCTGGGCAGCAGTCTTCTCTCCAGCGCTATACATGACAGGCAGTCTGGCAGCGATCGCTGCTAGCTGCCTGTCAGCGCGGCCGCGGGCGCTTCTTACTGTGGTCACGTGACATGTGGAAGTCTTGATCTCATGTGACCACAGTAAGAAGCTCCCGTGGCCGCGCTGACAGGCAGCTAGCAGCGATCGCTGCCAGACTGCCTGTCATCTAGTAGTCGGGCCGCCCCCTTTAGACAAGGGGTGGTCCCGATGATTCAGGACCAACGCTAAGTAAAAAAAAAAAAATGAAAGGGAAAAAAAATTAACCTCGGGGACGCTGCGCCCCCCAGACTCCAGCGCTCCAGGCTGCAGCCTGATCAGCCTATTGGTTGATCAGGCCCTGATGACACCAACATGTATTCACAACCTGACCAGCAAAGCAAGACAATGGCAACACAAAGGACAGTGGGCAAGTAACTGGCTTGTTTTAAGGTGGTTTCTGGAGATACTGAGGCCCATCTTGGTGCATGTTCTCTTAGAACATATGCAGGAAAAAGACACATGCAAAAGAAGCCTATTTAGATATGTCTGATGCAGATCAAGAAATAAAATTTGCATTTTTGCCAAACACATGTCAGGAACAAAAATATATATACTTACGCCCCAAAATAGCGCAGAGATAGCAAAGTAGTAAATACTAAAGTTGCATTACCCTATTTGTACAAAATATACTAATGTAATGAAGTTTTGAATGCACAAGAGAGAGCATTGTCTTAATAGTTATTAATTAATCTGAAAGTCGCGGTTTCGGTATAAAATGTAATTACATACAAATTCCAGGAGACCTAGAAATGTAATATTGTCATAATGGTAGCTTTAGGTCGCAATTGGCAGGGGAAATCTTAAGCCCCATCATTAAAGCCGAAATTCGAACTACCCTATGTAGCATTCATTGTATCCCTGTATGACTCTACACACAGTAGTGAAATACACGTAGGATGAGTTAATACAGCTGGCTAGGCTGATCATGTGACTGACACATCATGAAACGGCCTTTGTGATGTCACTCAGCTTTGATCTAAAAATTACTGCTTGCACAAATTCAGCTTTGCCCTATGGTCAACTGGTATTCTAGTTAATAACTCTCAAACCTTTTAGAGCTGGATATATTTTGGAGACATTCAACTACATCATTGGGTCTTTTATTTCCCTACTCCATTCACCTACAGTTACCTATGTCTACATTCAACTAAGGATGATAAGTAGCTTGAAGTTGACCAACATAGTGCTTAAAAACTAGGCTATGTGCCAATAATAGCAACCTTTTGATCTGTCCATCTCTGAGTTGTGTGTTATACACATATACACATCACCAGCCCTGTCCAAGATGCACCGACATTGGGAGGCAAATTTAATTTCCAACGAAATATGCCATTGAATGGTGTTATTTAATGCCTACATGCCCAGGGGCAAACACATGATTACTAGACAGGGGTTTCCTAATCCTTGGTATCATAAAAAAAAAAAAATAATATTAAAAAAATAAACTTGCTGCAATAATAATAAAAAGCGAAAAGTACAATTTACATAAATGTAATAACATATGTTAAATAAAAACATAAGGCATAAAGTAGGCTGTACATTAAAAAAACACATTAATATTAATCTCCTTCAAATAAATTATTCTTCACCATTTTACCAAATTATTATAATGTAATACCTTGAAAAGTAATACAACAAAATGAATACTAATCTCCCCCTCACATCCAAATAATAAAAAACAAAAATACAATTAATGTTATAGTTACTCACCTAATGCTTCACATCGCTCTCAGCAGCCAAGAATATGCAGAATATAACAAGTAACTTAACTTTACTGCATTGTCCCTTTTCTCTAACGCCACAGAAACACTAGAGCCACATGTGAGACCAATCACAATTTGTTGAAGCCAAAGTTTATAAACACATAGGGCTAGATTTACTAAGCTGCGGGTTTGAAAAAGAGGGGATGTTGCCTATAGCAACCAATCAGATTCTAGCTATCATTTTGTAGAAGATACTAAATAAATGAAAGCTAGAATCTGATTGGTTGCTATAGGCAACATCCCCACTTTTTCAAATCCGCAGCTTAGTAAATCTAGCCCATAGACAGTTCCACACAAAAATGGCTCTTAGAGGGCAGACTGTTATAGTTTTTTTTTATACAGACAGGAGAAAGAGGTTCATTGAAACCATTTCATCCTTCGAAACCCCAGAATTGTCGTGATTTAAGTATAGGGGTGGGAAAGGGTTTCTGGGCAACAGGAATTCCCCCTCCCCTAAGGGCACCCTTGATGCTAGCAAAAAAGGCATAGCCCGCAGAGACAACCGTACATATCAACATTTATATATGTAACCACATTCGGAGATGGATTTGAAAGTGATCTGTTCTGAAACAGACAGCAGTAGGTATTTTTGTTGGAAAAAAGTGAAGCCTTTTGCTGCACTAATCACTGAGGTACAGCGCTGGCATAAAGCATGGGCACAGAGCTTGTATAATTATGGGGCACGGCGCACTGATAAATTGTCTAAGACTCTATAGTGGTCTAATAATGGGGCTTGATTCTGATATTAGCACAGTGTTGGTGTAGGTTTGGTATACACTGGTGTTTGTTTTGTGGTATCCCACACACAGCACACAAATGGCTGCCATATATATAGGTATTGGGAAGGTGATATTGAAATTGCAATCTTTCATAGTTGATACTGGCTGCATTAAACAAGAACACGACTCAGCAAACTACGACAAATTGGTGTGGAAAAAATGGCGTCTCTGGTTGCTTGCTGGAAAAAGTTGATATATGATTACCCTCATCGGGTACCTGTTATCTTTGCAAGACTCAACATGACTTTCCAATAGAAGACTTCCCTCCTTTTTTTGAAGCTGCCAGGAAGAAAAATGGAGCCCCTTGCTGCAAATGCACATGGTGACCTTCTCAGCTGGAGTTAATGATTTCATGTCTTTCTTTTTTTTTCAGTTTTCCTGGTAACTTGGGACTATTTCCTGTGTATACTGTGATCAGGCCAATAGACTACCGTGTCCTAATAAAATTAGGCATAACATTGTGCTCAATTTTATGTTGTTTCTGTCAGTTGTTTTCTTATTTTATAATCTACATTTGAAATGTATAACCATGTCTTGTTAGCTGTAAAATATATATTTGTTAAAATAAATATTCTACTAAAGCATACAGTGGCGCACGCAGGGGGGTTTCTGGGTCTCCAGAAACACCCCCCCCTCCGCTAAAAAAGTGCCCTACATATCGGCACTGTAGTATACAGCAGCCACGGCGCTGTCTAAGAAGCGTCCGCGGCGGTGCTGTATTGTATACAGCACCGCCGCGGACGCTTCTTTGACAGCGCCATGGCTGCTGTATAGTACAGTGCAGCGCATGCAGTTCTCTAGGGTTTTTTTTTTTGCGGGGGTGGAGGAAACCCCCCTTGAAAAATCCTCTGTGCGCCCCTGGCATACTTGCCAACTCCCCCGGAATGTCCTGGAGACTCCTGCATTTCGGGTGGGTCTCCCAGACTCCCGGGAGAGTGTGGCACTCTCCCGCATCTGACTGAATTAGGGCCAAAATGCTGCGATTCCCGGAGAATCGCGTCATTTTGGCCCCGCCCCCGCTGTAAAATGACGCGTCTTGCGTCATTACGTCACGGAGGCAGGGCCAAAATGACGCATTTCGAAGCCTCGCCCCCCCCGCATGCCCACCTGCCCCAGAGAGGCTCCCGGACACCAACTGAAAAAATTTGGTAAGTATGTACTAAAGACTTTCTGAATCATCCAAAACAAAAACATAGAAACATTTGCTAATTAAGTGTTATATATTATATTTTTTCTGCTTTCATTAACACACATTTGACCCAACTTGTTTATACCTCATGCTCCTCTTTCTCTGGTGCCTCCCTGCCCTATCTAAGGACGTGTCAATGAGACCAGATCAGTGACTTCCTTAGGTGGCCCTCTGGGGGGACGTCAGGCACTACCTGTGCTCACAGCTCTCAGGTGACTGGTAGGATTGACACAACCATGCTTTCAGACAGATTTAGTAGCAGAGATTCCTGTAAAATAATAGAGCTGTATATATGCATATACACACATGTAGAAACTCACCAGGGAAATTAGACAGCTGACACTTAGTGATGGAGCCGCTGTAGCTCCTCGGAGAGCCAAATGAAGTCGCAAATCGATAAAGTGAGTGCGTAAATGAAAAAGTCCATTTGCTGCTTTAGCAACTACACTGTTTTACCTCCAGTCCACTCTGTGATTTATTTTTATAAGGTTACCGAATGATTAAAAGAGCTCAAGCCACTAAAGCTAAAAAATAAACACAAAAACCATTGAACCTATGTTGTTTTTCCACTGTACATCATAGTTGCCTACTCGTCAGGAATATCTGGGAGATTCTAAAATTTTTGGGAGTTCTCATGGACTCCCGGGAGAGTAGGGCAACCGCCCGCATCCTGTTCGTTGGTGAAGTGGGTGGGGGCGGAGCTAGTCACGTCATTCTGGCCCCATCGCCTGCTGTAATTGGACAAAATTAGTGTGGTTTGGCAGAGGGGAGGGGCCTAAATAGTAGTAGGACGCAATGGCCCATTTTTAAGCATAAAATACTATTTTTGCATACTGTACCTGCTTACAAAAAAATGCGTAGCCCTGCTTCCATATTACACTTTTTGTGTATGACTGGATTGCACCTCTTTACACTTAGAGAGGCGGAATGGAGGAGGGCAGGGGCGTAGAAATGTAGGATCAGTACAGCAAAAGTGTGTTCACGTAATTATGATACATACAGCTTCTGATAGATCCCAACACTGTACTATAACAAGCTGGACTGGTCACACAATAATAGGGAAACTCGCAGAGTGTGGTCACTGTGTTAAAATGTGACACAGCCCCAGGAGCTGAATTCCCTTGGGGAATCTGGCCCACAAAAAAACAATAAATGCAGTGAAGCACTAGGGCTCTTCCCAATACTCATGTCTAGTGGCTGTTGGGGTAGCATGGTGGCTTAGTGGTTAGCCCTTCTGCCTCACAGCACTGGGGTCATGAGTTATTATTATTATTATTATTATCATCCTATATTTGTTAGGCGCCACAAGGTTTCCGCAGCGCCGTACACAGTACAAACAGTACACTATACGAGGTGAAACAGTACAAAACAATAAACAAAAATACCAATACTTCAGAAACTCCAGGCTGGCTAATGCAATAAACACGGAGCAGAAGAACAGGTAGGGAGACAGGAGGGAAGAGGGCTCTGCTCATGTGAGCTTACATCCTAAGGGAGGGAAAACAGAACAGGCACAGGGGGAGCAAGGGGGGAGAGTAAGTGGAGGAGATGAAGGGGTTATGTGGATGGTTGGTAGGCTTTAAGGAAGAGGTGGGTTTTCAGCGCACGTTTGAAGGAGCACAGAGTAGAAGAGGCAGATGGAACGAGGGAGGTCATTCCAGTGAAGGGGGGCAGCACGGGAAAAGTCTTGGATTCTGGAGTGGGAAGAGGTGATAAAAGTGAAGGCGAGGCGACGATCATTGGCTGAGCACATGGAGCGGGCAGGAGTGTGAATGGAGAGGAAGTTAGAGATGTAGGGGGCAGTAGAGTGGGAAAGAGCCTTGTAAGTGGTGGTGAGGAGTTTGAATAGGATTCTGTAGGGGAAGGGAAGCCAGTGTAAGGCGAGGCAGAGGAGGAGCGGCGTGAGGGGAAAATGAGTCTTGCGGCCGCATTGAGTATAGAGCGGAGGGGGGAGAGACGGGAGTGGGGGAGGCCGCTGAGGAGGAGGTTGCAGTAATCCAGGCGGGAGATGATGAGTGCGTGGATGATAGTTTTGGTGGCATCCTGAGAAAGAAAGGGACGGATGCGGGCGATGTTGCGTAATTGGAAGCGACAGGCTTGGGCAAAGGAATAAATGTGGGGGCAAAAGAGAGAGAGGAGTCGAGGGTGACACCCAGGCAACGGAGTTGGGTGACAGAGGAGATGGTGGTGTTGTTGACAACAATAGAGAGGTCATGGTGGGATGGGAGTCTGGATGGAGGAAAGACAAGGAGTTCCGTTTCAGAAATATTGATTTTGAGAAGACGCGTGGACATTCAGGAGGAGATGGCGGAGAGGCAGTCAGATACACGAGAGAGGAGGGTGGAAGAAAGATCAGGAAGAAGAGATGTAGAGTTGAATGTCGCCAGCATAAAGTTGATACTGAAGACCGTAGGAGGAGATGAGAGCACCAAGGGAGAAGGTATAGAGCGAAAAGAGTAGATGGCCGAGAACAGAGCCCTGCAGGACTCCTACAGGGAGAGGGTAGGGGGAGGAGGAAGAGCCGGACGTAGATACAGAGAAGGAGCGGTTAGCAAGGTATGAGTTCAATTCTTATCTGTGTGGAGTTTGCATGTTCTCCCCGTGTTGGCGTGGATTTTCTCCAGGCTCTTTGGTTTCTTTCCACACTCCAAAAACATACTAGTAGGCTAATTGGCTTCTGTCAAATTGACCCCAGTGTCTCTCTTTCTCTCTCTCTCTCTCTCTCTCTCTGTCTGTGTGTATTTTGGGGAATTTAGACTGTTAGCTCCTATGGGGCAAGGACTGATGTAAGTTCTCTGTACAGCGCTGTAGAATTAGTGTTGTTATATAAATAGCTATTGATGAAAGGAAGAAAGCAGCATTTTTTTATTTGGCACTACTAATCCCAGCAACCCCCATCAGTCATAAATTGCTTGGGTATGTTGGCACTTGTAGAAGGACAAGTACCAGCATACCCATAGCTGCCAGAGTATAGTTGTGTCTTCAGAACTACAAGCGCCAGCATGCCCTTGCATCCAGAACCCGCTGGGAACTGTAGATGCCCCAGAAAAAAATATTGTTTAAAAAATACACAAACACTATGAAAAGGTGTTTTCTTTAAATAAATACTCCCTGCCCCCCTCTTTTACCAATGTGTTATGATTTGATGGTGACGGTCTACCAGCTTTTATCTCTTAGGGACAGAAAAACAGAAACCTATACACAACGTGTACTGCTCCTTGCGGAGAGTTGTGGAGATTGATAGGCATCAAATTACATTTGTTCGTGGTTTTGCAAAACTAGGGTGTACCTGTTCCATACTTGTCAAGGAAAGCCATCGCCTCGCCCAGCTTCTCTTATCAGCTTCTGCTAACTTCTGCTAACTTCTCCCTTCCCCCCGTTATCTTCCCCTGCAAAGCTGCGGGGTTAGTTGGAAATCTTAGCAGTGCAGTGAAGGCTCACTGCACCGTCACAGGGGAGATTGCTCTGCGCCTTGATCCTTTCTCGCTTCGTAAATGACTTCTGCTGCCTCTCCCACTACACCAATGCCCCCAAACTACTCTGTTCTGCTTATTTCCTTTCGTGTATAGCAAACACGTACATATACATCTGCAACAAACACCTTGGGCCAAGTACAGAATATTTATTAAGTTACTGTTATATTAACCACCCACAATAAAATTGTATCACTTATCAATTTAATATTATGGCTATCATCACTGAGTTAATTATGATATAGGATGTAGAATGTCCAATATCTGAATACCGCTGCAAGGGATAGTGTGTTCCTAGGCCGTTACATGTATGACCATCGCAAATGATGAACTCTAAGAGATAATACATCCAACCTTATGACCAATATATATGATATTATTAGAGTTCTGACAATTACAGCATATTTATATCTTTATATCATGTTATCACTTAAATAATTTGTCACGATCTGCCTGCAGCTTACTGCTTTGCCTGGCAGCTCCTAACCTGGACTATCAGGCTTTACTATTTGTGTTTATTTTATGTGTTAGCAGCAGTACCTCTGATCACCAGAGGTGCTGCTATTGTGCCTGTTCCTAGTTCCTTAGGAGTTAACACTGTCTCACTCATTATTCCATGCACCTGGGTGTGTTCCATATATACCTGTCATTCCCAGCACACATTGCTGGTTATTGTTGTCATATCCTGTTGTTACACCCTGTGGATTCTTCCTCCTGCTTGCTCCTGTTATTATGCTGCATTGGGATCTCAACATTCATTCTGCTGACCTGTTTTCATCTGTGAACCTGGTACTTCCCTGTGCATCTCCCTGTTCTTGCTGCCTGGAATCTTTCCACACCTCCTGTTTACCTGCAACTGTGTATACCTGGTCATTTCTACAAGACCATACTACATCATCTGTTCAGTCTCTTCAGCAATAAACTTGTATGTTTTTCACCATTATTCATGGCTCCTTAGCTGTATTTCTATATTGATCCGTGACATAATTGTAACCCAGAGGTGAGCAATCTGTTTATGGAGTCTCCTGAGTATCAGATATAAAATACATTCTTTTGTCAACCACCCATTTTGGGGTCTCAGAACACCCACTGACTTAATAGTGCACCATAATGTGCAATTTAGTCTAATGAATGCTGATATACAAGTTGGTAATGTGGGTTGCAGCACATTTAAGCAGTTTAATCAATATTCTTAACAAGACGTTATAGAATATGAGTAGGTACATCCAATTACATTCAGCATACAGGATAAGACAAGTGGCAGTGTATAGTTGTCTATACATTCAGAATAAGCAGAGACAATAAGAATTACATCCAGCAGGATAAGATAAATCGCAGTGTACAGTAGTCTATACATTCAGAATAAGAACAGACAATGAGAATTACATCCAGCATACAGGATAAGACCAGTGGCAGTGTACAGTGTACAGTAGTCTATACATTCAGAATAAGAACAGACAATGAGAATTACATCCAGCATACAGGATAAGACAAGTGGCAGTGTACACTGGTTTACATGCAGTGGTTATACAAGCAGGATACAGGATAAGACAAATGGCAGTGCACATACAATGAGAATTACATCCAGCATACAGGATAAGACCAGTGGCAGTGTACAGTGGTATATATATTCAGAATAAGAACAGACACTGAGAATAACATCCAGCATACAGGATAAGACCAGTGGCAGTGTACAGTGGTATATATATTCAGAATAAGAACAGACACTGAGAATAACATCCAGCATACAGGATAAGACCAGTGGCAGTGTATAGTTTGCTATACATTCTGACCTAAATTAGATTGAAATGAACATTAGTTTAGGAGAAAAATGGAAAAGATGAACTTAATGTAGGTGATCAGTGGTGTAACATACAGATAAAGCTGTGTGGCTGCCAGAGGCCCCCTCTCTGCACTTCTAAGCATAAGTCTGGGCTGATGTGTGCACATTGGGCTTTCAGTTCTAGAACATTAGCAGTTATTTACACCTCATTGTTCCTTCTTTGTTTTGCTCTTATGCTTGGGAAGCACGGTGGCTCAGTGGTTAGCACTTCTGCCTCACAGCGCTGGGGTCATGAGTTCAATTCCCGACCATGGCCTTATTTGTGTGGAGTTTGTATGTTCTCCCCGTGTTTGCGTGGGTTTGTTCCAGGTGCTCCGGTTTCCTCCCACACTCCAAAAAAAAACATACTAGTAGGTTAATTGGCTGCTATCAAAATTGACCATAGTCTCTCTCTCTCTCTCTCTCTCTCTCTCTGTGTATGTTAGGGAATTTAGACTGTAAGCTCCAATGGGGCAGGGACTGATGTGAATGAGTTCTCTGTACAGCGCTGCAAAATCAGTGGCGCTATATAAAATAAATGATGATGATGAAGGTCACATAGACATAGTACAGTGATCTATGATTCCTATGCTTACAGAAAAAGTCTCCATTCTATAATTGTACACTGGACCTTAAGCCCCCTAAGATAGAACCACTCTCATCCTCTCCCTCACAAAAAATATCCCCTCCAGGCACCACAGTCACTGGTTACTGTAGGGAGAGTGCACTGATCACTTGAGCATCCTCCTGCAGTTGCTGCTACTCATATTGCTGCTAGCACGGGTAGAGTTACCAGGAAAGAGAAGTTACTTCAACGTTTTACACTGTGGTCCGATAGCATGGTGACAGGGTAGGGGCTGGCATAGTGTGAGTTGGAGCAGACTTGACACCTCTCTAACTGACATGCCACATAACAGGAACTATGCTTCTAAAAAAAAAGGACCACACACCGTAAACGGCAAAATGTGGTTTCCATACAATTATCGTACCATAATTTATATTAATATTGTTTGACAAATTAGTGTTTTGAAAATGATATTAAATATGAACAAGTATAATATCTATTTTTCAACTAATGATCTATATACTCCCGGCCCCCTTTATAAAACATTATGAAAACACACTTTTTTTTTTTTATAATACCGAACAGATGTGTAAATAGACCAATTAAGGACATTAACCTTGCTTCAAAACCTGCAAAAACGACAATTTCATATTAGAAAGTTATTTAATTTATTGGCTGTGACCTCATTGAACATGTTAATGACTCGTACTCAAATCGTAATGAACTTGATTGCTTCTCTCTCGTTAAGGATTTTCTTTCTTCCTTCTTAATGCACACTGGCGGTTTAACGGACCATACCCGTCTGTGATTTCAAAAATAAAGAAGTAAAAAAAGTAGGTAATTACCCAAGCTCTTTAATGTCAGGATAATTTGTGATGAAAAGATAGTTGGAAAGCGCTGCTTTTAATTAAGAGAAGGAATATGATATTTACAATAAAATAAATTTGTTGCTTTTTAGTAATAGATAAATTGGAAATAGGACCCTGGTCATCGTATATTGGCATCTAAAGCAATGATAACCCAACTGTGGTCCTGACATCTCATGAGGTCCTGCCGCCTTATGACAACACAATATTGTGGGGCGACAAGTTTTGGGTGTGTTTATGGACATCCAGAAATTAACATCAGCTGGTGATCTGGGGCACAAGAAAAATGTGTTGCACTTTGTGCTGGACTGCGCCCCTGACCTGTCTGCACCCAAAGCAGCTGACTCTTCTGCCGACAGCTTGTAACGACCAAGTACGTAAGTAGTCCGGCAAATAATTCTGCAGACTGAAGTAAACCAGGGGTTAAATGTATCAAGCTGAGAGTTTTCAGGCGGGTTTGAAAAAAGGAGATGTTGCCTATAGCAACCAATAAGATTCTAGCTGTCATTTTGTAGAATGTACTAAATAATTGATAGCTAGAATCTGATTGGTTTTTAAAACCCGCCGGAAAACTCTCAGCTTGATACATTTACCCCCAGATATAGAAAGAGGCTCTAGAGAATTGATGGGGGAAAATTCAATACCCACTGATCCCCAACCAGTGTACTGGGACACATTCATGTGTCACAGAGCTAGGTAGGATGCGGTACAAGAATTTAGGGTTAAAACAAAAAATTATTTAAACACATGCAATTGGGATGATATGTGTAGAACAGTCTCAGTGGAAAGTAAAATCTTAGCTAAGACTTTTAATTTTTTTTCATTATTCCACTTTTATTCAACACATTAAACGCAATGTTTTATATGTGTAAGTAATTTAGTACTGTTACCCCCCCCCCCAAAAAAAAAACCAAATACCACATCCTTCAAATTACAAAGTCTGCAATTTCCTTCACCCCACACTGGCTGATATTAAATAGCTCTTCATTCATGAAGTTACCAAAAGTCCACTTGCTCACTCTCTCCCACCCTTACTTCTGTACTTTGTTCCCAGGTCTTCCCCCTCACCCAACTTTCACCCTCTATAATTCACCCTGAATGCTGCCACTAGACTGATCTACTTTTCCCTTCACTCCTCACTTGCTTCACCACTCTGTAGTTTCCTTCATTGACTCTCATTTGCTCCAGAATTCAATTCAAGTTGCTCACTCACATCTATAAAGCACTCACTAATGGTTCCTCTCCTCCTGGTCAAGAGATAAATGCCAACTCATCCACTCCACTGGGCTTCCGATCAACGACTCACTTCCGCTTTTATAACCTCTTCTAACTTCTCCGGCACTGCTCCCTACCTCTGGAACTTCTTGCCACACTCCACAAAACCCACCTCTTCATGCAAAGTGATAGTGTTGCAATGATCAGTGTTGAGGGTACACTGCAACCTGTCATCTGTAGCTGGTATTACGGTGGATCCACACACATTCCAGTTGTCAGTGCTGACTGCACACTGCCACCTATTGTCTGAGACGGATATTGCAGCGGATCCTCACACAACTGTCCAGCATGGCTTAGAAACCATTGTAATAATTTAAAGATATTTTTATTATATAATGCATTCTTGAAAAATTGGCTGGTATTTTCTCATACTCTTCCCAACCCTTTTGAAGTCCAGTTTGATGCCCAATCCTCACAGTACCTCATGTAGTCAAGTTCCACAAATCAAGCGATACCGTGTTGAGTATAACCTATATGTTTGAAATCAGCCCCTTCTGACACTATACACATAATTCCTGAAAATCAGTCTGATCTAGAAATATGTGTGTGCCAATCACTGTACAAAATACCTTATCTGAATGTACATAATAAGTAGCATGTCAGATATGCAATCCAATCTTTCTCATAATACCAAAATAGAGCAGCAACTTGTGGATAAACTGGCCCTACATCCATAAAATAACATATCTTAGCATCTAGCTAGGGTCTCATAAAGCTTTTGTCCAAGCTTGTGGCCCAGAGTGAGTTGAGGTATAGAGTCCAAGGGCTAGATTTACTAAGCTGCGGGTTTGAAAAAGTGGGGATGTTGCCTATAGCAACCAATCAGATTCTAGCTTTCGTTTATTTAGTACCTTCTACAAAATGACAGCTAGAATCTGATTGGTTGCTATAGGCAACATCTCCACTTTTTCAAACCCGCAGCTTAGTAAATCTAGCCCCAAAAGTCTGAAGAAAATGTAAAAACTGTAAAAGTTAACTGTCTGTGGCATAGCGCTATCTACAGCTTGTCAATATCAACCCATCTTGTATAAGAGTATGGTGTGGACTCTGTGACCTTCTAGTTAATAATACTGATTTAGAGACCCTTGGACCTGACTTATCAAGGAGCGCAAATGACGATTTTGTGAGTATAATCACCAAATTTGATCTCTGCTTGCCCAAAACCGGAGTATACACAACTAATGAATGTTGAATTCATCTTCAAACGCAAAAACACTTACTACAGTTTATGATTTCTATGAGGGAACTGGGACGGGAAGGGGCGTACGTCCCTAGGTAGTTGATGTACAGTAAGGGTGTGCCAAACTTGAGCGCACACAGCCGCGTCTGATTCAAGCTTTGGCCATCTTAAAGGTACTTGTTATTTAGCCATATCTCTCGCTCCAGTTACAGGGCTAGTCTAAGTCCTGTGTGTTCTTTTGCGAATTTATATTCCACCTAGATATTGGAGGTATCCTGCAGTGTCTTGTGCAACAGAGCTGAGCACACTTACACCCGAATTCATCAGCACATGTATCTGCAGATTTGCTCCTTGTTGAATTTGGCCCTGCATATGCGTTTGTCTTAAAACAAATGCACGTTGCGCTCAGTATGCGTGCCGTGGTCAATCAGGCCCTCTGCGTTTACTGCCTTTCCAGACGTAGCTCATAAACATGCCTTGTAGTTTTCTCTGTATATGCAAAGGGACCTCCATAGGGAGTGTTCCAGAGCTATTCAATAGACAGAGCAGAATGTTCATCTTGATGGACACTATTCGTCCAAGTAAATAGATAGGATAATCCAGCCACTTTTTTATATCCTTGTTAATTACTATTTAATTGATGAGATAGTGTAGAGAGTGTAAAGTATGATACGTTGGGATGATATTAATCCCCAATTATCCAATCTTATTGTCTCTCTATTCATATGGGAAATTGAGTTTCAATCGCTTTAGTCTATGCAGTTGAATCCTGTATAATACCCATACTCTGATAATGCAAATAAATTGGGATTGGATGTCCCTACTGCTTTGGATTCATGATGTTAATGAGTAAATTCCTAAAATGAATAAAATGGGGAATAACAGATACCATTGTCTTTCTCATCATGTTGGATAATGGTAGAGATCACTATTTGAGGCTGGACCACTGCAGTGGGGGATATGTATAGAGTCTTAGTTAAATGAAGCCTCAAAAACCTAAAAAAGTGACAGTTTCTCATAGAAAAATACAACTTCAGCGGTCAGAATCCTTCGCCGTATTACGGCTCAGGGCCTTACCTGCCCAAACCTGTAACTCCTCTATCAGATGTAAGATAAACCTTGTATTATGCCCTGCTTGAAAATATCTTAAAAAACCCCATCTGTCTTTATGTTTCTTGTGTGGTAGAACAGTACTAGGAATGTTCACTAACCCCCGTGTTTTGATTTTGGTATTGGATCTGTATTAACTTTATGTTTTGGTTTTATTTTTGGCAAAACCGCCCTCATATGTTGGTTTTGGTTTTGGATCTGTATTTGTTTTTAAAAAAATCGCAAAAAATTGCTAAAATAACATAAATTGGCTCTTTTTTTGTTCCTACTTTATTATTAAGCTCAGTAACATTAATTTCCAGTCAATTTTTATCAAGTGACAAGAACACTGCTACCCCTCCTGTTTCTGTGTGAGCAATGGCAATGAGCAATGTCACTGGAGACTGGAGAGTGACAAGAACACTGCTACCCCTCCTGTTTCTGTGTGAGCAATGGCAATGAGCAATGTCACTGGAGACTGGAGAGTGACAAGAACACTGCTACCTCTGTTTCTGTGTGAGCAATGGCGCTGGATCTCCTGGGGAGGGAGGTACTTATGGAATCAAAAACCTGTGAGATCCAACAACGCAACGATGACGTCTTGCCTCGATTCTGATCCGAGGAAGCGGGAAAGTACTGGTCCGGCTCGGCTCGGTACTTGGATGGGTGATGTTCGGGGGGTTCAGTTGTCAGAAAACTGAGCCTAAGTATCTCTAAACAGGACCCAACCTGTTCACAAGGCCTTTTGCAATCTTGCATTGATCCTGTAATGTCTTATAATTTGAGTATGGTAGTCCATCTGAACCTGGTGCTTTATTGTACATTAACGTCTTCTGCCTCAATGACATTGTTGAGCTGTTCCAAAACTTACGTTTAAAATCGAGGTATGTTTGAGCTAGATTTGGCATGCTAGAAAGACCCTGATAGTAGTCCATAAAATTCTGGAATATTTTATCAGGGTATTAAACTAGTTTTCCCGTAGAAACCTTTCATAAGGATTCAATTAGGCAATTTTGTTTTGCAATCTTCATGCCAGCAGAGTATGGGTTTTATTGCCCTTATTGTAGTACTTTACTTTCTGCCACATTAAAGAGTTCTCTATTTTTTTATTGTTAGATTTTTTTTTTATTTTCTTCCTAAGTTCCACTGGGCAAATGCAGAAAGACAATGCATCTCAATTATGTGTTTGTAGAAGATGTACATAGTATTTCCCAGCATTTCAACCTGCTTAGTATAAACTCAATTTGCCTCTTATTTTTTTCATTTACTTGTGACTGCTATAATTTCCCCTTGAACAGAGGCCTTATGGGTCTTACCCAAGGTCAACCGCTGCTTGAAACGTATTCATTGGTGATTCAAGTTGTAATACAACTCTTAAATGTGGGGCTTTCAAGGGTTAGTGGTGGCTGCCGTGTTGCGCTGCCAGTACTGAGATTGTGATGTAGTTGTGGGGTCAGTACAGAGAGTGTGTTTGGGTCACTCCAGCGGCTCCGTGTAGTCTATAAATCACACAGCGAGGTGTAGAGGTTTCAGGCAGGAAATAGGAACAGGCCAAACCAGAGTGTCTAATTTACTGAGGCATCCACATTTGTCACCGTCAAAGAGGGAGCGGGTGAGAAGAGAACAGAGACACTGCAGACAATTATTCTTGTACAGAAGGTTACTGGAAATATCAGTACAATTACTTAGAACCATCATTGAGCACAAAAGCTGTTATTAGCTGTAAAACATCCTCGAAGCGCTGTTCTTTTAATAGGGTCTACAGATTCAGCACATTGCCTCCAATATATTACTGAAGGGGAGGGAAAGGGTTAATGATCAAGTACAAAATGTTATTGGAAACAGAGGCACGGGGCTTTCCAAAACTAATTGAATTTTTTTTTCAAAATCTAAAAGTTGAATTCATTTTCTCAGGATCAGCACTTAAAGGGATTCATAGTGAAAGGTCATCTGGCTGTTCAAACATTAATACGTAATAAAGAATCACCAGCGATCCCCCACCAATGTAATTGTGGTTAAATGCGTTGGCTGCTGCGGCAGGATAAAATAAACACTGCAGACTAAACATATTATACACGTAGAGTTTGTGACCTTTTAAGTATCTGAGCCTTGTGTCTTACAATCCCTTTAGGAACGGACACTATACATTCTTTTAAATCCCTTTCTGTTATTCTACTAATGTCTGCCCTTCTAATGTGGGGTTTCTGGTGTTTGGAGAATAAATGTCAGTGTAAGTAGAACTAAAATAAATATTACAGAATTTGCATTATTTGATACAGTCGGAAATGTTTAAATACCGTAGTAATCGATGCTGGGTTCATACTGAGAACGGCATTGCAATATTACAAGTAAGTGTTAAATTCTCATACCATGAATTTTAACCTGTTACAGCGAGTCAGGGACCTAAATCTACACTGTGCGAGCTTTAAGATGGTTTCACACGGATGCAATTATCGTTCACATCACATGATAAATGACCGTTTGGTAAGATATCACATTAGTGCGTATGCTCCCAGGATCATGTTTTATTGTACCAAAACACATGGCATCTGTTGATTTGGCTTTATAAACTTCCTAAAAATCAAGATCAACGATGGAACGATATTGGGCAAATGTGCAGGTGTGTATTCACTAACGAACAGCAGTGCAGGCAGATATTTGTCAGATATTTGGCAGCACGGTGGCTTAGTGGTTAGCACTTCTGCCTTACAGCACTGGGGTCATGAGTTAAATTCCCGACCATGGCCTCAACTGTGAGGAGTTTGTATGTTCTCCCTGTGTGTGCGTGGGTTTCCTTCGGATGCTCCGGTTTTCTCCCACACTCCACAAACCTACTAGTAGGTTAATTGGCTGCTATCAAATTGACCCTAGTCTTTTTCTCTCTGTCTGTCTGTCTGTCTGTCTGTGTGTGTTAGGGAATTTAGACTGTCAGCTCCAATGGGGCAGGGACTGATGTGAATGAGTTCTCTGTACAGTGCTGCGGAATTAGTGGCGCTATATAAATGATGATGATATTTGTAGAGTATACAGAGTCATAATCTTTTCAGCAGATCTCTATGAGAGACGCAGATCACAGATCTAAAGGTATATTGTGTAGGTGTTGTGTACGCATGATTCTGCATGATGTTAGGGACCTTCAGTCATTGGTAAAATTGTTACAGAAATAGCATCTTAAGTAAAATGCAATAATGTGTACCAAGCTTTACTCCTACGGAACCTTGCTGCTAAAATAATTGTAAGAATATGAACATACAATATTATGTTGCTATATAAATACATGATAATAAAAATAATAATAATAAAAATAAAAATAATAATAATAATAATAAATAGCTAGATAGTACCACATACACTGCATAATTTGAAGGGACATTTTAAATGAATGTGTTTTTTCTATCCCATCTATTTTCTAAGCATCTCTTGAAAACATTTGGAGCAGATGCCCACTTTATTGCTATTAAACTGATTGTCAAATATTTTATTACACTTTCTGCTTCCTTATGGTTTAAATAAATGTCACTTTATCAGCGTCTCTGCACAAAGGGTTAAATTGTCGTGCAGAGATCTGCAATATTATTGCAACAAAGTGAAAAACTAATAGCGGTTCAATTGTAGTGAAAAGGCAAGTTATGGGCATTTTAAAGCTGGGGATACTATTTTCTCAAACTCACTTGATATATGTTCAGTTCATGAGTAGATAGGTTGAAAACTTTAAAGGGGCTCTAACCCTATATTTATTTTTAAATTGTATCTTTGCATTTGTCTAATATATATATATATATATATATATATATATATATATATATATATATATATTTATATTAAGGTATGAGGATAGAAAATATTAATGTTATAGGAAGTATGCTTGCAAAGCTCACTATTTAGTATGGTTCCATTGATCCTTCTCTTCCCTGCTCCCAGTACATCTTATTGAGATACGATAATCCTCTTACAATACAGCAGGAGGATATTGGAGGGGCAAACGCAGGATTTTAGAGGGTGGTTTCCACGCCACACAGCCAGAATACATGAAAGAAACGTGGCTATCATCTGAAACAGTGCTATCCCATCCCCATCCACTTCAAATACACAGCCAATGGTAGCCAACTGTCCTGATTTTGGCTTGGCGATCCCAATTTTATGCAACTGTCCCGCTCAGTCTTTGTCCTAATTGCAAGGATAGTTGGGATGCAAGTCCTGCTCACATGGCACTGCTTATTAGGGGCAAGCTGTTTGCATCTAACAGTAATGCATGCAGCTTGTCCTTAATGAACATTTACAGTTGGGACAAAGTTCTGACTGAGCAAGACAGTCACATAAAATTGGGACAGCCCCACCAGAATCAGGACAGTTGGCAGAACCTGCTGCTCTCTCCTACTTGTTCTTGAAGCTTTCTCTACACACTGCTGCTCCTGTTTTAAGCTCCGTTGCTGCTTGTCTGGATCTTGGAATGTTGGGGTTCAACGGATATGAATATTTACATGAAATACCGAAAGTCTAGCAATGAGTGATCACTCTAGGCTGCCTTTACCCCAACCAGCCTCAGTGTTAAATCAATAGAGCCCATGTTAATTTATTTTCAAATAGGATTTTATTAAGAATTTTTACAATAGCACCCACGTTTAATAATTAAGCCTCCCTATCTGAAACCAGCCCCAGTAGCATTCACATTTAATAAATTAATAGTACACACATAATAATAAATACACCTATTTCCCCCCTAAAAACCCAATATTAAATAATTAGTATCCACATTTAATAAATAGACCTTCTTCTCTCCAAAACTCAGCCCAACATTCAATTAATAGCCCCCAAAGCACCTCGCCATTAATTAAATAATGTCATCGCCCCACCTTAAATTAATAGTTAGTTAACACACTATTAAATTAAACAGTTGCCACCATCAAATAAATTGTCCCCACCAATAAATTAATATTTCCTACTCACTATTAAATGATTTGCACTCACCCTCTCCATTAAATGAATACCCAGCCTTCACCCACATTACAGTAAGTGCCCCTCCCCCCCCCCACACACACACACACACTTACCTTTTTTTTTTTTTTTTACTTTTTATTAGAAACATCTTTTTTCAATAGAAAAGGCATTACAGAATCCCGAGAGGTTAATCAGTAATAGATAACACGTGTTTACATACAACAGGACACTTAAACACTCTCATTGTTCTCTCCTACTCGGGAGATAATTGTATATTTATCTAATACAGTAAAGATGTTGTTTTAACATTTCAAAACTGTAGGGTATAGAGGGGGGGGGGTGTATACAGGGACCAGAGGGTGGGATGGGAGGGGGGGTAAATGATTCATGCATCAATTAAGACAAAAAATGTGCTTGCTTAGGAATATTTTTCCAAGCTTAGATTCCACTAGAACTGGAGTGGAGTTTGATTGTGATATATGGCCCATGAGGACCAGATTTTGTAGAAGGAGACGGAGGAGCCCCTCAGCACACTAGTAATGTGTTCCATCTGGTAAGTATGCTAGATCCGACTGCAGACCATCTGAAATGTTGGTGGTGTGGAGTTTTTCCAAGAGGCCACTATCTGACATGTGGCAGCACTGATTATATGCCTGAAGAGCTTGTGCTCAGATTTGGTGAGGTCTGGGAGGGGCAGCGGTAGTAAAATGTGCTTAGTGTCAGGTGGTATGTGAGCATTTAGGATTGCTGAGGCTAATGCAAGAACTGCTGCCCAGTATGGGCGAATCCCGGGACAGTCCAACCATATATGCATGAATGTTCCCGTCTGACCACAGTTTCTCCAACAATCAGCGCTGGTCTGTGGATATATTTTTTGTAATCTCGAGGGGACATAATACCATCTATGCAGCAATTTGTTAGCATTTTCTTTAATGCGGACCTTTATAGAACAGTGAGCCGTACCATCAAATACATCCGACCATTCTTCCTCATCCAGTACAGTCCCCAGGTCAGCCTTCCACTGCGTCTGAAAGCGATCCTTAACAGGTGGAGTGGCAGGAAGTAAAGTATTATATAGAATAGAAATGACACCTTTGGAGGTTGGGCCCGAAAGACATAGATTCTCAAATGTGGTGGGTGGTCTGGAAGAGAGTTGAGCTTTGACTGTTTGGTGGTAGTGCCTAACCTGAAGATACTGATGGAACTGCCTCAGAACAAAGCCACACTGTTCCACTAACTCCGAGAATTGTGGAAATAGTGCTGTCCTGGTTATATGATTGAGTAACAGCAGTTTGTCTTTACCTGCCCATTTCGTATACATAGAGCGAGATAAGCGGGGCGTAAAGGCTGGGTTAGACCATAAGGGTACTAGAATCGAAGCAGTAGGAGAGGGGGAAGCTAAGCGATTGCATCTAGACCAAATTGATAGAGATAGGGCCAGGACTGGTTGGGCTCGGAGAGAGACCGGGCGCTGTGTGGCTGGTAGCCTTAGCACAGAGCAGATTGGTGAGCCACCCAGTATGTCCGACTCTATGTCCACCCATATCCTAGTTCCAGGGGGAGAATGCCATTGTACACACTGAGCCAGCCTTGCAGCGTAATAGTAATTGCGGATGCTAGGGAATCCAAGACCACCCGCCGCGGGAGCGCGCTGTAGAATGCGAGCAGATATCCTGGGTCTCTTGTTGTCGACCATATAAACTGCATTATTAAGGTTTGTAACATTTTCAGGATAGAGGGGGGGACCCTGATAGGGAGAGTGTGGAAAAAGGTATAATAACCTTGGGAGCAAGTTCATTTTCACAGACCTTATCCTTCCCACCCAGGATATCATGAGTTTGTCCCATGTTTTTAGGTCTTTTTTTATACAGGCTATGAGGGGGGGTAATTAGCTTGGTAGATATTTTCCACCTTTCTGGTAAGGGCTATGCCCAAGTATCTTATGTGTTCGAAATTCCAGTGAAAGGGAAAATTTAATTCTAGGAGTTGCTTTAACTAAGGGGGAATATGGAGATCAAGGATATCTGTTTTGTCTGTGTTTATCTTAAAGTTTGATATTGTGGAAAATATTTCAAGCTCTTGAAATAGGTTGAGGAGAGAGGTTAGAGGGTTAGTTAGGGTAAGGAGAATATCGTCCGCATAGAGGGCAATCTTATGGGTACTGGAAGGTAGTTGTATCCCCATTATATTAGGATTTATATGAATTATTGTAGCTAGGGGTTCTATCACCAAGGCAAATAGAAGGGGAGATAGGGGACACCCTTGTCGGGTTCTGTTTCGGATAATAAACGATGGAGAGGAGCCTCCGTTCACCTGGACCGAGGTCGATGGGTTATGGTACAGGGCTGACACCCCTTTAAGGAAGCGTTCTTGGAAGCTATACGCAGTTAAAGCCTGCTTCATGAAGGGCCAGCCAATGTTGTCAAATGCCTTCTCAGCGTCAAGTGACATGAGGAGAGAGGGTTGTTTGTTATCATTAATATTTTGGATAAGATCTATGATCCGCCTAGTATTGTCCACAGCCTTTCTACCCGGAACAAACTCAACTTGATCTGGGTGAATTAGCCCGGGGAGCACAGAATTAACCCCATTTGCGAGAATTTTAACATATATCTTAAGGTCAACGTTTAGGAGTGATATGGGACCACAGCTGCTGCAAAGGGAGGGGTCCTTACCCTCTTTTGGGATCACTGATATCCGGGATCGGGTCATCGCCGGGTCAAAGGAGGTTCCATCGAGGATGGCATTAAACCATGTGGTTACACTTACCTTTTTCTATTCTACTCTGTACATTTCAGAAGCAAACTCTTCTTTTGGGGGAACAGGAAGGGAAGAGACATACAGTGGTGAGGGGTCGGAACAGATCTCAAGATCCACACGCGGCAGTATAGAGGTTGGTCCCTTTGGCTGGGACTTATTGACATGAGGGTCTGTATAGGTGAGCGCCTGCATTGGGGCAGTGTATGGAATCTTGATGGAACAATCAAGTCTATATCAGTCCAACATGAAGAAGGCAAGACACAACTGCCTGATTTACGCATATCCTGCACAGTGAGAGGGAAAGCTATAGTATACATTGTCGCAGAATTCACAAGGACGATTTGAACTCTTTGCAGTCTGCTTGATTTGACTCCACCTACCACATAGGCATGGAGTCTAACGAGATGAAGTTTTTGCACCTGGGACCCCCACAAGGAGGTTTGGACTATGCTGATTCATCCCTCCTGAGAAGCAGACAGAACAGGATACCAGGATCTGTTGAATAGGAATGGATACTCAATACCAGGATACCAGGATTAGCTGAGAAGCAAGTAGTGCTGGATACCAGGATCAATACACTAGGAACTAATTAATGAATAGTCATGAATACAGAATACCAGGATACCAATAAACATGGATAAAGGATACCAGGATTAGCTGAGAAGCTGGTGGACCTGTCAGCAGGAAGAGGAGGCCTGACAGGAGGAGACCAGGCCTACGCACCAGACCCCGTTAAGTGAGACGGAGGGTCCGGTGTGTGACATGCATTCTTCTATTCCTGAATGGAGGGCGCTGGACACAAAAGGAAATAAAGACGTAAAGAAGTAAAGTAAAATATGAACTTACAATGAAGTAGGTCTTGCCCTCTCATGCAGAGCTTCTCAGGTTGCTCTCCACAACTCCAATAGCAATATGTCTGAACTGATTAGGAGTGTGGTGTCAAAGCATAACATTCTACATGGTATGGGAACACATGTATCAGTGTGTGGAAGATATCATCTTACATAGCACGTGACACACATAATTTAAATCAATTAACAATGCCATACATAGAAAACAACGTATGAGTATGATTTTTTATTTCTGGATAAACCAAATGTCCTTATTTTTCACCATTTACCAAAACTTCCTAAAAATCTTAGTAATCCTCCAGGTAGAAGATAGAGAAAGTAGGCTCCAGATAGTGTAGTAAATAATGTGAATTTGGAGAGATATGGTGTAAAATTAAATGCATGCCAAAATCAAGATAGTGACAGGTTTATCTGATATTACTCATGAGGTCATCAGCGTTTGTTACTTTCGGTTGAGAGCAATTCTTTGTAATGCAGAGAACATAAACAAAAAGCAACCATATAGTGTATTAATCTTTTATATAGTTTTAATATATAATATTCAAGTCAAATAAAAGTCAGTCAGCTACATGTACATCAGTTGGGCAGTTACACCCACGTCAGTCAGTTACACAATGTCAGTCAGCCAGTTACACGAACATCAGTGTCAGTTACACAAATGTCAGTCATTTGTACCCACATCAGTCAGTCAGTTACATACACGTCACCTACACACACACACACATCAATTAGTCAGTCAGTCTCATGCCCGGCAGTCAGTCAGCCTCACGCACTTCAGTCAGTCAGTTACACAAACATCAATCAGTCAGTTAAAAACACGTCAGTCAGTCAGTTACATGCACGTCAGTCAGGCAGCCTGTTACATACACATTGCTGTCTTTCTTCTCTCTCCCTGATCCTCTTCCTAATACCCCTGCACCCTTCACCCACTCATTTGCCAGTCCATCCTCACCCCTTTTATACCTCCTCTCCCTACTGCCTTAGTCTTTCACCATGTCTCCTTGCTCCTGTCCAACACCCATCCTCATCCCCTACCCTCATCTCTGTCCCAGATCCAGCCCATCTCCACGCACCAGCAACCCCACCATTGTCATCCATATCTCCCCACTTCCCTCTCTCCCTTTCTCCTGTGATCTCTGGAATTTCCAGATTGATCTGCAACAAACTGCCCTCTATCCATGACCTCTTCATCTTCAACTCATTAACATACTTGCCATAACAGAAACCAGTCTTTCTTCCACTGATACTTCTTCTCCCCTCTATGTGGGTCTCTCTTTCACCCACTCTGTCAGACCGTCCAGGGGGTGGGGTGGACATCTTCCTATCCCCCAATAGTAACCTTTGTGTTATCTCCCCTAAGCCCTGCCTTTCCTTCTCCTCCTATGAAGTCCACTCTATCCGTCTCTACTACCCCATCCATCTCCTTGTTTCCGTTGTCTACCACCCCCTTGGTCCCACTTCACAATTTATTGATAATTTTGTTGCCTGACTTCCCCATTACCTCCCCTCAGACCTCCCCTCCATCATCCTAGGTGACTTTAACATGCACATCGACAACCCAACAGACCCAACGTTCTTGAATCAAACTTCTTGCCCCTTCTACCTCCTTTGGCCTTTCACAGTGGACCTCTACTCCACCCACTGTCTCAGTTACTCATTTGTCCTCTCCCATCAATGTGCTCTTTTCGACTCCTCTAATTCTCCACCATCTCCTCTCCTTCACTCTTTCCTCATCTCCTGCACACTGTACCCCTCCCCACACCCAAATCTACCCTTTCTAATGCTATTGAACCTGCTATTTTCCCACTTCACTTGAAACTTTCCTCTCCCCTCTACCCACCCTGACCAACCTCACCCAAGCGGCCTCCCTCTACAACTACACCCTCACCACCGCTTTTGACTTTGCTGCCCCTGCTTTACCCGGTTCCTTCAAAAATGCATACTTACTGCCAAATGCCACTGGAGGGGAAATCTCATTACTTTTCAGACTCCCTTCATTTCAAGTTCATCCTCTCATCCTACAGTTCCACCCTCTCCCTCAAAAAAATCATTCTTCAGGTATCTCATCTCTTCACAGTGCTCCAATCCCACCACCTTTTTGCCACTTTCAACACACTCCTTTGCCCCCCTCCTCCCATCCAATCCTCCCTTACTGCCACTGACTTTGCTTCATTTTTCACTTCCAGACTTGAGTGTATCAAACACAAAATCTCATCCTCCCATCACTCTTCTGCCACCCCTACCACTCCGCACTCCTCTCCCTTCAGCCACCTTCTCTAGTGCTCCTTCTGCCTCATCAATTGGTGACAAAGTCCATTCTCTTATATTATCCTCTCCAGGTCGGATTAACAATTGGCCTGATGGGGCTGCAGCCCCAGGCCTCTCCACAGAAATAGTCTAAGGCCAGCCACAAGGAAAAAATTAACTTTTTTGTGTGTGGGCACCTGGCGTGGGAAGGGGGGTGATGAGCAGTGCGGGGTGGTGATGTGGACCGCTAGTGACTTTCCTGGTTGCCAGGGGGAGATCCCATCATTGGAGAGCAACAGGTAACTAATTGCGAAGCTGCCTGTTGCTGAGTGGGGTGGAGGCTGCATTAACAGAGGCTGTGTGACTCGTGTTGTACTAACTTGCACGAAGCGGCGCTCAACTAAACAGGTAGGAACAAATTATTTTTAACAGGGGTTGTGTGACAACAGGCCCAACAGGGGATATGTGACAACAGAACTTATATGACAACAAGGGATATGTAAAAATATAATATGCATGTGTGAATGGTCTGTGTGTATTAGCATAGTGATCTCTATGCACACTTAAAGAAAAAATAGTTACATATAACAAATCTTATACATTCATTTGAGGTGACCAACAGCTGAAAATCACGTTCTCACACATTAACTGCACAGTTTGTTTGTTTTAATAAAAATCATCTTTTGCTCTCTGTAGTCGATGGAGGTCTCATGGCTGCCATCTGTATTGTGTGATGTCAAAAGGTTGCCCTCTGAATTGTGTGGTAGTCACAAGGTTGCCCTCTGCATTGTGTGGTGGTCACAAGGGTGCTATGTATTGTGTGGCGGATATAAGGGTGCTATGTATTGTGTGGCGGTCACAAGGGGGCTGAGCATTGTGTGGCGGTCCCAAGGGTGCTGTGTATTATGCGGCAGTCACAAGAGTGCTGTGTATTGTGTGGCAGTCACAAGGGTGCTGTGTGGTCTTTTGCTGCTGTTGCATATCCTCTTTAAGTTTGGATGTGTTGTGCATTCAGAAATGTTCTTATGCACACCACCCATAGTTTATTGAGTTACTGTCGTCTTCCTGTCAACTTGAACCAGGCTGGCGATTCTCTTCTGACGTCTTTCATTAACAAGGCGTTTCAACCCACAGAACTGCTCTTGTTTTGAGCACCATTGTCACGGGCACTAGGAGTTCTGCCCAGGATTCACCAGTTGATAATGCTTACCAGAGGGGCGGGGTTTACACAGCGGTCCTCTGGCAGTAGGGTGAATAGTAGGAACGTATATAACAGCAGATGGAGAGAGAATGCCAATGGAATAGATGAGAGTCAGTGACTTGCAGCTATACTGGTAGGAGAGTCAGCGACTTGCAGCTGTACTGGTAGGAGAGTAGAGTGGATGTGAACAGGTGAAGGAAGGTAACGGGAGAGTCAGTGGTCTGCGGATAGCAAGTTGTACCACTGCTGTGAAAGGAAGACTTGTCCAGGTGCAGGTAGGTAGCGGGAGAGTCAGTGGTCTGCATATAGCAAGTTGTACCACTGCTGTGATGAGGTGAGGACTTGTCCAGGTGCAGATAAGTGGAGGAATGATAAGAGTCTATAACTGTATAAATACAATTGGAGAGCAGAGGAGCTAGTCCATAACAGATATGCAGCATCACAGCTAATAGTCTATAGCGGGTATGTATACCGCTGCTGAGTAGAGAGGCTTGTCCAAAGCGGATATGCAGGATAACAACTGATAGTCAATAACAAGTATGCATATACGTGGTCCTTTCTATTGTTGTCAACAACACCGCCATCACCTCTGTCACCCAACTCCGCTGCCTGGGGGTCACCCTCGACTCCTCTCTCTCTTTTGCCCCCCACATTCATTCCCTTGCCCAAGCCTGTTGCTTCCAACTACGCAACATCGCCCGCATCCGTCCCTTTCTCTCTCAGGATGCCACCAAGACCATCATACACGCACTCATCATCTCCCGTCTGGATTACTACAACCTCCTCCTCACCGGCCTCCCCCACTCCCATCTCTCCCCCCTCCGCTCTGTACTCAATGCGGCCGCCAGACTCAGCTTCCTCTCACGCCGCTCCTCATCTGCCTCCCCTCTCTGCCTCGGCTTACACTGGCTTCCCTTCCCCTACAGAATCCTTTTCAAGCTCCTCACCACCACCTACAAGGCTCTATCCCACTCTACTGCCCCCTACATCTCTAACCTCCTCTCCACTCACACTCCCGCCCACTCTCTGCTCTCAGCCAATGATCGCCGCCTCTCCTCCACTGTTATCACCTCTTCTCACGCCAGAATCCAAGACTTTTCCCGCGCAGCCCCCCTTCACTGGAATGACCTCCCTCGTTCCATCCGCCTCTCTCCTTCTTTGTGCTCATTCAAACGTGCACTGAAAACCCACCTCTTCCTTAAAGCCTACCAACCACCAGCATAACCCCTTCTTCTCCTCCACCTGTGCTCTCCCTCGCCTCATCTGACTCCCTTTGTGCCTGTTCTTTTTTCCCTCCCTTAGGATGAAGCTCACATGAGCAGGGCCCTCTTCCCTCCTGTCTCCCTACCTGTTCTTCTGCTCTGTGTTTATTGCTTTACTTGCCTGGAGTTCTGAAGTACTGGTATTTTGTTTATTGTTTTGTACTGTTTCACCCTGTATAGTGTACTGTTTGTATGGTATATGGCGCTGCGGAAATCTTGTGGCGCCTAACAAATAAAAGATAATAATAATAATAATATCGCTGCTGAGTAGAGAAGCTTGTTCAAACAGATATGCAGCGTAACGGCTAATAGTCTATAGCAGGTATGGATACCGCTGCTGAGTAGAGAAGCTTGTCCAAAGCGGACATGCAGGATAACAGCTGATAGTCAATAACAAATATGCATACCGCTGCTGAGTAGAGAAGCTTGTCCAACGAGGATATGCAGGCACAGCAGGAGAGCTGAGAGACTGTAGCGGGTATGGGAACCGCAGGTGAGCAGAGCAGGTAATCCAGCAGACAGCTGAAGACACGAGCAGGACACAGGAGTCAGTAGCGGGTATGGGAACCGCCGATGAGCAGAGCAGGTAATCCAGCAGGAAACTGAAGATACGAGCAGGACACAGGGGTCAGTAGTGGGTATGGGAACCGCCGATGAGCAGAGCAGGTAATCCAGCAGGTAACTGAAGATCCGAGCAGGACACAGGAGACACCTTCAGAGACTCACAGGGAATGAGACTCAAGATCAGGCAACGATACTTTGGCCACAGGTGCCTTAAATAGGGAGAGGTGATTGATCCACCAATTAGGTTAAAAGCAAGGTCATAAGAGTTCATGGATGCTGCGCATGCGCAGTCCATCAAGATGGCGGACGGCTGCGGCTCAGGACAGGCGCCGGCAGGAAGGATAGAGAACCTCGCACCAGCGCAGAGGCACTCACGGTCCGGTGAGTGACAACCATTCTCTCTAAAAATTCCAATAGATCAGCAGTTTCTGAGGTACTGAAACAACCCGTATGACACCAACAATCATTCCACAGGAAAAGTCACTGAGATCACAATTCTTCTCTATTCTGGTGTTTGGTCTGAATTACAATTGTTATTTTTGACCATGTCTGCCAGAGATGGACTGGCAAATTTGAGCCTGGGGGCAAGACTCGACTCATCAGCCTATTAAAAACATTTTAAAGGTAAAACATGCAGGTGGCCAAGTGACCCAGGTCAAGGTAGCCCAATAGAGGAACGGCCCGGGGAGCAGATGCCCCCCCCTTGCAGTTGGGACAGTTGGGACGTATTTCCACTTTTCACTTTACATACATGCTGTGTGAACCAGTTAGTGGTGCACTCTTTATATAAGGGAAGATGGAAGAGAGATTTAGGTGGTTGGAGGGAGGTGCAAGCTTTGCCCTCCATGGTGCTGACCACGCCCACACACAGCAGACCACACCCACACATCACTGGCCACACCTCTGGTGGACTGTTGCGTCTCACAATAGGCCCATTATAATTTTCAGCCCTAGGCCCATGTGGCCCTTAATCTGCCTCTGCCTTTGTTGATGAATACGGGTCTAGGTCAACTCTGCCATAACAGGCAATACAGTGCAGGATACCTTCAATACACTTGTGGAATATCAAGTCACACACAGAAAAAAAAAAACTTCATTTAATGTCACCTGTTATAGCTATTAATGAATGATTAATAATATGATATTATTAATGTCTATTGTACATAAAATGCATTTTTACAGTTGCTCTTGATTGCAAACACATGTTCTAACATGCATATGCGACCATTATTGCTACTTACTGTTACGGCTAGCGGTCTTATCATAAACCAGTAGAACAAGACGTAGAGGTCTACACAGGCGCGGGCTGGGAGATGTCAGCCCGCGGCCGCATCGCGTGTCAGGTGAAAACAGGCTATATTGCATCCAGGGGGCGGGCAGCCGGCCTACCCCCTGGCCCTAATAGCGGTAAGACTGGCTGGCCCCCCGGGCCAGCCCTCCCCTGGGTCTTCACCTCTAGCAGCCGCCTTTCCCGTAGAGCTCGTTATGCTCACAGTAACTCGGATGCCCCCAGGTCTTATACTCAAAGTAGTACAGGTTTATGAACGTACCGTAGAGCAGAGTAGCGGGGTGGAGATTCAGCTGTGGTCAGAAAGATCTTAGGTCCAAAGCAGGTACCGTGGTCAGAATCAGACAAGGTGTCAGGGCTGACAACAAATGAGGAGGATCCAGAAACGAAGCAAAGATCAGGGTAACAGGCAAGAATCAAATCCAATAAACAGGGCCAAGGGTCATACACGAGAAATCCAACAGCAAAACAGGTTCAAAGCACAGGAGCAGGCTAGCACACAGAAACTGAGAACTATAACCGGCAGGGAGGCTAAGCCCTCCCTGGTACAGAGACTGGCCAATAGGAACAAGCCTGGGGTAAATCAGCCTCAGGGGCTGGTTAATTAATGAATAATCTAGTAGTTGCGCACGCGCCAGGCTGCCCTTAATTGGACGTTGCTGCACTCTCTGGCGCGTGGTCTGTTTCTAGGCATGCGCAGAACGATTTTACACAAAATGCGGTACATATTTATGTCAGGGAGCACTGTGTAGAAAACAGACTTACCTGCGCTGGATCGCTGGTCCAGCGATCCAGGTTGACTCGACTACAGGAGGACACTCTACTACACTGAACCAAATAGCCCCTATAAGCACTTTTTCCAATTTCATTCTGCCTGGAACAATGTAAAATCTGTGGTATTTACCCTCTTGTCTAAACTCCCATTTCCCAATAGATTGTAAGCTTGCAAGCAGGGCTTTATCTGTGTGTTAATACCCAGTCTTGTTCTATTCCTCTGTTTGCCCAATTGTGAAGCGCTGCCGAGTATGCGGGCACTATATAAATAAATCTTGTTAATTATAATAATAATTATAAAAAGCTAAGTTGGATTTTATTCTTTATACTGTGTAGTCTTGTAAAACATAAAGCTAGAAGTCGGACAGTTTGCCAACCGATAAATCAGTGTCAGTTATGTTTAAAGTGATGTCAAAGTCATCTTAACAGTAATAATATATAGAGGTAGCCTGCTGTACATTTGCTTCCTTTTATGTGTACTTTGCTGAAACATTTTTATTTATTGGTGATCAATGACCATATTCTACCCATATATTATACAGAGAGACAGGATTTGTTATTAGTAAAATGTCACTCATTGATATAATGGGTTTGAGATGTGTTCAGTAAAGGACACCCACTGTACCATTTACACATTTATGTTTATACAGCATGACACTTTTTGGAAATAATGAGCTTTCTCTACTGATGTTTGCAATCAAGCAAAATGGTGATTTCTTGCATCCCGATTAATAGCAACTGTGACTTTAATATACAATGATGGCAGGTCACTGTGCATCTTCTTTAAAGTTATGTTATCCCGTGCTTCATCATGAGTTTTCCTTTTAACACTTTCAAATCCAGGGGATTCAATCCTTTGCTCTGGTAGAATTATTTCCTGTGCAGGTAGATTCTGTGTTACTGGAGGGTCGTCTGGTCTTTGTGTGTCCCCCAAATCTGTGCACTGCAGGTGTTCAAGGCGATCAGGGCGCATCTCTCCTCCACGTCATCTAGGGAGCCGAGAAGGGACCCAAGTATGTCCGGAGGCTGTTTGTGTCGGCATGTAAGCAGAGAATGTGACCTGATCGTGCTGTTTATGGAACATTATTACAGATAAGTGGAAAAGTTTTTATTTCTGGTACGCATACACCCGTACAAATGTGGATTGGGTGACCTTTAATTTATGCTGAGGGGCTTGTTATTTAGTATACCCTTGTTCTATGCTGTGAAGTATCCATGTTTGATACACATACACCCTTATAACTGCACTTGGGTGATATATTATGGTCTCTGGTTTCCTCATCACTGGTGCTAAAGTCCCACTGTGGATTCGTGTATGATTCCATTTATATTATTGTACTACACTATTGTGCGCCTCCTCCTCCATCTTTTTTCTACAGGTATTTCCATACTACAGCGCTTGGCGAAAGGAGGATTGGCAGCCACCTGTACATGGGGAGTGTACTTTTAAGAAGAATATAGACTTTTATGTTGGACTAAAATTTGAATACTGGCATATGCTTCAAGCCCCATATTTATATCTTGTATTGTGATATATATATATATATATATATATATATATATATACACACACATATACTTATATACAGTCAAGTCCATAAATAGTGGGACATCAACACAATTCTCAGATTTTGGGCTCTATACACCACCACAATGGATTTGAAATGAAACAAACAAGATGTGCTTTAACTGCAGACTTTCAGCTTTAATTTGAGGAAATTTACATCCAAATCAAGTGAACAGTGTAGGAATTACAACTGATTCTATATGTGCCTTCCATATATATATATATATATATATATATATATATATAAACACACGGCAGTTCCTAGCACATCCAGGAAACATTTGCACACAGCAGTTGCAGAAAAGAAAAATGGTGCAAGATGGAATTGTCCTTGGGACCGCCCTCTCTCCCACCCACCGTTATTTTGGATCTTAAAATGGAATCCAAAACTCGCGAGATCCGACAACGTCATGATGACATTTTGCCTCGTTTTCAATTCCGAGGGCGCGCGACAGTACCGAGCGCTCGGTACTCGGATCCCCTAAGTTCGGGTGTGTTCGGGTTTCCGAGTATCGTCACTGTTAAAGTCACTGGAGAATGGAGAGTGACAAGAACACTGCTACCCTTGTTTCTGTGTGAGCAATGGCGCTGGATCTCCTGGGGAGGGAGGTACTTATGGAATCCAAAACCCGCGAGATCCGACAACGCAACAATGACGTTTTGCCTCGATTCAGATCCGAGGACGTGCGAAAGTACCGAGCCGCCTCACGATCCTACTCGGATCCCCTAAGTCCCCTAAGTTAGGTAAATAGATATATTGGAAAAAACTTCAGAGTAAATATAAACAATATTAAAAATATAAATATATAATATAATATATATCAATATTATATATTATATTATATTTATATATCATACATATGTTTTGTGAACACCAATGGCTATCTTCCACAGAACATAAATATAGGTGTGTGGGAAAGGGTTAAATGTCCTCCGAAATGATCATCTGCAGCCAGTGCACCCTACAAATGACATTAACTTGGCACTCTCCGACACTGTATTATCGGACATTTTGGCAGCGAGGGATTAATGTATGGCAGGTCTGACTCTTGAACTAAATGTACAGGTTGCCGGCAGTATCATTAGCAAGAACAGCAGATCCCAAATGGTGAATCAATGACACAATGGCACTACCTCCTGCATCTCTCTGTTTGTGCAGCTAACTACATCAATCTTACATGGTCTCTCCCTCTACCTCTCTGTCATTTTCCTCTTCTAAATGACTTGAGTCAGAATATTACTTTACAAACACAAAAATCTTTACACCTTTCATAAAAAAACGAAATAATCCACGATTGTACTGCTGTAGGGAGACTAAACACCAAATTGACAATGGTTACTTTAAAAATAAATGTAAGATGTATTTATTTCAGGGGTGTTACTAGGTTCCTAAAAATGAAACTGGACCCCAAAACCAAGAACCGTATTCATACCTGATCATACCATAGATACAGTATACTAGTAACACTAGTAAAACAAGGACAGTTCTGTTAATTATAGTTATATATGTGTTGGGACCCTGTAACAGTTTAAGCATCTCAAAAAAGTTGCTATGAATCTAGGTAGTAGACAACCGGGATGGGGGGTGGTGGTGGTGGTGGGTAACATGGTAAAAGCAACTTACTCTTACTCTTGACCAGGGGAGGACTCCTAAATTTTAGCCCGGCGAGCAAGACTCGACATTTTAAAGGAAAAAAAATGCAGGTGGCCAAGGACCCAGCCTAAGGTAGCCCACTATGGGACCGGCCCAGGGGGCTAATGCCCCCCTGCCCCCCAGCCCAGCCTGCCCCTACTCATGACGTCTTCAGTGCCTACAGTCGGCTCTATCTGAGGACTATCATTCACTAGGTAACAGGTGTATGTTAACCTGTTAGGGTCAACCCTGTCCGTCTCAGCCAAGACATGGATTAAGAGCACAGTTGGTATGAGGGAAAAAACAAAAATCATGTGTTTATTATGGGTAAGGAAGAAGGGGGTGAGTGAAGGGAGGTAAACAAAGGTAACTATAAACCTAGGTGTGTGCAGCAAATACAGTCTGAAATATTAGCACGTGGTTCAACAGTTAGAGAGTTGACTATACTTCTAAGTAAATTACTGACTAGTGCACTTCTGTAAGTGTGGAGTGTGGTGCAATAATATGGATTAATTATAAATAGCAGTAACACAAGCAGTGCTAAGAATATAGAGTATTTGGTTGTGGTGTTGCCCTTAAAACTGATAACACAAACCATACATCCCAACTTTTGGTTGCCCCAAATTGGGTAGCATGCCTGTGTCGGTGGGAGTGCCAAGTGCTGCCAAAGAGCTGGTTCCATTAAAAATACTACGTAATGCCTGGTGCATCTGACCATGGTACTTGCACCATTGAAGGGACACGCTTTAGCAACATACATCTCCCAACTGTACTGGAAATTGTGACACAAATCCTGATCTGCAGGACAGAACCCTTAAATGTAGTGGCTACCAATGAGAGGTGCATGTGGCATAGAAGGGGGTTTTTAGGGGAGAGGAAGGGGACTGGCCCTTTGGCAGTGTTGGACATACCCTCAGGGATTGGGGTGCAACCCAACATTATATGACCAAGCCCCATGTACCCTGTGCCAATCCAAACTCCTAGAAGTTGGGCGGTATGCTTCTGGAATCAGTTGGTTGTTACAACAGAGCAAGCTCCCCTTCCATCTTGATGGCATAACTGGATTAAGGGGGGAGCACAGGGGGCACGTGCTCATTTCACTTCCTGTCTGAGCAGCGTGGAGTGATGCAGCAGAGAGCAAGGTAAGTGTGTGTGTGTGTTGACAAGGGGGCTTGTGGCAGTATAATGTGTGTGAGGGCACCAGAGGGCTTGTGGTAGAATAATGTGTGTGAGGGCACAAGGGGGCTTGTGGCAGACTAATGTGTGTGAGAGCACAGGGGGCTTGTGGCAGTATAATGTGTGTGAGGGCACCAGAGGGCTTGTGGTAGAATAATGTGTGTGAGGGCACAAGGGGGCTTGTGGTAGACTAATGTGTGTGAGGGCACAGGGGGCTTGTGGCAGACTAATGTGTGTGAGGGCACAGGGGGCTTGTGGCAGTATAATGTGTGAGGGCACAGGGGGCTTGTGGAAATGTAGTGTGTGTGAGGGCACAAGGGGCTTGTGGCAATGTAATGTGTGAGTTAGGTAGTGGCTAATTAATGGGTGTTATTTTGTTTGTGGGTGATGGTGGGGCAATTTAATTGTCCCGACTACAGGGACAGTTGGGAGGTATGTCCCAGTTCACACTGCTCTACTCATGAAGGGGGAGCTGTCTGCACCTAAGAGTAGTGCACACAGTATTGTCTGTGTATTTGTCTAAAATTATAGCCATAGTACACTTTAGGGGCCCCCCTGTCTAAAGTGTCCCGGGCCCCCCAGAGCCTTAATCCAGCTTTGCTTGATGGAATATCATCATCATCATCACCATTTATTTATATAGCGCCACTAATTCCGCAGCGCTGTACAGAGAATATGTAGTCTTTTCTTGGCAGTCAATAAATTCAAATAATGAATTAGATACTGCCAGCACATATTTCCCAAATGTCCTGATTTTAGTGGGACAGTCCTGATCTGAGGTGACAGGATGGTATATTAATAATATACCAGGATGTCTTAATGTTAATGTTTTCAGTTTCGCCCAGCAACATTTTCTTGAGGCAGAATTGAGAACGGTTTCTTGACATAACTAAAACATTAGCACTGAATCCATCACATGTTTGAACTTTTATTTCTTTGATACTAACTGAGGGGTTAAGAAGATCCTACAGCTCTTTTATATTCTACACCTCCCCTGCTCCCTAAGTGTTAATCCTTCACTGGAGGCAGTGCAAGCTGAAGATTGCAAGCTGATGTCCATGGAAAGCTCATTTAGTGTCCACAGGCAACTCAATCAGCTGCTGGGAGAGAGACTGATCCAGAGTCAGTCAATACATGTCTACAGTGATAGAGAGGGAGCATTGGCTGCCCCTCCGTCACCCAGCTCTCTCATCTACTCTAATCAATGTTATTTCACAAAGAATACTCCGTCTGTTTAACCCCGTTACAGCCAACACTTTGCATTGTGCAAAATTCGCAAGAGAGTACACATTCCAGACAGAAAATATTGTCAGGTTGGCGGGATGTATGGGTTTTTAGGAGGATTATAAGAAATGGTAAAGTAGAACTATATAGAGAATAAGGATGTGAACCGGCAACGGGGAAATGCCTTTGTAAAACATTCTGAGGCCTATTTAATAAGAAATAACAAAGGGCATAGTAGCTAAACTAACATTTGTTTTATTCAGTTTGACTTGCAGATGATGAAAGATATTTGTCATTGGTTACAACTAGAGTTGCGTGAATTTTTAAAAATTCAGTTTGTGACTGATTCACAAATTTGATCACGAAACTTGTAAGTCCTGGAATTGAATTAATCGATTCGCTAATTAAAACAGTGTTCCTACGTGAAGTCCTGTCCAGCTATATTCCTCCACCCCAGACCATTCTCTCTCTGTCTCCGTATCTCTCTCTCTCTCTCTCTCTCTCTCTCTCTCTCTCTCGTTTTCTAGCTTTAGGCCTCATACAAATGGATGTTAATTTTATGCATTTAAAGCACATTGTTAAAGTCTATTAAACAGTTTTTGATGCGTATCAGTTCGAAAGATAACATCATTGAATGGAGCTGTACATTCACTTTCTGACAAGCTTCTGCTTTGCTTCACATCAGTTTTGATGTCTGCAGTGTTCAGTAAAGTTGAATGGAGTTCTATGAGAGAACTCATTGTGTACATTGTACACTATGCCATACTTGTCAACTTTGGAGATCACCCCTTCAGGAGATCTCCAAAGTTGGCAGTGTCTTGGGGGCGTGGCCATGCTAATTGTGTCATTAGACCCCACCCATGTTATACAATACCAACCTATAGCAGTGGGGTGGGGCCAGGATGATGCGGTTAGCCCCGCCCTCACCCACTTCACCAATGAAGCAGAGAGTAGGCAACTATGCACTATGCTGCAGGAAGACTTACAGAATATGCGTCCACTGTATTGTTAAAAGTGCAGACAAAATACAAAGATTTACATGTATGTTTCTAAGTGTAATTTTTCAGCTCTCTTGTGTACAAGCCATTCATGTTTAAATTTGAACTTTTTAATCTTTATTCATTTGAAACACCGTTTACACGTCAAGTTTGATTATATTGAGTATATTGGTTATAGTAAATGGATTTGAACAAAAGCTACTACGTATTTGAGTGCAAAATAAACGTTTGTTAGATACATTTAGCTTTAGTATACGTATATTAAAATATTTAAGCCACACCTACAGCCATATATGAAGGAACACATATATTTTTTAAAGTCTGGGTAAATTGAAAGATATATCACCGGCATCTTATGTTCTTTGCGGCAATCAATGCACCTCTGTCCATCATCATCATGGCTGTCCTGTTCACCACAAGCACACATACATCATGAAGATGTATATATTTGTGAACGTTGCCTATGAGAGGCTGAAACATATATTGCAATGCGGTTTTGCAATGAAAAATTTAGTTGTTCAGACTTGCAAAACAGATATAAAACTTTCTGCCACTATAATGAGTATTTCGCTAATCTGCTGCCACACATATTGCGGCGAGTTTAGTGAAAGAGGCACATGAAAGTCTGTGTAATCTGAAAGGAAGATTTAATTTACAAAAAAAAACCTGCCTATATCAGAAGCAGAACAAGTGAGCTGTGGGCCCCAGTGCTGGGAGGTGGGGAGGAGCCAACCGGTGCCCACAGCTCGCTAGTTCCCCATGCAGCGGACCCTATTATCTTCATAGGCCCCGATGCATCGTACCTGTTGCACCAATGGTAGTTCGCCACTGCCTATATGGCCAACTTTCTGGTCCTTAATGTGACCTTTACATTTTTGCACAGTGCACCTCTTCCCTGCAAAACTAGACGCATTGCTAACTTTTCACCTACAAATACTCTAAAGTGCATGTGGAAGGTGCAAATTGTATCCCACTTAAAGTATAGGATGAGATCCAATTTCCACCAGGGCTGAGTCTGTACAAATATCAATTGTTTTGCCGCTGTGGGTATACACCCTTCTCCAAAGCACAGAATACGCCTAAAAATCCACTAAAATTAACTAACTTGCATTACCAGTGCAATAGATTGTATTGGTAGTAGCAAAATGCATGAAATGTGTTAAAATGCATTACTAAAATGTGTCTAGTTTTCAAGTTTTTTTTACCAGGTATCTTATTGTATATTTATGAAGAACCCCTCAACTTTGCTGAAGGTTCTACACTGTACAAAAAGGTTGGCCAACCACGTTTTGTCATTATTAGCTACCCTTTAGAATGTGGTAATGCTCAGATACAGTTTGAGAGTCTGTTACTATAGGGAACAAGTGCTGCAGCAACTTTACATACATTCTCTATCCTTTATCCTGATTTACAGCCTAAGATTCCAAGTACTTTAGAGTGAGAGTAGCATATTAATATAATGACTACAACATTTGTTCTGCACTGATGAGTTATTTATATATGTTTATGATAGGTTTATTGTGATTTTATAATCTGCATAAATTTTATTTACACAATAATATTTAACATATAAAATAGCGCAATACTTAACATCCATAACCTGTAACGCTTTGAATGTTCCAATCAGATGTAGGGCTCCAAATAGGCAGGGTAACACAAAAACATGACATCGTGCCCAGCATACACCAACCTTGACCACATAACTGCACCACATGCTATAGCTGGAGCAATCAGGACATATCAGAACAGATCACAACCAGATGACCATTGAGTTGGCTCTATAAAGTAATGTTGCATCTGCTTGGCTAGCCCCAAACACCCTCTCAAGTAACACAAGTGTATAGTACCCAAGCCATGGACATAGCACACAATCACTGTGTACCATAGCAAAATTTTGCTGGTGGGGGGCCCTGTGATACATGCTATTCGCTCTTGAGACCCCCACTTTTCTCTTCAGAGCACGTTCAGGGGCTGTATATGCAGTTAAGCACTGTTTGGACTTTCAGTTCTTCAACATTAGCTTACTGGTATCTTGTCATTCCAGCTGAAGTCATACATCGGGTTAAAAGGACTTGTGAGACTCTCGTGTTAGATGGTTTATCTTATCATACTACAGTCCTGAACCTGAGGCAGCTACTAAGCTGGGCAATGGACTTATACATGTCTCATCAAGTCTTACCTGAGCATGCATGATGTGTGGATGTGGAACGATTAATTAAAATAAGACCACTTTGTCTGTATAAAAATAACTAAATTCCCCCAAAAATAATTTTTCACACTCACTATTAATCACCTAGTTTTGACACCACTAACATTTGGTTCAAAAGCTGAAACTCTTTTAAAGTCTTTAGTTACTCCTTGACTAATCCCAACCTATCCTTACAACCAAAACCTAAATTAATCAGAGATATTTGTTAAGAACACCAAGACAGGACATTATTAAATGGAGTTTAATATAACAAAAAAGTAACAATGTGTCACGGGCACTAGGAGTCTTTACCCAGGGATCACCAGGTGATAGGCTTACCAGAGCAGTATAGGTGGTAATATGGTACTCTGGTAGCAGGGTGATCACGGAACAGGAAATAGCAGATGATGAGATGCTCAGGAAAGTCTATGACTAGCAGCACTGGCAATATGGAGGTAGTAATACACGAGGAACTGTATGGACAAAGGACACGTGAAGGTAGTCAGTGGTCTGCGGTAGCAAGTTGTACCACTGCTATAGTGAGGAGGAATGTCCAACAGAAACGAGGAGGTGATGAGAGTCAGCGGTCTGCGGATAGCAAGTTGTACCGCTGTCTGAGTGAAGGAATGGAATCCAAGTGGAGGTATCCGGGGAGTCAGTGGTCTGCGTTAGCAAGTTGCACCACTGCCATGTGAGAGGATACTGGAACAGGAGAAACTGTAAACAGGAGTCAGTGGTCTGCCACTAGCAAGTTGTACCACTGAATATATATGTGAGGAGGTGCACGGGGAGAGACTGCAACACAATATACACACGGGCACCTTGACTTTGATCCACAGTAATATGCACAATATAAATGTATAAATGACTGAACAACACTGCCAATATAGAAAGTCTCTTGAAGTAATCCGGCATGAGATAACACAGTCAATGATGGCAGTAGAGTCAGCAGATAGTACACTCCAGAGGAGAACCAACACAGTCAATGATGGCAATAGACTCAGCGGATAGTACACTCCAGAGGAGAACCAACACAGTCCAGCAAGGTATGCAATACACAGCACAGTCAATGGGAAGTATGCATACCGTGGTTCAGGAGAAGGCAGTCAGACAGGAGTGCAGAGATACCTGAAGGGCAGGAGGCCAGCAGGATACAAGTCCCTGGATGGGTGAAGCAGGGGTCTAGCAGGTGCAGCGCACAGGTAGGTAGACCAGCAGGGAACACAGGAAGGCGTGGAGAGCGGATCAGCAGTAGATGGATGAGTAGCGCTGAGAAGTAACAGCAGCGGGTCTCTGCGGGAACACGGAGGTAACCAATAGCAACCAGCAGGTGCAGTAACGATGGGACACCGGAGCAGAGTTGAACTGGAACAGATGATCACGGAGAGTAGCGGGTAGCAATAGTGGCAGCAGACTCAAGGAAACACGGTAGAGTAGACAAGGACTGAAGACTGAAGCGCACCGAGGCAGCGGATAGGAATCAGCTAAACAGTCACGATGATGAAACACAGACGAGTTGCAGGTTGAAGCCTGTAGTGCACGGAGGCAGCGGATAGGAATCAGCTGGCAGTCACAATCATGAACAGGTGAGTGGATGTGGTTGAAGCCTGTAATGCACGGAGGCAGCGGATAGGCATCAGCTAACAGTCCCAATGATACATGGTAGAGTTGAAGTGATTAGAAGACTGTAGTGCACGGAGGCAGCGGATAGGAATCAGCTCACAGTCACGATGATATAGTAGATGGTAGAAGTGGTATGGGAACCACAGTAGCAGAAGTGGTTTGGAAACCACAGAGGTAGAAGTGGTTTGGAAACCACAGGAATCAGCAGGGCTGAATGAACAAGGAAACACAGGAACACCTTCAGAGACTCATGGGGAATGAGACTCCAAGATCAGGCAACGTGGTGTTGACCACAGGTGCTTAATATAGGGAGGTTGCCTGATCTGCCAATTAAGTTAAAGGAACATACACTGAAGGTTTGGAAAGGGCTGCGCATGCGCAGTCCCTCAGGATAGAGGACGTCCACGGTTCCTAATAGTCCGGGAAGAAGCACTCACAGTCCGGTGAGTGACAGTACCCCCCCTTTTAAAGGTGGGCACAGAACGCCTGGAACCGGGCTTGTCCGGATTTTTGGAATAAAACTTCTTCAGAAGGGCAGGAGCATTAAGATCTTCAGCTTTGATCCATGAACGCTCTTCAGGACCAAAGCCCTTCCAATGAACGAGGAAACGGAGGACTCCTCGCGAAATTTTTGCATCCAATACCTCAGTAATCTCGAAATCCTCCTCCTGATGAACTTGAACTGGCTGCGGTGCTGAGGGAGGAGTCGAGAAACGATTGATAATAAGAGGTTTGAGTAAGGACACATGGAAGGCATTGGAAATCCGAAGATTCTTAGGAAGAAGAAGTTTAACACATACTGGATTGATAACTTGAATGATCCTATATGGACCAATAAAACGAGGGGCGAATTTCATAGATGGAACCTTCAAACGAATATTTTTGGTAGATAACCAAACCCGATCTCCAATTTTTAGTGGTGGAATAGCCCGCCTCTTCTTATCTGCGAAAGACTTATATTTGTTAGATGTCTTCTTTAAACAGGTTTTGACCTGAGACCAGATATTTTTGAAGGTCTGACAAGCAGTCTCCACAGCAGGAACTTGGGTGGGTGGGAGGGCAGGAAATTCCGGAAAAGACGGATGGTGACCGTAAACCACAAAGAATGGAGTTTTGGATGATGACTCATGGTACATGTTGTTATGGGCGAATTCAGCCCAAGGGAGCAATTCTACCCAGTTGTCTTGGTTGGCTGAAGAGAACATCCTAATAAAAGTCTCAAGATCTTGATTGACTCGTTCCGTTTGTCCGTTAGATTGCGGATGGTAAGACGATGAGAGTGCTAATCGTATGCCCAAGGTTTTACAAAGGGCCCGCCAGAATCTGGAAACGAATTGTACTCCTCTATCTGACACAATCTCAAACGGACATCCATGGATGCGGAAGATTTCTTTAATGAAATGTTCAGCCAGAGTAGACGAGGAAGGTAAACCGGACAGAGGGACGAAATGAGCCATCTTCGAAAATCTGTCTACCACTACCCAAATAGTATTGTGATTCTTACTTGGTGGCAAATCAGTAACGAAATCCATACTAATATGGGTCCAAGGCTTGGACGGAATGGGTAGTGGTCGCAGCAACCCTGCTGGAGTTCTGCGGGAGGATTTGAACTGAGAACATAAATCACAGGAAGCAATAAACTCTTTGACGTCTCTCCTCATTGAAGGCCACCAGTAACTACGAGAGAGAATCTCAAAGGTCTTATGTTCACCGGCGTGTCCAGAAAAACGAGAGGCATGGAACCACGAAAGGATTTTCCTCCTCAGAGTAGGAGGCACGAGGGTCTTCCCAAATGGTAGCATTTTGGTGGATGAAGCAGCCAGAGAAATACATTTGGGGTCTAGAATAGCATGGTTGGGAACCTCTTCTACATCAGAGGACGTCACAAAAGCTCGAGATAGAGCGTCAGCTTTCTTGTTCTTAGCAGCTGGTTTGAAGGTTATAATTAATTCAAAACGGGAAAAGAAAAGAGACCATCTTGCTTGACGAGGGTTCAAGCATTGAGCAGATTGCAAATATGACAAGTTCTTATGATCCGTGAAGATCGTCACCGGATGGCGAGCTCCTTCCAACAAGTATCTCCATTCCTCTAATGCAGCTTTGATGGCCAGCAACTCCTTGTCCCCGATAGTATAGTTTTTCTCTGCGGGCAGAAGACCCCGAGAGTAGAAGGCACAAGGATGTAATTTTTGTTGCTCCGAGCGTTGGGAGAGAATAGCTCCTAAGCCCACATTAGAGGCATCTACTTCTAGGAAGAAGGGGAGTGTCACATCAGGTTGTCGCAGAATGGGAGCAGACGAGAAGGACTCTTTGAGGATTTGAAAGGCTTGGAGAGCCTCAGATGACCATTGCTTAGTATTAGCCCCTTTCCGAGTTAAGGCCACAATGGGAGATGCAATGGATGAGAAGTCTTGAATGAAGCGTCTATAGTAATTGGCAAAACCTAAAAAACGCTGGATGGCACGAAGAGTAGTTGGCTGAGGCCAATGTAGTACAGCATTTACTTTGTCTGGATCCATCTTCAGGCCAACTCCGGAAACTATATACCCCAAGAATGGAATCTGGGGTAACTCGAATGAACATTTTTCCAATTTACAGAACAATGAGTTTTTCCGTAGTCTGGAGAGGACCTCTGCCACATGTTGGTGATGAGAAGGCAGGTCCTGTGAGAAGATCAATATGTCGTCCAGGTAGACAACGACACATACATATAATAAGTCCCGAAAGATCTCATTGATGAAACCCTGGAAAACCGCGGGGGCATTACACAGCCCGAAGGGCATTACTAAATATTCGTAATGCCCATCTCTGGTGTTAAACGCGGTCTTCCATTCGTCACCGGAACGGATTCTAATTAAATTGTAGGCACCACGAAGATCCAATTTAGTAAATATCCGAGCTCCCTTGATGCGATCAAATAGCTCAGTGATCAGCGGAATGGGATACCGATTCTTGATAGTAATGGCGTTGAGTCCACGAAAATCTATACAAGGGCGTAATGATCCATCCTTCTTTTTGACGAAGAAGAACCCAGCTCCAGCGGGAGAGGTGGAAGGTCGAATGAACCCACGCTGGAGATTCTCCTGTATGTACTCAGATGTGGCTTGAGTTTCAGGTAACGAGAGAGGATAGACCCGACCCCTGGGAGGAGTCTTGCCAGGTAGAAGGTCGATCGGACAATCCCAAGAACGATGAGGAGGAAGACGTTCAGACTGAGCTTTATCAAACACATCGGCAAATGAAGCATACTGAGGAGGGAGTCCCGGGGAGGACGATGAGATGGAAGATTGCTGTACTTTAAGAGGAATAACTTGAGAGAGACAACGATGGTGACATTCAGGCCCCCAAGACGTAACTTGAGGGGTGCGCCAGTCAATCTGGGGAGAGTGACATTGAAGCCATGGAAGGCCTAAGACAATCGGACTTGTCGTAACAGGAAGAATTAAAAACGAAATTTCTTCATGGTGTAGTACACCAATCTGAAGGGTTACTGGAGACGTACTCTGGGTGATGAGACCATTGATGAGACGTGATCCATCTATAGCCGTCACAGTAATGGGTGTTTTTAAAGTGATCACTGGTAGGGACCATTGATTCACTAGTGATTTAGAAATGAAATTTCCTGCTGCTCCGGAATCAATCAATGCCTGTGACTCAAAGGATTTGGTAGCAAAGGAAATCGTAACATCGAAAGCGCAGACTTTAGATTTCATAGACAATGGAGAGGACTCCAGGGACCCTAACTTCACCTCTCCAGAACTAGTTAGGGCCTGGCATTTCCCGATTTCTTAGGGCAAGAACTGAGCATATGTGTGGAATCAGCACAATAGATACAGAGTCTATTCTTTACTCTTCGTTTCCTCTCTTCTAAAGATAATTTGGAACGTCCTATCTCCATGGGAATCACAGAAGGTGAAACTGGACGAAATTGAGGGTTTAAACGAAGAGGTGCTTTAGCAGAAGTTGTTTTCTCAGATTCTCTTTCACGAAATCTCATGTCTACACGATGGCAAAGAGAGATCAAATCTTCTAGTGACGAAGGAAGCTCTTGGGTAGTCAGTGCATCTTTAATTTTATCGGAGAGCCCCTGCCAGAAGGCGGCAACTAATGCTTCAGTGTTCCACTGAAGTTCAGAGGCTAAGATCCTAAATTGAATGACATACTGTCCTACTGTATGGGAGCCTTGTCGCAAACGAAGAATGCTGGAAGCAGCGGAGGTCACACGACCTGGTTCATCGAACACACTTCGGAACGTGGAAATGAATTTGGCACTATCTTGTAGAATTGGATCGTTTCTTTCCCACAGAGGGGAGGCCCAAGCCAGGGCTTGTCCAGAAAACAATGAGATAAGATAGGCCACTCTGGAACGATGGGTAGAAAAATTTTGAGGTTGGAGTTCAAAATGGACTGAACATTGGTTAAGGAAACCTCTACAAGTTTTGGGGTCCCCGTCATATTTTGACGGAGTAGGCAGGTGAAGCGTAGGAGCTGTAGACACCTGGGATGGCACTGGGGAAACGGAGGAAAGCACAGGAGCTTCAATACTAGCTGTAACAGTCTGTCCAGATGTTCCTTGGGAGGTTAACGATTGGTAACATTGAAGTAACAGCTGTTGGCGAGCATCCTGTTGCTCCACACGGCTGACCAGATGCTGCAGCATCTCTTTAGCAGTAGGTTCCGTATCTGGGTCTGTCATGGCCTGATCTTACTGTCACGGGCACTAGGAGTCTTTACCCAGGGATCACCAGGTGATAGGCTTACCAGAGCAGTATAGGTGGTAATATGGTACTCTGGTAGCAGGGTGATCACGGAACAGGAAATAGCAGATGATGAGATGCTCAGGAAAGTCTATGACTAGCAGCACTGGCAATATGGAGGTAGTAATACACGAGGAACTGTATGGACAAAGGACACGTGAAGGTAGTCAGTGGTCTGCGGTAGCAAGTTGTACCACTGCTATAGTGAGGAGGAATGTCCAACAGAAACGAGGAGGTGATGAGAGTCAGCGGTCTGCGGATAGCAAGTTGTACCGCTGTCTGAGTGAAGGAATGGAATCCAAGTGGAGGTATCCGGGGAGTCAGTGGTCTGCGTTAGCAAGTTGCACCACTGCCATGTGAGAGGATACTGGAACAGGAGAAACTGTAAACAGGAGTCAGTGGTCTGCCACTAGCAAGTTGTACCACTGAATATATATGTGAGGAGGTGCACGGGGAGAGACTGCAACACAATATACACACGGGCACCTTGACTTTGATCCACAGTAATATGCACAATATAAATGTATAAATGACTGAACAACACTGCCAATATAGAAAGTCTCTTGAAGTAATCCGGCATGAGATAACACAGTCAATGATGGCAGTAGAGTCAGCAGATAGTACACTCCAGAGGAGAACCAACACAGTCAATGATGGCAATAGACTCAGCGGATAGTACACTCCAGAGGAGAACCAACACAGTCCAGCAAGGTATGCAATACACAGCACAGTCAATGGGAAGTATGCATACCGTGGTTCAGGAGAAGGCAGTCAGACAGGAGTGCAGAGATACCTGAAGGGCAGGAGGCCAGCAGGATACAAGTCCCTGGATGGGTGAAGCAGGGGTCTAGCAGGTGCAGCGCACAGGTAGGTAGACCAGCAGGGAACACAGGAAGGCGTGGAGAGCGGATCAGCAGTAGATGGATGAGTAGCGCTGAGAAGTAACAGCAGCGGGTCTCTGCGGGAACACGGAGGTAACCAATAGCAACCAGCAGGTGCAGTAACGATGGGACACCGGAGCAGAGTTGAACTGGAACAGATGATCACGGAGAGTAGCGGGTAGCAATAGTGGCAGCAGACTCAAGGAAACACGGTAGAGTAGACAAGGACTGAAGACTGAAGCGCACCGAGGCAGCGGATAGGAATCAGCTAAACAGTCACGATGATGAAACACAGACGAGTTGCAGGTTGAAGCCTGTAGTGCACGGAGGCAGCGGATAGGAATCAGCTGGCAGTCACAATCATGAACAGGTGAGTGGATGTGGTTGAAGCCTGTAATGCACGGAGGCAGCGGATAGGCATCAGCTAACAGTCCCAATGATACATGGTAGAGTTGAAGTGATTAGAAGACTGTAGTGCACGGAGGCAGCGGATAGGAATCAGCTCACAGTCACGATGATATAGTAGATGGTAGAAGTGGTATGGGAACCACAGTAGCAGAAGTGGTTTGGAAACCACAGAGGTAGAAGTGGTTTGGAAACCACAGGAATCAGCAGGGCTGAATGAACAAGGAAACACAGGAACACCTTCAGAGACTCATGGGGAATGAGACTCCAAGATCAGGCAACGTGGTGTTGACCACAGGTGCTTAATATAGGGAGGTTGCCTGATCTGCCAATTAAGTTAAAGGAACATACACTGAAGGTTTGGAAAGGGCTGCGCATGCGCAGTCCCTCAGGATAGAGGACGTCCACGGTTCCTAATAGTCCGGGAAGAAGCACTCACAGTCCGGTGAGTGACACAATGCTTACGGTATAAAAAGAATAACACACTGGCATACAGAAATATTAAAGCTAAACAGTTTTCTCATGTAATTCTGCCACCTGGGGAAGACTAGAAGGACTGAACAATCCATCAGTAGAAAGACTGAGCCTAAACAATTGACAATTTCTAACATGATTTCTTTACTTTTAAAACAAATTTCTAAAAAAGTTTTAATGGACTATAAAATTATTTCTATCCAAACCCCCTTTTCTAGTGATCTCACCAAAAGAGTATGTTGGTATGCTAATCTGTTTTATGTTTTTATTGCTCTTTTTTTCAAAACACTTTTAGTAAGGAATTCTATTAATAGTATAACTTTATTTTGGAACATAAAATCTATAATATTAGGTCTGCCAAACAGGTTTTGACTTTATACACATATGCATTGGAAACATTATTATATTAGAATGATTTTTGGGAAGATACATAATATTTTGCTTCCTTACGAGACTGGTCTTTGTGGATAATACATTTCATGTGGATAATTTTACTGGTTACAAATATTTACAGAGGTCTCCTCAGATATGGGTTAGAAAAAGTATCTGACTGGTTGTGTATGACACTCAAACATCTATTCATATATATTCCAGCTAGGTGACACAAAGCAGATCTGTAAAGTAGATAGCATAAATTAACCCCTGGTTTACTTACACACAGTGGGCCTGATTCATTAAAGAAAGTAAAGCAAAAAATTTAGTAACTTTGAACCCTGGCAAAACCATGTTGCAATGCAAGAGGTGCAAATGAGTTTATTATTTTGCGTGTAAGGAAAATACTGGCTGTTTTTTCATGTAGGACGCAAATATGATAATGATGATAGCTTTATTTTTACACTGATATTTAAAGTTGATCTAGGACATGATCTACCTCAATTATAAATCTGCCATCACAATTTAAATTTACCCCCCCTTCAATACAACATGGTTTTGCAAAGTTTTAAAGTTACTCATTTTTTTTTTGCTTTAATGTCCTTAAGGAATTTGGAGTGACTTCACATGTTAAAAACAACTTATATCTTTGTGACAAATCATACCACAATTATATGTCATTTTCCTATTTCCTGATTCCATAATCATGGCAATACACATAAAAAGTGTTGGCAACAGTCAACTCAGCATTGTGGTTTTAAATATCTATGCAGCTTTATATGGGGGTGCAGAGCTGCAACTAGAAATTGCATGGCCCAGTATAAATGTAACAAGCAGGGCCCCCCTCCTTTCTTCTCTCACCCCACCCTCATTTTTTAATTATTCTCCACCCAACATGTGCCCTAACCCCCCAATCTCTACAGTCATGCCCCATCCCTGGTTCAATCTAACTCCTGCAGTAGTTTACTTACCTCTCTGCATCTTCTTGCTGTCTCCTCTCTGATCCTCTCTATTGACAGCGCTGTGATGTTATTAATTACATGATTTCAGCAATGCTGCAGGGAGGCTCTCTGCCTTGTCGCGGCTCTATGTCCAGGAGCTGGGGGCTGGGACTGGAGCAAATGGCGGCAGCTGTGGGGCCCCGAACATCTTGAAAGTCATGTTGGCTACAAGGGGGCCCGCTGCCGTATCCTTTTATCACGCTCAGAGGTCTCTCCCCACAGCCCCTCTCACATCACAGGAGCAGCTGCTTCCTAGAAATGGCACCCGCTACCTCCCTTAATTCACTGCAGAGTCCCCTATCCCTAATAAATTTGTTTGGGCCCAGGGCTGGTGATGCCCCACTGTGCTGTTGGACCCCATACTGCTGTACTCCCTGTACCCCCCTGACGACGGCCCTGTGGGGGTGTATAGTTATATTAGCAGTAACTAAATGTGGATATTTTTATTCTTCCATAATGCAAAGAACATTTTTTGGGCATTTCTGATTTGCGCTATGAAATATTCAACATTTAAATTTTCGATATCGCAGAACCTTTCTTTTATTTTAGCTCCTATTTGCTTTGTACAGAGCTTTGATTTGATGCCATTGTTTTCATCCCAGTGTTTCTTCAGCTGAAATCCGTTATGTAAAACTCGATTGAAAAATCCTGCATACCCAATTAAGACTTTCTTTTGACAATGAGAAGTGGCTGTCTACTGGTTTTCTTTTGCACTTTTTCACTGTATGACTGTTTTGATGAAAGTCTGGCTATATGGAACATTGCTCTTTTTTAAAAGAAAATAAAGCTTGTGTTTTAAATCTACAAAGGTACAGTTTGTCTGTTTCCCTTTGGACTATAAAAGTAGAGGTAATAATATACAGCATGTGTATTCATTGAATATGTCCACAATGTCTGTTTCATATAATAATTTACCTTTTCTCCCTGCCACAGGACCCAAGCTGCATTCCATCATTAATAATTAAGATGAGGACAGCAACTTAACCCAAGGCATCTGGTGACATTTGGAAGAGTTGTATTTGTGCATCACTGGCCAACAAACCACTGGGCAGTCATCGTTGTTCCTAAGCTGTATAATCAGCCAGAGATGTTTCGATTGAATAAACAAAGGATGTAAAAACTGCAGTCTCGGTGTCAGTGGTTCACAGCAATCATGTACGTGTGCAAACCCCAAAGCTGATGGGCATTTTTTTTTAAAAAAATGGTTGAGAATTCTAGACAGGTGTCAGAGTTATTTGTACAAGTGATAAAACTTTGTTTCTAATTTGTGTTTCATGAACCCCTTTTTGTAGCGATACTGTATATTTGGAGCAGAATATTCATGTTGTAGAAACTGCAGAATTTGTGTAGAAAGTCTGAACTCTCAAATTATTCTTTGGCAAAGCATCATTCGAACCATTATATTAATATTATTCTGCAGAGAATTGTTGGCACACTCTTTAGAAGTCTTGATTATTACTTTTTGAATATATTGAATAATTGTAAACAATGCAATTTGTTTTGCCAATGTCCTATTTTGTTTCTCGTGGACAAAAACAGTGTATGGGAATATTAGCATCTTGGACATTTCACTGGGCACAACGAGTATTGTAGGTATGTTTTCAGAGCTGTTTTTAAAGGTGGAGTATTATGTAACATAATCATGACTAGGGTAATGTCAATTATGCTCTCTTTGGGTTGGGTAAGATTTTACGACGTTGAATCTGTTAACACTTAGGGGTATATTTACTAAACTGCTTGTTTGAAAAAGTGGAGATGTTGCCTATGGCAACCAATCAGATTCTAGCTGTTATTTTGTAAAATGAACTAAATAAATGACAGCTAGAGTCTGATTGGCTGCTATAGGCAACATCTCTACTTTTTCAAACCCGCAGTTTAGTAAATCTAGCCCTTAATCTGTTGACACCAAAGTGGTGACAGGGTAAAGATTCATTCTGTTGACATGCCTAAAAAGTAGGCCACCCCTCTCCTTAGCCTACACACAGTACAGGCCACATATGTCAATGAGCCATGAACACAGAAAAACATGGAAAAACAAGGTAGGAACTAAGTAAGAAAGAGCGTATATACACAAAGAGGTAACACAAAGAGATAGGCAACAAGAACAGTAGAAGTGAAATCACCTATACAGAAAACTGAGCTTAAATCTACAATCCACAAGGGGTTCTGTGGTGTTGTATTGTAATATGTTAAACTGTTTTATAGTATGTGTAGTGTGTATAATATATTCTGTTACTGAATACAGTCTTGCTACAGGGCCAAAAACACAAGAGAAAGGGTTGAGAGGGTGAGAATAAGCAATGAGGTATCCTATGAAGAATATAGAAGTAGTGAGTGTATACGTTCCTATTTATGAAGGTGTCACATAGTATATTGGTTGAATATTGCACGGTTATTAGTAGTAGTTATGATTATTAAGTAACATACCATACTGTCATTTTACATGCGGTCCGAGTGAGAACCACAGTTTACACTGAATGACAGATGCACGTGATTAAAAAACATAATACAAGGCCTCCAAGGGAGACAGGCCACAAAAAACAGCAATCTGCCTCTCAGAGGCTACCAGGTTCAGGGTGAGCCCCAGTATTTTCACTGGGGGGGCTGGTAGCCTCTGGGATATTCTTTTACATTCCCCTTCCCTATAGAAAAACAAGCTTTGCACTGATCAGCCTGGGGCTGATTTTCACCCAGAGGACCCAAAGCTTGTGGTCTCCATGTTATAGTTGCAGTCAGCCCAGGCCCCAGACTGTTGAGCTCTGAGGCCGGCTGAGGATTTGGCGAGGCGCCATGCTGTCTGTTCATTTTTTTAAACAATTTTATTTTACAGTACAGCATCTGCAGTCTGAGTGCATCAGAGTGAAGATGACAGTCAGTCACTACCGCTCTTCACTACTCAGCCGCACATATTGGGGAATGGTGTATGTGGGGTATTAATGTTATGTGGGGACTGGTATGTGTTTTTTGTCAAGTGATTGACAGTTACCTCTAATCAGACCAAAGATGGTGTCAATTACTTAATTTAAGCTGGAACATGAACCAAATGGAGGCAGAGGACTATATCACATGGGATTCCAATGTTATATTTTGGGAAACAGCTCAATGTAGCAGCATGAAGAAACAATTTACTGTAAATACTTTAATGCTACATCTGTCTATAACAGTTTTTTTGTCACCACTACTGCCTGTAAGGCTTGAGCCTGGAGGTAACCATCCACTACCAATAGGGTAATCTACAGGTAACAACATAATAGCTGTAAGGACAAAGCAGTAGAGGTAAAACTAAAATAAACTAAGATGACAACCAACAACCTTAACTTACCAAAGTACTCTGCACTCTATTCTAAAACTCATATCTATCCTAAACCAATCCCATTGCTTTATATATTCTTATTGGAAACCACAACTTGACTTTGCAATGTCCCACCCTACTCATCATCATCTGTATATATAGCACCACTAATTCCGCAGCGCTGTACAGAGAACTCATTTCCAACTTGTTGTCTACACTTACAGATTTAGGAAGCACATTGTATAAGATCGCGCCCTATGCTAGTAAGCCTGACTATTCCCTTTCTCTCTTTCTGGTCTAACATTACTGAATAAAAAAAAGAATACACATTAATTACTTTCATGGGATTTTGTTTATCAGCCAGAGTGGTGGAAGAAAAATGATCTAATTTGTCCCCTGGGGTCATTATTCTTGTTAGCAAGGTGTTGCTACAGAAGCATTATCCTTTTTGCCATGCTGTACGAATCTGGAGCACAGCGAGAATTGTAGCATCAAGAATAAATATAACTCAAATTGGTCCGAGCATACAATATGTTATACTTAGATACTTGGGGACTTATGTATTTAGCTGAGTATTGTACTTTTGTCCTAAACCAGTTTTGATATTCATGTAAAGATTAAAAAGACTTTGGGGTCTATTAACTAAACGTGTTTGATAAAAATGAAGATGTTGCCTATCGAAACCAATCAGATTCTAGTTATCATTTATTTATGAATTCTGATTGGTTGCTATAGGCAACATCTCCACTTTTTCAAACCCACAGTTTAGTAAATATACCCCTTTGACTAATTTAAATAAAAATGAACATAAGGGGAGAATCCATGCCATTGGTTGGTGGATCTTAACATTGGAAGTCCAACTTTGCCCTCTTTTTTAAATGCTACTAATTACACTCTTCACATGTGTAAAGGGTGTCAAAGTCGTATAATTGGATGAACGAAAGTATATTGGTTAATATTGTTTTGCTGTGCCATTGCGATCAGTATGCCACGTAACAGGTGGCATAGAGTGATCGCACGGTAAAATAAGCACTCACACACTCGCACTTTAACATTTAGTTATATATATATTTCATATTGATATTGGTTCCATTCCACAGTGATTTATGAGCAGATAGTATTTAGTTTATTATTAGTTTATATATTATGATTATATGTACACTTTAGTGTTATTTAAGGTTCAGGTTACAGGAAACATGTCATGTTTAGTATCATTTAATCCCCTATTCATCAGCAGTTGTCCGGTTCATTCGCCGAAGAGATCGCATATTGCATACTCTAGTTAGCGATGTTAGGGAATAAATGTTTAAACTGTTACTAACTATGAATTGTTAATAGACTAGCTTAAACTGGTTTCTGGGCGGGAGAATCATCTGGAATGTTGTCCCTCACCCTTGGAGGGGGTTGTTTGAACTAGCCTATGACCTGTTTACACTGGACCCTCCTGAACCCTGGACCTATAGAAGAAAGCCACGTCCTCTGCATTGTCTTCTCTGTAACACTGTATATAATATAGCTGTTTCTGGCACTTTCAGTTTTTTTTTACCACAGTATTCTGGAGTGAAGTACTCTAAGCTGGTACCAGTCTTCGCGCAGCTAGCGCAAGCGAGCACAGCGGTATGTATGTATCTTTTGGTATTGGCTGTACTGTATTATAATTATGTATTGAACTGTTAAATTTTACATCTGCTAAAATAAAATACTTTGTGCCTTGGAAACACAACACAATCGCTTTGGCAATGCTTGTTTGAAAATGATAGAATTACTTTAATAATTTGGGGGCTCTTAGCGGTGAGATTACGTTACCGGAAGGTATGCAACACTTACGGATTTCGGTTCCTCAACAAAGGGTGGATTGCCGTGTCACATACGGAAAAGAACGCAATGTGTTCAAAACCTGTTGTTTCTTTTTGTGTTGCGAAACCGAATGTCCGTTGTTGCATAATCTGAAGGAACGCTAATTTAAATCTAGGGGCAAGAAAGGAAAATGTTCCTTTTTATTGTCGTTTTGCGTTTTAAATGTATTGCATTGCATAGCGTATGTGTACTTCCGGTATTGTTGCCACGTGTTTAAACAGTCGTGTTCATAGTCTGTTATATATGCATAGTATAATCACTTGTTAAAACCTCTGAAAAGATATTACTAGTGTTTGGGAAATCTATTTTCTGTGCAGAAAACAAAAGGTTGTATGTGAATGATATGCATAAAGATAAGAGAAGAGTTTGTATACTGTTAAAAAGAGACAGATAAGGGAAGACAAAGAGGTGATTTACTGTTGAAAAGACAGGGATATCGGTTGCTGCCTGACGAGGTGGACTGGACGACCGAGGTTGTGTTTGTAATGAGAACACTATTCTAGTAGTATGTGGTATTTGGAGTAGCATGCGGTGTTGGATTTCTAGTAGTATGCAGTATTTTGAGTAGCATTCGGTGTTGATTTATAAGTAGTATACGGTGTTTATTAGCAGTATACGGTGTGTTTTTCAATAGTATATGGTTTATTAGCAGTATACAGTGTGTTTTTCAGTAGTATACGGTTTATTAGCAGTATACGGTGTTGGATTTTAAGTAGTATGCAGTATTTGGAGTAGTATACTGTCTGGTTTTTAAGTAGTATCCAGTATTTTGAGTAGTATATGGTATGGTTTTTAAGTAGTATACAGTATTTTGAGTAGTATACGGTGTATTGAAGAAGTATATGATTTGAATAAGTAGTATACAAGGTATACGGTGAAAACAGATTTGCCGGAGAGTCAAGGGTATCGAGGAGCTGATAGCCCTTTAATCCGCATTGATATTTCTGTGTTAGGGGTCCTCGTTTAGTACGGGAGGAAGTGAGTGGACGCGGCTTGTAGCAAATACGTCCACAGACCGGTAAATATCTCTAGCGGTAGATTGCGGGTGGCAGAGTGTTGAAAGTAGTGGCTGAATACTGTGATATTCCTGGGGCCTGATATTGTTCAACATGGGTGCTAAGCAGATGCTAGAGATGGTTGATGTTGTGCTGCCTAAGGAAGGACCAATTGGTTCAGCAAGGTTCCGTATGTTTAAAAAGTATGGTACATACGCAATGGCATATTGCAGTGTACCATCAACACTGACAATTCCAACACTATCACTTACTGAAATTAGCACTACTGCATGCAGCCTTTATAAAGCCCTCATTCCTACCAAGCGTTACATAAGAAAAGTTAAGATTTGCATTTCTCTGTTGGTGTATCAAAGAGGCTTGTTTTGTTTTGCCTTTTCATGGACTTCAGCTTTGTCAATCACTATTCAACCTTCTTCAACCCATTAACTTCAGCTTTGTCCCTCACTATTCAACCTTCTCCAACCCATTGACATCAGCTTTGTCCCTCACTATTCAACCTTCTCCAACCCATTGACTTCAGCTTTGTCCCTCACTATTCAACCTTCTCCAACCCATTGACTTCAGCTTTGTCCCTCACTATTCAACCTTCTCCAACCCATTGACTTCAGCTTTGTCCCTCACTATTCAACCTTCTCCAACCCATTGACTTCAGCTTTGTCCCTCACTATTCTACCTTCTCCAACCCATTGACATCAGCTTTGTCCCTCACTATTCAACCTTCTCCAACCCATTGACTTCAGCTTTGTCCCTCACTATTAAACCTTCTCCAACCCATTGACTTCAGCTTTGTCCCTCACTATTCAACCTTCTCCAACCCATTGACTTCAGCTTTGTCCCTCACTATTCAACCTTCTCCAACCCATTGACTTCAGCTTTGTCCCTCACTATTCTACCTTCTCCAATCCATTGACTTTAGCTTTGTCCCTCGCTATTCAAAACCTGTAGTCACAGGACAAAGTAGCTTGGCTTGACATGGTGTGTCTCTGATAGTTACTCCAGCCAAGTTGTTCTCTCCTGGGAGCAACTAAAATCATGACATCCGTCTATAAAATATTCCAAGCACCAATGTCCCTCATACAATCGTCAATGATTTGTAATATTTTGTCCTTGCTTTGTCTAATTTCTTAATTGTAAGTTTTATTTGGTGTAGAAAATGCCACAGAATCATTCTCTTTATAACCTGCAGTAATTTACCATAAAACAGTCCTTGCTATACTTGCTTAAAAGGTCGTCGTTCTTGATGATCCACCTGGTTAGACGCACATGTGCTTAGGATGCTACATGACCCAGAAAACGACAACATTCCAGGAAATTGTTGCGAGCGGCGGTCCGCTCTTACCTGCATCCCGGCTGTCAGAGCAAACAGCTGGGAGGTCATTTCCGGGAGCTCTGTCCCGGCCGTTACCAGGGCAATGGCCAGGATATGATTTCAATCAGCACCGCGTCCCGGCATCTGTGCTAGCCGGGCACATATGCAAACCAAGTTAAGCAATTAGGCACAGTCTGGGGGGCTCATTAGTACTCTTTTGAGGAATTGCTGACCTGATCTGCCCTTGTGTTCTGGGGATTGTGCAGCACTCTGGATTGACCTTTCGTTGTGACCCTTATTTGGACCCTGCTCGTTCTCTAATTGCCCTGACCTCTGGAACAGTTTCCTGGATATTCCTGTTTCTATGGACCCCTGATGCCAGCCTGCCTCCTGACTATCCGCTACCTTTCGGATTTACTTCTCCTACCTGTTCGCTGTGGTATTGTTCATAAGTTTGCACTACATTAGCGTTAAGACCTGGGTGCATCCAAGTACCTGTGCGCGTGTCAAGCTCTACGGGAAAGGCGGCTGCTATAGGCGAGTCCTCTACCACTAGTTTTGTAAGTTCATGACAAGAGTCTCCAGCCTACAGAAACTGCATGTTTCTTCTCTTGAACACAATAATTACTAAAAAATCTACCACCCAGCAATAGGGGCACAACTCATATCAAGTTCACTCCTCCAGACTTTTCTACAGCATCCTAATACCCAAGATTAAATTACAAATCCCTAAATTTGCCAGTTTGGAATGGAGGAACATTCTCCTCTAATAAATAATGGTGATGTTTAATACTTCACAAGCTAAAAGGACATCTGTAAACTTAGTGACTATACTCTTACATTGAGCCACTGTGCCAAGACATATTATGTGTAACTTGATGTGCAAGTATGGCGGAAAACACAACTCAAGAAAAGTCACACCGTGCCATCTTTTGGATGATAAATGCATAAAAAACACTTATAAAAAGAATATATTCCAACAATTCATAGTGGTCTTGGATGTATTAGAAACCTGAATATCAGTCCAAACATGAGATACGCAGTTAAATCACCAGAATGCAGTCCTTCAATAAGCTCTTCTTGCATGTACTACAAGGATATTCCACTTCCCACAGGATACCCTCTAAACAGCCACAAGATACTCTCTAAACAGCCACAGGATATTCAGAGGCAGCACGGTGGCTAAGTGGTTAGCTCTTCTGTCTCACAGCACTGGGGTCATGAGTTCAATTCCCGACCATGGCCTTATCTGTGTGGAGTTTGTATGTTCTCCCCATGTTTGCGTGGGTTTCCTCCGGGTGCTCCAGTTTCCTCCCACACTCCAAAAACATACTGGTATGTTAATTGGCTGCTAACAAATTGACCCTAGTCTGTGTGTGTGTATATTAGGGAATTTAGTCCCTGACCCAATGAGGCAGGGACTGATGTGAGTGAGTTCTCTGTACAGCGCTGTGGAATTAGTGGTGCTATATAAGTAAATGATGATGCTAGATCATAATGTTCAACTTTATAAAGAGAATAAGCTGCATTGCATAGATTCCTCTTCTAATTGTAACGGACGTTTACTTATCCCCATCACCATCATTATCATTATTTATTTATAGGGTGCCACAGATTCCATAGCACCGGACAATTATCATCTTACAGATATGGCACCAGGGGCGGACTGGCCATCTGGCACTTCTGGCAAATGCCAGAAGGGCCGATGGCCAGAAGGGCCGGTCCGCATGTCCGCCGAGCAGCAGCACCCTGCGCGCTGCTCGGCGGACGGAGAGTCAGTGACTGGCGACTATGTGAGTAATCACATGGGACGGCACCACGCCACAGGCGCCGTCCTATGTGATTACTGCATAGTCGGCAGTCATTGATTCTCCGTTGGCTGACCAGCGCGCAGGGTGCTGCTGCTGCTGGATGTAAAAAGGTAAGTGTCTGTGTGTGTAAGTAATAGTGTGGCAAACAGTGGGGCTGGCAAACTGGGGCAAACAAACAAACAGTGGAGGAAAAACAGTGGGGCTAACAAACAAACAAACAGTGGGGCTAACAAACAAGCAGTGGAGGAAAAACAGTGGGGCTAACAAACAAACAGTGGGGCTAACAAACAAACAGTGGGGCTAACAAACAAACAAACAGTGGGGCTAACAAACAAACAAACAGTGGGGCTAACAAACAAACAGTGGGGCTAACAAACAAACAGTGGAGGAAAAACAGTGGGGCTAACAAACAAACAGTGGGGCTAACAAACAAACAGTGGGGCTAACAAACAGTGGTGCTAACAAATAAACAGTGGGGCTAACAAACAGTGGAGGAAAAACAGTGGGGCTAACAACCAGACAGTGGGGCTAACAACCAGTGGGGCTAACAGTGTGGCTGTGGGGCTAATTTTGTGCATGTGTGGCCCCATGTTGCTATAGTGTACGTGCGTGTTTGGCCATGTTCATATAGTGTGCGCGAGCGCAGTATTTTAATATAATATGTGAGAGAAGGGAGGATCTTAATATAGTGTGGGAGGTAGGCTATTTAATGGTGGAGTGTAGGTGGGGGCTAATTATTTAAGGTGAGGTGAAAGAACCTTTAATTTAATGCTGGGGTGGTTTAGGGCTATCAATTGAATATGGGGCTGATTTTGGGGAGAAGGGCTATTTATTGAATGTGAATATAAATTATTTATTGTCGGGATTGGTTGTGGAAAATGGCTATATTTATTACATTTTAATGCTATTTAATTTATTGCTGGGACTGTTTGGAGGGAGGGAAATATGTCTTGAGTAAATGGGTATACTGTTAATTTTATGTTGGGGCTGGTTGGAGGGAAATTGGTCTACTTAATTAATGTGAATATTATTATTGTGGGGACTGGAGGTAGGCCTAATTATAAAACGTGAGTGCTATTGTTTTAACATTGGGGCTGGTTGGAGTTTTCTAAATCTCATGTACCCATTTTTTTTTTCAAAATAGGGCATTCAATATTCTAGGTTCGAGACAAGAATGAACTGAGCTAAAGAAACCATCTGCTACAAGTGGTGAAAGTGACCAAGACAGGTAGGAGAGAGCAGGACAGTCTGCCAACTGTCCTGAATCTGGTAGGGCAGTCCTGAATTTGGATGACTGTCTCCCTTAGTCAGGATTTGGTCCGACTGCAAGGACAGTTGGGAGGTATGTCCCGCTTCACAACGTACTGCTTGTGAAGGCAACGCTGTGTGCTTCTAACAGTAGGGCCTGTGTATTTGTCTAAAATGTAATGTATTATTATAATGTATGTATCAATGCCCCATGTTGGCCACACCCACAACACAATGAGGTCACGCCGTGTTCAGCGCCACCGCTACGCGGCGGCACATATTTTCATTCCTGCTGGAACTGAGGTGGGCCTGTGTACCTTAAATGCCAGGGCTGATTTTTAGTCCCAGTCCGGCCCTGTATGGCACACATGTTACAGATATGAAATAGATGAATATAATAACAGATACCTGACTACAATGAGCAATTACAGCGAGCATGGATATATGTACAAATTCCAGGCATGTGAACGAACGGCAGAAGATTCTGCTTAAGACATGACATCAGGGTCATACGAGGTGGACAGACATTAGACACAGGGTAGAGAAGACCCTGTTGTCCTGCTAGATTCAGTGCTGAGGTCCTTCTTTGTCTGCTATTTAGGACCCTATAGTTGTGTATATGGCTGATGGTCAGAGACCTGACTTGGGAGCAAATTAAGTCATGTGTCACCACAGAAGACATGGCATCAAGAGGAATGGCCTTGTGTCTGGGTGTCAGTCTGAGTGCTGGTGATTCATTGAGTGAGATCATCGGTGGAAGAGCTCTGCATTAGTCCAGACTGTATATTAGAATAAGTAACAAGCCAGGCGTCAGAGGGAGAACGCCGGGAGATTCTGCATCAATCTCTTCAGGAAGAGTTTGACACCTTGTACTAGGTGAAAACGACAAAGTGCTTTAGGAAATCTATCTGTCACTAGCCTCTGTAAGCAGGACTACACCATTATCCATTAATGCAATAAATGCTTGAAGTAAGTGATGCAAAATATTGAACATTCCATGTAATAATCTTATGCCTCGGCTTTTTACAAGTTGCTGTCGGTCAGCTGCATATATTCTGCATTGATGCATCATTTTGTAATCTAAATTCTTATGGAATGGCTGTCCCACTGTTGTCATCACTGATATATGACTTAATGCAGTGTAATATTGATGGAATGCAGCCTATCAATTCACTAGTAACTAGAGGAGTGCTGCGTATCAGGGGCGGATTGTAAGAAACGTGTACGTGGGGTCATTAAAGGAGTAGAAATTGTTAAATTTAATATATCATAGCAATAACATTTACATTTAAATGATCAAATCTATTGTGTCCTGCAGTTCAAAATCCGAAACTCTCCGGAGGACACACTCACACAGGGCGTATTGTTTTTTAAAAAACGTACTTCTGAATTCAACAAGAAGCGAATGTAAAGATATGTCTGTTAATGAATACGGGTCTAAGCGCTCTCTGATCTTACAGACAATATCCCGCAGGATACATCCAATACATATGTGGAATATAAAGTCCCAAAAGAAAGCACAGAATAAAAAAAAAATTTAAGTCACCTGTTAATAATTTAGTAATTAATGACAAAACATTTAAAAAAAAGTATTTTTTGTCTTCTCCACCAAAAATACATTTATTAGGATGTTTTGAATGTCTACTGTACATAAAATTAGGGGTGTGCACCGGCCACTTTTGGTGTTTTGGGTTTTGGGTTCTCATTAGCTTGAGGTTTTGGGTTCTGATTTGTTTTGCCAAAACACCCCACGAAAGGTTTTGGTTCTGGTTTTGGGTTCTGATTTTTTTTTAAAAAAGCATAAAAAGTGCTAAAATTCATATTTTTTTTTTCACTCCTACACTATTATTAACATCAATAACATTTCCACTAATTTCCAGTCTATTCTGAACACCTCACACCTCACAATATTGTTTTTAGTCCAAAAGGTTGCACCGGGGTAGCTGAATGTCTAAGCTAAGCGACACAAGTGGGTGGCACAAACACGTGGCCCATCTAGGAGTGGTACTGCAGTAGCAGACAGGATGGCAGTTTGCTAGAGGTGCAAGATGGAATTGTCCTTGGGCCCTCCCACCCACCCTGATGTTGTTGAAATAGGCACTTTCGCACTTTAACAAACCAATCAGGAACAGTGAACGTAGTTTAATCTCTGGTACTAATTTTTCTGGACTGCAAGAACAGTGAATGTAGTTTAATCTCTGGTACTAATATTTCTGGACTGCAGGAACAGTGAACGTAGTTTAATCTCTGGTACTAATATTTCTGGACTGCAGGAACAGTGAACGTAGTTTAATCTCTGGTACTAATATTTCTGGACTGCAGGAACAGTGAACGTAGTTTAATCTCTGGTAGTAATATTTCTGGACTGCAGGAACAGTGAACGTAGTTTAATCTCTGGTACTAATATTTCTGGACTGCAGGACTATCTCTGATCAAGATCGTGGAGGAAATTGACGAGGAGGGTGTTGCTGGTGTGGATACAACAGGACCAAGGGATTTAGGTGTCCCTGGACTGCTGACGGTCCTAGCCACAGGTGCTGAACTAAACACTAAATTATGAAGGTTCTTCAGGTGACGTATAAGGGAGGATGTCCCTTAGTGGCCAAGATCCTTACCCCTGCTTATTTGAGCTTTACATAAGGTACATATGGCCATACATTTGTTGTCCGGATTGGGATAGAAATAACTCCAGACCGAAGAGGTGCATTTTTTGGTCTTCTGCCCAGGCATGACGATGGGCTTTTTCATCTCATGGACAACAACTGTTTCCCCCCCTGGTGCGTCATTTAAGATAACCACATCAGCATCCTCCTCGTCAAGTTCCTCCTCAGCGCCAGCTACATCAATATCCTCCTCCCAGTGTACAACATTGACACCTTCATTAGCCAAATCTGTAACTGGACTGTGGGTGATCCTTCCAGCATATGCAGAGGGTGTGCTGCAAATGCTGGATGGAGTCACCTCTTCCCGTACAGTGATGGGAAGGTCAGGCTTCGCAACCACCAACACCCTTGGACTCGCCTTGGGGATTTGTGATGCCATCTCTTTAGAAGGCAGAGTTGTTTGCTGTGTTGTTGATGACAGCTTAAGTCTCTTAAATTTTTTAGAGGGGGGGGGAGGAGGAGGGCTTAGATCCTTGGGCGAAGCTGCACAGCTAGTCATGAACACGGGCCAGGGCCTAAGCCGTTCCTTGCCACTCTGTGTCGTAAATGGCATATTGGCAAGTTTACGTTTCTCCTCAGATGATTTCAATTTTCTTTTTTTGCTAATTTTAGTGAACTTTGGCTTTTTGGATTTTACATGCCCTCTAATAGGAGATTGGGCATCGCCCTTGGCAGACGACGTTGATGGCATTTCATCGTCTATGTCATGACTAGTGGAAGCAGCTTCAGCATTAGGAGGAAGTGGTTCTTGATCTTTCCCTACTTTATGGTTCTTGATCTTTCCCTACTTTATCCTCCAAATTTTGGTACTCCATTATATGCAGCACAAGAGAGCGTACCTCTAAACCACACACACTCGGCAAAGCCATTACAAATTATCTGCGGCACAGGAGAGTACCACTGGATTGGAGTTATACAGCAGTACCTATTTTTTTGTACAGCAGCAACAGTGAACGTAGTTTGACTTTGAAATAGCAGTACCTATTTTTTGGTACAGCAGCAACAGTGAACGTAGTTTGACTTTGAAATAACAGTACCTATTTTTTGGTACAGCAGCAACAGTGAACGTAGTTTGACTTTGAAATAGCAGTACCTATTTTTTGGTACAGCAGCAACAGTGAACGTAGTTTATATAAACTATATAATGTATTTTTATATATTTCAGTACTAATATTTCTTGACTGCAGAAACAGTGAACCTATTCATATATTGCAGTAGAAATTTTTAGAGACTTTTTTATATAATTTTTTATATATTTTTTTAATTATTTTTGTATAAGTTTTTTATAATTTTTTTTTTATTTTTTTATAACTTTTTAATAATTTTGAAATAACAATGCCCTTAGCAGAACAGAGCACAGGACACAGGCAGCACCACTGGACTCAGCAGGACAGAGCACAGGACAAAGCACCACTGGACTCAGCAGGACAGAGCACTGGACAAAGCACCACTGGACTCAGCAGGACAGAGCACTGGACAAAGCACCACTGGACTCAGCAGGACAGAGCACTGGACAAAGCACCACTGGACTCAGCAGGACAGAGCACTGGACAAAGCACCACTAAACTGATCAGCAGGACAGAGCACAGGATCTCAAAGGAAACCACTGAAAAGCAGGACAGGAGCTCCCTAACTACAACCTCCCTCACGAGTGATCGCAGCCAGAATGAAGATGGCGGCCGCAAGTGGTGAATTTATGACATCCGAGTCTCGCGAGATCCGACGCGAGACTTGGATGTCATAGCCTCATTTTGGATTTATTTCGCGGGCGGAAATACCCGAACAGTGCTCGGATCCCGTCGGATCCCCACTGTTCGGGTGGGCTCGGATTAGAGAAATCCGAGCCCGCTCATCATTACATAAAATACATTTTTATAGTTGTTCTTGATTGCAATCACAGGTTGTAGCACGCATATGTCATTACTAGTTATCGGCACTTACACCCGAACTGTAGCTGGTGCAAGTGATGCGACAGGAAAACAATCACCTTTGAGATGGTCAAAGCTTGAATCGGACGCTGCTGCATGCACTTGAGCTTTGCACGCCCTTACTATACATTGACTACATGCATGTACCCATTCTCCTCTCCATGGAATCATAGGCCTTAGTGAGGTTCCTTTGCAGTGGAAGATTAATTGGATGTTACTACGTTCACTGGCGTATGGTCCTGTTCTGGGGATACACAGAGAGATTTTATGCAAAATATGGCACATTTTTGTATTTTTGTTTCTTAATGAATCAGGCCCAAAATGTCTATCCTTTTGAGGCAGCTATTACCCAACCATTGTTTCTCCCTAAATGGTTTGGTGGACAGTGCAGCTGCTAATTCAGTCTCAATGATATCAGTTGCACATGAGTGTTCTCACAGCATGCACTGCACTCAGGCCCGGCGCTCCCATTAGGCAAGGTTATGCACTTGCCTAGGGCGCCGGGCTCTGGAGGGCGCCTGGAGGGCGCCTTAGAAATAAAATTACTTTAAAACTGTGCGGCGACCGCTGACCATACCTTTCACGGGTGCCGCACAGCTTCTGATAAATCCACGGGGAGGGCGGAAGGGGCTATGGATCACCATCGCTGCCTCTTTGCTCCGTCTCCTCCCCTCCACTCACTGACTGTCGGGCGTGACATCATCATCACGGCCCGACGGTGTCAGTGAGTGGAGGGGAGGAGACGGAGCAGAGAGGCGGCGGTGTTGAGGCAAGGTAAGGAAAGACGTGGGGAGGAGGGAGGAGGGTGCCAATTTTTAAAGTGTGCATGTGGCGGGGGGCGCGGGGGCGCAATGATTTTTAAAGTGTGCCGGGGGGGGGGGGGGGGGGGGTGTCGATTTTGACAGTGCGCCTAGGGCGCCAAGGTTCCTAGCACTGGCCCTGACTGCACTGGCAATGATTGAACCCTTCCAGACTGCATGTCTGTGACAGTTTAATTCACATAGACATGCAGGACAGAGTAGGCAGAGATCACACTTTGATTGAGGAGATGGACTACAAGTCAGAGGAGGTCAATTAAAAGCCTCTCCATCCAGCCCAAACAGAACAGGGGTACCAGCACAGCTGGGGTTTTGGTAACGTGAGTCCCAGGGATGAAAATAGGTAAGGGGCAACTACACTGAAGATAAACGTATTAATTGTAAAAACCTATTTCAAGCACCCTCAAACTTATATATACACAATACTATTACATATACACATATAATATATACTCCTATAGGATATAAATATATATATATAGACCTATAGACATAAATATTCTGCGCATCCCACCCCCCAGCCCCCAGCTGTCACCAATGTGTTGTATAACTGCCCCAGGCAAAGGGGACATACTTTAGCTGGGAGAGAGTGGCCCCCCTCCCCGGCAACCCTATACCACCACTGAAGAAATGAGGGGTATTAGGCCCCAGAGTAACATTAGGTGCACTGAAATGATGAGGATCCCTAGGCTCCAGGAATACTATGGTGCTGGGGGGGGGACTCCCCCAACATCACTATATCACCTACAATCCTGTAGGGGGTGTTACGCTCCAGCAGCCACAATTTGCTAGGGAGACAGCCCACCCCCACAGCGTCCCTATTTTGATATGGGCTTTGTATGAAGCGCTTTTCTCTGGTCCAGACATGAAGGAGTTGTGACAGACGCCCTAGGGTTAGAGCATTGACCAATAGGATAGCCAGGCCCTGCGGCGCTGCCCAAGTCGTGGAGGGTGCGTAAGTAGTGGAGCAAAATAGAGGCTTGTGCAGCAGAACGCACAGCAGGGCCTCAAGTGTCCGGTCCTCCCATGGCACAGGCAGTAGTCGCTCACGTGCGGCGTCTGTGACAGATAGGCAACAACTGGGTAGGGCACCGTCTGGTTCCTCTACGTTACAAAGGTCGCTGTTTGTTTGATGACGATGATACTAATTGCTCTCTCCCAGCAGATTAACTGGTGGACTAGGTCATGGGTTACAGTGGTTACTACGCTCACAGCAGCGGTTCTCGGTCTGATCTGGCTCAGGAGGGCCTGGCTTTCTTGTCAGATGGTGGCTCTCGGAGGATGCGTGAGTGTGATGATGTGTATTTACATGATCACTTGCCTGTTTTTTTGGACTGTAAGAGTTCCAGCACAGATTCTGATAATTCTGGTGCCTGACCGCCCAAGCTAGTGAAGACTCTGTGCAAGTATTTTGTGCCCCAAGAGGGTTCCCAGGAGAGAAGTCCATCCCATGTGCCTGGTAAGATTAGCAGGCTCACGGGGTCAGAGATGCTGAGCTGCAAAAATACAGCCATATATAGGGGGGTATGCACTTCTGTTACGGACAAATTTTCAAGGGACTGTACATATGTTCACCGCTACTGGGAAGACCATGAAAGCTGCGCCTGTGGCTCTGGTGAAAGGAGGTGGTGGTGATGAGGCTAGCTTAAAAATGTACTGGAACTATTTGAGCAGGGCGCATTTATTCATGGCCGGTTATCTGGAGTCTCGCCCCGGGGAGTACATGGAGGTGCTTAAGTATCTTCAAATGATTCATGAGATGTACTTGTCATCTCGACCTGGTACTGGCTGGAGCATGATGAGGAGTTTAGCTCCAAATACGGAGGTCACCCGAGCCTTTTGTTCGGGTTCAAAGACATTGAGACCTGACTTAAAGCTACTCAAAGGTGGCATGTGTGCACCGTTGCAGCTGTCTAAAGGTGACCCTCATGGCAGGGGAGTTCTGGCATGCCATTTCAGCAAGGGGGGTATTGTTATGCCTTCAATAGAGGATGATGTGGCAGTGGCAGGGTGTGCAGGTTCACCCATGCTTGCTCACTCTGCGGAGCGACTAACCAAACCAAAAATTGTGACAAGCCTGCTAAAGGGGACAGGGCGATGACAGTAGTGAAGATTGGTACAACCGGATGCAGGGCTTTGTGTTGACTGGCTATACCACTGGTAAGTCCAAGTCAGCGATGTCCACCACCCTTATTGGCTGGGCTTGAAAGGGCTCCTTCATTCCCGATGGCAGGCGACCTATTAGTCCCGAGATCTTGGCTAGCTTGCTAGGTGCATTTGCTGGTGTGGCTCGAGATCCCTATGAAAGTAATTTATCTAGCACCACCATCGTAATGTTGTTCTTTGGCACATTTTGAATGAGTGGGGTGGTAGCCTCTGGGCTGTCTGCTCCACTCTCCAGGATGTTGGCCAAAGATGTAGTCCTGGGCACAGATTCAGTATCTTGCAAGGTGTGGTGGTCCAACATAGATCAGTTGGGTAGGGGGCGATGGATCACACTATCGCCCAGCACAGTTGCTCGATTTGCCCAATACAAGTGGTGACTAAATTAGCTGAACTCCGGGTGCAGGATGCATTGCCTTGGCTGTTACATCGTGATGGGTCCCCCCTCACACAGTACTGGTTCATGGTGGTCTTTAAGTGCACGCTGGGCACCTTGGGATCTGATAGCGCACAATTTGGCATGCATTCCTGTAGAATAGCTGCGGCCATGTCTGTGACTGTGGATGGGGCTTCAGGTCCATGTATTCAGGAATTAGGCATCAGGAAGTCCGCTGCATATCGGCAATATGAGAGGCCCTCTTTTCTCTTTTGACCTTTGGCCTGCTTTCTCCATATTTCTGGGTTGACACAGGGCTTTTTTTGTTTGTTGCTCTTGGTTGCAGAGGTGCAAAGGGAATTTTACGGATTTTCCCTCTAAAGTGGGCCTGATTGGCTGTTGGCACCACAAGGTTTGATGGTTTTTACCTTCGACTGTGTTGTTTGTCTCTTCCTTTCTCTTCTGCTCTGTGGTTTGGGCCACGTTTATCCTGCTATGTGGTGACATTTGTTCATGAATGCCTATTGGAATGCTGAGTTGCTGTGGGGTGCTTTAACTGTGTTGTTTTTAGGTCATGTCAAATCAGTGGAGTTGAGCCTAGCAATCCGGTCCGACCTGGCATGGGTGCATGCCTCCTTGCCCAATCTGCTGGTCCGAAATAATACCCCGGCTAGTGTGGAGATTTTTTTCCTAAGGGAGGGTAGCGGACAGTTCCCGCAAGAAGGTGAACTCAGTTGTTGCAATTTGTCTATTTTCTTTAGGTGGTCAATGGATGGAAAAATAGGGTATTAGGTTCCGGAACCCTGGCCTCTAAAGGCCTGATGGGCTACATCTGACAGAGGCTGGTTTGGATAGTTTCATAGGGGAAATATATGCGGCTTTAGGCAATGTGGTTAGGGGGTAGTATGGTGGCGGGCCTAGGTTTAAAAGTGAACCTGGTGTGGCAGGAGAACACTGTAGAGGCATAAACAAAGTTGGTGAAGCGCACATTGATGGTAGTCAGGTGTTTGGAACCCGTTCCTTTCGATGAGTTGGCTTTGGTTAGGTGCAAGTACAGCCCCTTTGGGCTGGCTTTTGGTACGTTGTGATTAGCCCAGAAAGGTTCGGGTTCCGGAATGCCCGGGGATTGTTGTCCCAGTTAGACAAGGCCGAGTACAGTGTTCTCCCACCACCAATAAATTATTTAAATAAATGAAAAGTTAATTGACAATAAGTCGGTGTTGTGTCTTTTTTATAGTAATTACCCCTTTTCAAGGATACCCCGCAGCATAGCAAAGCTTAGTGGAAGGAAACATGCTAAAAAGGCAAGTCCAAGCTAAATTTGTTTAGCTTGATAAAAAGCGATTGGAAACAGAATGGAAAGGGTGTGGCCTAGTGGTTTTGTTATTCAGAGAAAATGGAGCAGCCATAGCCCAGAGAAGGTTTCCATCCACCTGCAGAAGTGCTAAAGCTAAATGTTTGCATTTTCATAACTCAGTTTTTCACACCTCAGTGAGGAGCTTGCTCTTGGTTTGGCTAACCACCAGATAGGAGTAAGTTGAAATGATATAGTGGATTATAACCTAGTGCTCCATGGCAGGCAGGAGTGGATTGGAACTTAATGTGGAAATTAGATTTAAAATGGCCTCACATTGTAGGTGAGGCTAAACTGTCTGTAGGCAGGGTCAAACTGGCAAGTGGAGGGGTAATGTATGCATCACATGGCTAAATTCGGCATAGCCTTTATGTCTGATTCATGACTATCACTTTAGATAGTGCTAGGCTACCCTGCAACCCTTTTCTTTTACCTCACAGTGACGCCTTCAGGAGCAGATCAGCGTGAAGTGGGACTTGCTTCCCGGCTGTCTCTGTAGATAAACAAAGTCCTGGCTAAGTGTGACAGTCTCCTAAAGTCGAGATTTCCCATAAGAATTTGAACACTTGTCAGACTGTGTTGCTCTCTCCTACTGTACCTGTTCTTGCTCATTTCACTACCTTCTGCTGGTGTATTAAGCTCAATTGCTGCTTGTCTGGGGCAGCACGGTGGCTTAGTGGCTAGCACTTCTGCCTTACAGTACTAGGGTCATGAGTTTAATTCCAGACCATGGCCTTATCTGTGAAGAGTTTGTATGTGCTCCCTGTGTTTGCATGGGTTTCCTCCGGGTGCTCCGGTTTCCTTTCACACTCCAAAAACATACTAGTAGCTTAATTGGCTGCTAGCAAATTGACCCTAGTCTGTGTGTCTGTCTGTGTGTGTGTTAGGGAATTTAGATTGTAAGCTCCAATGGGGCATTGTCACGATCTGCCTACAGCTTATGCATTACATGCTGCTTTGCATGGCAGCTCCTGCCTTTTTGTCCTTATTGTTTTGTATTGGCAGTACCTCCATTCACCAGAGGTGCTGCTATTGTGCCTTATTGTGTGCATTAGGGGTTAACTGTCATGTTCACCAATTATCCCATGCACCTGGGTGTGGTTTTCCCTTTATATACCTGTCAATCCCAGCACACATTGCTGGTTATTGTTGTCCCATCCTGTGATGTCATAGCCTGTGGTTATACACTGTGATTCTTCCCCCTGCATTGTTCCTGTGATTCTACTGCATTAGGATCTCATCATTCATTCTGCTGATCTGTTTCATATGTGAACCTGGGACTTACCTGTGCATTTCTCTGTATATGCTGCCTGGAATCTTCCCTCACCTTCCATTTACCTGCAACTGCTGAATACCTGGTATTTCTGCAAACTTATGATTTCATCACATGTTTATATTTGCCAGCAATAAACATTGTTTGTTTCTTCACCTATTCATGGCTCTTTAGCTGTATTTCTACGTTGTATCTTGACAGTATAACCAGCCACAAGACAGCTTTGGAGCCAGGTGAAAGTTTTGTTTTATTCTGGGACCTTTTTTTCTGCAATCAAGTTTTCATTTGTTTTTTGCAACATGTCTGTTTCACCAATCATGGAATTGCCACTGCTACAAACTTTACAGATGGACATTATATTGCTACGTTCTCAGCTTGCTAGATTTTCCTCTTTACTTGTGGACCCACTCAGGAGACTGTCAGATTCTGTCTCTCTTAATTCAGAAGCTGCTGAGCTGTCTCAATCCACCTTCTCTGCTGATGAACCTGTGCAAACAGCACCTCTTAAAAGTACTTCTACAAATTTGCTATTTTCTATGAGCTATGGGGTTTATGCTCCACCATTTCTGTTCTCTGGGAAGAGACCCAATCTGCCAGCTCCAGCCGCCTGTCCTGAGGTGCCAGCCTCTGTCTCCTGTGTCGAGGTCCCAGCCTCTGTCTCCTGTGTCGAGGTCCCAGCCTCTGTCTCCTGTGTCGAGGTCCCAGCCTCTGTCTCCTGTGTCGAGGTCCCAGCCTCTGTCTCCTTTGTCGAGGTCCCAGCCTCTGTCTCCTGTGTCGAGGTCCCAGCCTCTGTCTCCTGTGTCGAGGTCCCAGCCTCTGCCTCCTGTGTCGAGGTCCCAGCCTCTGCCTCCTGTGTCGAGGTCCCAGCCTCTGCCTCCTGTGCCGAGGTGCCAGCCTCTGCCTCCTGTGCCGAGGTGCCAGCCTCTGCCTCCTGTGCCGAGGTGCCAGCCTCTGCCTCCTGTGCCGAGGTGCCAGCCTCTGCCTCCTGTGCCGAGGTGCCAGCCTCTGTCTCCTGTGCCGGGGTCCCATCCTCTGCCTCCAGCTCTGAGGTCCCATCCTCTGCCTCCAGCTCTGAGGTCACATCATCTGCCTCCAGCTCTGAGGTCACATCATCTGCCTCCAGCTCTGAGGTCACATCATCTGCCTCCAGCTTGGAGCCTCCTGCCACTGTGTCCGGTCCCGAGCCTCCTGCCACTGTGTCCGGTCCCGAGCCTCCTGCCACTGTGTCCGGTCCCGAGCCTCCTGCCACTGTGTCCGGTCCCGAGCCTCCTGCCACTGTGTCCGGTCCCGAGCCTCCTGCCACTGTGTCCGGTCCCGAGCCTCCTGCCACTGTGTCCGGTCCCGAGCCTCCTGCCACTGTGTCCGGTCCCGAGCCTCCAGCCTCTGTCTCCGGTCCCGAGTCTCCAGCCTCTGTCTCCGGTCCCGAGCCTCCAGCCTCTGTCTCCGTTCCCGAGCCTCCAGCCTCTGTCTCCGGTTCCTGAGCTACAGTTTACTCCAGAGGGGGCGCTGCCCTTAAAGACTTCTCCAGAGGGGGTGCTGCCCTTAAAGACTTCTCCAGAGGGGGCGCTGCCCTTAACGACTTCTCCAGAGGGGGCGCTGCCCTTAAAGACTTCTCCAGAGAGGGCGCTGCCCTTAAAGACTTCTCCAGAGGGGGCGCTGCCCTTAAAGACTTCTCCAGAGGGGGTCCTGTCCCTCCAGTCTGCTCCAGAAGAGTTGCCAGTCCATGCGGTCCAGCCTGAGTTGCCAGTCCATGCGGTCCAGCCCGAGTTGCCAGTCCATGCGGTTCAGCCCGAGTTGCCAGTCCATGCGGTTCAGCCCGAGTTGCCAGTCCATGCGGTTCAGCCCGAGTTGCCAGTCCATGCGGTTCAGCCCGAGTTGCCTGTCCATGCGGTTCAGCCCGAGTTACCACTTGGTGCTGTCTGCCCTCAGGCTTCTCAAAGTGCTGTCTGCCCTCAGGCTTCTCAAAGTGCTGTCCTCAGGCTTCTCACTGTTCTGTCCCTGCCAAGCCTTCCGCCCAGTCCGGGCCCGCTGCCAAGCCTTCCGCCCAGTCCGGGCCCGCTGCCAAGCCTTCCGCCCAGTTCGGGCCCGCTGCCAAGCCTTCCGCCCAGTCCGGGCCCGCTGCCAAGCCTTCCGCCCAGTCCGGGCCCGCTGCCAAGCCTTCCGCCCAGTCCGGGCCCGCTGCCAAGCCTTCCGCCCAGTCCGGGCCCGCTGCGAAGCCTTCCGCCCAGTCCGGGCCCGCTGCCAAGCCTGCTGCCCAGTCCGGGTCTCCTGTCAAGCCTGTTGCCATCTGTTGCTGAGGGTGCTTTGTCTGAGCCATTGCCTTTCTTTGAGGGGCACATTTCCCAACTTTGTGCCCTTCTGAAATTTGCTGCCTCTTATATGCCCTCCATACCAGAGCTTGTTAACAACCGTAAGGGACGGGTACTGTTCCTTATTTCGTATTTTAAAGGAGAAGCTTTGGAATGGGCAAATCCATTTATTGAAACCCAAGATCCCATCCTGTTTGACTTACAACGGTTTGTTGAGGAAGTAATCAAAAAGTTTTCTCAAACCCCTGCAGTGCCATCCTGTGGGTCACCTGTGCTTTCAGCAACACTACCCGGCACTACAGTCCGAGAACTACCCTTGTGCTCCACCCAGTTGGCGCAGGTTCCAACTCTTAGGAAGTCCCGTAAGAGAGGAGGACGTAAGAAAAGAGGTGGTTCTGCAGTGCTTGAACTGGCAGCTGGCATGGCCTCCTTTGCCCTTTTACCCATGGACGAGGACTTTTCTGCCGGGCCTCCAATTCTGGACTATGATTCCGATGAACTCAGACATTTCTGGTAATTGGGCGTCTGGAATCCGCCCTTAAGGGAGGGGGTACTGTCACGATCTGCCTACAGCTTATGCATTACATGCTGCTTTGCATGGCAGCTCCTGCCTTTTTGTCCTTATTATTGTATTTGTATTGGCAGTACCTCCATTCACCAGATGTGCTGCTATTGTGCCTTATTGTGTGCATTAGGGGTTAACCTTCATGTTCACCAATTATCCCATGCACCTAGGTGTGGTTTTCCCTTTATATACCTGTCACTCCCAGCACACATTGCTGGTTATTGTTGTCCCATCCTGTGATGTCATAGCCTGTGGTTATACACTGTGATTCTTCCCCCTGCATTGTTCCTGTGATTCTACTGCATTAGGATCTCATCATTCATTCTGCTGATCTGTTTCATATGTGAACCTGGGACTTACCTGTGCATTTCCCTGTATATGCTGCCTGGAATCTTCCCTCACCTTCCATTTACCTGCAACTGCTGAATACCTGGTTTTTCTGCAAACTTATGATTTCATCACCTGTTTATATTTGCCAGCAATAAACATTGTTTGTTTCTTCACCTATTCATGGCTCTTTAGCTGTATTTCTACGTTGTATCGTGACAGGCATGGACTGATGTGAGTGACTTCTCTGTACAGCGCTGCAGAATTAGTGGCGCTATATAAATAAATGATGATGATGATTGTCTGGATTCTGTAATGTTGGTTGTCTGTTTATAAAATGGATAGTTACTATTCATCTCCTGGAAAGCCAGGCAGCCATTGAACACTCTAGGCCTTCCTCACCCCAACTAGCCCTGACATTAAATCCATAGCACCCACATTTAATAATTAGGCCTCCCTCCAACAAACTTATATTACATTAATAGCATTCACATTTAATAAATAGGTCTATTCCTACCCCCTCACATAATATTAATAGTGTTCATATTTAATAAATAGGCCTATTTCCCCCCATCCAGACCCAATATCAAATTAATAGCCTTTACATTTAATGAATAGGACCAGAGGATCCCATATGTAAACCTAAGTCCTACACGGAATCTGGTGACTAACAAACAAAGTTCCATCTCACAAGGCATGTCAAGTGTAGGCAGCAATAAAACATAATTGAGAATAGGCCGAAGTCATTTAATATCAGCACCAGGTTTGTGTCTGTTCTCGAAATACCCTTGGAATCTCAAGACCCCGAAACCACAGAGTCAGAATCCAGGAAATCCCTATGGAATTCTCAAGGAATCTTGTAACTTGTTAACCACGCCCACTACAAAGATGCCACACAGGAGCAGTCATTCCTTTACAGGCTGAATATTGGTTCTGCCCACAAAAGAACATAATAAAACCTTCTATATTTGAATATTATTATCATATTGTTGTAATGCTGCTATTTGTACCTTGACAAAAAGTAAATGGGCTTTTTCTGTAAGAAAGCAATTAGTGACATTTGACCCTACTTATAACTGAGTTAATGAGAACCCCTCATTTGAGCCTTTGTGCTTTATGAATTGAGCACAATGGAGCTGAAGGGAAATTCATATATTTCAAATTTCTGCACTCAACAAAATATCAGAAAGAAATGATTTAGAATGATTTTAGTAATTATTTTTGGGGAATTCTGATTATTTTTCTGTTCTGTTTTTCGATATGCAAGAAAATCAGAGCTTTTCAGTGTTATTAAAATTAATATGTAATAGAAATCAAGAAAATCAGTATGATTTGATGGTTTTTCTCTTTTTTTTTTTTAAACAACTTGTCTTACAATCAAAAAAGAGACTAACATAATTTCTTATATAGGAAGGTAAGGGAGAGTAGAGGTTTATAGGGGATAGTGAGGAGAGGGGTTCCAAGGAGGGTGTCAGGGAACTGGAAGAAGATTCCAGGGAGAAAGTGTCAGGGGAGAAGAATTAGGGTGTCAGACAGGGCATCTCTTCCCAACAATTCAGATAGCTACAACAATTTAGGGGTATATCTACTAATCTGCGGGTTTGAAAAAGTGGAGATGTTGCCCATAGCAACCAATCAGATTCTAACTGTCATTTTGTAGAATGTACTAAATAAATATTAACAAGAATCTGGTTGCTGTAGGCAACATCTCCACTTTTTCAAACCCGCAGTTTAGTAAATATACCCCTAAATGTGGATTAAGAGCTCTATTTAACACATAGCAAAAGCCATATGGCCATCAAAAATGGGAGTTTTCACAGGCCATATGACCTTTTTTGACTTTGCATGTTACATATAAGGGTTAACATCGCTATTGCCAGAGATAATCCTGACTACATTAAGTATCACTGGCGTTAGTATCTCAGGATGGCGTTGGCACAAAGCAAAACGTGAAAAAATATATTTTATGTGGATGTGGAACAGGCGCGGGCTGGCAAATTTCAGCCGGGGGGCGCACAGGTGGCCGCATCACATGATACGCGACCGCAACGCGTGTCATTTGATGCGGCCGCCGGTAATATTGCATCCACGTGGCGGGGGGCGGCCGGCCCAAACAGGGGTCAGACTGCCCCCTGCACCACGGCCCAGCCCGCCCCTGATGTGGAAGGTTTTGGTGCACATTGGCCATCTTACTATGTATTGCAATATATAAAACTTACATACCCGGTTGCAGGATTCTTGTGATCACATTTGTAAGACAGTTTGAAATAACAGAGACTCCAGCTTGTAATGGACCCTAACTTTCTACTGGAGACCCCAGCTTGCAATGGACCCTAACTTTCTACTGGAGACCCCAGCTTGTAATGGACCCTAACTTTCTACTGGAGACCCCAGAGCTTAGATTTGCTAAAAACTGTATTATGACTCGGTAATGAAATGCCTGCTTAATTTATGTAAGTAATCCGTTGGGTGTGTCTAAAGACCTACACCATGTATACATAAAGATGGCATAAATCAGGGCTCTATACAGCTTCAAGCGCTTGCAACGCATTGAAAGAGTTGATGCATTAAGATTTCCATTGACTTCATAAAGTTTTAGTTTTGCCTTTAAATTTAAGTACCTAACATATTGCATGCAAAAGCCAGAGAATAATCTAACCTCACACATTGTTGTTTTTTTTTTGTCTGCATTGACGCAGCTTCATTCTTATATTTCTTTCAATTTTTTATGCCCTTGATTGTTAAGACACCCCCTCTCTCTCAATGTCCCCAACATCCAGGCTGTCACCGTGCAGCCGGCTTTATGATAGCCAGGATAGCCCATCTCTGCTCTCTCCGCATTCACAGGCATAAAAATTTTATTTCCCATATGTCTGGCCAGTTACACAGGAGATAAAACCTCCGTAAATTTCAGCATTATCACCAGGAAGTTAGTTCAGGAGGTTTTATTGGCTAGCAGCCGGCGTCTTGGCTTTGACGCAAGTCCAAGTGGTGATGTGATTTACGGTGCGATGAAACGGCTCTGTTGTTATCATTGAAGAAGATCAAAACCCACCAGTGCGGGCAGTGTGGGAGAATATGAACTTAATGTGGATTTTTTCAACTAAATCTTTATATAAAACTCTACTGTCCAGGCTGAACTGGAAACCTGCCTTTAAGCAGAATAGAGCATATAATTTAGCATAGAGGTTGTGTTGATAATAGAAATAGCAATGGTGAGATGCATAAAATATTTTATTCACCAGAAAGATGAGTTTTAAAGTATTAAATAAAAAGTTAACATTACTCTCTAGCAAAAAATACTTTAAAACTATAGCTATAATCCAAATACAATACACACAAGGCAAACTAGAAGAATTATTTGTAACAGTCATAAATATAGATTGGTAGCTCTTGCATCCATCCACGTAGATCAGTGACGGGCATTAGGGACACCTAGGATGGCATGCAGCACTCTTAGCCTTCACCTGCTGCCCCAGCTCCTTCCTACTTTTTGCCATGTCAATCCTTTTCTCTGCTTATTGCTCCGTTGGCCCAACTCGTATTAATTGCTTAAGGTCCACTGATTTCAAACTGTGGCCCCAGCTCTTATTTTTAGATTAAGGGTAATATGTGGCCCTTGAAGGGTATCCCGTCGCCCATCAGTGCCATACATTGTGCCCTGTGTATACAGTAACAGGTATGAAATACCATTCTTCAAGGGCATTGCCATTATTGATAGGCATTCATGCTCCCGAACAGTGCCTTTCTCTGGCAGCCAAAATGGACATGGCCTATTGGCAAAGAAACAAGGTCCTTTGGTAAATGGGGTGCAGAAGGTGGATTGAGATGTGACCTGTGCAGATAAGTGGCTTAGTCACATTTTTCAATAGAGGCTAGTTGGTAATTATGCATCGGGGTGATGACGTGATTGTTCACACTAGTGGCTCTATTAGCAGATATTCTTTTTTATTAAAGATAACAAAGCTGATTATTTAATTCAGGAACATAGTGACAATATGTAGCACAAGGTTTCCCAAACCTAGTTCTCAGGGTCCTCTAACAGTGCAGGTGTTCCAGGTGACCAGTGATATAATTATACCCCCTGTGCTTCTGTTACAATGTGTCAGTCAGTAATGAATACACCTGTGCTCCAGCAAAGAGATATGGAAACAATACACTGTTAGTGGTCCCTGAGGGCTGGGTTTGGGAAACACTGCTATAGTACAATAGCAAACCTTGAACCTGACACATTGGAAGAATAAAGTCCAAGCTAATATTCTTTAGAAGCAGCAAGCTGTTACTCCATGCTCAAGGTGTCGAGTACCCAGAGTGAACATAGGGGAATAAATTAACATGGACTAATGCACATACAAAGTCTCAGACATCACAAATCACAAAGATTTACTGTGATAGCAAGGGTTTTAAATGACCAAGTTTTGGAGTCAGAAAGAAATCTACCAACTGTAGAAGAAGGATTAAATGGAATGACAGAGGGACAATGGGATTTGTTTTCAAAAGAGGGACGGTTTAAATAATTGTTTTACCATTATTGTATGAGTGGCTGAAGCTACGTATTAATTTATTACTTTATACTTTACATGTTATCCAACTTAGTGAGGACATTGTTTAAAGTAGAGTTGCTCAGGCTCGGTTTTCTGAAAACCGAGCCCACCCGAACTTAGGGGACCCGAGTAGGCTTGTGAGCCAGGTCGTTACTTTTGCGCGTCCATGAATCTGAATCGAGGCAAAACATCATTGTTTCATTGTCAGATCTCGCGGGTTTTGGATTCCATAAATACCTCCCTCCGCAGGAGATCCAGCGCCATTGCTCATACAGAAACAGGGATAGCAATGTTCTTGTCTCTTTCCAGTCTCCAGTGACATTGCTCAGTGCCATTGCTCACACAGAAACAGGGGTAGCAGTGTTCTTGTCACTCTCCATTCTCCAGTGACATTGCTCAGTGTCATTGCTCACACAGAAACAGGGGTAGCAGTGTTATTGTCACTTTCCATTCTCCAGTGACATTGCTCAGTGCCATTACTCACACAGAAACAGGGGTAGCAGTGATCTTGTCACTCTCCAGTCTCTAGTGTCTTTGCTCAGTGCCATTGCTCATACAGAAACAGGAGGGGTAGCAGTGTTCTTGTCACTTAACAAAAATTGACTGGAAATGATTGACAATTAATGTTATTGAGGTTAATAATTATGTAGGGATAAAAAAGAGCTAAATTATGTGATTTTAGAAGAAGAAAAAATAAGTATATTAGAAAAAAAATCGGGATCCAAAACCAAAACTAAAACACGCGAGGGCGGTTTTGCCAAAACCAAAATAAAAACCAAAACACGAACTTAATCCAGATCCAAAACCAAAACCAAAACACGAGGGTCAGTGAACATCTCTAGTTAAAGGTTTAACAAACTTTTCATCAGTATATTAAAGACTAAGGGTTATATTTACTAAACTGCTGGTTTGAAAAAGTGGAGATGTTGCCTATAGCAACCAATCAGATTCCAGCTGTCATTTTGAAGAATGTACTAAATAAATGATTGCTAGAATCTGATTGGTTTCTCTAGGCAACATCTCCACTTTTTGAAACCCGCAGTTTAGTAAATATACCCCCTAAATTATCATTTTATATAATTATGTGTAATTTTCATTCTTATTCAGTGGGCTGAATTAGGAAATAAATATTAATAAGGAAAGAAAAATTTGCTCATTTGCAGAGAAGAGTCAGAGAGTGATTAGTGTCTGGACTGTCTTTATTACATGGTTCACTTAAATGTTTTTATTACATTCTACATTGGTAGAAATGCGCCTAACAGTCCACGCATCACTCACAAATCAGTACTCCACTGTCACTTCTTGCTGTGAATCGGATTTTTGGCCACTAACAGGTTTTTTTGGAGACTGACCAGCAGAGGTCCTCACTTGGGGGCTCACTTATAATGTTATGTCAAAAACGCAGATGTAAAAATCATCTAGAAAAAATTCTGCACATATTTTAAGATGCATGCGACTCTGCATACTACGTTAAATGCGTCTGCTGCATAACATTACATTTAAAGCATAGGATATTATCATGCCAAAGAGACACCAGTTATCATCATAAAGTTGAGCATTACTGGTGTTTTAATGTAGAACGAAAAAACACGGAAATGGAAAATGAGAAGCTTGGTAGAAAGAAAAAGTAGATGGAGGGTGGAAAACCAATTTAATTATTATACAGGGTGAAACAAGCAATTTTGCCTTATGTTTAATTTTCTACACCTCTGTGGCGGGTGCCGCTGTCGCCGAGGCAGTTGCCTAGTAACGGCAACTGGCATCTCAGACCTATCAGGTCGTGGCAGGTGCCGTATCGATCTGAGCTGGTTGCCAAGTAACGGAATCCAGCGTCCACTCAGTCCGCTGCCGGCGTCTAGCAGGTTGCTAGGCAGCTAATCTCTTATTTAGAATCTGCTGCATTAGCGCAGCTAATTAGGCTGATCTGTCGTCATTGGCTTCTTTGGAAATAAAAACTCCTTCCTGGCTATATCGCCTGAGCTGGTAATAGTTTCCGCTACAGCAGAGGTGTCCAAGTTCAGTCCTCAAGGGCTACCAACAGGTCATGTTTTCAGGATTTATTTAATCATGCACAGATGAGTTAATCTATTTGGCTGGGTCAGAAATTATCCCACCTGTTTCTACAGACAGAAATCCTGAACGCATGAGCTGTTGGTAGCCCTTGAGAACTTAATTTGGACACCTCTGCTCTAAGTTGTTTGATATACTCAGGGCCGGATTAAGGGAATGGAGGCCCCAGGGCTAAGGGGGCCTCCATCCCCCTGTGAGGCCGCCCCCTGTGAGCCGGTTCCCCATGAGGCCCCCCCAGGCACTTACCTCTCTGTTCTCCTGTCACTGTAGTCCTTCCGCTGCGTGCTATAAGCTCCTTACTGAGGAGATCTCATGAGAGTGAGACTCATAGTCTCACTCTCACGAGATCTCCTCAGTAAGGAGATTACTGAGCGCCCCGGAAGGTCTACAGTGACAGGCTCAGCAGCATTGATCGGGTCGGGGGAGCCCCTGCACCGATCAAAAATGCTGCTGAGCACTTTCAAGGGGCCCCTGGATGCCCGAGGTCCCTGGGCTATATCCCAGTTTGATCTCAGGTTAATCTGGCCCTGGATATACTAACCTGGTTTTGACCTCTTGTTGTGGCCCAGACGGTCCCTTGGACTTCATTGTTTTCTCATGTCCATGACCATTGCCTGTTTCTAGATATTAACCTCTACCTGAGTATATTGTGTTTTATAAACTGTGATTACCATGAGTTAAAAAGACCTAGGGGCAGCTGAGTACTTCTGGCACATATTGGGTTCTTTGGAAAGGGGCTGCTATAGATGAAGACCTCGTAAAGTGGTTCTAGTGGTTTATAATCCCAATATTGCCCATAACAATTGTAAACTACAAATGACAGGCCTCTCTCGCCTTCTGTATCATTGATTGTTACTCTATTGTTAATCATGATATGTCAAAACTGTTGTCCCTTGTTCAGTGCTGCAGAATATGTGATATAAATGATATATAAATGTAATGTATGTAATGTAGATATATAAATTAAGTATAATAACAAATGTACCCTGGCTCTATTAATGTTGCAACTTTGAGTCTGTAAGAATTTAGGCTGATTGTCATTGAAATCTGTGTCCCTTAACCTTGTTGGCTCCAAGGACTATTTAACTGGATGGGATGTTTTGAGGAATTTACCGGGAAATTAATGAGATTGCTGTTTCTGTAATTTTGTGCGTTTGCTTTTTTCTGACCTTCTCCCTGTGAACCAGCTTCTAATGAGGAAAAACAAACCACATCCAATTAATAAGGACCAAAGCATTTATTTCCTAGGCCTAATTAACAACAGGAAAGAGTCCTTGTTGCAATGTTGATGTCATAAAGCATCACAGGACTGTAATGGGACTCTACGTGCTCACGTTCAGCGCGCGTTTAGGAATGTAAAATGGGGTAATTAAGAAGTCTCACAAATGACCCAAAAAACATATCTCTGCTCTCTGTCATAATAGGAGGAGGAGGGTAGGGAGATCGTAGAGGTGGAATTGTTTAAGTGTTTTAATGCCTGGCTGTACAGTGTAGGGATCCTTATTAACAATAATATCCACTTGCTTAGAATTTTAACACAACTTTGCCTGACTACAGCAAGTAATAACATTTAATCTTTTCAAATCTGTAATAGTTTAAGATGTATGATAATGTAGCATACTGTAATATGATTGGCTAGGGATGGCTGCCATGTACCATTATACTCCAGCAAAGACATACTTGCCAACATATCTGTTTGCAAAATCTTACCAATCCATGTCCATTGGGATGAAGCCTTTCAATCACCGGAATTTAGGGATAGGCTCTTGAAAATTGGGACTAGGTTGCAACATAAAAGTTTTCAGTTGATAAACATTATCCTTTATGCATATACTCCCCCTTGTAACACTTGGCTTGAAAATCTTGCTCAGTGCCCCACATCTGTAACCTGTGCGATGCCCATGTCTAGAGAGAAAGGGACAAGGCTAGGAGATCTAGAGCGCTACTAAAAAAGACAGTGTAGAGCTTGAGAGTGATTGAGATGGAGTTTTAGTTCTTGTGTATCATTTGTGGAACAAAGTCAATTATTTATTTGCAACTGCTAAGTATGTGCTGGAAGTTTTCAATAAAGTAGTGTATTTTATCGATAGAGTGTCCGGCACCCATTCATTACAACAACTCTTATGTGAACTGTATTGCTACAAGTGTGACATCTGGCAACTGGAAGAACACTTTTTGTGTTCTCAGGTCTGACTATCTCTGGGTACCCCATCCCAAACAAAGATTTCCCAAGTGGATGGTCCACCAACCATACATTCCCAGTTTGGGAAGTGTGGAATACAAAATAGTGAGTGAGGCCACATGTAAGGTATGAAGTATGTGTCAAAGGGGATGGCTGTTAAGGGATAGACCTGTCAAACCTTTAAATGGACTGTGTTAACAGGAGGAAATGGCGGAGGGATATGGTGTTGCTGTAGCTCCTAGCATGTGGGGGGCGGTGGTAATCGTTTTCACGATTACCACTAATCCGACATGGATAAGCCCTACAAATAAAATGCGAATTTCTGCAAAACCGATTGGAAAATTAACAGACTTACCTTAAAGTCGACGCTGAAGATCGCCGATTGGATCACTATGCTGACAGCAAGTTATTCCGATTGGACAAGTGTTCGGCATTGCAGCTTGATGTCATTGTGACGTCTGTCAATAGAAATGTAAAGCGGCAAGTAAAAACACTTAACCTTAGCGGTCCCCACATTGCCACTTTAAATTTCTATTGACAGGAGACGCGATGACGTCAAGCTGCAGTGCCGAACACTTCTCCAATCGGAATAACTTGCTGGCAGCATTGTGATCCAATCGGAGATCTCCAGCGTCGACTTCAAGGTAAGTCTGTTTATTTTACAATCGGTTTAGCAGAAATTCGGATTTTATTTGTAGGGCTTGTCGATGTCGGATCTTTCCTCATCAGTCAAGCGTACCCAACCCATGGGGGGAGCAAAGTGAAGATTGCTCCAGTGAGAGGTTACTTTTCTAATGTTGGGAGAAACCACAACAAAGAGTCAGTGCCAGTGCTTTGATGCACTGTATATCATGCATGCTCGGGATCTTCCAATTAGGCTCTGCACAGCACCATCATCACTGCCACCAGCTGTGCTGTAGTTCACCAGAGGCCACAATATTGAGTTAGGACTGGGTGCATCTACTCTGTTTCTATGACATTTAATTATCCTTAAATCGGTTTCTATTTGCCTTAATAATAGCACAGTAGGGGAAACCAAAGACTTATTGGGCCTCATGTAAGGTTAAACGTAAATCTATTTCCGCTCTGTGCATGCGCACCAAAGATGCATATACATCTTACACTTTTGACTCTATGTTCTTAGAGAGGAGGAATGGGGAGGAACGAAACCTATCTATTGTGGATGCTTGATCACTTGTACAATGATACATGCTGCTGCTGCTGCAGCTGCTGCTGATGATCAGCAGCATAGACCTTTGCAGTGTAAAATAAATATATATTTTTTAAAAACGTGCCCCCCCAAAAAAAATAGTGAACTAAGGAACAAAGCACAGCACTCATGGAACAGCGCGGAGTCAGCTAGCACCAGGCTAGGGTAATCTGTACTGGTCATTCTATAACAGGGAATCCAACAGATTGGGTTATAGTTGAACACAGCCTATTCTGCAAAAAGATGCGGGTACCCACCTCCAGGAAAGATGACTCTGTGATGACAGCATTGGGCTGCTTCCTAGTACCCCTAGCCTGTGGGTATTGGGGTAATAATATGTAATCGTTAAATTATAGCATTTTCATGTGTGGAACTACTTTTCCCAGCAAGTCCTGGCAGACATAAACTGCTTGGGTATGGCTGTGCTCACTTTTGTGGGGGAAGTAGCACTATTTCATTTCATTTTTTAAAATGCCAGTCATCATCAAGTTGATGATGATAATTGGTGTCTCTAGTATAAAGCTGAATTATTATAAATAATTATTAATATGCTTTAAACATATCTCCATGCAGATATATATAATGCACTATGCACACATCTTGAACATTTTGGACAAATCCGTCCAAATGCTCCTTCTGCCTAAGTGTGTACCCAAGTTACCTCTATTAACCACTTGACTACAAAGACAACACTTTCATTTGGGAATATTATTTTTATCAATGGTTAAAATCTTTGGTATGGTCTTTTTTTAATTCATGTTGGGGTCCAAATACGTTAGAGGACTATAATGATGGCAGTGGAAAGTCTTCTTGGTGGTGGTGGTGCCGGTGTGTTTCCTTGTAATGATGATAGTTAGGGAGATTAAGGGGTACATTGTGCTCCTGCATTTGAAGTTAATGCTGCAGAAGTGGAACAATCTGAGTCCAGCCTGTTGTCAACACTTACACAAGGTGACCCACTTCTTAGCGGCTGTTGTCGAACAGATGACTTTGCTATTGATTTATGAGATACATTCTTATTTTTGCTTTTGTCTCTGCCGATCACATCCTTCCTAACGATCAGGATGTCATCACTATCACTATTACTTATCAGAAATACAAAGACCAGATTTAAGGTTAGCTCATTCATCACTGTTATCATCACTGGTGGAAGGCAATACAACAATAGTAATAATATCATAGTCACCACACCAGCTAGCACTGTATTGGTGGTGCAGTAGCACTGTATGTGGGTAGAACAGAGAAGGATGTTAACCTTGGGGAGAAAACTGCAAATGAACCGATCCACTGTCATTCTCAGCCTCATTATTTTGTTGACCACCCCTGTTTTCATCATCTGTACTTCATCCAAGTTTGAGTAAACTTTAACTGCCCCTTCTTGCTCTGCCTACCCCTCAACATCACCATTACCATATTCTGAGTCAGACCACTACATCACCTCTTCACAACTGCATAATGGTTAATTTTATATTGCCAATATTAATTATTGAAAAGTGCGCTCTTTTCTTCACTTGTGATACCAGTAAATAAATGCATTGCTCTTTGATCAAATTCTGCTGTTGTAGGTGCCTACGAGATTGTGTCAACATCAGCAGGGACACTACATGATGACATTATGACCTTTTGATTCTTAGGTGATTCTCCTGCTAAGCTAGGAGGGTTTCTCTTGAATTTTTTTTATAGCACCAATGCTATAGTTAACTTGTTCCACAGATCTTGTATGGCTTTTATTTTCTCATGTATTTCACCATGACTAGATGGATTTATGCTTTAAATACAAACTATCAGTTAAGCAGCTGCATTGCTCTGAGTCTGAGTGCATGTTAGTTGATGATTTCCCTTAACAGGCATATTTTGTTCTGAATTTTTACCACACTACTGGTATTATTATTAATAGAGCAAATATGGGGATATATTGGAAGAGGGTCCTGAAATAGTAAACAATGACTATCCAATATCACACAACTAAAAAATTACAAACTAATCAACATTCTAGTTCAGAAACAGGACAGAGCAATTCTGATGCTGATAATTAGAGGTTCATGTGTGTTGTCCTGAGTCTGACCAGCAACTTGCAAGCCTGACTGATCAGACACCCCTTTATAAGTATGTGAAAGACTAATGAAACAGAACCAAGCTATACTCACACAATGACCAATAGGTTTAATAGTTGAACATTAATTCTGGTACACCAAATCAAGATCAATTGTATGAATTTCAGCTGCTGTGATTATTACTCATGCAATGTTTTCCTATGCTAGTGCTATTCCTACTCATGTCCAGAAGAACCTTGCCCTAGAGCCAGAGATGGGCTGGACCAGGGGAAGGGACATGGGAATTTTTGGGAACTTAAAGTGGCCCTGGAAAAAAATTGAAAAGCTGTGTTGGTCTGCAGCTCCGCTCCTGCCATAAGCTCTCTACCAGTGCACGTGATCGACCATCTGTTGCCAATGAAGCACTTTTCTGCACCATGGATTCTCTCCCCCAGTCCACCTCTTCCAACCCAACAGCAATTTTCCCTTCAGCTCCCCTTCTTCTCCCCAGTTATATTCTTTGTCCCATATGTTTTCTCCTTCATTATTTAATTCTCTATTCTATTTTATTCTTCTATTCTCCCCCTTATTGTTCTTTCTTCCTTAACCCCCCTGTTATTTCTCTTCTCCCCTTAACCTGATTTCTAATTTTTGCTCCTGTGGCTGCTATGATTAGCTGCACTCACCTATTAACAATATTGTAAAGAGAGTGACAAGAGCATCTGGTGGCTGCTCTCCCCTCATAAGATTGCTCCTTGGCAAGGACTTCGACAGCGTATTGCAAATATTCAGCAGATATTCTGATCATTGGTGACGACAATCTCACACAGTTGCTGCAGATTTGTCAGCTCACATTCACGCTGAAGTCTCAGTTCCACCACATCCTAAAGGTGCTCTTTTGGATTGAGATCTGGTGACTGTAGAGGCCATTGGAGTACACTGAACTCAGTGTCATATTCGTGGAACCAGTTTGATGATGACGTGTGCTTTGTGTGGCATGGCCAGTTATCCTGCTGTAAGTAGTCATTAGAAGATGAGTAGACTCTGGCCATAAAGGATGCACACAGTCAGCAACAATGATCAGGTAGGCTGTGACATTTGAAACATTGCTCAATTGAGAGGAATGGAACCCGGTGTGATGTTCTTCTGCCTATGACAATAGACCACTCTCTGGTTGATAGAGGTCCAGAGGACTGCAATGGATATTGCATTGGCCCAGTATATGCAAAGGCCTACCCTGAGTCAATACATATCTAGTGATGTTGTTGTTGTTGTTTCTTTGTTTTTTTATGGCACAGTGGTGGTGCTTTACAGTGTTCGGAAAACGTGTTCAATTCTGACCAGGGCCCTATCTGTGTGGCGTTTGTATGTTCTCCCCATGTTTGTGTAGGATTACTCTGGGTACTCTGGCTTCCTTCCACCGTCCAAAAATGTACTGGTGGTTTAATTGCCTGCTGACAAAAATGGACTCTAGTGTGTGTAGTTGTATTGTAGAAAAATTTGAATGTAAGCCACACTTGCCCACTTTTCAAGGGAGGAGTAGTGACACTATTGCGTCACCGTAGCCCCAAACTACCTGCTTAAAAATGCCAAAATTCATGGCATTCATCGCATTAAGCTCCACCTTCATCACCTTTGGGACGATGGCTACTTTTACTGGAGTCCAGGATAACTCCCCAAAATTAAGGAGCCTCTCGGAAATTCTGGAATAGTAGGCAAGTATGCTGTAAGCTCCGATTGAGTGGGGACTAAAGTAAATGATTAAATATACTCTGTACAGCGCTGCATTATGGTGGTGCTTTATAAATAAACAATCATAAATAAATCTATGATTTTATATAGATTATATCTTGTTTTTATAGTTTTGCTTTATTTTGCACCTTTATGGAAAATGTGTGTATTCCCTGGCCTTATCTTTTAACGTTGGCTGAGTGAAATATCAATTCGCCTGTGTCTTTGATGTCTACAATGTGCAGCCAGGTCTCCTGCCCCACCTTAGCACCTGCCATACAGCTGTGCATAATGAGTAGAAATGTGCAGTTGGAAGTAGGACCCAAGGGAGTCCTTTGATACTGACAGGCTGCAGCTTTCAGAGCAGATGAGTCAAACATGGTAGAGGAGGACTAATATTGAGTCAGCATACAATTTAAATTGTGCTAATCTATAGTAATGTAATTGACATGCTTACATATACTGAATAAGTAATAAAACAACCTGGACAATCTACTTGCAGGCTTAAGGTGAATAGCTAGCTCTATAGATAGCACATATTATTGTTATGCATTCACTACAAATACATCCAAGCTGGGATCCTCCATCTGTAGGGCATAGAGATGGCTATTGTGGCTGGATCACTTAGAAATAACTTATAGTAAATTTATGTCAATTAGTGGCACACTGTGCAGTTGTATGCTATTGCAAATGTACTGATTTTTTAATTGAAAATGTTTTTACTTCTGCACAGGGCCACCTTAACAATAGCAGTGCACTGGGGCCCCTATATATAAATATATAAGTAAAAAAAAAAAAAAAGGATTATATATATTTACCTTTCAACCGCGATGCGTTGAATCCTCTTCTGTGCTCCTCTGTGATGCGCTCGCAGTGAATGTCTGGCGTGATGACGTCATCACGCCCGACATTCACTGCGAGCGCATCACGGAAGAGAGGACCAGGGAGTGAGCCGGATCGTGACCGCAAAAGGTAAGTTTCTTTTTTTTTTTTCTTACAGGATTTTTTTTACAGCAGACCTGCCAAGGCCCCCTTTCCCCCTGGGCCCGCGGGCACCTGCCCATCGTGCCCAATGGGAAAGACGACCCTGCTTCTGCAGTAGTATGCCATGTTGGAGGAAATTCATCTTGCTAATGAAGCCTTTTTTTTCATCTTAGCGTGACCCACACATATTTTCAGCCTGAATGCACTGGAGGTAGTCGTTACCTTTTTATCCGCTGCATACTGTGTATTAAAAAGATAGGGGAACTATCTGAAAAATGCAACAGCAAGTAATTTGGAAAATCACAGTTTGATGTAAATTTTGTTAAGTTTAAATTAAAACAAGCTTAGAGAATAAATTGCATCCTGATGCTAAACATTGAATGTAATATCTCAGACATTGCGAAGCCAGATATGGTAGGGGAATGGATTACCCTCTGTCAACATGTGTCAGAAACAGTATATAAAGAGCTGCATTTTGTATTTCAACTGTTATATACCATCTGTAATTCTGGAATATCACTAATACCTTCAACTAGTGTGTAAAGGTCCTCATCAGGACCCTTGAGCAATAACCATCACTGCTTCAAGAGTCTGCCTGACGCCTATTGCCTGCTGTTTCCTGTCACCAACAGATAAGAGCTTACACTCTAATCCGTTCCCTGGCTGTCCTGTGTTGAACTCAGCGTCTCTGTGTCAATGCTCTGCCTGCTACCCAGCAGTTTTAATCCATAGTAAGCGGTCAGGAGGAACTAGCCAGCCCACAGCAAAGAGGCGCTGCAGCAGCTATACCATCTATCCATAAGTAAGCATTTCCAGGTACCCCTGAAGTAGCCTGGTGCAATCAAATCCTCCTATAACTATTGTGCAGTTGGCATTCACAAGTTGACAAGTGTCTGGTGGCAAGGTGACACCTGTAAGAGTGGTCAGTAGCAGTCAGTTACGCACAGTAAGAAAGTAACCCAGATAAATTGTGTAACATCCCTACTTCCCCCGAGACTTGATGGCAAAGTAACCCATCCAGTCATAGCTACAAAAACATTTATTACAGCTCAATTTCTGTACTAAAGTTGCCTTGCATTACATATTAATTGTGCATGTAGGGGACCTATGGGAATGTGTTTTTCATATATCAAATCTCTGCATTTTAAATATATGAATACCTCCTATCTTTGACCTTGAATTGGGACAGGGGAGCCTAGGCACCTCACAATGGGGCATGACAACGTCACCAGGGTGGTTGTGTCCACATACCCAGGTGTATGCCTAGATAGGCTTCCCCTCCCCTGATAGCGCACATTGTGTTGTTACGCCCTCCGCACTAGTCCCCCCCACTTCGAGATCTCCCGGACCAGCTCCCAAATACAAAGCCAGTACCTGGTAACTAAAAGTAAAATTGTATGTGCGTTCATAAATGCTTTAGAAAGACATCTACTTGATTTGCATAACTGGTTGTACATGCTGGCATTATGACACCAGAAACAGGCAGCCTTGGCTTTTACTGTGCCCATGCTGCTGTCATAAATGACATCCTTAACCCTAGTATACGTATCACTCAGACATCTAATCAAACTTTTATAGATCTAGGGGTAAATGTATTATATTTCGATTTTTTTAAGTCGCCTGAAATCGGCAAGTTTACAGCTAAAATTTAAATCGGCGCTGGCTTGTAAAGGCAAAAATTGGAGTATAATACATTTACCTCCTAATCTCAGTAAGATAATAGATGGGATTTATCTAATTATTAATAGAAGTCTCTTCCACTGTAAAACATGTTGTTTATTTGACCCGTGTACTTCAGCAACTAAGTCATATAAGAGTACAAGCAGAAAGCCTGTAGTTGTTGGCTGATTTTTAGGGTAGCGCGCTGATTTATATCTGCCCTTCTCTCCTCCAGTGACTAAGCTAGATCACATGCTCTTGCATCCACTGTCTAGACTCTGTAGTACAAAGCATTTGTTACCTCGATTGTACAGACTCATTAGTTTTCTCTCTTGCTCAAATCTTTTTTTTCCTTTGCTCTATTTTGTACTGACTTCAGAAATCCTTTATCCTCTCCCATCTCTATTAACCTACCACAGTGTGTACTATTGAACAGGGTCTCTTTATGACTAAATATGTCCATTCTCTACAATAAATGTTTTTCATTTAGACCAAATTTAATATAATTTTAAACTGTAACTCCTAAAACTATAAATCCTATGTTTTTAGCTCCGCCCATCATGTTTCTCACTTATTGTGTAGGCCTGGAAAGATTCCCCGGGCTCCTGTTATCACTTATTCCCTAACTGATCCCAATATTGCTTCTTATTCTACTATCTTCTTGCATACACAACAATTTATCAAGGCTACAGTAAGATTTGTGGTGGCTCCAGAGTTGGCAACTTGTAAAGAGCGCTGCAACCAAGGGCTGACTGTCAAATTTTAACCAGGAGGGTGAGACTCGGCTCAGCAGCCAATTAGGAACATTTTAAAGGGAAAAAATAAGGGTAGTCCAGTGTCCCAGCCCAAAGTAGCTCACTATGGGACTAGCAGATGCCCTCTGCCCTCCAGCACAGGCAGCCCCTGCATGCCAACAAAGCTTTATTATCCAAAGTGTTTTCTGACTTTGGACAACCGGGAGATCTCCAAAATTCGGGTGTGTCTTGGGGGCGTGACCACACTAATCACATCATTAGGCCCCGCCCCTGCTATACAATACCAATTTTGGCCTACTCTAGCAGGTGGCAGGGCCAGGATAACACAATTATCCCCACCCCCACCCACTTCACCAACGAAGCGGGAAGGATTTGGGAGAGTGTCCTGCTCTCCTGGAAGTCCGGGGGGGCTCACAAAAATGCGGGAGTCTCCCAGACATTCTGGGAGAGTAGGAACCTATGTACTTAATGCTGGCGGCACTATCACTGGCAATAACAGGGTTATTATCGATGATCACCCATTTAACATATATGGCAAATTGACATCTGTTTTTGCCAGCAATAGGGCTGACATATAGCTCCTTGATGCACTGATATAAAAGAATGTGACAAGAAATGTTCTCTTTACATTATGACCATATAATACAGACTTTTTAAAATATTTTACCTATACGTGTTTTCCATTATTATGACTATGAGCAGCAGGGGCATGGCTTGAATTTTGTAGATCAAAGTAGCCCAGGAATAAGGTAGCACTAGAAACTCAGCAGGCACTTATCTATGAGAGTAGGATAGGGCTGAAGGCAGGGGCGGACCCAGACATTTGCCCTACCCGGGGCGATTTTAGGGGGGGGGGGGCGATTTAGGCCCCGCCCCCTTTCTGTGTTCTAAGGCTGCAGGCGTCTGCACAGTATGTGCAGGTCCGTTCAGCAGTGAAAGTGTGCTGTCCCGCTGCTCTGATTGTGTTTAAAACACAATCAGAGCAGCCGGGCAGCATACTGTCACTTCTGAACGGACCTGCACAGTGTGCAGCTGTCGGCAGCAAGCCCCTGGTAGGGGGGGCGATCGCCCCGATCGCCCCCCCCCTGGATCCGCCACTGGCTGAAGGGCAATTGCCCTCCTACCACCTGAGCTAGCCCTCTTCTGCTATAGGTACATAGTTATATAAAAGCACCTAATTAACCGTGTGCATCCTTTATTCGGTTTCTGTGACAGCAGGCTTGCATACACTGAATGCGAAAGAGAAAGTAGCAGTTCAATTGATTCCTCTGGCAGGGATTGAGTTAAGCACAAAGTAAAATCAACCACTGTGGGCCTATTCCGAAATTTGTTCAGACCTGGAGCGGCTGCAACTTCCACATGGCCCCCTCCGTGAAGAAAATCCTTTAAGAGCCTAATTGCCGGTTTAGGTAGAAATAAAAACTTAATGAGAAAAACAATCTGGTTAGAGGAATTGGCATCACCCTTCCCTCTCCGATTAGCTACACTTGTCCATATGCGCTGGTCTGAAGTGGCCCTGAGAGGCTCGTCCCTAATACCCTTTCGCATCTTTCCCTTTCGCGCCTCGGCACGGCCTCTCTCGTTTTCGGGGAAGGGAGGGAACCCATTTTGGCAGCATCAACTCTCCCGTGTCGGATTCTTTCCCCCTTTCTCCCCCTCCTCTCCATCCTCACTAAATATTTTATGCGAATCAAAATTGAATTCTTTTGCTTACTCGGAGCAATTTGCCCTGTAAGTTGTGTGTCTGCATAAGGAATTACAGCATTTGCCTGTTTGTTTATAATTTAATTTTTTATGTTATGGCTGGCGGTAGGAAAGCTAGAACACCTGTGAGTTTTGTAAGGTCCCATTTCTTTCACAGCTGCTCCTTTTCAAAACACCTCGCCGGCGTAATAATTTCATAAAATTTCATGATTTACCATCTGCTCCATCAGGCTCTGAGCACAGGCAATAAGCATTTGCATGGCAGCGTGCCCAGGAAGGTACAATAACTGTATATTTTAACTTAATGGCTTTTTGGGGCATGCAAATTTTCCTAACAGATTGTGGTGCGCAACAATTCTAGGGGTAGACCTTGCAAGCGCAACAACCCCACGCAAGTTAAAAAAAAATGAAGCCCCCCCTAACTCCCAGAAAGGTCATTCGTATTAGAACCTAAATATCAGATTCTGTGCGCAAAAGACAAGGTAGAGTGTTCAACGGGGTTATTTTCCTTTTAGCGTTTGATGTCTGCGCATTTGGGTAATTAAAATGATTACTACAACAATTAAAGCAAGTAATTAGAAACTAATTACACCAGCATTTTTTGTGATTACAGGAGCAGATGAAAATAGTGTTCAAAATTAAATTCATTGCATATTCATGGATTGAAATTAAATACTGCTGGGTGGATGCGATAATAGAGAAGGAAGCCGGAATCTGCAGCATTGTGGGAATCAGAATGCAGTCTGTTGCTAATGCTCTAAACAGACATTCGGTTAAATCAGTGATAATCTTTTAATGGCTTTAAAAGGAGCTAATATTTGGAAAGGAGTCAAAACCGCTGAGGGTTAGTGTTTTTTTTTTTTTTTGTGCTCTCTCTGTAATAATATATACCAGCTGTAACACAATGGAAAACATTTAATCATTATCTACTCAAATGGAGGTGCACAAGCAGACGCTCTTATGCGTTTTTTGTTGCTTCATGCACGACGATAAATTAAATTAAAGAATCTTATAAGCTGCCCCCCTTCTCCACTCCCTCCCCTCCTTTTGTACCCTAGAAACCCTCCTCATTCTTGCCATGACCGTTTAATGAGATTCCTTAAGATTAAATAGATTTTCTGTTTAACTCAGTACTGCAGAGATAGCGTGTCAAGTGTGAATGGCTATTAACATTTAAATATTTCACAGAACAAAAAAAAAAAGGAAGAATATGAATTTTTCATTGTTGCCTCAGTCGCCGGATTTCTCTAATTTTTTTTTTCCCTTTTCTTTTTCTCTCTCTCTCTCTTCTCTCTCTCTCTCTGCAAGACCTAATGAAACTAAAGTAATTAGAGAGATACGAGATGTGCACTCTCACTGAAGTGCAATTAAATTGAGCGGAGAGACGTTATTTATATCTGGCTGGTCAGTGCTCTGCTGCTATGTTCTCAGCCTGCTTGAGTCATAGATTATTACAAGAGATTAATAATGTAAATTTCACTGAGTCTGCTGCACTTGAAAGCCTGGCCTTCATAAATTGATAAGTCTGCAATCCATCAAGCAGCTCCATCCAGCCCTGTCTCTTCTCATTTCTCATCAGTTTTTTACCCCCCACCCAAGCCCCCCTTTCACTGCATTCAGCCCTACCCCCTTCCGCATGACAGAACAGGTTCCCTTTCGCAAGAAATGCCCAATGTATTTTGACTGCTTTTCAAAGATTTCTGTGTTTTGGAAGTGTGTGGGATTTTTTTTGGTGGTTTCTGGAGATGTTAAGGTAACCACAGGATCAGTCCATGTAGATGGTTTGTGGGTTTTTAGGTCAGGAGGTGAGACAGATGCTCCTTATTCAGATTGTTACAGCATTAGGACATTAACTTTGTGGCTTAGCATTCACTATATAATAAGGATAATTATCCATTACACCCTTTCTCCTGAAATTCTCAAACTATTGAAAGAATTCTGCCTATACATAGGGTATGCGGGAGTCTGGTGCAGGTTGACTTATAATGATGAAGCAGAATTTACTATAGTCAAAACAGCCTGTTAGACTAAGCAGACCATGACTCCTGTGGGTAACCCAAGTTCATGGCTGCAGTGCCGTAACTATACATTTTGGTGCCCTGGGCGAGACAGGGCACCAGCGCCCCCCATCTAAGGAGGGGGGGGGGGTAGGAGGACAGAAAGAGAGAGAGATTTTAACTTACCAGAGTTTGATGCCTTAGCCGTTAAGTTCCGCCTTGGAATGCATGTGTGTTCCACTGACAGGAAATTCGGCGTTCCAAATGCCAAACTTCCTGTCAGTGGAACGCACATGCGTTCCACGGCAGATCTTAACGGCTGAAGCATCAAACTCTGGTAAGTTAAAATCTCTCTCTCTCTTCAGCCCTTAAGCGGAACTTAAGGGCTGAAGGCAGGTAGCGGGCGGCTGCTGCGCTCCCTTGGCTTTGCGCCCTGCGTGACGGCCCCGCCCGCACCACCCTCGTTACGGCACTGCATGGCTGTATGAGAAAGTCCGGTGAGATTTTGTAATCTTAAATAATCAAGATCTCCTTCAGGGAGAGTCTGGGGGAGTTTGTGAGTCCAGTATAACTTCCAGTTGTGAGACAGGTTAAGAAACTCTGGCTCCCCTTCCCTGCTGGGATGCTCACAAATGCTCCAGGAAGAGCCGTAACTAGAAATGTAAGTGCCTGGGGAAAAAAAGGAAATGTAATGCCCTCCAAAGTCAGGCAGAGCTGCATTGAATTTCTAGGCTGCAAACAAATTCCAGAACCTGCAAGGGATCATTCTGGGGTACTGAAATTACGGCAGTTGGATTTTCTAGGAATGTGGAGGCAGCATGGCGGTCCACTGATCCAGTCTTTAGCCACATGGTCCTGTCCAGGCTCTTTCCTTTTGAGGGCACATGATGTGCAAGCAATGGCTGGGTCTTGGCTACTTCTATCTGATGGCACTCCTGATGTACGAGCAATGGCTTGGTCCACTGTGTGGGCCAATGTGAAGGTTTTAGGTTTGGTCCACTTTTACCCATTTAATCCTGGCTGGCCACCCGAGGGTACATTATTTGCCACATGAGGATAACTGGTACATTTTAGGATTTTTAAGTCACTCAGGCAACAACAGTTATAAAGTACAACAGTAGTTTTATTGTGGAAAACCAGAAATACTAAGAAACACAATATTAACAAATGAGATTCAGGTTTACCACACTCATTGTCCATTCACCACTAGTCTAAAGAACGGCATCACCATGATACTCTCATCCCTTGATCCCAGCCGCTTGGGACAATATTCTCCCCTCTACTAGCATGATAGAAGTCAAGTCTATGGCCTCCCTGTTCCAAAAGGTTCACCAAGTAACAGGACTCAAGGGGTTTTAGCGAACTCCAACAGCAGTAGAGATATGCCCAGTCTAGTCGAAGCCGAAATGTAGAAACGTTCCCAAGTGGAGCACACCCATCTGGGCCTAGACCCCTCCTTTAAGGAGAATTTGGTTCCTGCAACCTACCAGGGTTTGGCATCAAGTCACTTCCCAAATCCACACACCCATAGCCCCACTGCTGGTCTTACTTGGGGCTGTCTAGCTGCCCACATGCCAATGTGGCCCCACTTATGTTACTCAAGTGGATGAGTCTGGGTAAGAGCTAGATGACTTCCAATTTAATCCCTTCCATTTCTTGTCCCCAAAATCTAGCCAGATGTTCAGGGTTTCCTGTCTCCTGTTGGTATATGGAACTGCAGTCGCTCTGCACGTCATGTGACCAAGACCCTCCTTGTAATTACCCAGAACCCACCTGAAAACACTTAAGAATAATCCATAGCTAGGTCATATTACAAGTATCAAAATAGAAAAGGTAACTCATAGGGTAAATTGAACACAGATATATGTACATTGCCCCCTTTACAAGACTAAAGTGTGAGAGTAGGTGTCCAGTGGTTTATGTCCTTTATTTGCATTGGCTAGACATCCTTTTTTTTACCACTTCCACATCACATTCCATATATAAGGTCTTTTCCTACTGTCAATTCACTTAAAAATAATAATAATAATTGTTAATTATTTTTAAGTGAATTGACAGTAGGAAAATATCTGTTTGGTTGACGAATTAGATGTTATTATGTTTTATGTGTATATCCGTGCCATTTCAGGTTAACGAACTTTAACCTGTGAAGTATAAAAGGATCAGTGATTTGAACACCTGCACCTCCTTGAAAAAGACTATCGAGAGTTGAAACGCGTTGGTGTATAGCAGGCACACCTGTGGAGTCTTACTCTAGGAAACAACCGATCAAGACGGCAGCAATCTGGGTGTGTTAGTCTCTTATTTGGATGCCTATTTATAATCTGGTATGAGTTTACTCCTTTAGTTTGTGGATGTATAGCTATTTTTATTAGCATGATTTTATATATTAAATGTGAGTTTATATCCTTTTGCTCACGAGCTGTTTCATTTATTTATACGGAATTACACTATGTTTGTCCTCTCTCTCTCTTTTCCATATGATTATCGCCTTGAATATATATATGAGAGTCCTCTATTTAACTGCTTCATACTAGAAGATTTTTTGAAAAGATCTTCTATAAATCCGATATACAACAGCGATAGGAGGGACAGTCACATTGCTATGTGTATATAAGAAACAAAGGAACTGTCTGATTCAACACTGCCTTCTGTAGGAATTTGACTTTGGAAAAGACTTTCGCTATATGGATTAGATAAGTCCGATTTTCAGATTCCACTTATTGTTTGATTTATATGTATAAGTCTATGAAAGGGAAGCGCTAAATTGTGCCTCCACTTTTGATATTTTTCAGTTTGCTATTCTGACATATTTTGGGGGATCATATGTTAGGAGTAACATTAGCTGCATCCTGTATTTAGAGCGCCCGTTAAAAACTGTTACTTTCTGTGTTTTTTTTTTTTGTCTACATTAAAAGTTATGTTGCGACATTAGTAAGTATCACTGATGAAAGATCTCCACTAGAGCCTTGAGCTCTATACAAGTGTGTCCACAATAGGGGGTAAATGTATGAATCTCCGGATTCTTCATCTCCGGCGTGTTCAGCCTCTTCAGCGCTTAAATTTAAAGCGGCGCTGCATTGTAAAGGGAAGTTTCTTGGTGGAGCTATGATGAAGCGTTTTGGCATTGAAAACCTGTTCATCAGTACATGACATGGGGTTTTAAGGACATAGGTCCATGGCTCTTTTTGATGGTAGCCTGCCCTCTTTTAAATACTGGACAACAGCTGTCAGGATGCAAATGCAGTCGGCCCCTCTGAATGGTGTCCATTGGTCCTTTAATGATGGCTATTGCAAATGGGGCGTGGCTTTCTATGTAATGTCTTAGCTGGTGTCCTAAGAGGGAAAAGGGTTGTCACTGGGAGAGATACACCAGATATTTTAGGTCAAAGCACCAATGCCAGTGAAGGTGGAAAAGATGGCACCTTGATTTGCCCAATTTTCTAAAGAAGGCACGATTCATTTGCTGTTGAAAAGTCCTTTTTATGGCTTTGTGATCCCTGTGAATGAGTTGGGGCCTGCAGGGAGAGAGAAGAACCTTTGTGTAGAGGTGTCTTCAGAAGTAGTTATTAAAGAAAATATCCTTAGTCCGTATGACCTAATCCAGATTTTGTGAATTTCACATTTGTGTGTGACCCCCTCCCCCCCCAAGAAAAAAAACCAAACTATCAGTTGATGAAGCCATAAACTATAAACCATTTTATGTGATGTACACCTCCTTTGATTATGCTTTAAGGAAGTTTTTAACAGGAATGTTAATTGCCAATAATGATATAGAGTCTGCTTTCAGGTTGCACCATATTACACTTCTTGTCTTTTTGTCTGAATGGGAGTAAGTATGAGGGTCAGTATTATGTCGACTAATGCCTCTTCAGTCTCCAGTCTGTGCAGTTTCTGAAGCTTTTAGCCCCTTCTTAGATTGGGTGATGTCACACATCTGGGTCTTAGCCACACTTACCACAACCGCCACTGTCATATCGTGGCTACCTGGGTCCTTCCTGGTCAACTACAGCGTTCCTGTCCATCACATCTCCGTTTGTAAACAAGCACATAATGTTTGTTCAGCTGCATGGGCGTGGCCATCTTGGATGCAGTCAGGTGATCATTCCAGACCAACCAGATTCAGCAGCTGTTATCACATAAACTGTGCAGACAATAGTTGTTTGGGGCACCCTATTTAAACCTGCGGCTGAGATCTGTTCATTGCCAGAACAACACACTTCTCTCCTGAGGATAGTTCTTGGCTCCAGGTTCCAGTTGTTCCTGCCCTGTTCCTGATTCCCTGTGTTTACAAGTGATCATCTTCTGTGTATATCCTGCATTACCAACTACATATCACTTTGCAAGTATCCTGCATTCTAAAGTGCATATCTTCTTCCAAGCATCCAGCTTTATCCAGAGTTCATCATTCTGCAAGTACTTTGCACTTTCAAGCTGCTCTTCTTCCTGCAATATTCTACATTCAGCAAGAGTGCTCTCCACAGTAAGAACTTTGCACCATCCAGTATCTCTTCTGCAGTACTAGTGGCTTTACCGGTATCACCTGTTCTGTTGCTATGGCTGGTTCTGAGTCTCTAGGGCTTATTTCAAGTTCTGTGTATCTGTGTGTGGGTTCCAGGTCTGTGCCTGCCACACAGTCCTCAGTTCGCCATTCCGTGTCATGGTTCTGAGTTCCTTGTCCCTGTCTCCAGTTCCACTTCGCTCTGTTCTGAGTTTCCATGTATTTCCTAGTAGTGGGTTCCAGTCCCGTGTGGCTGGCCACAGGAGCCGGGATTGAGTTTCCACGAACTGTTTCAGTTAGTTATTATGCTGGATTCCAGTCCAGTACTCAGACACAGACACCCATCCTTATACTCCTCTACTGCTTGAGCTACTCTGAGGACTCTACATGAGCAGAGAGATCATCAAGGCTTCTAGGTTCTGTTTAAGCCCTGCTCCAGCTAGGCCCAAGGGTCCTGAATCGGATCGAGAAATATAGACGACCATGACAGGGGACTTGTAAGGAATCTGACAAAGGGGGGTGTCTCCTTGAGTCCTGTAACTAGGCTTCATCCTTTTTTGCTAGTCACAAGGGAATTTAGAGAAGATCTTTAGATCCTGCTTGACTAGAAGTGATACAGATTTCGCTGTTTGAACCACAGTTGTTTTGCATTGGAACTGTCACCAAGGCTGCCCATGATGTGGGTTTGGATGATGCTGCCATTCACAGGCTTGGAAGGTACAGATTGTATGCAAGTCTTTAGGCTCCTAAGATACACAAGTGTTCCCTAACTCTGGGTTCTTGTTCCAGCCATTCCCAGTTTGAATGTGAGGACTGATGTATGCACTCTGCAAGCAAACGAGCCGTGGATTGCCCATACAGAAAGAACTTGGGCATTCCTGCAGATCAGGCTACACTCTCGTGGTCTGGGAAATAAAAGAGGTATGCAGTGGACTGAAGTTGTCCTAGAAATTTCCAGTATCTGCAGGTATTCTCAAAATCCTCATGTTATTATTTTACATGCTGGAGACAATGATCTGGGTTTAGTGCATTTTATGAGACTGGCCCTTAATGTCTTTTGGAAAGCAGACTATTTTCTCCAGTTGCTAGACAGCTAGCCATTTGTTCTGAAATCTTTTCCTGTCTAGCTTTATGTGTACTTGAAGGGTTCACCCTCATGTGTGAACAATCTGCAGTCAAGCAACTCAGAAGACTGAGAGAATGGGCTATGAGAGGTATAGTTACCCCAAGATTTGGGTCCTGCCTATATTTTTGTGGCTGTAGGATGTGTATTTTTGAACCTTCTTTTAAGTTTATCTATTTATTTACAAAAATTATTATATATAATGTTTTGCTTTGTCATCACTATCTTCTTTGCTGCAACCTAGGTGGGTGGTTCCAGGGAGGGGGTTTGGTAGTTTTTATTCTGGAATATGTTGCAACAACAGCTCACAATCTGGAGAAGTTGTATTGGGGGAGATCTTCAGGAACTTGGCTTACAGCAGAACTGATGGATTCTGCCACATGGTCAGGTGCAACCCACCCTATTTGTTGACCACTTGGACTTAACGTTGGGTGATAGCGGGCTTGGTCACCCATGCCCCAATAGCTAGGCTTTGCCTGGCCCCCACCCTTCCCATTGCTTTTAATGCAATAAAGGCTATATCCATTTCCCTTCATATTCTGTGCTCAATATTTATTAGGTTTAAGGCCTTCATGGTAATGTGTGTGTATGGGATGGGATGGGGTGCATGCATGTACTGCAATCATGATCTATTCACACCTAAACTAATCATAATTGTGTCAAAATATTGGGGCTGGCACTCACAAAGGGTGCCAATCGTTAGGAAGGGCCTAAAACATTTAATGAGTGGCATGATATCATTCATCCAGTATTTTTAATGTCTCTGCAGTGCTATCACACAGAACGTTGGCCATTGACATGGAGAATATCTTATCTGTGAAGCTATCAGCTCCATCTCGCTGGACACTTCTATCGGCCAATTTGTAACCTCTGCCTTTGTGGACTCCGGCACTGCCGGGAATTTTATCTCTGCCAGTTTGGATTTGCAACTCCAGATACCAACTCGTAAATTGCCTCAGCCTCTCTTTTTTACTGCCGTGGATGGGAATCGAGTCACTAATGGTTCTGTGTCCCGGGTTTCTTCTCCTGTACGGCTGATGGTAGGGGTGTTAGATTCGGAGAAAATTGAGGTTTTGGTACTCCTCCAGTCTATTAATCCTGTTATCCTGGGGCTTCCTTGGCTCAAACTCCATTCATCTCAATTTGACTGGAGTGCCACTCAAGTTACTTCATGGGGTTCTCTATGCTACAAGAATTGTCTTTCTGGAATCAAGCCTGGGAAATCTACTATTTCTTGCCAGATTCTCTTGTATCTGCCCAAGCTACCATCACCTTACTCCTTGTTCCTGGACATCTCCTGTAAGGTTGGAGCTGACACTTTTCCTCCACATCATCTCTGGGACGGCTCCATCGAATTGCTACCGGATAAACCCCTTCCTAAGGGTAGGATATATCCTCTTTCACTTCCAGAGAACCAGGCTATGTCTCAGTACCTTGCTGAAAATCTCCAATGAGGCTTTATTAGAAAGTCTTCCTCTCCTGCGGGTACAGACTTCTTTTTTGCAAAAAAGAAAGATGGGACCTTACGCCTGTGCATTGACTATAGGCAGTTGAACACCATCACCATCAAAAACAGATACCCATTCCCGCACATCACTGAGATGTTTGATCGGATTAGCTGTTCCAAAATCTTCACCAAATTGGATTTACGTGGGGTGTATAATCTAATCCGCATCCAGGAGGGGGACGAATGCAAGACTGCCTTTAGTACCCGCGAAGGAAATTTTGGGCTAGATTTACTAAGCTGCGGGTTTGAAAAAGAGGGGATGTTGCCTATAGCAACCAATCAGATTCTAGCTTTAGTACCTTCTACAAAATTATAGCAGGAATCTGATTGGTTGCTATAGGCAACATCCCCACTTTTTCAAACCCGCAGTTTAGTAAATCTAGCCCTTTGAGTATCTTGTTATGCCTTTCAGGCTTTGTAATGTTCCTGCAGTATTCCAATCATTCATTAATGAGATTTTTCAAGACCTTCTCTACAATTCCATGGTTGCATATCTGGGCAATATTTTGGTCTTTTCCCCTGACCTGCCATCTCACTGTTCTCATGTGAAAGAAGTTCTCTCTGGTCTCCGGTCGAATCCGTTGTTTTGTAAGTTCGAGAAATGTGTATTCGAGATCCCCCAGATTCCATTTTTGGTATACGCTGTTTCCGGAGCAGGGCTCCAGATGGATCCTGAAAAATTATCAGCTATCATCAATTGGACCGAACCTACAGGTTTGAAGGCTATGCAGCGATTCATGGGTTTGACAATTACTATAGGCAATTTATCCAGCAATTCACTACCTTAATTGCCCCTATCACCGCTCTCACTTGGAGATCGGACAATCCCAGGAATTGGACTCCGGAGGCCATTGCTGCATTTGATTCCCTGAAAAAGGCTTTCTCTTTGTTTCCGGTCCTTGTTCAGCCAGACCAACAAAGACCTCTCTTCCTGAAGGTAGATGCTTCATCCATCGGAGTTGGGGCAGTTCTTTTACAGGAATCTTCCACCAGATAACTCCATCCTAGTGGGTTCTTTTCCAAGAAGTACATAACCTCCGAACGCAATTATGGCATTGAAGATAAGGAATTGCTCGGTTTGACTAGGTTTTTTTCTTGCTAGGTTTGACCTAAGACTTACTTACCATTCCAGAAAACCTTAACTCCAGGGCCGATGTTCTGTCCAGGTCTTTTGACATGTCAGGTCAAGTACCGACTTCTGAACCTCCTCCTTTACTTGAGCCCTCTTGTATTGTTGCTCTTACTATAACTCCTCCAGTGGGCTGTTCTTATCTGGAACCTCATCTTTGTCCTAAAGCACTTCGATGGGCTCATGCAACCAAATTCACTGGACATGCTGGTTTTGAAAAGACTCTCTCATTGCTGTCCCGACGCTATTGGTGGCATACCCTTCGCACAGATGTTATGGAATTTGTAGCTTCTTGTGTGACTTGCACTCAAAACAAAATTCCCAGACAACCTCCATCTGGGTTACTTTTACCTCTACCAATTCCTGATCACCGCTGGGTGAGTCTTTCTATGGATTTTATCACCGACCTGCCTTCCAGTAATGGCTCCAGCACCATCTGGGTAAAGGTAGATAGATTCTCTAAAATGGCCCACTTTGTCCCCTTGTAGAGTTTTCCCTCTGCTACCAAATGTGCACAAGCCTTCATCAAAGAGATATTCCGCCTCCACGGCAGTCCACAAGAGATAATCTCTCATCATGGTGTACAATTCATATCCCGGTTTTGGAGAGCATTTTGAAAGGACCTGGGAGTTGCTCTGAAATTTTCTTCTGTCTACCACCCCGAAATGAGCGGTCAGACGGAACGAGTAAATCAAGACCTGAAATTATTCCTCCGTTGTTTCTCTTCCCATAATCAATCCAACTGGAGCAACTTACAGCCTTGGGCTGAATTCGCTCATAACACTCATACGTCCTCTGGTTTTTCTCCTTTTTTTTATGGTTTACGATGCCCATCCCGTTCTCCCTGATTTCTCATTTTCTGCAGTTACTGTTCCGGCTACCCACTCCATGGTACGTGATTTGGCTAAAATCTGGTCCTCCACCAAGGAAAAATTGTTGAAGTCTTCACATCAGTGCAAACTCTCTGTAGATCATCACCAAAAACTGGTCCCCAGTCTCCATATTAAGGATAAGGTGTGGCTTTCTACACGGAATCTCAGGCTTTGGGTACATTCTATGAAATTGGCACCACGCTATATCGGGCCTTTTCCAGTGATTCAGATTATCAATTCTGTAACCTTCAGACTCTCTCTTAGAATTCACAATACCTTTCACATTTCATTGCTTAAACCATTGGTGCTTAATAAATTTTGTTGTGCTCCATCTTCTCCCCAACCTATTCTAACCACGGCTGGTAATGAGGATGAGATTAGTCAAATATTGGCCTTACGCAAGCTTCGGGGACGCTCCCAATATTAGGTTCACTGGAGGAATTTTGGCCCTGAAGAAAGGTCTTGGGTGTTTGAGGAAGATTTTGCATGCTTCCCGCCTGTTGGCTAGTTTTCGGAGAAAGCATTTGTTTACCGATAGCTCCCCCGGTAGTGAGGGATTGCAAACATTGCAGTCTTATGTGTGTATTTTGGATGCAACTATCCAACTCATAGGCATACATCAAACATACAAATGTGTATACTTACTGCCAACGATTGCATAGGGATGCGGCTTGACAGTGTAATAAATGTGAAAATTTCATATAATATAATATAATTTAATGAAGTGTCATATACAGAAAATAAAGTCTTGACAATGATATTAATAACGCTAATGCTGACATCACTTTTTCTATATATATATTTTCAATACACACAACCCTACATCCATTGCTTGCAGCTTTATAGTTCCAATGGGAGTCTTTTTTTCTGCAGTATTCCTATGACAAATAAGTAATCAGAATAGATAGTCATAACTTGACATTATATAGCTGTGACGCTAATGAGTGAATTACGATCAGCTGCAGGGGTCTACTGAAACTGCCAATCAGAATCCGCTAGATAATGCTGCTTGTGTTATCATCATCAGCATGTATCTTAGCAATATAGAAGTAGATTGCAGCTGGACCATGCTGTTTATTTTATGGCAACCACTGGTTTGGTGCTCATCCCTCCGTATATACAGTTAGGTCTATATATATTTGGACACTGACACAATTTTAATTATTTTAGCTGTTTGCCAAAATATATTCAAGCCACAGTTAAATAATAAATATCGCCCATAAGTGTAGAATATCAGCTCTAATTTGAGGGTGTTCACAATCAAATTGGAAAAAGGTTTTAGGATTTACAGCTGTTTACTATGTACCCCCTCTTTCTCAAGGAACCAAAAGTGATTGGACAATTGACTCAAAAGCTGTTTCATGGACAAGTGTGGGCTATTCCTTCATTATTTCTTTATCAATTAAATAGGCAAAAGGTCCGGAGTTGTTTCCAGCTGGTGCATTTGCATTTGGAAGTTGCTGCTGCAAACCCTCAACATGCGATCAAAGAAGCTCTCAATGCAAGTGAAACAGGCCATCCTTGGGCTGCAAAAGCAAAAAAAAAAATCAATCAGAACCATAGTAGGGACCATGTCAATCGTTTGGTACGTTCTGAGGAAACAAATAATGAACTGATCAGCACAAAAAGACCCGGATGTCCATGGAAGATAATGGTGGTGTATGATCACAGGATCCTTTCCATGGTAAAGAATTATCCCTTCACAGCATCCAGCCAAGTGAAGAACAATCTCCAGGAGGTAGGCGTATCATTATCCAAGTCTATCATAGAGAGGAGACTTCAAAAGAGCCAATACAGAGGGTTCACCACAAGGTGCTAACCATTCATAAGCCTCAAGAATAGAAAGGTCAGATGAGACTTTGAACCCAAAAAATCTAAAAAACGCAGCCCAGTTCTGGAACAGCATTCTTTGGACAGATGAAACTAAGATCAACCTGTACCAGTTTGATAGGAAGAATAATGTATGGAGAAGGCTTGGAATGGCTCATGATCCGAAGCATACCATATCATCTGTAAAACACGGTAGAGGCAGTGTCATGACATGAGCATGCATGACTTCCAATGGCACTGGGTCACGAGCGTTTGCTGATGATGTAACAGAAGATAGAAGCAGCCAGAGGAATTCTGAAGTGTTTAGGGATATACTTGACGGCACTTCACAGTACAGATGGACAATGACCCAAAAGCAAAGAAAAGGGGTGTTCTGCAGTGGTTGAGTCAATCACCTGATCTCAACCTGATCGAGCATGCATTTCAATTGCTGAAGACAAAACTAATGACAAAAAGACTCACGAACAAACAACAACTGAAGACAGCTGCAGTAGAGGTCTGGCAAAGCATAACAAAGGAGGAAACCCAACCTTTGGTGATGTCCTTTGCTTCCAGACTTCAGGCAGTCATTGCCTGCAAAGGATTCACAACAAAAGTCTTAAAAATTAACATTTTATTTATGATTATGTTAATTTGCCCAATTACATTTCCAATATACAGTAAGGGCGTTCTCGTGCAGCCATGTCCAATTCAAACTCAGGAGCAAGCAGTCGTACGCTGGTTATCTGACATATCTCTTGGTCCAGCTACAAGTCTAATGTAAGTGCCAATTACTAGTGCTGACGGCTGAGAATGTATGCAAAAACATGAGCTTCCAATCAGGAGCAACTGTAAAAATGTCTGTTATATACAGTAGACATGAAGAACAGTCTAATAAATGTTTTTCAATTAAAATAAAAACAAAAAACTTTTTTTTTTGTTATGTAATAACTATAATATTGACATGTACCATTAATTAAATATATATTTTTTTCTGTGCGCTCTTTTGAGATTTTATATTCAATATTGAATATATTATTCAAAATGTTTGCACGTATCCTGCAGTATCTGGTCTAGTAGAGAAGAGTAAGCCTACACTCGCAGTCATCACCACACATATGTCGAGATCCGTTCCTTGTTGACTTCAGGAGTATGCAGCAGGGGCGGATATAGACTTTATGTTTAGGGGGGGGATTTTGCATAATCACGCCCCTCCTTTGCTCTGATTGGCTGGCCTGCGTTAACCCCGCCTTCCGTCCGCGATTGGCCCTGCCCCCTCCCGTTGTGGTCGCCGGCTGGGACCACTCTGATTGGCTGGCCCACATTTAGCCCCGCCCTCCGCTCGCGCTTAGCCCCACCCCTCCCATTTTAATGGGCGGCTGGGACCTAGCTTTTTGCTGCTAGGAGGGGCGAATGCCCCGATCGCCCCCCCCCCTGGATCCGCCACTGGTATGCAGAGCCAAGTTACAAGCAATTTAAACCAAGCGCACGGTGCGCTCAGGACGCGTGCCTTAATGACTCAGGCCCTGTGTGTTCCTCTAGGTCAGTGGTTCTCAAACTTTTTCCACCCAGCTTCATAGATGCTAATGAGAAATCAATGTGGTCACTAAGAGGTGTGTACAAATACTGTGTCATAACCAGGGCAACTCTAGACATTAGAGGGACCGGGCTAAAATTATATTAGTTTGTCCCCATACTGCCTTGCAAAACATAAATGTTAATTTGCATAAATGTAAGGACTATCAGTTTCCTACTTCACATAGAGAGATATTTTCGCATACGCTGCATAAAATAGCCTCTTTTTGCCACTTTGGCTAAGCCTCTGGCTACTATGTTGCTACCCTTAGTTGCATACCCATGTATGACATAAGAAAAACACAAATGCAAACTGTGACTAGGAGAAAGTGGGAAGGGTGTATGTCACATATGTTCCCCCACCATTCTCCCCTTGTCACATATGAGGAGGGGGGAGTACAAGCATTTCTCTTGCAGCCCACTAAATTCATAAAACGCCCCTCGCTCTTTGTCGATGAGATACATTCTTTAAAGCACTGTGCCACAAAACTTTTATGTGAATTATTTACTATTGATCTATGTGTTGTGATGTGATCTTGAGTAGTTGTGTAGTGTGGCCGACATGATAATAGCTGCATGGACCGGTAATAAAGTACATTACAAGAGTAGTACAAATTCCAAATATGTTTACAATATATCTTCCTATGTAAAGGATTAGTGTCAATGGAAATATTTTTAATGGTCACCAGAGAGCTTAAAACGTAAAAATATGTTTGTAGGAGACACCGGCAGTATCAGAGAGGCTGAAATGGGCCATGTTAGATGTTGTATCTATCTTGTGCTGAAAACTTTGTTTTCAAGTTTCATCATGCTACTGCTATCCTAAATATTGTTAGTAAAAGAGTTTATGAAAATTATAGTTTAAAAATACAGCCAAGATCTGAGATAAATACATGCAAACGTTTCTACAGAAATTTCTATAACAATCAGATGTTTATTGATTATTATCATTTATTTATATAGCGCCACTATTTCCGCAGCGCTGTACAGAAAACTCACTCACATTAGTAACTGCCCCATTGGGGCTTACAGTCTAAATTCCCTAACACACACACACACACACACACACACCGACAGACAGACAAGGGTCAATTTGTTAGCAGCCAATTAACCTACCAGTATGTTTTTGAAGTGTGGGAGGAAACCAGAGCACCTGGAGGAAACCCACGCAAACACGGGGAGAACATACAAACTCCTCACAGATAAGGCCATGGTTGGGAATTGAACTCATGACCCCAGTGCTGTAAGGCAGAAGTGCTAACCACTAAGCCACCGTGCTGCTATCATTTAGTTGAGGCTTGTTCAGCTCTTATTCTTGAGGGCCAGACGGAGGATTTCATGGCACACATAGGCTCTCTACTTACTTAGCAACTTGTAAGTAATTTTAAACTATCAAACCCTTGTCTATATGATCACTGAGGCTCACTACCTTGGTAACATTGGCAAGATTACCTGGAACTACCACAGAAATCTGTACTGAGACAGTGTTATGCGTGCATTGGGACTGAAGCCACATATTATCCGTGCACTGGACAGAGGAGATATTTGATGTGTCCGTGGGACTGAGGGGGTGTATTATGAAGGCTGCACTAAATAGTACAGAGAATTGAGGCCAACCAATCAATTGTGACCTTTCATTGTACATTGCTCTATTACCTCGGATGAGAGAGTGCGTAAAGTCCAGCTTTGTCTGTCTTTTACTTCTATTCAAGGATGAGCCAAATCTCTTCTACTTGCTGAACTGATAGTTAAAAGTAGGGTTGATGGTAGAAATCTCCTTTATGTAATGGAATAATAAAACTCTTAAAGGAACCCAGCCCTATAGGAATGAGTTGAATAGTTCTGCTTTGCTTCATCCTTTGTTTGTGAGTTTTTTATGGCAGTATCTGGCAGTGGGCAGTACCACCATTGGTGCAGGAGATGTGGTACACCGGGGCCCATGGAGATAACGGGGCCCGCAGCACTGGGAACTAGCGAGCTGTGGGCCCCTCCTCCCCACCTCCCTGCATCGGGGCCCACAGTTTGCTAGTTCCACCTCTGGTGTTTGAATAGGTCTGAGAACTAGTGGAATGAGAATGTAAAAATAGTATAGATCAGTGGTTCCCAAACTGTGCACCTAGGCTCCCTGGGGTGCCTTGGAGATCTCACAGGGGTGCCTCAGCCAGGGTCAGTGGTAAGCAAGGCAGAGGACTACTTGGTAATTATTTTGGCTTAGGGGTGCCTTGAAAAAATTTTGGAGACCCTATGGGTGCCTTGAACTGAAAAAGTTTGGAATCCACTGGTGTAGATCATTATCTCACCAACAATGTAATGCCCGCAGCCAGCATTGTAAATGTTACCTATGGCTAAAGATTAAACCTAGCTGTTATTTGTTGGATTATATAATACACAAACTATGTAATTCATTTAGAATAGCTGTAAAGATTGCTAGTCCTGGGGTTATAATTTCAGTGTTCATTTGGGAATCGTGTGCACTTTAAGGAATTAAACAACCACTGCTGTAAGTTATTACGGATATTAGAAGTCAGCTTACAATTTCAGTTTCCTGTATGAAAGCAATCTGTCTGCAGCCTTGTGCCTTTATATTGTCCCTAAACTCCTCTGTGACTTCTAAAGCTGGGTACACACTACACTGTTTTCGTCCAATAATCAGCTCAAACAGCCGACATACGACCGCTCGTTCAAAAGTCGGGTCAGTGTGTGCAGTGACACGATGGTCGAAAGTCTGCCCAAATGGACGATTATCGCCTCATTTGGTTGGTCGTACCATTTAATATTTTCGCTCCAATCTCGTTTCCGCTGTGTAGTGTGTATAAACTTCCGACCGATCCACAACAGTGAGTAGGAAATTACACTCACGACAACATGGCTATAAAAAGTCGCTAAAGGGACGTCCGCTCTTCCCTTTATCGGCCTAAACAAGGCTAGTGTGTATGCAGTCCATGGACCGAGCGATTGGACCATCGATCGCATGTAAAATCGCTCGGCATAAAAAGTTGGTCGAAATTTCTGTAGTGTGTACCCAGCTTAATACGGTGAAACTTTACAGTAGGAGGTGCATTATCCCATATATAACACCTCAGACCCCATACATTCTTTATTACTCTTATTATAGCTGTCATCAGCAAAACATCCTTTATCTAAGGTTTAATTTTATTTTATCAGCAGCTGGAAGGCTGCTCCTGGAATCCACCACTCTTTCTGTTCTATACTTCTCACTCACATTTTTATTCTTAGTGTCTCTTCAGTGACTCTAGATGTAATGGAGCATCGCAGGAGACTATTAGCGGCTCCACACAGCGCCCCAATGATACAGGACCTTTTGTCAGGCACATATGAAATTAAGTGAAATAAAAACCATATTAAAATGATTACCATCTAACAGCCATTAGTGAGCAGGGAGCTGTCAGCGGGTGATGGATCTCTCACTTACTTCAATGAATGTTCTAACGACATTGATAAAATCACTCCCAGAAAAATACAATAAGCCGTTCACCCCGCCCGTGGAGGCTGCCTTGTAGAGACCAACTTCCAGCCAGCTGCATTAATCTTTTTTCCAGCAGTAAAATGGTTAAAAGCAGATGGATCTTTCAAGTTCTAGGACGGAACGGACTGCCTCGTTCCTGGAGGACCGTTGACCTGCCAAACTTTTAGGTAGTTATCATGTCATTATCCAATTAATTGTGTTGCACATGTAGTTAAGCAATATGTTTAGAGATGTAATGCATTGAAAGTCTGCCATCAAAGTGACTCTTTAAATACAGAGATCCCTTGTTGGACACTCCAGGACACGTTCCAGGTTAAGAGGCCACTAAATCCAGGAAATTTACAAATGTAGATGTAAAAAAATCCTGCACCCTGAAATTCAGTATTCATCATCATCATCATCATCATCATCATCATCATCATCATCATCATCATCATCATCATCATCATCATCATCACCATTTATTCTTCCTAGGCTGTTGAGAGCAGGCTGTGTTCTGTCTTCTGCTGTCAGACATGTGGGCTTCACATGACTCCCCTCAATGGCCTTTAATAAGGATACTGATACAAAATTAGTATTATAAGTTTATTTTTTATACATATAGCTTTTTTTTTTAGGTTTATTGGATCATTTAAGCTTTAATACTCTGACAAACGGAGGTAATGCTTACTTTGACCCCCATATATGACCATTATGTGTCCTGGGGTATTTTAAGGTTGTGATTCTGTTGCTGTTCCTTGAGACTCTAGGAGCTATGAATAGAGAAGGAATGAAAAGGAGATGTTAATGCAATAGGCATCATCAAGTGGACGGGGCAAGGTGAATGATGCAAATGATGATGTACATTACACCATCACAACTGCTTTATCAATGGTGGATGTGTGTCGATACGATTTACATCATTATGACATATTCTCATGTACTTCCCAGGCTGGTGAGCAGCCTTTAGGGATAAATGCCTGTTCCCCTGGGAGTCTTGGAGACCTCTCAACAATCTAGGAGTCTCCCATCTTGGGAGAGTAGGCAACTACAGGTTAAAGGGTGGTACAATGCAATATGTGGATTTCCTTGACTTACAGTGTTGGATTTCCCTTGACAACTGTCTCCATTGTACAGTTGTCAGCTCCTCCCCTTTCCTTACTGTATTGCAACTGATTGTTAAAGCATAAAGCCAATCACAATAGGATGGAATCTGGGAAGTTCTGACATATGCAACAGGAACATCACACAGTGAAGGTGTCATAATACAGTGTCCACATCCACTTAGCTATCAATATTGTTTGGGGGGAATTTAACTGCCTGCGATTAGCGCCCAGACACACAGTGATGTCCTGCTGTGCTCAGTTCCAAGTACTACGGATCCGAACAGAATAGATTTTCTTGCTTACCTTTATGTGGTGTTAGGAAAACTTCACCATGGAGTGCCCTCACAAATTTACCGGAGGCATTCTGCAGTACATAGCAGGGAATTGAATTCCCCGCATAATGTTAGGAAGCTGCCTCCAATATTGTTTTCAGTGTTAAGAATGTGTTCTCTGAAGTGAACTGTAGAAAAAAACACAACGTTAGTGATGTAACCAATGACAACAAAGGTAACTTCTTAATAGTTTGAATGGCTGGATATGTTAAGCTGGGTACACACTACAGAATTTTCAACCAACTTTTTATAATCCATGGACTGCATACACACTAGCCTTGTTTTAGCCGATAAAGGGAAGAGCGGGCGTCCCTTTAGCGTCTTTTTACAGCCATGTTGTCGTGAGCAATGATTGCAATTTTGTTGTGGATCAGTCGGAAGTTTATACACAGTACACAACGGAAACGAGATTGGAACGAAAATATTTAGCGGTACGATCAACCAAATGAGGCGACAATCGTCCATTTGGGCAGACTTTCGACCATCGTGTCACTACACACACTGACCCGACTTTCGAACGAGCGGTCGTATGTCGGCTGGGTGAGCCGATTATTGGACAAAAACTCTGTAGTGTGTACCCAGCTTTACTAAGTGAAACCTGTTCTTTTGCAAACAGGATGATTGTGTAGAATGCAGAAGCTGACTGTGTTAGCACCAAAGGGGTTTATTTATCCTGTTTGTAACTAGGTGGAAGTCAGTATTAAAGCCGTTCATGTATGGAGTAATTGAGCCAGATAAAGAGATAGCCTGCCAGCAAATAGTGAGTCAAACAAAGCGTGCTAGCAAAGCAAGCCAGAGATGACATGCCAGTGAGCAAATTTATAAACAGCCTGACAGTGAGTCAAGGACACTTTGCCAGTGACCATCTGACAGTGAATGATGGAAAGATGGGCTGTCAGTTTGCATCAGCAAGGCCTGACAGCAATTGCGGCTGCCAGAGAATATGTAAGAGCTGGGCTGTCGCTATGAGTTAGAGGAGAGCCACAAGTGCGTGGGTTAGACATAGCCTGCAATTCATTGCGGCATAGATGGTCTGTCAGGAACTGAGCGACAGAATGTCAATGTCTTAGCGAGATGCAAACAGACTATGTTTTTGTAAGCAGACTGCTCATAATTTACAAAAGGCCATAAAGTAGCTTCCTATAATACATAAGAAGTATAGGCCTTTGTTGGGTAGGTTTTTTACTAGATAAAGATTACTGTTATACATACACAGAAAAACCAGACCCAGGGTACTGAGCAATACCAGTGGTACTGTGCAGTCATCCACACATGTCAGACTGGAGTACAACAGGACCAGGAAAGGAAATTATGGTGAATGCCAAACTTTGCAAAAGCCGTCTAAGTCTAGGCACAGTTTTTTAAAGGATTATTGCATACACCTCATACTTGCCCACTGAGAGACTCCCGAATTCTGGGTAGGTCTCCTGGACTCTGGGGAGAGCAGGGCATTCTCTCACATCTGCCCACTTCCTAGTGAAGCGGGCAGGAATGAATCCTCCATGACGGGATTATCACATTTGTGTCGGTGCATCATGTGGGTCTTGGCCAAAATGAAGCATTTCCCGAGCTCCGGGATCTCCTGGAGGGGAAGATTAAATAGTCGGCAAGTATGACATACCTCCATGGAACAATGGATGAGAAAGCATGTAAGGTCATAGGAAAGCTAAATTCGGTAATACATAGATCACAGGAACAGAGGAGTGCTAGACACTGGTGTGAAAATTCAAAAAATCTGGTAATACAGTAGCCGTGTTGCCAGATATATATGGTGACTAAGACCCACCGGGCACCAATGATGATGTTGCACCAGGCTCGTTGAAAACTTGTCCACAATCACCATGTGGTTTGTTTTGCCTGTTATATTAACCAATTGCCCCGGCTACCAACTGAGACCGGGAACTGCATCCTCTGCACCTTCTATGTCTTAACCTGGTTAACAGGCAAGATAAAATGTGTGCGTAATATCTGATTGAGAGCTTTTTATACAGACTGACTTTTATTTAATACAATGTGAAGACGAGGAGACTGGTCTTATTAGTGTCGTGGTCTGTGACAGTACCCTCCTCCTTAGCAAGCAACTTCCAGACACTCCAGGCTTTGCGGGATGCTGATTATACAAGGCTTAGAAAAGCTTGGGGACATATACATTATCAGTTGGTTACCAGGTGCACTGATCCAAGATATAACCCTTCCACTTAATAAGATACTGTAGCTTTCCATGAAATATTCTCCACAATTTACTCCTAATACCCATCAATCTTGATTATTTTTGCACAAGGAAGGCAATATTGTAGACTTAACCTAAGTAACGACAAATAAAGGGTGAATGTAGTGCATGGAGATGAAGTTTCATCACGGAAGGAGTTGTTCTGGTCTTCAACTTAGCCAGTGGCTGTATCAAGTTAAAATTTTTGGTTGACAACTACATTTTTGGTTGAGAACCAAACTTGATCACTTTCACAGCATACCATGGTTGGTCTACAGTGTTTATCTGCCTGATTTTTGCACCAACCCCGAGTTCTCCAATTATTTTGCAGTCTCCTATGAAGAGCTAAGAGAGAAGAGACCTCCGGATCTAAGAGGGTAGAGGGCACAGTTTGAAATGATATCCATAATCAGAAAAGACTGGACTCTGTTTAGTTTAACTGTGTATAACATGGTTGTATGGAAATTCATCTATGGGGATTAATTTCCCCAGCCATATTGTTGATATCGAATCTAAGCTCTCCTAAAGTATTGTTCTAGGCATTGGTTTATTCTTTCATCTAAAAATTTCCAAAAGGCTTTTTAAAATCATGTGTCCATCTGTCCTACACGATAGAGCTTGGACATCTTTGTAATCCCCCAGAACTAGTGGAGCATGTTATGTGCGTATTGTCGCTAACCAATAACGATTGTCGAACCTCGAGTTGTGTTTTTAAAGCACAAAGATTTATTCGCAAATAATAGAATATATATGCTCAAGCGAAGTAATAGTAAATACAGCCGTTACTTATCGCAGGCGCTCTGGATCCAGTGCAGTCATTCAATCCTGAAGTCTGGGGACAAGATGTCTGCACACTGGATCACAAGCTGCTGCTTATATACACAATCAAATACAGTAATACAATGAAGAGGGTATAGCTTGCATCTTTTGGTCCAGGTCTCAGGAAGGTCCAAGGGGTCGTCATCATTGGCTAGTTCATACAAAGGAATCCAAAGGAGGGGGTCATCTCTGCAGGGGGTATGCTCTGCTCTTCCCGCCAAGATTCTTTAGTCTCAAGTAGTTCATAATTCCCTATCATTCATAACTTGTGTATGCACTCTGCGATTCCCTCGCAGAGTGAACCAAACAGTTGGATATGTAACGAGGTTCATTATGATACCACTCATGATGTGATTCCTTCAACCTGTTCCGTGTATTTCATTAATATGCATGTAACTCTGATATAACATATAAATACTACTATATTTCGACATAACTGACTATGTGTTGCAACTACCATTAATGTGTACTATTTTATTAGTATGCGTGTTTGTGCGAATGTATGGTAAAAGCCCAATAATTGTTGCTGCCACGTGTAGTGGATGCGTACGCCCTTTCACGCCGTAGCGTGCCCTTGTACGTTGTAGCGTACCGTACGCATCTATTCAGACAAAGACAACCAACTTTGCTCGACTTTAATTGAAATGACTTTATCCAATTTGCTGACTTCGACAAGCAATACTACTAGAGTTTAGCAAGTGACTAAACACATCGTTGAGATGGAGGTTTTAATGGTGATCATGTATTGTATGTAGCCAACATCAGTGAACAACTGGTTTCTTATAAAGAGAGCAAGGTTAGTGATTATGCTGCCCTAATGTCATCTGTGCAGAGAAGTACAAATTGCAGTTGTACCAATTGAGAACTCCTGACTTAAGATCTATTATTTCAGCAGCTATAAAATTATCCGGACCTTGGAGCGATAGTATTCACCTAAGGTGCTCTGACAATAAGGACTGTAGATCAATACGAGGTACATACGTTACTATTTGAGTACAACAGGGAGAATAGTGACCTGGTGTGGCTCTTCCGATATAAACACTGCCTGCAAAATGATCTAACTATTATAAAGTATTAAGAAACTGGATACATATCAAGAAATATAACCATTATAGCTACCAATCCTAAGTAATGATATATTTTCCTTGAATATAAAATAAAAGTGCAGATATAAAAAGCACAGAATATAAGAATTTAGATATAGGAAAAATACATAATGGAAGGAGGCATTTACTAACTTCTTGATTTATTTAAGACCATATGACTTTCACAAATAGGAGTTGAAGGTGCATTCAGTTTTTTAATCACGTTAATTTTTATAGCTCACTTTCTTTGATTATTTAGCTGATTTTAAATAATTAGATTTTAATCAATATTTAATAAAGTTGGTTTTAGAAGATAAGAGAATCGGGTTCGGGTACGGATACTATGTATTTTAACAAATGCGCAATCCAAAAACATTACCATCAAACCGGAATCTGCTGTGGCTTGGGTAAAGACAGAATAGACTGCGTGCTTTAGGAAAAGTGGTAACGATATGTAGCACTGCGGTATTGCCCTCAGCTGCGTTTAATTGATGTGTTCAGAGGAGAACCATATCAGAATGAACCAGGTTCAGTTCTCTCCTAATTTTCCCTGGGGTAACAAGGATGCAGCCAACTTCCATAGGTTCAACTTCAGTCTTTTGACTCTTTGCCACTGGTGTTTTATCAGTAAATAAATTATGACTGGCGGAAGAGGGGTTTGGTTCTGTCTCCATCTGTTTTTGGCACTTTCTGCTAGCTGAGTGTCTATCATGATACAACGATCCATAACATTTTCTAGGACTTGTGAAGGATCGATTCAGGCCAATTGGTCTTTGAGGATATCCATCGAGGCTCTGGCGAATTTGATGTCTCTTGGCAGCCATGCTACAATGAGTATCATCCATCCATTGCTGGAACTCCACCACATATTCCAAAACACAATGATGACCCTGGAGTAAATTCAATAAAATAGACCCTGCAGTAGCTGTTCGATGATGGTCATCAAACACTTTGCTGAAAGCTTTTAGGAATGCCGGTAAGAAATTCAGCAAAGGGTTGTGTGTTTCTAGTAAAATAGTTGCTCAGGCTAAGGCTTCATCCTTTAACAGGGTTAAGATCATTCCCACCTTCAACAGGTCAGTACTATAGGTCTGAGGGCACATTGGAACTATCAAGCGGCACTGAGTCAGCAAAGAGCGATACTGTAACCGGTCACCTCTAAATTTTTCAGCAGCTTTTGGATTCCACCTCCATGTTGTAAACCAATGGTGCTGGTGCCATCATATGTAAAACTGCTGGCGCTTCTTCTAGGAGTCTATCAGTAACAACTACTTGTGTTTGCAGTACCTGGATAGCCTGAACCATGGTACAATCTCTAGAAGCTGAAGAGGCAGAATAATCTGGACTCATATCATATCCTTCATATGTTTCCAGATTAATCTGCCGTGGGTTATCCCCAAAGTAGTGTAGTAAATGAGGATAATGGAGCCTAGTGGCTCGTGGTCACTCTCTCAGGATACTTGACAGTACTAATTGCTATTGGATGTACTGTAATGGGTTTCCAGTAGACGAAGGAGACTACCGTTGTGAAGTACTGTATACCTCAACAATGCAGACCCAGTATAGGTAAAGCCCTCGATTGGAGAAGCACAGTGATCCAGAGGATGACCGGAGGATAGATGTGCAGAGTATTCAGGAGTTAAGATAGAGACAACAGTATGAGTTCTGTTACATAGTAGCTGAGCCAAGATTAATAGTGTAGTCAGGATGAAGGTCGATGTATGGTACATAATAGTGGAAGCAAGGTTTGGAAACCATGGAGTCAAAGCTGGGATATGGAAGACAAATAGGCAATAACCAGGGCAGTCAACCTAGCGGGGGTGAATATCCGAGCCACGAAAAAAATTAACAAAGAACGAGGCAAGACGTGAGGTCGAAGGAGAGCAAAAGTTGATAACAAGTAGTGCAGAGGGACAGTGGTGTGCTAGACAATGGTGCAGGAACTCAATAATCTGGCAACGTGTCTAACACCAGACTCACATAAGGAGCTTTTTCTTGCAAGTGTAATACAAAGAGTAAGAAATATAAATAATAGAATGTGAAATCCTGAAATGGTGATTGGTTGATGCTGTGGTTGTCTGGAAGAGACGTGAACCGCTGAGATTGAATAAGCTCTGCATTGATGGCAGATGAAACACTGATTAATGCTACGTTGGCTGGGCAACCAAACTGTAGGATTAAGAGACACCAGGGAGACTTAGCACCATGAGAACATGTCCTCTTGGACCTGCACAAAAGTTGTCCATGATTTGCAATGTTAGAAATTGAGTAACAGCTGTGGGATCTCGGTCATCATTTGCCTGGTCTAAAAATTGATAAGTAACTACTTGAGACAATAAATTAACCAGCACACTCTGACTTGTGTCTATAAAAGACTGCATGCCAGTGAGTAACACAGAAAATATGTTACTCTGTAGACACATAGTCAGACTTATTCCAGTAATCAGTGGAAACCTGCCAAGCCATTTACAAAAGACTTATAGCTTACATATAGTTACCAGCTATTAAAAGGATTTTTTTTTGTGAAGAACAGAGATTCTCACAAACAACACGAGAGGTTTTTCTTTCCATATAGCTAAAGACAAATCGCTGTGTGTGTCAAGATTTTGTATTGCCTGCAACAAGCCCTTTATTATAGATGAAGGGGAATCCTTCATCCAGTGTTTTCAGTAAAATCTATAACCTGTAACATATGAAAAGTACAAAAGGACACCAGATTCAATAACCTCCAATACAAAGCCTTGGTTTCTGCAAACAGAACATATGTGAATGGTATTTTATAGTTTTACCACCATATACCAGCCTACTTCAACCACTGCATAGTGAATATATGCACAGATCAGCTACAACATTAAAACAAACTGCCTTATATAGTGTAGGTCCCCCTTGTGCCACCATAACAGCTCAGACCCATTGAGGTGTGGACTCCACAAGACCTCTGAAGATGTCCTGTGCACTCTGAAAAGATGTCTATACACTATGGTAGTTTCAATCTATGTGTTCTCACCTGAGACGGTATTGATAAGCTGGGGGCTTCCCAGTTTTATTTTGCTTGAGTTTCTTGAGTGCATTCAATGCTTGCACCCGACTCCTTCCTTATATTAACAACTTGGCCCAGTCATTGAGTCCTTCTCATTGGAAGTATTTAAAAAAAAACAAAAAAAAACCCTGAAGTCTCATCTGTTTATCCAGGAATGTGATTAATGCATATCCATCTGTCAAGTCCTCAATACCTGTCTCTGCCTATTCACACTGCTTATATTATATTCTAACCAGCTCTTTCATTTTATTCCTATTCCATTGTATAATGGTAATGTGCTTTCAATCCACTTGGGGGAAAATAACTATCTTTGTAAAGTTGTTTTTTTTATTACATAGGGACCCAATGAAAGGAGAGGAGAAGAAATATTCCATACAAGATAGAATTCTGCATTGAGAACCCTCCTGCAATAAGAGACATCATTAGACACACATGCTAGATATGGCCTGATTCATGAAGAATCTTAAATGAAGAGGATCCTTATTTCAGTCTCCTGGACAAAACCATGTTACAATGCAAGGGGTGCAAATGAGTGTTCTGTTTTAAATGCTGACTGTTTTTTCATGTAGCACAGAAATACTTGATAGCTTATTTGTACACTGAAATTTAAAGTTGATATTTGTGTGCTACATGAAAAAACAGTCAGTATTTAACTTATGTGCAAAACAGAAAACTAGTTTGCACCCCTTGCATTGTAACATGGTTTTGTCCAGGAGACTGAAATAAGATACCTCTTCATTTAAGATCCTTAATGAATCAAGCCCCACATCTCCAAAGGAAGCAAGTAATGTGTGGGCAGATGGGGGAATCCACAGTTGAAAAAAGGGGGTTGGATGTTTGGAGAAATTAAAGTCGATAACCATCTTTTCTCCTTTTTACAGGCACGATTGTAGCTTGACAGACTGGATGTAAAGCAGCAATATTGAAGAGGGGAACATGTCCAGAAAACACTCTGGAAAAGGCCCCAGATCCTCTGAGTTTTGCCAAAATAGAGCCGTTTAAGGAATAGATAGTGGTTAACCATCTAGGTGCTGGGCTACACCATGGGGTCATTAGCTGGCTTTGTGAAGCACACATGGCACTTTGTAGCTCATCACACTGCGGCTCCACACGAACCCTACTGATGGAGTGTGACTTTAATTAACTGAAGGAGCGAGTGGTGGGGGCTGAGCAAAATGAAATATTGTCGTATAGCGAGTAAGGTGCCGAGTGGCAAAATAAACCCATGAAATCAGCCTCTACCGAAGAAAAACATAAGAAAATTAAGGATGTTTGTTTTTTCTTGTGTGCATTGTAAAAATGTCTCTTACAATTCATTTGTGAGAAAGTGGCAATTATTAACAAAATAAAGGTTGAAACGCATGTGGGGTATATGTGTTAGATAGAGTTAGCTGCATTTTATAATTATTTAGAGCTTTGTTTTCAATCCCTTTTTCTTTTACACTTTAGTAATTCACGGAGCACTTGAAGTGTGATGACAATGCAGAATGCAAAGCAATTTAGAGTGGGAAAATTATGAATATTAAGACTATGATTATGTGGAAAAAGTTTGCAAAACTGAGTTCCAGATTATTATCCATCAGATTTGCTCTGCTTTCAAAAGTCTCAATACTAAAGGAAAAAAATAATAATAAAAAAATCTACTCATCTCATATCCATCTATCTATCTATCTATCTATCTATCTATCTATCTATCTATCTATCTATCTATCTCTCTATCTATCTATCTATCTATCTATCTATCTCTCTATCTATCTATCTAATATCTCTTTCTCTCTCTTTTTCTCTCTCTCTCTCTCTAATATCTCTATATCTATCTACTATCCCTGTATATCTAATATATCTATCTATCTATCTATCTATCTATCTATCTATCTATCTATCTATCTAATATCTCTTTCTCTCTTTTTTTCTCTCTCTCTATTATCTCTATATCTATCTACTATCCCTGTATATCTAATATATCTATCTATCTATCTATCTATCTATCTATCTATCTATCTATCTGTCTATCTATCTATCTATCTAATATCTCTTTATCTCTCTCTTTATCTTTTTTTCTCTATCTCTAATATCTCTCTCCCTATATCTTTCTAATATCCCTGTCTATCTATCTTTCTATCTATCTATCTATCTATCTATCTATCTATCTATCTATCTATCTATCTATCTAATATCTCTTTATCTCTCTCTTTCTTTTTTTTTCTCTATCTCTAATATCTCTCTCCCTATATCTTTCTAATATCCCTGTCTATCTATCTATCTGTCTATTTATCTAATATATCTCTCTCTCTTTTTTTTCTCTCTTTCTAATATCTCTCTCTCTATATCTATCTAATATCTATCTATCTATCTATCTATCTATCTATCTATCTATCTATCTAGGGATTAGACATCCCTATGGAATTAATTTTACACCCAATAAGCCTTTGTGAATATTTTTGTAGTCAAAATTACAGACACCTAACCTCCAGCCCATTAAATATGATATGCTCAAAACACCCCACATGTTAATTGTATACTCCAATAGTGTCAAGCTAATTTTATTTGAAAAAATTATATTATTAGAGCAAACAAAAGGAACATTTTAAGGTGGTCTTTTACTACTTCCACAATATGCTTATGTGTGCATTATGTGTCCATTTGTATGCACGTGTTTATATATATCTATTTAATATGTGTGTGATAGAATGAAATATATAAGGTTATTCGAAGTCAATGGCAAGTATTCAGTTTAAGCATGTGCAGTCAGACATTTCATCTGTATGTGTATTCTGAGATATATTGTATACATGTGTGTTTTTATTAAAGACTAATCAAAGAGAAGGTAGCAGAACAGTCCAGCCATAAATTCCTCTTCCGACAGAGTAAAGCATACAAACAGGGCGATGGTAATAAATGGAAATTATTTCTCTGAAGATATTTTTCTGCTACATGACTAATTCTGCGCATCAGGAAAGAGTCTTCCTTAACATTAATTACAGAAAATGACAGGCAGGCTGAGGACTGCGGATGCTCATTATCTGAGAACATATTCACAAGTTTGCAATTTGCGAGAGAACTACCCCAGCGAAAATTAATCTCCCGTCTTTGCATGAGGCTCTTCTAATTTTGATGCTATTAACAAGTTTGCAGTATCACTCAGGCCCTGTCAGTATAATCAGGTTTCGGCGTGTTGGTGAGAGCACGCTGTCATTTAGAAGGATAAACCCTTCGATGCGCTCTCTTTCATGTAGCCGGTCCTACAAGCAGCCTTTTAATAAGGTTCTTTAATCATCCCCCCCTTTTTATGCTCTCGAATTTCTCTCAATCTCTCTCTCCTTCCCTCTCTCTCTCGGCTGTTTCCCCTCCATTCCTGTCCTCATTGAGTGGGCTTTGAAGTTCAGCTGGGGATGAAATATTCATGACATTGTTGCAGGAAAAGACAGATATTCTGATCTTTCTCTGTTTATTCTGTTTTTTTGGTGAAATATTAAGATGATTTATAAGCATGTAAAAACAGCTTTGCTCCCTAAACATGTATATGTGGAAGGTGATTGTTAGTTTGTGTATATATATTTTATGGCTGTTTTATACATACATATTTCAAAACGTCTGAGTACGTTTGTGCTATCTGTGTATCCTTTATGAGATAGATACATTATCGTTATCACATGCATTAACACTGGTGATAAATGATCCCAGATGAGTTTTCATTGGGCTACTTTAGTACAGAGCTGTGGCTTGCAAGTAGCATGTGCCATCTAATGTATTATATAGCTCTTATGATTTGTAACACAGGAGCCAGGGTTGGAGTAACCGTTCAGCAGACTGAGTCAAGTAGGTTTGCAAAATTTAATGAACAGCATTCATCTTTAATCCCTAGTTCTATGTGTGGACTATAACGAGCTGTTTGGTGTATTGTTACATTACTAAGTGCATACACCTAGATGATGCTGGCTGTATGATAGCGTGTTCCCATATGATAATTTAAATAGAAAATGATTTAATATTATTCCCTTGTAGAAGGGAAGAATATATCCTTCCCTTGTAGATTGTTGATGTTTGGAAGGTTCAACTTCTAATTAGAAAATGTTTGCTAATATTTGCGTGTTTGTTGGAGGCAGGGGCAGATCTAGACTTTTAGGAGAGGGGAGTGTTTAGCAGAGCCCACCCCCCTTATTTTCTGTCGCTGATGGCATTATAACACAGAGCCCCCTCTCCTTAATATTTATTGGTGTAAAAATCAGATCCCAGATCTTTGGGGCTGACCCAATAAATTTACTTACTCCTCCTGCAGTCCCTTGCTGTCTTTTGGCACCCTGTGGAGCCATATAACAGTGTCCTGCCATCTAATTGGTGGATAGTTCCAGTCATTATCCAATCACAAGTTGGAGAACTTTCACTATTCTGATTGGTGAATGGTCAATCCACCAATCAGTGTGCTATGATGTATGACAATGTCATACACAGTAATTGTGTTGCTTCACTCTACGGGCCTGGGTCATTAAGGAGAGCTCAGCAAAAAAAAGGAGTACATTTTCTCCTGCCTCATTTACAATACAAGGGGCGCAAATTCGTTTATTATTTTACATGTAAGGAAAATACTGTCCGCTTTTTCATGTAGCACACAAATACTTGATAAAGTTTACTTTTACACTGAAATTTAAGTTGGACTAGGACATGCCCTACCGCAATTATAGATCTGTCCCTACACTTTAAATTTACCTCCCCCTCCAATGCAACATGGTTTTGCCAGGGTGCAAAGTTACTAATTTTTTATGCTTTGCTCTCCTTAATGACTCAGGCCATACATGACTGCGCCTGGTGACTAAGAAACAGGCAGAAGATGCTGACCGGATTCCCAGATTGTATTTGGAGGTACTTTTGAAGTTTACACATGCAGAGGAGTTAAACTGTACCTAAAAGAGGGCTCGGCCATTCCCCCATGACAACCAATCAGAAAACAGCTTGAGCTGCGGAGGTTTTAAAAGGGAGTGGACTTTGCGCTGAGGGGAGTGTGTTGACATGAGAGTAACAGAGTACGACTGCATCCAGAGCATCGGTGCCTTAAAGGATTATAGAACTGTGAAAAAAGATTAAGCAATGAAGGGATGAGAGCTGTAGAAGAAGAGAGATGAATAGAGGAAAGAGAGGGTAGTATCAAACGGTGAAGATGTGGAAGTAGAGAGGAGTGCGTAATGGAGTCTAGTGAGAGAGAGAAAGAGTGCAGAATTAATAACGGCAATGAAGGGTTGCAAAAGTCAGAGGAATAATAGAAAAAATAAGGAATAAAGAGAAGCAGAAAGAGAACATATAGCTAAGGGTGGTGATAAAAGAGAACATAAATAAGAAAAATAGAACTAAGGAGAAGTTAGAGAGCCCTAACAAGGTTTAGGAAGGAGAGAGGAAAATGACAACTACCATAGTAGCAGGAGGTGTAGCTGCTACAGGGCTCACAGCTGGAGAAGCCAACAAAGCCCCATATGTTTATATATTGTTTCAACCTTGCGCAGTAAATGGGGCCCTCACAAAATCTTGCTATGCTGCCCACTGATGTCTAGTGATATCCCTGGGGGGGAGAGACCGGAGACTAGAAACAAGAGATAGGGAGATAATATATTAGAGATTAGAAGGAGAGTGATACCAAAGACCAGGGGTGTAGCAGATTAGTGGGAAACAGTGTAAAGGCTGACAGGATAGCGGATGAGACAGAACAGGGAGCCATGCAGCGGGCCCCATTATCTCCATGGGCCCCGGTGCAGGGAGGAGGGAGCCATGCAGCGGGCCCCATTATCTCCATGGGCCCCGGTGCAGGGAGGAGGGAGCCATGCAGCAGGCCCCATTATCTCCATGGGCCCCGGTGCAGGGAGGAGGGAGCCATGCAGCAGGCCCCATTATCTCCATGGGCCCCGGTTACTGGGAGGAGGGAGCCATGCAGCAGGCCCCATTATCTCCATGGGCCCCGGTGCAGGGAGGAAGGAGCCATGCAGCAGGCCCCATTATCTCCATGGGCCCCGGTGCAGGGAGGAGGGAGCCATGCAGCAGGCCCCATTATCTCCATGGGCCCCGGTTACTGGGAGGATGGAGCCATGCAGCAGGCCCCATTATCTCCATGGGCCCCGGTGCAGGGAGGAAGGAGCCATGCAGCAGGCCCCATTATCTCCATGGGCCCCGGTTACTGGGAGGAGGGAGCCATGCAGCAGGCCCCATTATCTCCATGGGCCCCGGTTACTGGGAGGAGGGAGCCATGCAGCAGGCCCCATTATCTCCATGGGCCCCCGATGCAGGTAGGAGGGAGCCATGCAGCTGGCCCCTTTATTTACATGGGCCCCCGATGCAGGTAGGAGGGAGCCATGCAGCTGGCCCCTTTATTTACATGGGCCCCCGATGCAGGGAGGAGGGAGCCATGCAGCGGGCCCCATTATCTCCATGGGCCCCCGATGCAGGGAGGAGGGAGCCATGCAGCAGGCCCCATTGTCTCCATGGGCCCCGGTGCAGGGAGGAGGGAGCCATGAAGCAGGCCCCATTATCTCCATGGGCCCCGGTGCAGTGAGGAGGGAGCCATGCAGCAGGCCCCATTATCTCCAGGGGCCCCGGTTACTGGGAGGAGGGAGCCATGCAGCAGGCCCCATTATCTCCATGGGCCCCGGTTACTGGGAGGAGGGAGCCATGCAGCTGGCACCTTTATTTACATGGGCCCCCGATGCAGGTAGGAGGGAGCCATGCAGCTGGCCCCTTTATTTACATGGGCCCCCGGTGCAGGTAGGAGGGAGCCATGCAGTGGGCCCCATGATCTCCATGGGCCCCGGATGCAGGTAGGATAGAGCCATGCAGCTGGCCCCTTTATTTACATGGGCCCCCGATGCAGGTAGGAGGGAGCCATGCAGCTGGCCCCTTTATTTACATGGGCCCCCGATGCAGGTAGGAGGGAGCCATGCAGCAGGCCCCATTATCTCCATGGGCCCCGGATGCAGGGAGGATGGAGCCATGCAGCTGGCCCCTTTATTTACATGGGCCCCCGATGCAGGTAGGAGGGAGCCATGCAGCAGGCCCCATTATCTCCATGGGCCCCCGATGCAGGGAGGAGAGAGCCATGCAGCAGGCCCCTTTATTTACATGGGCCCCCAGTGCAGGGATTAAGGAGCCATGCAGCAGGCCCCATTATCTCCATGGGCCCCGGATGCAGGGAGGATGGAGCCATGCAGCTGGCTCCTTTATTTACATGGGCCCCCGATGCAGGAAGGATGGAGCCATGCAGCTGGCCCCTTTATCTCCATGGGCCCCGGTGCAGGGAGGAGGGAGCCATGCAGCAGGCCCCATTATCTCCATGGGCCCCGGTGCAGGGAGGAGGGAGCCATGCAGCGGGCCCCATTATCTCCATGGGCCCCCAATGCAGGGAGGAGGGAGCCATGCAGCAGGCCCCATTATCTCCATGGGCCCCGGTGCAGGGAGGAGGGAGCCATGCAGCAGGCCCCATTATCTCCATGGGCCCCGATGCTTAGCACCTGCTGCACCAATGGTAGTTCCACCACTGACAAGTTCCCACATCAGTACTCAAGGGAGCCACAGCCTTTCCAATCACCATCATCATCAACATTTATTTATATAGCGCAAGCAAATGCCGTTGCACTCCACAATTGGGAACAATTACAGTAATAATACAATACTGGGTAATACAGACAGATAGAAAGGTAAGAAGGCCCGGCTCATAAGCTAACAATCTATGGGAATGACACCGGACATCATTGGCAGAGTAGATAAAGGTCAACACTATAAACTATATGCTTCAGTGTGAACCCCACTCTAAAAATACTTGTGTACAAGTCCTTGCCAGGTGAAAAGTTACCTACTACCTCTGTGAACTCAATTGACTGCAACACTTACCAGCCTACATTGTAGAAGATATGTAACCACCTAGGGACTCTCACTGCACTACAGAAGTATTTCTTAGTTAATAACAGGACCGTCTAAAACCCAGATACTCCAGTTGCGTGGTAGGACCATACTGGTGGAGATTTGCAATTTAACAAGCATAGGTTTGCTAGAGAAATTGTTAGCTGCCCTGTTTGACATAATTATAAATATTAAAAGTTACTTATGATCCTTGATAAGTTACTGTATGCATGAAAATGAGTTACCCAATGTTTAAGCACTTTCTTTTAACTTTCCCATTCCTTTGCTTTACACTTTGTCACGTAAGTAAATTTTTCCCTTTAAATGTGTCTGTTCTTGGGGTGTTGTTGCAGATGTCCTGCCTCACCTCTCCGTACGTTGGAGCAGAAACACTATCCTATTCTAAACTGAAGGGATAACTACATTGAGCCCAACAAGAGTATCACAATATAAGGGACCATTTTACTATATGCTGCCCTAGTACATACTGCACTGAGATATCTTAATTAATCACCCCCTCCAGATGACTTTAAATGATTGGCTGTTAAATGGAAGACAATTACTGACAGTTATGTGAGTGCTTGAATGTGCTAGTCACTTATTTATGACGTGCAATGTTTTGCTATATGAAGACAATCACCTACACCTACTATTTTACCTTAAAAGTGATTTTCACCTGTAGATTTGTATTTATCGACCTGCATAATCTCTTGTAACATTTATCAAAACATTGCTTTATCTTTATTGCTTCCTCCTGCGTATTTTGGTCATGTATTCATATCATCAGGCAGGACCGCACAGTGGCTTAGTGATTAGTACTTCTGCCTCACAGCACTTGGGTCATGAGTTCAATTCCCGACCATGGCCTTATCTGTGAGGAGTTTGTATGTTCTCCCCGTGTTTGCGTGGGTTTCCTCTGGGTGCTCCGGTTTTCTCCCCCACACCAAAAACGAATTGGCTGCTATCAAACTGACCCTAGTCTGTGTGTGTGTGTATGTGTGTGTGTGTGTGTGTGTGTGCTTGAAAGGGAAATTGGACTGTAAGCTCCAATGGGGCAGGGACTGATGTGAATGAGTTCTCTGTACAGCGCGGTGGAATTAGCGGCGCTATATAAATAAATGGTGATAATGATGATGATCCTAGAATGAAAAAACAATGTATTTAGTAAAAGTCGCAGGAAGACATGTATACCCAAATAAATAAAAACCTGAAGGTGGAAAACACTTTAAATGTAACACTAGTAGGTGTTGGAGATTGTACTAATGTTCCTTTTTTTTGGTGGGGGTGTGGGGAGGGGTGAGGGACAGGGCCACCTTAACAACAGTATGGGCCCCCGGGCACAGCAGTGCACCGGGCCCTCTATATGTAAATATATAAGTAAAAAAAAAAAAAGGGATTATATCTAATATATATATATATATATATATATATATATATATATCTTAACTTACCTTTCAATCGCGATGCATTGAATCCTCTTCTGTACTTCATCGCTGTGCTCCTCCATGCTGTGCTCGCAGTGAATGTCGGGCGTGATGACGTCATCATGCCCGACATTTACTGCGAGCGCATCACGGAAGAGAGGACCAGGGAGTGAACCGGATCGTCACCTGACCTGAACGGTTAGGTGACCGCAAAAGGTAAGTTTCTTTTTTTTTTCTTTACAGAATTTTTTTTACAGCAGACCTGCCAGGGCCCTCTTTCCCCCTGGGCACCCGGGCACCTGCCCATCGTGCCCAATGGGAAAGAAAGTCATCACACCAACATCACTTGCACTAGCTTAGAAAGGTCTTAAATTTACATTTTAGTGTCTCCCCACAATAAATGCATAGTATAATAGGTCCACTGATGTGTTCATCTAATTGCTATATTGTAGACTTTTTGGGGCATTGCAGTTCCCCTTTGATCACATTTGCCCTCTATGGGCCTGATTTTGAGTTAGGAGCAAAGCAAAGAAAAGGAGCAGATTTGCACCTTGGCCAACCCATGTTGGATTAGAGAGGGAGGTAAATTTAAAATGTAGGGAGAGATCTATAGTTGGGGTAGGGCATGTCATAGATCAAATTTAATTTCAGTGTAAAAATAAAGCTATCAAGTATTTGTGTGCTACATGAAAAAACAGCCAGTATTTTCCGTGCGTGGAAAAAAGAAGCTAGTTTTTACCCCTTGCACTGTAACATGGTTTGTCCAGGTGCAAAGTTGCTCCCATTCTTTGTTCCTTTGCTCCTAACTTAAACTAATACCCTATGTGGTTACAGGAGTGTTTTGGTTTTTAGTTTTTAAGGACTCTATAAACTGATAGGGTAAAAGCAAATGTGGGACCCATATTCAAAAAGGGATTTAGGCATGGTAAAAATAAGGAGTTTACCAGCTGTATTTTATAACGCTATTTGAGGGGCTATTAAGGGACCACAGTCAAGAATGTATTCTAAAGAATAATATAATCAGCAGCAGCCAGTATGGATTTCTGAAAGACAGAAGAAGTAAGAAATTGGACAGAGAGTTGGCAGTCTATGTAGTATATCTACATTTTTCAAAAGCAATTGACATTATGCCTAACAAGTAATATATAATATATAAGTTAAAGGCTATTGATCTAGAAAATACAATATATAACTGGATAGAAAAAAAACGGTCCCGCAAAGCGGTAAGTTAACCCTTACGGTTCAGAACTAGTATCACAAAGGCAGCTGTATATCAGCAATAAAGATTTAATCACTGCAGTAATAAAAAAAAATCATCATTGTAGCCGTTTTTATATATATATGTCTCTCTGGTGATTTCTAAAAAACCAAGAACAATGTTATGAAAGTGATTAAAATACAATATAGGTTTGATATAAGAAACCCAAATGGTCCAATATTTTTTTTTTTTTAAAAAACTAATCCTATATGTAAAACAAATAAAAATTGTATTTAAAAAAAGAAAATTATTTTTAAATGTAATTTCAGAATACAAGATAGAGAATAAAACTGATAAATTACTTAACATATCCATTTATGTGTTTAAACATTTAATATTTTTTTTATGCAGAATGTGTGTACGTTCAAATGCAAAGATTTATCTTTTGCAATATCAATAGCGATGTGAATCAGCTCTCAAGTCAATTACTCTGTCATTTTTTGGCTAGTGACCTGGTACACTGCGGCTCGATACAAGTGAGAGGTGAATTAATCAGCAGGTGATGAGCGTTCTTCTGTCTGACACTGGAAGCGTATGATCCAGTTAGATTCATTTACCATGCCGATACTGTGATCCGCTGGACACGGAGTTATGGATTCAGCACTCTGTATGACTTTATTATATATATCACTGACCTGTGGAGAGACACAGCCAGAACACAGCTCTGACATCCAACGTGTGCAGTGACTGGCTGCCTGTCTGTGCTGTTTTCTGTATATTCAGCGTGCCGGTGTTAGTCATTTATCTTATGCATTGTACAAATTTATACGTGTGCAGGCAGATTTTCTTTGGATTACTATTTTAAGCACCCTGCACTGCTAGTATTCAAATGTAAATACATACTGTATTTCTATGTGTGTATAAAAGTATGATTTATTTGGTTTTCCACTTTTAGACGATTCTAGTTAAATGGTTTAACTCTTGCAACTTTCATTAAATACATTAATTATTTGTTTTAACCAAAGCCTTTGTTTTATGTAGACAGACCTTTCATTGGCGGACTTATATTGAGAGATTTAGCTGGTCATAAGGTACTAATTACAATGTGAATCAGAGATAGCATCTCTATATCAATGATCTGGATCCTATACATATACAATTTTTTTCTGCTCTCTAATCGATGTATATTGGTCTATGTTTAATAGAAAACAATATTACTGAGATTATTATGAATTAAGTTTTTTTGAATTTTGCGAATATTCAGTTGTATTATGTTTTTTAAAAAATATAGGATATTTTGATTACAATAGATGTTGATCTTAATTCTAATATTAAATAATTACTATTTTACCTACTTCCTTGGATTTCTGGTCTAATCTATAAGTGAATAGATTACACCTTGAGAGGTCTGTAATTTTGCACTGTTCCTTTTTTTATTTTAGATAGACTTATCATTGATTTGAATATGAAACAAACCTGCTTTGTGAATACAGCTGTATGTAGTGCACAGAGCAGATTCCAGTAACGGTGCCTATGCCTTGATAAAAACAAAAAAATAATACACCTTCATCATCATCATCACCATTTATTTATATAGCGCCACTGATTCCGCAGCGCTGTACAGAGAACTCATTCACGTCAGTCCCTGCCCCATTGGAGCTTACAGTCTAAATTCCCTAACATACACACACATACACACACATAGACAGAGAGAGAGACTAGGGTCAATTTTAATAGCAGCCAATTAACCTAATAGTATGTTTGTTTTTTTTGGCGTGTGGGAGGAAACCGGAGCACCTGGAGGAAACCCACACAAACACGAGGAGAACATACAAACTCCACACAAACAAGGCCATGGTCGGGAATTGAACTCATGACCCCAGCGCTGTGAGGCAGAAGTGCTAACCACTTTGCTGGACAATTGTCTAGAATTTGAAATTTAAGCTATTTCAAATGCCCACCACCCCAGTGTGAACCTGCTTGTTTTTTATGTGGAATATTTGACTTTGCTGATGTAACTTCATCTACTAGTATTTAGTTTCCCCTACTCACGCAATATAAGGTGTTCATATCATTTTCCTTATTAATCAATTTAAATGAAGCTACTGTCAGAACCTCAGCTCAAACCTGGGACCCTGTGAACCAGTTATATTTGTACAAATTCCAAACATCTCTGAACCAGCACAGTCACCTGCTTGGGATTTGTTCTATAAAAGTAGGCTGAAGGTGGACTCAAATATGGTTGAATATTAGGGTAGTGTAAAATAAGCACCATGGGGTAAATGTATCAATATGCGGGTTCTTTAACACCCGCGTGTTCAGCCTCTTCCGCGATTAAATTTCAAGCGGCGCTGCATTGTAAAGGGTTAACTTCCCTTTACAATGCAGCGCCGCTTGAAATTTAATCGCGGAAGAGGCTGAACACGCGGGTGTTGAAGAACCCGCATATTGATACATTTACCCCCATATTGTATAAAAATGTTCAACATCATATGCCTTTGAAAATATTTTTTTTTGGTTGTTTCCAAAAATGTCCTTATTCCAAAAAAAGTGTGGGGGGAAATATGGTGTATGAAATTGTTTTGTAAGTGTTTTGTTTAGGTAAATAAAAACGTTAGAAAAATATTGTGAAGAAAAAATTAGTTGAAGCAAAAGATTTGTCAGTTTAACTCTAATTTTGCTATAAGCTAGCGCACTATGGCATTTTAACTTTTTTTTCTCTATACTGAAGTAAATTTCAAAATGAACAATTAAACAAAATATAGCAATGTTTCAAACACATTTGGGTCTGATTCATTAAGGAAAGTAAAGCAGAAAAAAAGGAGTAACTTTTCACCTTGGCAAAGCCATGTTGCATTGGAGGGGGATGTAAATTTAAAATGTGGGGACAGATTTCTAGTTGCGGTAGGGCATGTCCTAGATCTACTTCAAATGTCAGTGTAAACATAAAGCTATCAAGTATTTGTGTCCTACATGAAAAAACAGCCTGTATATAAGTTATGTGCAAAATAATAAACTATTTGTCAGGCGCCGTCCCCGCTGATCCTCTGTCAGTCGGGGACGGACGCCCGCCTTCCGGGCCGTAGCGCTCTGTTGCTAGGCAACAGACGCGCTGTGGCTTCCTCTCCCGACTCCTGTTGGGCGCATGTGCCCTGCTTCGTCCTGTTGCCTAGCAATGGGACGCTACCTATTCCCACTGAGTACCGCCTCCTGGCTCCTCCAATCACCTGATATCCTGTCTTATTTAAACCTAGCTCTGGTGCCATTAGAGTGCCAGAGTAACAGGTTCCTGACCTAGTGTTCCTGGTTCTTCCTGCTCCTTTTTCCCTGACTGTGCTTCCAGTGATTCTGCTCTCTCGCTGTGACCCGGCTTGGCGACCATTCCTGTATCTGTGTGACCCATATTGTTCCTGCGACCTCGGCTTGTTGACTATTCCTCTGGATTCTCCCTGGTACCTTGCATTCTCGATTGGCTTGACCTGGACCGTCTGACTCTTCTACACTACACCGGCAACTGGCTAGTAGGACCGAGACCTGCGTACCCTGTGCAGCGAAGTCCAAACCTCCTTGCGGGGGTCCCTGGCGAATACCAGGGGTACATTAGACTCCGCACCTGCTAGTTCAGTAGTGCTAATACCGGTTAGTGTTCTGCTCATTGTAGTCCTCAGTAGGCCTACGGCCTGACACTATTTTGCACCTCTCGAATTGTAACATGGTTTTGTCCATGAGAAAACGTACTCATTTTTTTGCCGCACTTTCCTTTTTGAATCAGGCCCATTGTGTTTACATATATTGATGAGTAATAAAACCTCAAACTTGCAAAACAAACTTCAGTGTTGACCTAACTCTAAACCTTGGAGGTAAGAACAAAAGGGAATAGAGGGAGGTAAAGAAAGAAGGAACAGAAATGGGTTGGGAATGTCAAAATATTCCACCATGCTCCTGAGTCGCTTATATTGGGAGAACCATTGTTGACTTGAGAAACACCCGTGATATTATTGTACAAAGGCCCTATTAAAAAGCACTCAATGTTTCCCACAATCAGATCCCCTTAAATCTACAAAGTACAGAAAAGAGTACACCATTTTGAGAGGGTAAATGCTATATACCACCTTAACTAGCATCATCTGAGATGGGGTATATTTACTAAACTACAGTTTTGAAAAAGTGGAGATTTTGCCTATAGCAAGCAATCAGATTCTAGTTGTCATTTATTTAGTACACTCTACAAAATGACAGCTAGAATCTGATTTGTTGCTATAGGCAACATCTCTACTCTTTCAAACCCAAACTTTAGTAAATATACCTCCAAATGTTTACAATATCTGAGAATCAGTCTCTAGTGGACAATTTGAGATCATACAAGTCCATATAGATGTGTAATCTGCCTCACCTTTCCCTCAGAAACAACCATTCCCATTATCAAATTGTTTTTCTTTCTCTTGTTCATGTTTTTAAACGGGTTTATGAAAGAGCAGTTATTTTGTTGTAAATTAAAACCAATGCTTCATTTGTTAATTTGCATACAATTTACAATTTGCTTCACTTTCTTGGGTATAAAAATGGTGTTAGATTTTAGAATATGTTGTTCTTTAACACCATTTTAAACTGTGAATTTACTCTCTGTCTGCAGTATGGCACTTTTATGGTACAGACGAGATCAGTAAAATTTAAAAGCAATTATGTTGTAAATTAATATTTTAAGGAATAAATACAGCTGCAACGATGGTCAGATCAATCTGCTGAGTGGTTGGGGTAAGACTGGGAACACGTAAGGTCAAATTTTTCTTTCTGAAAATGTTTGCGTAATGAAGAACAATTTTGAACCTTTGGCTCATCTTTATTTTATGGCAAGCTCATCATTCAGAGTATTTATCTCATAATGTCTATACTTATTATTGTATATGCCAAAAAGGTAGCTTGCTATTATGTTTATCAGTATGTCTGCATGTTTCATGGGGCAGTCGTCTTATCTGTACTTCTCTGTCAGGAGATGGAATGTGAAATGAATAATATATAATAATGCAGTCCCACCGGCGGCACCAATGGTAGTTCCGCCACTGGCAAGATATATAAGCATATAATGGTGAATTAATTAAAATTAATTATTTGAAGTAGAAGTAATAATTGCCTGCAACTGCAGAACAGCAAACTTATCAATATTAGGAAAATCCCTTGGGTGTGAAACTGTTGTAAACATGAACTAGGTAATACAGGTTGGATTTCTGCACAGCTAGAGGGCACTGCCTGCCACAAGCTGGCACTACCATTATGACAACCTTGGCAGGCGTTACACTTTCGGCTGCTGTTCTTCAATGTCAATGTTACTCTGGGGGTGTGGCACTTGGCTATAATGTCACAACCCAGAGGAGCAGATGATAAGGTAAGAAGCAGCAGAGGTGGGGGCTTCGTTTTCGAGAGTGAGTGGGTGCCCCTCCACCCCCCAGAACTTGCGCTGGTCCTGCCTACCTCTTTATTCCTCTTTTATCACCTTCCCACTTATCAGTGCCCTAGACCAGTTATATTTGTGGGTGTTCCCCTAATACATATATACCTGTAAAACTATTTTGCCAAAGAACACGTTTGTAATAATGGATCATCAGAGCACCATACTTATAATGCTGGGTACATAGGTATTTCTGGTGCCCCATGTGAGTTGGTGCCAGATGGGTGGAGATTAGCTGAGAATGGGGCGGGGCTTGTGTATGGGACCCCCGGCACAACATTTGTAAAAGGTAACTGTGACAAAAAACCTAGCTCTTGTCCTATATCTGGTCAGAAGGGACATCGAACAAGTGAACAGTGCCATTTGGAGTACATTTATAAATGATTTTGGGCATGGGTTGTCCATTAATTTGTTGCAGCTGTCAAGTAGCTCTCCTTATGATGCTCTGCATTACAGGCAAAAAATATTTCTGAGTCAAGGCCACTAATAGCAATCTTGTGCCTTGTCGTGGCCTCTTCTACGGATCCCCCTTGTGATGCACATGGCGGGGCTTCATGCGTAGCCCAGGGAATGTGATTGTGAGGACCCACTCAGGCTGTGTACACAACTCTGGCAATATCTGGTTCCGTGTGCGCAGCCAAGGGGGGGGGGATTCCTTAAATTAAAAGGCTGGATATCAGTTATGCACTTAATAGATCGCTGCAATAACACTTTTTGTGTGCCAGAGCCCCTGACCTATTCCCCCGAGGGTAAGGGATGGACAAGTGTGGTGTAAGTACATACCACATAGCCAGTGTTAAAATTCACTTTACTATGCACTAATAGTAATGGTTTGAAATAAGAGAAAAAGGTGACGTATTTAAATGTAGATTCCTCATTTATCTCCTAGAATAACAATGTTTACAATTAGGTATTATATCCCGAGCTTAAACTGTATCCTAGGATGTTCTCGCTTCTGCAAGCTGACGCCCTACACTGCTATATTTTAGTATGAGATATGGGATCTTGTCATATTACAAAGGCTCCAACAGGTTAATCAAACTGCTGACATAATTACTCATTTGTTGTATTTGATATGTTGCTCTAAACCATGTCTCTTGAGTTGTCATAACAGCAGTGTGACAAGCTCCATCTTCAGGCTCTTCCAGACAATGTTCCTAACAACCTATTACATATTTATTTATAAGAGGTTGTGCTCTGAAGCAGTAAGGTGCAAGGTTCAATGGGCTAACATGAGTAAGTGTCCCCTTATATAATATAAATAAATATACATTTTATTTACTTGTTTATATCAGTGATTTATGCTTTTACATGAAGTTGTCACTGTTTTCCAGGACATTAATTAAAGGTAATTTTTACATATTTAAAGACTTGGTAGATTTTTTTGTCCATGATAATTTCCCTGTTGTTACGTGTGATACACAAGGGCATCAGTGCCGATTACAATCATTTTCCATGTCAGTAATGTGATGATGTGACTCCGTTTTTTAAGCGCACATGTGCAGGTGAAACTGAGCCTACTTTATCGTCACTTTGCAGTCAGCGAATTTAATCATATATAAAAGAGCATAGTATATGTCTGTGTCTGATCTCTATATTAATCAAAGTACATCCAAATTCTCTAATACTGACCCATTACAGAGCAATACTTCCCCTCTTCCGTATACTCGATAGAGTTTTTTCAGTCCCTCTTCTTAATCTCTATACATTTAAAATTTAAACTACCCATTGTCAGGTGCTGTCCTCAGTTACCTACTTCTTTGTGGGGACGAATGTCCTCTCCTCTTGCCGGACCACTGCATCTGTTTCCTGGCAAAGGGACACGATCCCCAGACTCTTCCTCTGACCTTTTGCTGTTCCTGACTATTCCTGCTGGTATCTGATTTGTCTCCATTGATTTCCTGGCTCTGACCTCTGCTGTTCCTGACTACCCTCTTGGATTTCGATTTGGATCCAGCTTAATACTATCATCATCATCATTTATTTATATAGCGCCAACATATTTCGTAGCGCTTTACAATTGGGGACAAACACAGTAAGCTAATAAACAAACTGGGTAAAACAAACGAAGATGTGAGAAGACCATGCTCGCATTCTTACAACTTGACCTCGGCTTGTCTGACCATTCTCCTCACCTGCTGCTTCTCCAGAGGCTGACATTGAGTGCTGCCACCTGTACATTCCATGCAGCTAAGCCCATACCTCCTTGCAATGGTACCTGGTGAACACCGGGGGCCTGTTAGATGCCGCACCTCTTTGCTCAGTTACGCCAACTACTGGTAAGCGCTGCCATCAATTCCATTGTGAATGAGACAACAACATTCTGTAACATTGTGCATATACGGAGGAGCTCATAGCTTAAATGATGCTATGCAGGATATAATCACCATTATCATCATTATTATTATCATTGGTTCATAAGGTGCCACAAAATCCAGCAGGGCCGTATTTTTGGGAAATATAGCAAAGTACAGACAGAGAGGATCAACAGGCAATGTACAAAACATGCGAATAAAAAAAAAAATACAGGACATTCAAAAAGCATAAGTGCGAGAATAGCAAGAAATTAGGGATAATAATGTTCATGAGACGTAGCAGGAAAAGTATTTAACAAACAAGTGTAATCTAGAACATGCAAGAGGCATGATATTAGGGCACACAGGTGATCAAGGTGGAAACAAACGAAAAGACAGGAGGAAAGAGTTCCCTGCTCCTAAGAGCTTACAATCTTTCCCGCACAGATGGTGGTCTTCTTTGAAGTAAATGCAGGATTCTTTTAGGGCTTCCTGAATTTCTTTTTTTAAAGACTGACAATTATTTCTTGGTTTGAAGCGGAATAGACTTCATGTAGAAACACCGTAATTCTTTATCGTGCATAATTAAAGCAGAAATATTACTTCAATAGCATCAGCCTGCTCATTTTGTACTGTACTGATAAATTTGAATTTTATGCACGTACAGTGGCTGATTTATTACTCAAATCTTCCTCGTAAAAATGTTAAAATGTTTTAACCTGTTTGGTGCCAGCGATTTGTTTAATGTGCCGTCTAGAGCTGTGAAGATTGAAGTTATTTCACTTAAACAGATTGATATTTGATGAATAATACAGTGAGCACGTACCTCCCTTTCCACCAAAATTGGATTGGCTTGCGGTACAAGATGGCAGCATTATGTGAAAGTGAAAGTTTGTATTGGCCTATAAGTACGGGGTATGTCTATAAGTGCAGTGGCGCACGCAGGGGGGGTTTCTGGTTCTCCAGAAACCCCTCCCCTCCGGGAACCAACGATACTGTACAGCAGCCGCGGCGCTGTCAAAGAAGCGCCCGCGGCAGTGCTGTATTGTAGTATAATACAGCACTGCCGCGGATGCTTCATGACAGCGCCGCGGCTGCTGTAGAATTCAGCCTCGCTGAAATTGAGCTGCTGCGCATGCGCAGCAGCTCTCTCTCGCTCTATTTTTTTTTTCCCGGGGGGAAACCCCCCTTCTAAACCCTGCGTTCGCCCCTGAAGTGCGCCTATTTTTTTTGTGGAGCGAGATTATTCAAATTATATAAAAGGGTAGAGAGGATGCATTTGTAGGGTTGTTCCTTGATTTAATTTCTAAAAAGGAAAACAAACTTGATTGTTGCACCAGGTAAGAGCTGTTGTAAATTGGCTCTTATCAGTTTTAGTAGTGAGAAGCACTTTTCTAAGTCCCAATATCCCTTTACTCTAATGCTTACTTTATGCCACCAATAAGGCTAATCTAAGCAGTATTTTAGGAGGAAACTGAAAAGTTTTATTCACACTTGCCAACCTTTGAAAAGTTAATTCCGGGAGAGGGGGGCGCGGTTGGAGGGCAGGAGGGGCGGGACGTGGTCAATCTCGTCATTTTGGCCTCGCCCCCCGTGACAAAATGCCATTTTTGCTGCAGGGCCAAACTGATGAGGTTCACCGCGAATCGCGTCATTTTGACGAGCAAGTTGCCATATGCGGGATACTTGCCTGCTCTCCCGGGAGTCCGGGAGACCTACCCGAATTTCGGGAGTCTCTCGGACATTCCGGGAGAGTTGGTACAATTATTACTAGTAATGGGTCTAACATTTGTGGAATAACCAGTTCCCTTTCGTGCAATCATTTCTCATTTTCTTGCATATTATGCAGCATTTTGAAAATGATTTCCCAAGTAAGTTAAGTATGAGCTTATTTACCAAGATTTTACCCTATAGAATGTAGAAACTTTCATCATCCTCAGCCGTAGTAAAGAGGCACTAATTCACTTTGTCACGCAAAACGAACGTATTGTGCATTTTTTTAAAAACAAGGAGCACGGTGGCTAAGTGGTTAGCACTTCTGCCTCACAGCACTGGGGTCATGAGTTCAATTCCCGATCATGGCCTTATCTGTGTAGAGTTTGTATGTTCTCCCCGTGTTTGCGTGGGTTTCCTCCGGGTGCTCCGGTTTCCTCCCACACTCCAAAAACATACTAGAAAGTTAATTGGCTGCTGTCAAAATTGACCCTAGTCTCTCTCTCTCTCTCTCTCTCTCTCTCTGTCTGTGTGTGTGTTAGAGAATTTAGACTGTAAGCTCCAATGGGGCAGGGACTGATGTGAATAAGTTCTCTGTACAGCGCTGCGGAATCAGTGGTGCTATATAAATAAATGATGATGATGATAAATGATGATGAAGGAGCGGATGTAACGATATGTCTGTTGTTGAATACGGGTTTAGGTGCGCTCTGCTGTAACAGACAATACACTGTAGGATATGTACGATATGGGGAATATAATATCTCACAAGAACGCACAGAAGAACTAAAAAAAAAACAATAAACTAATGTTAATGTCAATAAAAAAACATAGAAAAACAGGTTTTTTTTTATCTCCCCCGCACCCCATAAAATACATTTATTAGGATGTATACTGTACATAAAATGCATTTTTACAGTTGCTCCTGATATGTTCTAGCGTACATATAAGACCATCATCACTAGTAGTCGGCACTTACACCTGACATGTAGCTGGTGCAAGTGATACAACAGTAAAACACGTACCTTTGAGATGCCCAATGCTTGAATTGGACATAATATACTTGCTTTTGTCCAACAATGGTAAGCAACAACATGTCTATACAGATTTCGTATTATTGTGGTATATACATCATACTTGCCTACTTTTGCAGGCAGCTTTCCAGGAGGGGGTCCATAGAGGGGGCGTGGCCACCGTTAGGCACCGCCCCTGTCAAACTCAGGCAATTTTAGCCAATCGCAGCATGGGGTGGGGCCACAATGACGCGTTTAGCCCCGCCCCCTGCCATCTTTACCAACGCCGAAATCTGGATCCGGGATTTTTGCCTGCTCTCTCGGGAGTCCGGGAGAACTCCTAAAAATTCTGGAGTCTCCCGGACATTCCGGGAGAGTAGGCAACTGTGATATACATATACATAGGCAGTTACCTTGCCAAAGTCACTGGATTCTAACTAAGAGGAGGTATTATCTAGCCCTACTTCTTACAAAGCTGTAGATTTTCAGATTTTGGCAAATATTTTCACCACTTCATTCATTTAAAGAGCTGTAAGTTGAGGATATTTGGAGGCATTCCCAATTTGGCGAGAAACAATATAATTTCATAGAAAGGACAGATTTTATACCCTCTTTTAAAGGTGGTAATAATCAAACCTTAGCTGTTACTTGCAATGGCATGATTTTTGTGCCTATCTAGGCACATTTCATAGTTGAAGGGCATTATGGGTCTGTTTCATCAAGTTGTCTTATGACTTTGAGCGTATCACTCAGATAATCACTGCGCATGCCCAGAACAGGGAATATCGGCAGTAAACACAGCCCTGTCTGCTGCGTGTTCGTGCACAAAGAACACTTTCTTCAGCCAACAATTTCGGGGAGTGAATGGGGCGGAGAAGGAGCATTTTGTACAATTGGGGAGTGCCAAACTCAAGCACACGCAGCCAAGCCTGAATCAAGCTCTAAACGATACTTGTTTAAAGTTACTTGTTCTTCTGCCGTATCTCTTGCTTCAGCTACAGGGCTTGTCTAAGTAGTGATGACAGTCTGGTATTCATGCTATAACATGTGTTTGCAATTAGGAGCCACTGTAAAAGTTTACTTTAATGTTTAGTATACATTAAGATAAACCTAATAAATGTATTTCATCTTGTGTAGTAGAGCACAGCAGACCTTCACCCGAATTCAACTGAACACGTCTATTGAGATCTGTGACTTGATGAATTCGGTTGCGTGCAAAGCCGAAATATGTGCGTTTAAAACTAAACACTGTTTGCGTTCAGTATGTGTGACTCAGGCTCTATATGTGCACATAAACTAATTTTAATAAAAAAATCTAAATGTAAAGTTGTGACATTTGGAATAAAAGGAACCCCAATGTCTAGATGTTTAAATGACACACAAGTGAGAAGTATTTAAAAGGAATGTAAACTATTTAGGTGGTGGTCCATATGTGATAGCAAGCACTACTTTGAGGCAGTGGCGGATCCAGGGGGGGCGATCGAGGCATTCGCCCCCTAGCAGCAAAAAGCTAGGTCCCAACCGCCGATCAAAACGGGAGGGGCGGGGCTAAGCACAAGCAGGGGGCGGGGCTAAATGTGGGCCAGCCAATCAGAGTGGTCCCAGCCGGCGATCACAACGGGAGGGGGCGGGGCCAATCGCGGGCGGAAGGCGGGGTTTAACGCGGGGCAGCCAATCAGAGCAAAGGAGTGGCGTGATTATGCAAAATCGCCCCCCCTAAACATAAAGTCTAGATCCGCCCCTGCTTTGAGGTGACAGTTTTATATTTGCCAAGATTTTGGCTATGAGCTAAATATTCCCCTAATAACACATAAAGTTGTACACACGAATGCCAAAAATTGGAAGAAATGAGGGATACAGTGTATCAGTGTGACAATAATTACAGATGGTGAGATCTATATATATTCTTTGCAATGTAGCATAATGCTATAGACATTCACTACTATGTAGAGCTGTCATCTCATTTAATATCATATGAATCCTGACATTGCTTCAGATTCACTCCATCCAGTTCTGACACCTTGAAATGACACTTGTAATTAGAGATGTTCACTGACTCCCGTGTTCTGGTTTTGGTTTTGGATCTGGATTAACTTCGTGTTTTGGTTTTGGCAAAACCGCCCTTGCGTGTTTTGGTTTTGGTTTTTGGATACCGATTTTGTTCTAAAACCCTATTTGTTTTTTCTAAAATCACATATTTTGGCTTTTTTCCCCAGCTACATTATTAGTAACCTCAATAACACTAATTTCAAGTCATTTTGCAGTCAATTTTGACCACCTCACAGGTCACAATATTACTTTCATACACTTTCAAACAAAGACTGCAGATTTAGAGGACCAAGCCTGCCAGACCTATTATTTGTATTTCAGCATTGACAATTAGCAATGGGGCAATGGAGCTCTCCTCTTTGTATGTTACCTATATAACACAGTACAATGTGACTGCAGATTTAGAAGACCAAGCCTGCCAGACCTATTATTTCTATTTCAGCAATGACAATTAGCAATGGAGCAATGGAGCTGTAGACTTTGAAGAACACTGCTACCCCTCCTATTTCTTTTCTACCTATGACGCTGCCCAACTGCACTAGAGACTGCCAAGAACTGTGCTACCCCTTCTGTGTCCCTCTGTGAAATGGCGCTGGATCGCCGTGGAGGGCGGTACTTATAGAATCCAAAGCTCGCGAGATCCGACGACTTAACGATGACGTTTTGCCTCATTTTCAATTCTGAGGGTGCACGAAAGCTTTAAATAAACAGAACTTCTTGTCTTATAGATAACATGTTAGGAGATCATCATTTTACCAATGCATATGCTAATAATGCTCTTTAACACCTTGATGACTAAGACAACTACCTGAAATGTCTCCTCCTTGAGCGGGTCTTGAATATATAAAGTCTTTACAATCTAGATGAACAGGATAAGTAAGAGTAGATGTTGTCACAATACTCGGAGCCCCTCTGTGGAAGTAATACTCCCAGTGACTACTTAAACCATGCTGCTCCATTAGACCCAGGTAAGGACCACGGACCCAGATCCCTTGGGTAAAATTTTGTTGGTGAGATACACATTTAGGTGGATAGCCAATATAAGTTCAATGCTTTTTTATTTAACAACCAACTTACAGCAATCACCACATTACAGGACTATGTAAAACACATATTAACAACAAGTTAACCCGTGCATGATACTCATGCATTCTAGTCAAATCAAGCTACTTAAGGTGTAAGGCCTCCTCAGGGGAAGAGCGTTACTTCCCGACGCAAGCGCCCTTTTTTAACGTGGTTTTGTCCACATGTCACCACCTCATCATTCTTCTCCATCACCTCATCCTTCATCTTCATCGCCACATCCTTCATCAAGCTACTTAAGGTGTTAAAAACTCCCCACTGTCACCCCCGGCAACCACCAACCACTCCCAACTGTCACTTCTCCTTCAAGAAATATATAGGTAAGTGTATAACTCTGCCCAGCAGGTGGCGCTGCAGCTTGGTTGGTTTTTTTTCCACACACGCCACTAGGCATTTATATAGTAGATCCTGGACCTAGTGGCACACAAGAGGGATATACATATAACATATGGCATAGAACAATAGAAGAGACTTTACCGGTGACTGGAGATGTGAGCTGTGGCAGCTCAGCCCAGATGTAACTTCGTTTTGACTCCTGATCAACATTTTGAGTTCTCTTTCCTAGCAGTCCTGGCCTGTAGGAATCGCTAGTCATATATGCAACAACCTCCTTTTATTCTCTTATACATCTTATACTTCTCCAGGTTCCCACACTATGACCATCTGGGTGTGAAAATTCCCTGGATCTAGATATTATTGGTAAATGTTATCACTTCGGAATTGGTTCAGAAGGATGTGCCCCTTTTGGTACCCTGCTGCTAATGAATCCTTCAAGTCTGGTAGTGGACTCTCTTAGACAACGATGGGTCAATCTTTAAAACAATATCTTGACAGTACCTGTGGATGGGGAGGGATTGGTTTCCTCACCCAGTTTAATCTGTTATTGTAAAATTAGCCCTTGGAAGCCCTTCTTTAACTATCTCACATATCATAGTGACTTTTCACATAGTCACTGGATTGAGCAACATATTTAGGGACAACGTAAATGAATACCTAATATTTTATATTGACTGCCTCTATATACAGGTTCAAACAACCATAATTACGCTATAATACCCTTTTACACTATTAGGTATTAAGAATATCAGAGATTGTATCCTTGAATATCGACCAGAGGGGGTTCCTGGTGGACCTAACCTATATTGACAGTGTCTGGTACCCACATGTCATCACAGATGTCTTTAATAGTTTTGATGCACTTAGAACCCAAAAGAAAACAGAGTCTAGCAATTATAGGCTTGAGAATATTCTATATCAAACCCTGTTTTCTATTTAAACAAATGAGAACACTATTTCAAGTGATTGTGCCTAGGTAGCTGTATATAAAGACTAGAGTACGGTAATAAAACAATGCAAAATCACCATCTTCCTTTGAGTTCAACCTGCAGACTTTTTGTTTCTATAACAGAGCTTTAATTTTGGAGTATTTGACATATTGCTTGTTTGAAACTGTGACTTGCAACATAATAATTTGTTATAAATCTGCTGTAGAACACTACATATTCCAGCGGATACTGTATATGTTACTGCCCTCTGAGATTTAAGCTGTTCCTGATTATAATTGAAAATATTTAAGTGTTTCTGTATACTCAGAGAATGGGTATATTTTCAGTGAGGATCTTTTCATTTCACTGGTGCACAGCAGCCCTCTGTAAAAAAAAAAGAAAAAAAATCATTGACGTTGCATTTGGGATGTTCAAACCTAATTATATTTCTCAAAGTTTTATAACTCAAGTGACAGATGTTGAAAAAAGCAATTACCTCTCTGTTGTCATTTAGAATAAGACAATATGCAAACATGTAATTCACACAGTGGCAGAGATATCATTATGGTTTGTTTAAGTATGAAGAGCCAACTTACAATGTACTAGAAAAAATATACTTGTATTATTACCTTTAATTTAATGGCAAGTGCATGATCCAATGATCTTCAGCGTATGAATTTATTTATAATGTCACAACTGAATGGAGTACAGAATCAACAATGCTATATAATTACAGCAGGCGTCCTATTATTATAGTTGGAAGCATAAGCTTTGATGACTTACAAAACAGCAGACTTATGATCCTCGGGCAAAAGAGCTGACAATCTATGTTAAAGTGGTTAGTAAGGTAGGTAGGTAGGAATTCTTGTCCTATAGAATGGAATTCCACACATGAATCATCAAGAAAATTAGAATGCTTTGCTCTGTGTGAAGTTTGTATGTTCTCCCTGTGTTTGCGTGGGTTTCCTCCGGGTGCTCCGGTTTCCTCCCACACTCCAAAAACATACTAGTAGGTTAATTGGCTGCTATTAAATTGCCCTTAGTCTATCAAGGTCTGTGTGTGTGTGTGTGTTAAGGGATTTAGATTGTAAGCTCCAATGGGGCATGGACTGATGTGAATGAGTTCTCTGTACAGCGCTGAAGAATTAGTGGCGCTATATAAATAGATGATGATGATGATGATCCTCACTGTTAACTAATAAAGTAAATGTTGTAAACACATTTTAAAATGATTAATTAGTACAAGACATGCTATATTTATTGTTAAGCAAATACCCTACTCACATCCAGCTACTAATTCCCCAATTGCCACATCCTAGCCTTACAATTCCTCCACATAGTTATTGGTATACTATTGCGCTAGGCTTGTGTAGGTGTTGGTGTGTATGCGCTACTAACACGCGTTCCTCCACCTAGTAGAACTGGAAATTGAAAAGGGAAAGTGCAGGTAATTTGAATTGTATGGTAATAAATACGGGATGCAGGGGTAAATGTATGGTTAACAGATGTTGTGTGCTGTATGTAAGTGTTCGACCAGATTTTGTGTTGTTTTGTTTTTTTTGTATGTTTTTCATGTGTTCTAGCAAACTTATGTTTTGAGGTCAACCTCAATTTCATTTATTTCCAAATATATCTTTATTATATCTAGCATTGTCCACTAATATTTTTAATTATTCTTTATCCTCCATTCTCTATTTTTATTGATTGTATTGTTTCTATTATATAAATTTTATATATATATATATATATATATATATATATATATATATATATATTTAATAGATTTATCATTCTCATTGTTTATCACCTAACCTATTATATCCCTATTTATTTTTTCAATCCTCTTTATCCTCCACCTTATCCTCTAGTTGTGTTTATTTTTACTTTACCTGTATATTATCCCTATTTACATTTCCAATCCTACTTCCATTTGCACGCTTACTCATCCATACATTTCTATATCTATCTCCATCACCCACATTCATTGCATTTACTACCAAATTTATTTCTACCTTCATATCCATTCATCTATCTATCTGCCCCATCTCCATTGACTACTCTACTGTGAATCTTTCTTTCCATCCATCTCCTGGAACTTCCACCTACAGTCTTAACTATGCCACATCTATACTACCACCCACTTCGGTTTTTATTTCACCCCCATCTCCATCTGTTAACCATACTTCACCATGCATCCCATATTTATTACTATACAATTCAAACTACCTGCACTTTCACCTCTGCTCCTCTCCCTCTTCTATCTTATTCCTACCCCAAATTTGACTCTATCTATATACACATCCCTATAGTTACTTGCACCACCAATCACAGCTCCATCCTTTTTATACACTTCTCCTTTCGTCCCAATTCCCACTCCTATGATACCTAAGTTTCACCCCTAACCTTAATCACTCCTACACCGCCACAACCTGCACATTCATCCAAAACACTTCATACTCTCCACTTTACCTACACCTACATTTCGGCTAAAACTATACCATCAATTCGCTCTCTACCCTTGTTGCCTTTCCCATAACATACCATTTCTCTTCTGACCCTTTCACACAGACTTGCAACTCCAGTTTTTGACTCTCTAACCCTTTCCATTATCTCCTGCATCCTAAACCAAACATCCATCTGGGACAACCACCTCAGCTCAACGTCACAAACACCATCCAGTTCCATGGACCTGGACCACATCACAACCACCACACCTCACGGACAAAAGCCACGAATCCAGTCAGCACTCCACGGCTACAGAAAGATAAGTAATTCCTCCACATCCCTACTTTTCTTCTCATATGCTCACCTCATTTTCAATACCACATTTCCACTTGTGGAGTTGTGGTGGATATTTGACCCACCAGAAAGAACTAATGAGGTTCTTCCACTGGCCGACTCTTCTCTAAGTAATAGAAGACCATGATGCCAGGCATTGATCTTATTTTATTGCTCAAAAATGCTCTACATGTAGAATCAGGTAGACCAGTAGGATCCACAATTATGAAATGGAGAGTAAGTGAAGATTTTTTTCAGTGAAATTTTAGTAAAACCTTAGTTTATCCTACTTCTATCTTCATAATGATCTTCTTTTCTTTTGTCCTATAGTAATGCAATATATTCCAATAGTTAAAAGGAAACCCTGTGAGACAATAAGTAACTTGATCCTACTGGACCAGTGACAGAATTAATGAAAAGGGGCATTTCCTTGTGAAAGAACTGCCATGATTGGCTAGACACACATAGACCCCAAGTGGGCTGTAAATGAACTTCACTATTTCAATCAAAATCTGGGCATTAGTTGTGCACAGGGCTGCCATTAGGGATGTAATGGTTGAAAGGGGCCCCTAAAGACTAGGGAGCCCTCCTGCCCCACCACTGCACTAGATTTGGCAGGATCTGCGGAGGTACAGATTTGTACATTTTTAAAGCAGAGGATATAACCAGGAAAAGTGGAAAGAGAAGAATAAGTCTGTTTAAGGCTCTTACTGTAATGGAGGGTAGAGACTGAGTTATTCATTTAATGGTGAGGTGGGAGATATTAATTTATTAGTAGGGACAATTTATTTAAAGGGTCATGGTGTTGCCTATTCATGTAAAGTGCGATGATGGGACTGTTATTAAATGCTGGGTTGAGGTGGTGGGCTATTAATTGAATGTGGGGCTGAGGTTGGGGAGGAGGGCTATTTATCAAATGTGAATACTAATTATTTAATGCTGGGGTAGTATGGGGGAAAATTGGTTTAATTATTAAATGTGAAAGCCATTAATTTAAAGTTGGGCTATTTAAGGGGAGGTAGGTAAACACTATAAAATGTAATGGCAGTACATGTTGGGAGTAATAGGTCTATTTATTAGCTCTGAATGCTATTAATTTAATGTTGGGGCTGGTTGGGCGAAATAGGTCTGTTTATTAAATGTAAATGATATTAATTTTATAATGGTTTGGTTATGTGGAGGTAGGTCTAATTTATAAATGTGGTTGCTATTGATTTAACATCAGTGCTGGCTGCGGAAAGGGAGGCCTAGAAATAGAGATGCTCACTGACCCCCGTGTTTTGGTTTTGGCTTTGGATTTGGATTACCGTAGTGTTTTGGTTTTGGTTTTGCCAAACCGCCATTGCGTGTTTTGGTTTTGGTTTTGTTTGGTTTTGTTTTGCTATTTTGTTTAAAAATCAATGTTTTTGGTCATAAAATAACAGAATTTAGTGCTCCACCTGTTTCTTGGATAAGTAAGGTAAATCTAAAGCTAATAAATTAGGAAGAAAACTTTGCTTTAATCCCTGGTAGGCCGTCCTTAATTCTGCACACAAACCTGATTGTCTTCCTCTTCATCTTAGCCTATTGGCAATGCAGCCATCGTCTTTGGTTATATAGTTAAATATATAAAGAAATGGACAAAGGCAGTTTGGTTTCTGTCTCTCTAGGCCCCCCTCCACTTGTAGAAAATACTAAAAAAATTCAGCCGTTATAGACTGTACAATATAAATTGAAATGGTCAAAGGCAGTTTGGTTTCAGTCTCTATAGCTCCCCCCTGCCCTCCACTTGTAGTTGAATAGAAAAAAAGCAGCCTGCATAGACTGAACAATATACAAAATAAATGGACCAAGGTAGTTTTGTGGCTGTCTATGCCACCCCCTACGCCCTCCACTTGTAGTTGAATAGAAAAAAAGCAGCCTGCATAGACTGTAGAGTTAGAATATAAAAAGAAATGGAGAAAGGCAGTTTGGTATCTGTCTGCATCAGACCCCCTCTCCACTAGGAGTAAAATAGAAAACTATTCAGCCATTATAGACTCTAGAATATAAATAAAAATTGAGAAAGGCAATTTGGTATCTGTCTGCATCATAATCATCAACATCATCATTAGTGCCCTCGTCGCCTACACAAATCTCCTCCTCATCCTCTTCTAATTCCAAAGTGGCATCCTCAATTGGTGTATCACCGGCTACACTCGGGCTGTTCAGGCACACATCAGCAGAACTGCTGAAAGGGCCCTTCTTTATGGGTACACTGTCACTAACAGAATGCTTACGATTAGACATACCACTGGTGGATGGACTCTCCACAGGGATTGGTGTCATTTCTGATTCAGAGCATACATTATCCTCTAATGCCTTACTGTTTTCTTGCAGCTTGGCTTTGACACGTAACAGTAGTTGTGCACCACTTTTAGACTTCAAATTATTTGGTCTTGCTTGGTGACCGTACAAGAAGAAGGCTCGGTAACATTTTTGGATCTGCCACTAATAGAGAAAGGCGAAGGCCTCATTCTCTCTTTGCCACTGCGTGTGTAGAATGGCATATTGGGAATTTTCTTGGAGTGCTAAATATTATTTTTTTAGACTGCTGACAAATAGGACTTTTGACAGCCAGAAACATTAATGCAAAATAATGGGGAACATCCCAAAAGCACTTGGAGTGCCAGAAATTGAACAAAAACCCTCCTCTATCCTCCTCTTACTGCTGTAAAAACTGGTATTAAGATTAGAATGGTATTGAATAGAAACAATAAGGTGTCCAATTACTGCTCTTTCCCTGCGCTGATATAGCCAGTGTGACCTAACCCTGCTTTCTCCCTCTGTCAAATGGCAATGGATTACTGTGGATGCTGGTCTTTATGCTTTTCAAATCTCGCGAGAACCGAGCTCAGAAATATGAATACGTCACAATGACGTTTTGCCTCGATTTCGATTCCGAATGGGCGGGAGAGTACCGAGCGTGCTCGGCTCGGTACTCAGATCGTCTGAATTCGGATCTCGGGGAACCGAGCCCGCCCATCTCTACCTAGAAGCTTCACTCATGGCTAGACTTTCATATATCAATTACTTATCCTTTTTTCAAAATTAGGCCCCAACATTCCAGGATTCAGACAAGCAGCAATGGAGCTTAAGACACGAGCATCAGCATGTAGTGAAAGCTGCAAGAACAGGTAAGAGAGAACTGCACCGTCTGTCAACTGTCCTGATTCTGATGGGGCAGTGCCAAATTTGGGTGACTATCCCGCTATTGACTGCAAGCATATTTGAGAGATATCTCCTGCTGCAAACTGCTCTGCTTGTGAAGGGGGAGCTGTTAGGTGCACGCAACATTGCCCGTGTATTTTAAGCAGATGGGACAGGGTTGGCATGTGGAAGGATTTTTGGTTGAGTGATGTGGGTGTGCTAAAGTTATTTTCGGAGGGGGTAGGGAGGCCCTGTTTCAATTGTACTGGGCTCAACAATTTCTGATGACAGCTCAGGTTGTGCGCATGCGCTGTGTGACATATTTCCATTAGGCACATTTTTACATGTGACAAATGGACTTACATTCAACTCTAAATCATGTCCTATGTGCTGCGATCATGATGCCAGAAATTGAATGATTGGGTCCCTGACTATTAGGATACCAAGGACATTAGGGCAGGAGCCCAAAGGGAAGTCCTGGTATCTACGAGGTTCTGGATCACACAGGAAACAGAGAGAGAGAGAGAGATGATGCAACTGTATCTTTATTAGAGATCTCACAGACAACTGTAATCAATAGCAACTATATCTGACAAATTCTTGAAAATTCTAGCACAATACTTAATACAGTCTATCCTTTGAATGGTCAAAGTTGCATACAGACTTTCCCTGGCCAAGCTGTACAACTGGCTAGGTATCAGCAGTCCAACAATAAGTTATGGTCCAGGACTTAAAATACCAATGCAACATTCCACACAATCCAGGTGATGTCTAGCTAACAGCAGGGTAAGGTTTCCTGTCCAGTCCATGCTGTCACACTGTCATTGATAGATGGGGCTTTTGGTGTCTTAGTTCTCAGAAGATACCATTCAAAAGGACAGGTCAGAAAAGAACAGGCTGCAGCTTCACTGGTTTACAACAATGAACAGTATTATCAAAGTTTATTAACCACTTATACCAACAGAGCAGAGCATTTACAAAGAACAGTAGCATATTTTTAAGAATCACCGCTGCAAACCTTGCCGACCACATTTTTTGTGCAATCTTGCAGTACACAATTAATGAAGTAAAATAGCCCGTGAGGATTAAAGGCACATCTTGCCACCTTTCATTTGAAGGTGGTCAGAAGAGTATTCTCTGATAAGACAAGGAACACATGGCTAAAACGGCCTAATTTATTCTCTTTGCTTGTGGCGTAAGGCTTTACCACAGTGGCAGACAAGTAACTGCAGTGTAATGAAGTAATACCTCAATACCATCAATATGCAATGTTAGTCAACATGTCACAAACTAAATCTTGTTTCAACAATATCAGCAAATGCAAACATAAACCACTACAACACATAGGTCACTGAATAAATATATCTCACTTTAAAGTTAGGCACTGTGCTTCAGTGAAATGTGTTTCGCTGGATAAATACTTTTGAGAGATAACCGGTTGCTAACAAGTTAATTAGACCGTTATACTAAACTCTGCTGCTGCAGATTATCTAGATAAATTAATCATGATAGACTTTGAGTGCAATTATACAACACTTATCACACAAAATCAGTAAAGATGCAACAAGGAATAATCCAGTTTGTTCAGGTTAGATGCTTTAGAAGAAATGACTGTAAACTAGGGTCACTTAAACAGAGCCTAAGAGGGTAAAATGTAATCCACAGTTTTAAGCGAAGTTTCAGCTAACACATAAAGCTCATTTACTTGTAAAAGATGAAATCAGTAATCGATCTCTCCCAGCAACTGTAGTTTTAAACAACTTGCAATTGTCTCCTCAGCAACCATTTTGCATATTTTCACAATAGAATCAAACTTCTGATGTAATATAGGCAAATGATTTCTCTCTTTGGCCTTTGCATACTGCCTCAGCTTGCAGATAACTTTAAATACAGCAGATTTGGCTGGCATAAACTCTCCCTTCAGACAGCAGCACAAACTCTCAGTAGCAATATTACAGTCTCGGTCAGAGGTTTTAATAACACAGTTTGATGTCTCACTTGTTTCACTGAAATAACTTGAACATATCAAAGCAAAATAAACCATAAACTTATCTGTTTTACATATGAGTCCTGCTGACATCTTATGGGCAGTGGCACACTAGGTCTTTCCTTGTGCTCCAAAGATGCTTCCTTCTAGGCTGGCTTTTATATCTGGCTTTTACATACCTTAGCTGAAAACATCCCTCAAGACCACAGTTCAGCAAGAGCATCATCATCATCATCTATTTATGTAGCGCCACTAATTCCGGAGCGCTGTACAGAGAACTCATTCACATCAGTCCCTGCCCCATTGGAGCTTACAATCTAAATCCCCTAACATACATACACAGACTGACTAAGGGTAATTTAATAGCAGCCAATTAACCTACCAGTATGATTTTTGGAGTGTGAGAGGAAACCGGAGCACCCGGAGGAAACCCACGCAAACACGAGGAGAGCATACAAACTCCACACAGATAAGGACATGGTCTGGAAATTGAACTCTTGACCTCAGTGCTGTGAGGCAGAAGTGCTAACCACTAAGCCACTGCATTCAATGGTTTCTTGTGGGAAGATCATCCACTATCCCAGCCGACAGTCACACATTACAATTCACTGCAAAACATCCACTAGCCTCCAGCTGTCAGATTTGGACTCCTCTCTTTTTCCCTCAAGACTCTCCTGGATCCTTCTGGTACACTATGGCACAAAAATGCCTGGTTTTCGTTGTGCTTTTTGTAATTTATTGCAGTGTCTAACTGTCTCTGCATGCTTCTAGTGCAGTCTGGGGCTCTAGTGAGCAGACTGGGTTTTTTCTTTACAGTTCGTCCACCCCAAAATGGACGAGGCAAATTTGCAATGAACTTCCCAGAGGAAGCCTGGGAGATTTTGTTTTCTGAATGAATGCATGCAGTAATATACCTGTTATTTGCAGGGTATTACAGAGGCATATGAGGTTATGGGCCCAGTTTAATAAAATTATTGTCTTTGCAACTAATAGTATCATTTTTGTTTTATGAACTCCATTTATATTTTTTCACAAACAACAATAACAATTGCCAGTTTCAAAGCTGATAGCAAACATAGAGGTAAATAAACTATCCTTAGGATGTGTAAAAGGTACAAAAAATAAGACACAGAATAGCAGAGTAAATGATATATCACAAGTCCGTGCAGATGATCGGCTATGGTAGAGAGGGTATAGTCAAAGTATAACGGTTATGGAGGGGCTTCAAATGGGAGGCGGTAGGATAGGAAAAGGGAGGAAATCAAGGCAATTTCTTAATATTTTATTGTAGGAGCCGTTGAGCCACTCATGTGCTCAGGTGATAGTGACCCAGAGTGGTTACTTATTGCTTTGCCTGTCCAGCCTGCTCTAGGGTGAGATGCGCTGTACAAGTATCCATGCCATACTTCATAAGTAGGCTCTCCCATACAACAGCATGGGGAAGCCTTCACCATGGAGAGCCGCCTAGGTTATTGCCACTTAATATATATATCTACTATATAAATGCCTAGTGGCGTGTGTGAAAAAAAAAAAAAACAAGCTGCAGCGCCACCTGCTGGGCAGAGTTATACACTGACCTATATATTTCTTGAAGGAGAAGTGACAGTTGGGAGTGGTTGGTGGTTGCCGGGGGTGACAGTGGGGAGTTTTTAACACCTTAAGTAGCTTGATGAAGGATGTGGAGATGAAAATGAAGGATGAGGTGATGGAGAAAAATGATGAGGTGGTGACATGTGGACAAAACCACGTTAAAAAAGGGCGCTTGCGTCGGGAAGTAAAGCTCTGCCCCTGAGGAGGCCAAATGCATGACAAGAACCTTTTTAACACCTTAAGTAGCTTGATTTGACTAGAATGCATGAGTATCATGCACAGGTTAACTTGTGTATATATATATATATATATATATATATATATATATATATATATATATATATATATATATCAGTGGCAGCAAAATGGCATTCCAACTATAGTTTTCTGTCACACACCCTCAAGACCCCTCTCGCTCCCATTAATCCACTGTGCCAGGTGGGTTATATACACACAGAGGTCAAAGTGGACAGGTATGCAAGCTTGAAAAAGAGACCAGATAGCTTTCGAAGTGTTGCTGTTACACATGGAATACAGACTTCCATTCTTCATTGCTTTGCAAGTCTCAAGTGTCATTTTATATATATATATATATATATATATATATATATATATATATATATATAAAGTTGCACCTTATAATCAAAGTTACCTACTCTCCCGGGAAGAGCAGGGCAACCTCTCGGTTCCTGGCCCCTTCATTAGTTAAGTAGCGAGGCGGGGATGTGACTCACGCATCTTTGTGGAAAAATGGCGCAATTCTCCTCCCCCTCGCCCCCACACATAAGGGGCCTGATTCATTAAGAAAAGTAAAGCAATAAAAGGGAGCACATTTGGTCCTGGACAAAACCATGTTACAATGCAAGGGGTGCAAATTAGTTTGTTATTTTGCACATATGGACAATACTGGCTGTTTTTTCATGTAGCACACAGATATTTGATAGCTTTATTTTTAGCACAATTTAGTTGATCTAGGGCATGCCCTATCACAACTAAAAATCTGTTCCCACATTTTAAATTTACCTCCCCCTCCAATGCCATTATGGTTTTGTCCAGGTGCAAAGTTACTCCTTTTCTTTGCTTTCCTTTCCTTAATGAATTAGGCCCAAGGTCAGCTGACTCCTTGACATGCCTTTTCCTAGTTAACTGGTGTAAGTGCAATTACTATATTCATAAAAGTGTTAAACATCACTTGATCTATCAAGTGCTTTCTATATTCTCAGTGCATTCCATTGTTACATACACATATTTTGTAACTTTATCACTGTTTTTATGCCTAAAATAAAATCAGCTAGGTTTCCTGAGTATAGCCAACAACTTAATATGTATTTCCTTCCGAAACTAAATACTTAATACATTATTTTGAACTAACTGCTTGTAAAACAGGACTACTCTGTAATTATTTTGGATTACAGGTGCCTTGACAAAATTATGGAGACCCAAAAGGTGCCTCAAACTCAGAAAGTTTGGGAACCACTGACTTAAGACATGCAAATTTATTGCACAGAACTACTGAAAATACCAGTGGTAATATATAAACAATTTTCACACCACCGGCACTATCACATTGTAGAGTATGTGATGAACACAGCTCTCTACAACTAAATTATAAAACTGACAACACTGTTTCACTGAGTGGGATATGCATACTGATCGCCAAGTCTGAATAACCCGATTACTACTGAGATCACAGAAATGTCCGTGGCATCATGCGAACCATAGCAGTGAAATGTAATTACATTCAATTCCTCTGCTGTCCAGCCCTTCTCACAGTGCCTCCGACCCCCCGGTGACAGGAGATTGCTATCGTCACGAGCCGTCGAACCCCAGAATGGCCAGAAATTCAATTCCTCACTTGGATGCCCCCACGGGTACACCTCTGCCCCATAAGGAGTGTTCCTTCATTATATTCTGGGGGCTGGCTGCTGCCTGGGCTCCTGTCTTGTCTGTTTAATGGCAGCACTCCGAAGGAACAGGCCTGTCACTCACACACGGCAAACTGTATTACCGGTCTCAGCTCATTTCATTTACAGAGAAGAGGGAGGATCGGGGGCTGCAGTGCATGGAACATCTCACACAACATTTCTGCAGTACCGCTTTCTACCCTCCTATGATGTGCTCTGTACTTCTACGGAACAAGCAATTAATTGCTTTATTTTGCACAAAGGTTCTAAACTTTGGGCCATGCGTCCCGAAATATAACTACTGCACGTTTTACAGCAAGTGTATTGTTTTGTTCTGCTCAGAGAAGCAAAACATAGAATTCTGGACCAATAGCTTGAAATTAGTTCAGAAACCGCTTTTTATAACAATTATGTAATTACAGACATCACAGGCACTCATGCAAAGATATAGTCTAGTTTGACCAACATAATTTAGCAGGAAGCACATAATAGAGGTTAATTCAGGGTAAAAGAAACATTACAGTATAGCCCAGAGTCATTTGTACATACACTGATTTTGACAAGCAGAGCAGAGGGCATACTTTAATAATATATGAACTGCAGATTTGATAACCAGGTATAGGCTCCCCCTAAAACTTTAAGGGGCATGTGCAGACCCTGATGTAAGAGCCCAGGTCCTTAGTCTTAAGCATAATGCTCCAAATAAATTTTAAAATTAAACTTGTTTTATTTCTTCAATTTGTATCACCGTCCAGTATGTGAGTGTAACACCACTGGGACATGTAAAAAGGTAGTGGCAGGACCATTATATTTAAATATCCGCTCCAGGGTGTGGAGAAAGAGCTCATGGGGAAAGGAGAAGGAACCCCCTCCTGTTGGTGAGATGCTCCCCTGTACTCCCCTTTTATTTAGTTCCCATCCATTAAAATTAAGGAAAGGAGATTTTGCCTCTAGCTGTGAAGATTTGAGTTCCAAGAGGGGGTGTGGTAAGTGCAGGGTATCTGTGTAAATTAAAGGTCATACCCAATGTACACCCGCACTTTCACACTTTAGGCTTGTATATGTGTGTTTAACGTACCCCATAGTTTACCTTTTATATTTTGAGATTTGTATTATATTCTGACACTGTTATTATTTATTCTTATATGTTGCCAAGTGGGTTCTGTGTATTATTGGGAGGGTCCCGGACACATGTTTGCAGAGTGGTTGCAGTACCATGTCCCACCAGGAGACAGGAAGTCCCGATCAGCTGGCAGAGAGATTTTGGGGAAAAGTAATAAAAGGGGGATGATTTGGGGAAAAGTAATGGGAGGGAGAGGTTGGGAGTCACCTAGCTCTTATCCAGACCCTAAATGGGGCCCCATTGTAGGCTAATGAGATAAAGGACATTGAGTGTGGTAAACCTGCCTGACATTTAAATAATACTGTATTTTATAGTGTTTGTGTCATTGCACAATAAGTCTACCATTATACTTTCTAACTGTTGTTGTCAGAGTGACTTAGAACCCTTAAAAGGTACCCGGTACAATCACATGACACATAAGTAACATCAGGGTGGTCAGGCAGCGAGGTTCAGAACTAAAACCGGTATCCTCGCAGAGGGGCTACGGTACCCCATTACAGTGAGAAGAGTCACGGATATGTTTGAGATATGTGGTGAGAACGCAAGAGGTGCAGCCAAGCCAGGTGTTGTCAGCCTGACTGGTTAAGAAGTCGAGTGTCATTGTCACTCACTGGACCGTGAGTGCCTCTTCTCCCGTTATTAGGAACCGTAGCTGCCCGCCATCCTGATGGTCTGTGCATGCGCAGCCTCTATGAACCCTTCAGACCTGTTGCTTTTAGTTAATTGGCTGATCAGGCAACACTCCCTATTTAAAGCACCTGTGGTCATTACCTCGTTGCCTGATCTTGGAGTCTCATTCCCTGTGAGTCTCTGAAGGTGTTCCTGTGTTTCTCCTCGTGTCTTCAGCTCCAGCTGATTCCTCGCTATTGCATTGCCGGTTTCCAGACCGCTTCAACTCTCCTGTGTTTCATCGTGTCTTCAATTCCTGCTGACCTCCGCAAGAATCATCATTGCTCCACTCGTGTCAAGTTCTCTGCCTGTGTGCTACACAGACACGGATTACCGTTACCACTCTCCTGTGGCCTCTACTCGTGTCGGCGTTCAGCCGCTCAGCTATCCCTGTGTTTCTCTCGTGACAGCCTGCTCAACTGAATCACGGTATTCTTACCTTCTATTGACTTTACCAATTTATTGCATATCCGCTTGGACTGTGTTCTGCTCATCTACGGAGTCCTCTATCTCACGAAGTTATAGATGCTATTGACTTTGCCTCATTTGACCTGGATCTCAGTAGTGACTTTGTATCTCTCAAGCAGCGCTTGTCATTTGCTATTGTATTATATATACCATTTGGAATCAAGTTCCTTGTGCTCTCCGTGTTACCTTCGATGTTCCACTCATCTACACTAGTGCCTATCCTCACCTATACCTGATACAACTTGCTGAACGCAGACCACTGACTCACAGTTCCCTATTGGCACCAGTTACAAGTTTCCTCACTATAAGCAGTGGTACAACTTGCTATACACAGACCACTGACTTCCCTGTTACCTACTTGCACCTGGAACCAGTCCCATCACTACAAGCAGTGGTACAACTTGCTGTACGCAGACCACTGACTTCACTACCTCCTATCTATCCCTGGACATTCCTCTCACTATAGCAGTGGTACAACTTGCTGTACGCAGACCACTGACTTTCCTCACATCTTCACGTCCATCAAGATCCTCGTGTTCATATTGTTTAATCCATAACCAGTTGCTGCTAGTCATAGACTTTCCTTTAGCATCCTCTCACCATCTGCTGATTCTCCTGTTCCGCTAGTCACCCTGCTATCAGAGGACCACTGTGTGTACACACTACTCTGGCAAGACTACATCTGGTGATATCCCGGGCAAAGACTCCTAGTGCCCGTGACAGTCATGAGCGTGGATATACTGTAGGCTTAGAGTGACATCCAGAAGCTTGGTGCATCAACTGAGTCCACTCATGATGTCTCAAATTTAATTTAATGTTAGCAAGAAAGGGACTGAAGAGAAAACATGTAATAATGGTGATTGTTTATTCCATCAGAAAGAGATGGTCTGGAGCTTAATAATTTATCATCAGGAAATTACACTGTACTGCCGTGCCTTCATCTGCACTCAGTATATGTTTCCATGGTTATAAAATCTGCATGTGCAGGGGCACCTGTGTGTATGCAGCACCCACTGAATCCTCAGGTGAACAGGACTGAGCTAGACCTGGGTAACAAGCTCCAGAGAATGTCAAGAGGTAGGTATCCCAGGATATGCACTCACACCAGCCCACTAACTAACAAGGGCTTTAAAACAATAGGCAGCAGATAGACATACTTAAAGAAGATGTAATTGTATATAGTGTAAAGCAATGTATTGCGACCCCAGTGCGTGGCAACATTAGTAGCGTCGGATCAGGGGACAAAGGACTCTTTTCCTTCTACAGTCACTACTGAGTCTATGGTCTCAGTACAGTCAGGAAGGTATTACAGATCATGGACCTTGACTGGAGTACCAGTGACAGCCTAGTCTCTGTGGCCCCTAGTACGGTGTTACCTGAGACAATATTTTCACCTTGCCTCATGGGAGGAATGGCTCTGATTTCAAGTAGGCAATGAGTGACATTCTTAGCAATACCCAGCTGATCATCGAATCAGATCTGGGGGTATATTTACTAAACTTGCGGGTTTGAAAAAGGTGGAGTTATTGCCTGCAGCAACCAATCAGATTCTAGCTGTCATTTTGTAGAATGTACTAAATAAATAACAACTATAATCTGATTGGTTGCTATAGGCAACATCTCCACATTTTCAAACCCACAGTTTAGTAAATAAACCCCCCAGTGATAAATTCTTGACCTTTAGATTAGGGATGTGCACCGGCGACTTTTGAGGTCTCGTGTTTTGTGTTTTGGATCCGGATTTTCGTTATTTTTGAGGTTCGGATTTGTCTCGCAAAACACTTGACGAAAGGTCTCGGTTCGGACTTAAGGTTTTGGATTCGGATTTCTTTTGAAAAAAACATAAAAAGTTTAAAAATCAAGTTTTTGGGCTTATTTTCACTCCTAGGCTATTATTAACCTCAATAACAAGCATTTCCACTAATTTACAGTGTATTCTGAACACCTCACAATATAGTTATTAGTCCAAAACGTTGCAACAAGGTATCTTTCTGGACTGCGTAGAGGAGTGGGTCACCACAATATATATTAAAAACCCTGAACTTTTATGATTCGCACCAATAAATGTACCTGGACTGCGTAGAGGAGTGGGTCACCACAATATATATTAAAAACCCTGAACTTTTATGATTCGCACCAATAAATGTACCTGGACTGCGTAGAGGAGTGGGTCACCACAATATCTTAAAAACCCCGAACTTTTATGAATCGCACCAATAAATGTACCTGGACTGCGTAGAGGAGTGGGTCACCACAATATCTTAAAAACCCTGAACTTTTATGAATCGCACCAATAAATGTACCTGGACTGCGTAGAGGAGTGGGTCACCACAATATCTTAAAAACCCCGAACTTTTATGAATCGCACCAATAATTGTACCTGGACTGCGTAGAGGAGTGGGTCACCACAATATATTAAAAACCCTGAACTTTTATGATTCGCACCAATAAATGTACCTGGACTGCGTAGAGGAGTGGGTCACCACAATATATATTAAAAACCCTGAACTTTTATGATTCGCACCAATAAATGTACCTGGACTGCGTAGAGGAGTGGGTCACCACAATATCTTAAAAACCCTGAACTTTTATGATTCGCACCAATAAATGTACCTGGACTGCGTAGAGGAGTGGGTCACCACAATATCTTAAAAACCCTGAACTTTTATGAATCGCACCAATAAATGTACCTGGACTGCGTAGAGGAGTGGGTCACCACAATATCTTAAAAACCCCGAACTTTTATGAATCGCACCAATAATTGTACCTGGACTGCGTAGAGGAGTGGGTCACCACAATATATTAAAAACCCTGAACTTTTATGATTTGCACCAATAAATGTACCTGGACTGCGTAGAGGAGTGGGTCACCACAATATATATTAAAAACCCTGAACTTTTATGATTCGCACCAATAATTGTACCTGGACTGCGTAGAGGAGTGGGTCACCACAATATATTAAAAACCCTGAACTTTTATGATTCGCACCAATAAATGTACCTGGACTGCATAGAGGAGTGGGTCACCACAATATCTTAAAAACCCTGAACTTTTATGATTCGCACCAATAAATGTACCTGGACTGCGTAGAGGAGTGGGTCACCACAATATATATTAAAAACCCTGAACTTTTATGATTCGCACCAATAAATGTACCTGGACTGCGTAGAGGAGTGGGTCACCACAATATATTAAAAACCCTGAACTTTTATGATTCGCACCAATAATTGTACCTGGACTGCGTAGAGGAGTGGGTCACCACAATATATTAAAAACCCTGAACTTTTATGATTCGCACCAATAAATGTACCTGGACTGCGTAGAGGAGTGGGCACTGGGCACCACAATAAAATATATAAAAAACCTTCAACAGATCTGCATTACACTACACATACGGCTGCTCCTCCATCCTCTCCATCATATACATGTTGGAGTTTTAGCGTGTGACAACCTCTTGTTTTTGATAATGTCAGTGCATTTTGAATATTTTTCAATTTGCCCCACACCACTGAATGTACTTTATCTATGATACGCAATACGCATCTATCTATCTTGACTGCGTAGTGCGGTGGCCCCGGTACACAATTTGGTACCGAGGCCACAATATAATTAAAAAACCCTCCACGTGTCAGAATTCCACCAAACAAGTATCTGGACTGCATAGTGGGGTGGCCCCGGTACCCAATTTGATACCGGGGCCACAATACCTCCTCCAAACATGGTACAGACAATTCGTCATTGAGATCCCAGACAGACAGGGTCAAAGTGTTATTGTTTGACTTTGTAAACCCAAAAAACTGTCCCTGTTGCACATAGTCGTGCAATGAAGACTGACTTTTTCATTTAAAGGCACGATCTTTCAAGTGTAGTGTTTGTAAGTCTAAGTCATATTATACTTTTGGTAAAATTGGTTTATTTTGTTCCTCTTTATGGTAATTAGTAATAGAATTAAAGTATGAAATAGAATTAAAGTATGAAATAGAATTAAAGTATGAAATAGAATTAAAGTATGAAATAGAGTGGTATAGAGTTGTAGTGTGGTATAGATAGAGTGGTCCACACAATATAATAATAAAACCCTCAACTGGTCTGAATTCCACCAAACAAGTATCTGGACTGCGTAGTGTGGTGGCCCCGGTACACAATTTGGTACCGAGGCCACAATATAATTAAAAAATTGGGCATCAACTGTCACCGTTGTTTAATATCTGATACACCTAAATATGGACTGCACAGTGGAGTGGCCCCGGTAGTAAATTTGGTGCCGGGGCCACAATACCTCCTCCAACTTCCAAGTGTAGTGTTTATAAAGACAGACAGCGTCGAAGTGTTATTAGTTGACTTTCTTAACCCTAAAATTGTCCCTGTTGCAAATATTCGTGCAATGGACAGTTACTTTTTTATTGAAAGACTCAAGCTGTCAAGTGTAGTGTTTATAAAATATAAACAACAATACAGTAGTTTTAGAGCACGTCAATACCTCTTGTTTTAAATTATGACACGGCATTTTACTTTTGGTTTAATTTCTTGTATTTTTTTAAATTTGGTTTTACTTTTTGAACATGGCAAACGACTGTTGATTGGTCATATAATGCAAAAAAAAAAGGTCCAAGATGGAATTGTCCTTGGGCCCTCACACCCACCCTTATGTTGTTTAAATAGGACATGCACACTTTAACAAACCAATCATTTCAGCGACAGGGCCTACCAAACAACTTTGGCTGAAATGATTGGTTTGTTTGGGCCCCCACACCAAAAAAGCTATTCATCTCTCCCTGTACAGACTAAACAGGCTCTACTGAGGCAAGATGTCGTCCTCATCCTCAACCTCTGATTCCTCTCCCCCTACAGTGTGTACTTCCTCCTCATCACACATTATCAATTCGTCCCCGCTGGACTCCACAACCACAGGTCCCTCTGTAGTATCTGGAGGGCAGTGCTGTACTTCATTGAGGAATTGATTATTCATTTTTATAAACATCATTTTCTCAACGTTGTGAGGAAGCAACCTCCTTCGCCGCTCACTGACCAGGTTCCCCGCTGCACTAAAAACTCTTTCCGAGTACACACTGGAGGGGGGACAACTCAGGTAAAATAGAGCCAGTTTGTACAGGGGCTTCCAAACTGCCTTTTTTTCCTGCCAGTAACAATATGGACTGTCTGACATGTCTACTTGGATGGTGTCAGCAAAGTAATCATCCACAATTTTTTCTATTGTGACAGCATCCAATGCAGCGAGAGTAGACATGTCTGCAATGGTTGGCAGGTCCTTCAGTCCGGACCAGATGTTATCAGCATCCCCGCCAGTGCCTCTTTTGGGAAAACTGAGCTTTTTCCTCGCAGCCATAGATGTGGAAGAAAATGAGGGTGGAGCTGTTGGCATGTCACGGTCCTCTTCAGAGGACAATCTCCTGACCAGCAGGTCTTTGCACCGCTGTAGACTTGTGTCCGCCGGAAACAGAGACACAACATACGCTTTAAACCGAGGATCGAGCACGGTGGCCAGAATGTATTCCTCTGACTTTAAAAGAGTGACCACCCTCGGATCCTGGCAAAGCGTACGAAGGGCTACATCCACAAGAGCTACATGCTTGGTGTAATCGCAATGGCTTACCAGCTCCTCCCTCACTTTCTCCAGCTGCTTCTGCAACAGCCTGATCAGGGGAATGACCTGACTCAAGCTGGCAGTGTCGGAACTGACTTCTCGTGTGGCAAGTTCAAATGGCTGCAGAACCTTGCACAACACGGAAATCAGTCTCCACTGCGCTTGACTGAGGCGCATCCCCACTCCTTTGCCTATGTCGTAGGTGGCTGTGTAGGCCTGAATGGCCTTTTGCTGCTCCTCCATCCTCTGCAGCATATAGAGGGTGGAGTTCCAGCGCGTCACAACCTCTTGTTTGAGGTGATGGCAGGGCAGGTTCATGCTTTTTTGATGTGCCTCTAGTCTGCGGTAGGCACTGGCTGAATGCCGAAAGTGTCCAGCAATTTTGCGCGCCACCGCAAGCATCTCCTGCACACCCCTGTCACTCTTGAGGTAATGCTGCACCACCAAATTAATGGTGTGGGCAAAACATGGGACGTGCTGGAAATTGCCCATATTTAATGCCCGCACAATGTTACTGGCATTGTCTGACACCACAAATCCCCATGAGAGTCTAAGTGGGGTAAGCCGCTGGGAGATAATTTCCCTCATTTTCTCTAATATGTTGTCAGCGTTGTGCCTCTTATTAAAGCCTGTAATGCACAATGTTGCCTGCCTTTGCATGAGCAGCCATTTTGTAGATGCTGCTACTGATGCAGCTGTTGCTGTTGCTGCGGAAGGGGATGCATCTACCCAGTGGGCTGTCACAGTCATATAGTCCTTCGTTTGCCCAGAACCACTTGTCCACATGTCCGTGGTTAAGTGGACAGTGGGTACAACCGCATTTTTAAGAGCACTGAGGACACTTGATCGTACTTCTCTGTACATTTTTTATATCGCCTGCCTAGTGAAGTGGAATCTCGAGGGGATTTGGTACCGGGGACACAATACCTCCATCAACCCTCTAAATCCCACTCCACTGATGGCGGACACCGGGCGCACGTCTAACACCAACATTGCAGTTACAGCCGCAGTTATACGCTTTGCAATAGGGTGACTACTATCGTATTTTGTGGTCATGGCAAACGACTGTTGGACGGTCAATTGTTTTGTGAAAGACTTAGCGGTCTTACGACTTCCCCTCTGGGAAGATGACCGACTAACAGCAGCAACAGCAGCAGTGGCAGTAGTAGGCGTACCGCTGCAGGATTCCTCGGATGAATCCCGTATTGAGGAGGACTCAGTCTGGCTGCTGACTTGGGCTGCAGGACTGAATCTGATGGAGATTGTGGAGGAAGTTGACGAGGAGGGTGTTGCTGGTGTGTATCCAACTGGACCACAGGATTTAGGTGTCCCTGTACCGATGAGGGTCCTAGCCCCAGTTCCTGAACTAACCACTGAACTATGAAGGTTATTCAGGTGACGTATAAGGGAGGATGTTCCTAGGTGGGCAAGATCCTTACCCCTGCTTATTTGAGCTTTACATAAGCTACATATGGCCATACATTGGTTGTCTGGATTTGGATAAAAATAACTCCAGACCGAAGAGGTGCATTTTTTGGTCTTCTGACCAGGCATGACGATGGGCTTTTTCATCCCATGGACATCAGCTGTTTCCCCCCCTGGTGCCTCATTTACAATAACCACATCACCATCCTCATCATCAAGTTCCTCCACAGCGCCAGCTACATCATCAATAGCCTCCTCCCGAGCCACCTCTTCCCGTACAGTGATGGGAAGGTCAGGCTTGACAACCACCAACATCCTTGGACTCGCCTTGTGGATTTGTGATAATTTCTCTTTAGAAGGCAGAGTTGTTTGCTGTTTTGTTGCTGACAGCATAACTCTCTTCAATTTTTTGTAGGGGGGGGGGGAGGAGGAGGGCTAAGATCCGTGGGTGAAGCTGAACCACTAGTCATGAACACGGGCCAGGGCCTAAGCCGTTCCTTGCCACTCCGTGTCGTAAATGGCATATTGGCAACTTTACGTTTCTCCTCAGATGATTTAAAGTTTCTCTTTTTGCTACTTTTTCTTAACTTGGGCTTTTTGGATTTTACATGCCCGATACTACGAGATTGGGCATCGGGCTTGGAAGACGACGTTGATGGCATTTCATCGTCTATGTCATGACTAGTGGCAGCAGCTTCAGCATTAGGAGGAAGTGGGTCTTGATCTTTCCCTACTTTATCCTCCAAATTTTTGGTCTCCATTATATGTAGCACAAGATACTGCAGAATGTGTGAACTTGGTAATATTGCAGTACCAATGGACTTATACTGCTGGATTGGTTTTGCAAATTTGGTTATAATTATTATATTTTTTTTTTTTTTTTTAAATTTTTTATTTTTTTTTATTTTTTTTTTATTTTTTAAAAACTTGGGAATAATGGGGAAATAACTATGCCCTTAGAAGCACAGAGCACAGGACACAGCACCACTGGACTGAACAGGACACAGCACAGGACCCAGCAGCACCACTGACCTCAGAAGGACAGAGCACAGCACACAGCACCACTGGACTGATACTGCAGAACACAGCACAGCACAGCACAGCACAGCACAGCACAGCACAGCACAGAACTAAACAGCACAGAACTAAACAGCACAGAACTAAACAGCACAGAACTAAACAGCACAGAACTAAACAGCACAGAGGACCACCTAACACACCCTCCCTCTACCCTGATCAATGCCCGAGTGAAGATGGCGGCGACTAGCGGGGAATTTATAGGATCCGAGTATCGCGAGATCCGACAACGGGATTATGAGTCAGAGCTTCAGTTTCACTTTTGAATTTGGCGCCAATACCCGGATCTGTCTCGGATCCGACTCGGATCCGTAACGTTCGGGTGGGCTCGGATTTCATAAATCCGAGTGCGCTCATCCCTACTTTAGATAGACTAAAACATTTGCGCAAGCCTGATTGGTTTGTCTATGTTCAAATATGTTTGAGCTTAAATGGCTGTATTGTATAGTATTTTAACAGTTTTCCATTCCATCGGTAAATTCGAACACATTAATGTTCCCTGTTAGATTAAAAAAAAAAAAAAAAAATACTATAAAATGTAGCTATTAAAACTCGAACATGCAACATTTTATAGTTTATTTCAAGTGTGAGTTGTGAACTCGAATTTGAACCACACACTTGGCTGCCTCTCTTAAACTGGAATGTTGAACCAGTTTGAATAATTTGAGCATATCTATCTCTAGTGGGTTAGCATCTTAACACACAATGGGCATCCCTATTTTTATTATTTGACAAAATTATTTTATCAGCACTTTTCCTAGGGCATATATTTTTTTTTTTTTTTATAAAGTATGTTTATTGGTTTTAGAAACACATTAAAACCATACTTGCCAACTCTCCCGGAATGTCCGGGAGACTCCCGAAATCCGGGGTTGGTTTCCCGGACTCCCGGGAGAGCAGGCAAGTCTCCCGCATCCGGCAAATACCTGGCCAAAATAGTGCGATTCACAGTGAATCGCATCTTTTTGGCCCCGCCCCACGCATCAACACATCATTTTCGATGCATGGGGCGGGGCCACACATCTAGTCACGCCCCTTGTCCGGGATCTCCCGGACTTCAGTGCCTAAAAGTAGGCTAGTCTGATTACAACACAATACATACATTTTGAATCTAACTAACTAGAGCATATCTTTAAATTAAAACAAAACTGACATTTATTATCATTGTAGAAATGAGAGCTATTAGTGTCCAGCCTCTGGTACAAAAGGTGATGAATGATTTTTTGCATCAAACTTGCTTTATTTAAACAATAAACCATACTTGCCGACTTTCTTCAACTCCCTTCCGGGAGCCAGCCAGTGTAGGGGGGCATGAGGGGGGCGGGATGACCAAAATCGCGTCCATTTGGCTCCGCCCCCTGTGCCGTCATGATGCAACCGCGTCATTTGACAGCAGGAGGCGAGGCCAACGCCGCGATTCACCGGGAATCGCGGCGTTTGGGATCTAATTCTGCCCACTTCACTATTGTTCCAAACCACCTTTGATTCCTTGGAATGAAAATGAATGACTGAGACACGTGTGTGTCCATTATGGAAGAATTAGCAAAGCATGCTGGGAGTTGTAGTTTCATAACAGACGAATAATCTGCTTCTGCTGTGTTAGACAGAATGAAACTGCCACCAAAGAGTGAAATGAATGAGAGACAGCAAGTATTCCAGAGAAAGGTACATTTAGCAAGACAGAAAAGACAAGAGAGGGAGAGAGGTGCATTAAATGGCATGTCATAAAACTTTCTAAAGTTCCTTTTATTTCTGAGGGGTTATTTTATATGGGTTTTTATGTGCAGCTCAAATGGCACATCAAAGAGGATAATGCATCTTTAAGCTGTTAAAATGACTTCTAAATTTTTCATTTAATGTCAGCGTAGTGGGAAAAAAAAAAAAACACTTCTCACAATGGCTGCGTTATACCGGCTGGATAGCTGTTTCATTCCATAAAATGTCTGCATCGGATGTGAACAGCAGGAAATCCTAGGGTGATAAATAGCTATTTCTAAGTAAATTTCATGCAATTGCCCTTTGGTTAAAGTCTTTCCTCTCAGCACTTTCTCTCCAGCTCAGGATCCATCTAATATTATTTGGTAGCAAGCACTTTACGCTGTGACACACGAGTGCACTTTAAGGCAGTAAGTGGCTGATTTCATAATTGGTATAATTTTTCACACGTACCTGAATGTCACACGCAGGAAGAATATAGAACCTGGACTAACACAGTGTAGCAGAATTTTCAATCAATAGAGTATTAACAGCCCCCCCCCTCCCCCCGGCCTGATTAAACTAATGTGCTCTCAGGGCAGATTCGGTCAGGATGGCGGCTGATGGATGGTAGATGGGTTAATGCTAGAATATTTTACGCACAGAGGTGTTTTGGTGCTAATTAAACGTTGACAATCCCCCCCAATTCTGATTTTACTGAAAGGTTCAACTATAGTTGCAGCAATGACCTTTTAGAAAATATATCTGCTGTATTATACTGCCTGGTATTGATGTGCATATATATACTGTATGTGCATATCCAGTATATATGCTACTTGTGGTGTATAAACAAATATGTATACTGTATAGATATAAAGGTGGACCACTGGAATTACCTGACATGATAGAAACTACAAACAGACCCCCCCATCCAAATAAATTATTAAAATCCAGTACATTACTGACCCCATCAAACTAGTGGTCCCGATGTGTAATGTGTCTAGTAATCATAATAGCCTCTAGCTAACAGCTCCCAGCACTCTGATTTGGTAGTCGTTTCAGACCATTCCCTGTACAATCACTAGCCACACCAGTTACCAGGGTGAAGGTCTTCTCGTAAACTGGCCAAAACTTTGAAGGTTCTGATTGCCAGTTTGAAAGTCTTGTTGTACACTAGCCACCAACCAGTTTTCAGAGACTAGGGGAAAAAACTTGAGGTGCTACAACAACGTTACTTCTGAAGCCCAGATCTGGAACAAAGGAGGTGAGTACTCTTGAGGTCACAAGGGGCGAGTGGAGCAACAGGAGGCTATTTCACATAGACTCATATGCTTACATATACTATATGGGGTCATGTGAGATTATATGGGCATATTTACTAAAAAGGCCATTTTGATTATCTAGAGGCTATGTGGTCATATTGATTATACAGTAGCATGTGAAGCTATATGGAGGTATTTTGCATGAAGTATATTTGCTATCTGTTTGCATGTGACTAGAAATGAGCAAAGACCATTTTTTCAGAGGTGCAAAATTCAGGCAATACAATCTATGACTTTTGCTTCACCATTTTGCACTGTATTTGTTAATTCTCAATTTCATTAAATTCATAGTCTATAAATAAGGGTAGGGTACATTATTCCGACTCTGTAAATGCCGGCACTTAACCTGTTGACATGAAAATGTAGACAGGTGGACAATGTCGTTAGTGTGATTGGCGACATTCACCATATCGCCAATCACAATGGTGACATTAAAGGACCAACGCCGTCGGGTCCGGGGTATAGCTGCCGTACCCGGCGGCATTGGTCTTTTAATGTCACCATTGTGATTGGTGACAGGGTGAATGTCGCCAATCACAGTGACGACATCGTCCACATCCACCTATCTACACGCTGCAAGTGTCGGCATTTAGCTTGCCGACAATTTTGATGTTAAGTGCCGACATTTACAGGGTCGGAATAATGACTGTCACCGAAAAATAAAGCTGGAAAACGATGATGTCAATTCATTCTGCTGTGATGTGGGAGGGATAAATAAGGGCGACATCCCAGTGGAACAAAAATGATTGGAGACTTCTAAGTGAAACAAACATAATAAGGAGAATTCCGTCTGGAACACTTAAGGCCAAACTGTGCCAGATAAACTTGCAATATGCCTAAATGCGGAATAAGCTGAATATTCCACAGAACATATGTGAAAATTTCACTCACCTCTACGTATGAGGCTTTGGTAGTGTGTGAGGCTATATAGAGGTATATTGACTATATATTGACATATTGATGTATGTGAAGCTATAATGAATCAAGGATAGTAAGCCTGATATAAATGGTATTTCTTTTGCCATATCATGCACATTAAATATTTTCATTTTCTCCATATTTAATTTGCCATAAAACACATATACTATATATTCACTTCTAAGTGGTAATAAGTATTTTTCATAAAATCATGCATGTCAGATGCACACAGATGAGCCACAACATTAAAGTCACCTGCCTAATATTGTGTGGGTCTCTCTCATGCCACCTGAGCCGTCGGGGTGGCATGAGGGATGTCCTGTGGTATCTGGCACCAAAACGTTAACAGCAGATCCTTTAAGTCCTGTAAGTTGTGAGGTGGGTGCGACATGGCTCAGACTTGTTTTTCCAGCACATGCCACAGATGCTCGATTGGTTTGAGATCTGAGGAATTTGGAGGCCAAGTCAACACCTTGAACTCTTTGCCATGTTTCTCAACAAATTTTGCAGTGTGGGAGGGAGCATTATCCTGCTGAAAGAGGCCACTGCAATCAGGGAATACCATTGTCATGAAGGTCTACATTCATGTGTAGGTAGGTGGTATGTGTCAAAGTAACATCCACATGAATGCCAGAACCCAAGGTCTCCAAGTAGAACGTTGCCCAGAGCATCACACTACCTCCGCCAGCTTGCCATCTTCCCATAGTGCATCCTGGTGCCATCTCTTCCCCAGGTAAACAACGCACACGCACCTGGCCCAACACTTGATGTAAAAGAAATACGATTCCTCAGACCAGGTCACCTTCTTCCATTACTCCATGGTCCAGTTCTGGCACTCACCTGCCTATTTTAGTCACTTTTGCTAGTAGACATGGGTCAGCTTGGGCACTCTGACCGGACTGCAGCTACACAGCCCCATACGCAGCAAGCGTATGGATGCAGAGTGTGTTCTAACACCTTCCTATAATATCCATTCAATTTTTCAGCAATTTGTGCTACAGTAGGTCTTCTGTGGGATTATACCAGACAGGATAGCGTTGCCTCCCACGCGCTTCAATGAGTTTTGGACGCCCATTACCCTGTCCGCGGTTCACCGGTTGTCCTACCTTGGAACACTTTCAGTATGTACTAACCACTGCATACCGGGAACACCCCACAACACCTGCCGTATTGAAGATGGTCTGACCCAGTCATCTAGCCATCACAATTTGGTCCTTGTTAAAGTCACTCAGATCCTTACGCTTGTCCATTTTTCCTGCTTTCAACACATCAACTTCAAGAACGGACTGTCCACTTGCTGCCTTATATATCCCAGCCCATGACAGGTGTCATTGTAATGAGATAATCAATATTAGTCACTTCACTTGCCAGTGGTTTTAATGTCGTGGCTGATCGGTGTGTGTGTGTGTGTGTGTGTGTGTGTGTGTGTGTATAGATAGATACATAGATAGATAGATAGATAGATAGATAGATAGATAGATAGATTTATTTAAATGTAGCATTTCCTTATGCCATCAATAAAATCAATGTCTTGAATATATTTACTCACTTAATGTTCACAAACTAAGTATGTGGTTGGAGATCTTTTAAAACATTGAAATGTGTTCAGCCAGATATGCATTAGTGACTAACCTTTTGAAAACATGTAAAGCATTTAAATTTTTTTATTTTTTTTTTAAAAAGTCAGCGATGGACAAGGTAATTAGACCTATGCGTTTGATCAGCGTGGGGGTGGTTTAAAACAGTCCCCCCCCCTTCTCTTTCCCTGTGAAGTTTTTGTACTGCTCAATCCTGCGTAGTGACAGGCCTGAAATTACCAGAAATACAAGTAAAGTGTTTGTTACTAAGAATAAACAAGTTAATTCTTTCACATTCCAGGGCCTTTTTGTGCAAATGAAGTAATGTCTTGTCAAGTGGCCCATTCTGTCAGCGCTCCAGAGGAGGTGCCAGCCAAAACTTTTCTTTCTAGCCACATGAAACAATAGTTTATTTTATTTATTTTTTCCCCCCAAACAATAGGAGTTTTTTCACACTGTTCAAGAATAAAAAGCTAATTTGTCACCACGTTTTCAGATACCCAGCGGGAGTTCAGGGTGAATTCTGACAGCGACAGCCAAATAATTTATACATTTCCTTAAAAACACAAGTTCTTAAAAACTGTTTTTCTATTACTTAGGGAACAAACAACCAACTTAATAGTCAAAAGTGGTTTACGGTTCTATGGCTCACACTGTAAATTGTCATGAAACTAATTTGGTTAATATTAAGGGGTAGATTTACTAAAGCTCTAAAAAGGAAAAGTGGAGGTGTTGCCCATAGCAACATGATTGCAACTATAATTTTCTGGAATGTACTTGATAAATGATCGCTAGAATATGATTGGTTGCTATGGGCAACGCCTCCACTTTTCCTTTTTAGAGCTTTAAAGACATTTAAAGAACTCATTCCATGTATGGGAGGTCTGGTTACTGTAATCTAAATGCTGGGAAGTGTATAGCTGATATTATCACTGCTCTCTGCCTGCTCTCAATTAAACTAACTAACAGTCCCATCATGCCATGCGCCAGTCCCTGAAGTTTACTTTTTCACCTAATTTTTTTTTTATAGGTATAACTTAGAACCAGTGTTTATATTTAATAAAATCAACATTTTACATTTTTTTTCCTATTTTTGACAAAGTAATTATTCATGCAAATGAAGATCAGAACATTTTACAATTCAACTTTTCAATTATTTTTACAGTAACTGCCTATTTCCATGCCCTAATTTGACAATTACTTACAAACTTTAAATAACAAGGAGAATCTCTAACACATCTGAAGAATATTATTGGGTGAAATGCGTAAGGTTTATTGGAAGCATTGTAACATTAAATATGGCTATTTGCTCTCTTCAGAGCATTTTCCGTTTCCAAGTTAATTAAGTTATGATCGCTGCCACAACAAACAGCTGATTTAGCTTGATGTGGCTGGATAAGAAGTTTGTTTCACATTCACACAACCGCAAGGCACTAATACTGAAAGCTGACAGTGGATACGGATCACCAAACACAGCATACAGCAGGATCATATATTGTCTAGGGGGCTGATCGACGCTGTCAGCTTCAGTATTTTACTAACTAAGAGACCAACCAAACAGCACAGAATGTCTCACCTGGGATCCGTAAGACTCACAGTTACCGTCACTTCAGCACTGGACCTAAGTGTTTTAAATCTGAGTAAATTTTTGTGAAAACAAAGTCGATTGGCAGAAAGTCTTCTGTAGGGACAAGTGACAACTTAGACTTAGTAAGTTTTCTCCTGGACAAAACCATGTTATGATGCAAGGGGTGCAAATTAGTTTATTATTTTGCACATACGATAAATACTGTCTGTTTTTCATTGTAGCACACAGATACTTGATAGCTTTATTTGTACACTGAAATTTCAAGTTGATCAAGGACATGCCCTACCCCAACTATAAATCTGTCACCACATTTTAAATTTACCTCCCCCTCCAATGCAACATGGTTTTGCCAAAGTACAAAGTTACTCAATGTTTTTGCTTTACTTTCCTTAATGAATCAGGCACGAGGAGTCTATCCTCGTCACGTTAAAAGGGGAAGAGATGGTGCAATAATTTACATTTTCTGGTGGTAGGAGCAGAGTGAGTAAGGGCATCCCTCATTAAATGCAGGATAGGCACACTTATGGGACTCAGTTTAAGTTTACAAATAAAAATTAGATGAGATTTAAAGGGTGGAGAGAAGACTTAAATTGATAGATAAAAATAAAACATGAATTTTAAAGTATAGATATGCAAATCATATATATATATATATATATTTATTTATTAAAAACAGTAGTGCAAACTGTAATTGTGTAAGATTATTGTCAAACGCGTTTCACCACCGTTGATGGCTTCTTCAGTGGTTTCACTTAATTTTTCTTATCTACATACTATATTTATTTTTAAACGTAAATTTATATTAATATTGCATCTATATCACTCAATGTGTGTATTTATTACTTTTATTATATTTAGTTTATTTATACATTTATTTCATATTCATTGATATACTTTGATCTATTTATTCCAAATTATTTTTTTCACTGTAGACTGTATTATATTTTCCTGCCATCTTCACTTTGGTTTGTTAGTATTTCTATTATTACTCATGCAAAGTAAAAGACAAGACAAGAGCTTCTGCACCAATGGATATACAAGATTAATTCGTACAGAGTAAGTTCAGTAATCTTCCCCATATTTTGTAAGGACTACATGGTGCTCCCTGATCAGTAAAAGCAACTACACAAGGAAAGCAAGAAAAAGCCAGATGACTATGTTTACTGTAAGGGCACTCAGCGTCGGACTGGCCCACCGGGATACCGGAAAAATCACAGATTTTGAGGCCCCGCTGTCACACGGCCACACACCCTTTCAAAAGTGGGTGGATCTGCCCCTGGGGACCCATTGTCCCCACTAAGGAGCCCACTGTCCTCACCCGCGTCCCAGTTGCTTTAAATGTGATCGCAGCTGCGATCACATTTGGAAGATGACAGGCTGTCAGTGACAGGCAGCCTGTCATCTTCCAAATGTGATCAGCTGCGATCATGTTACCCGCCCCCTCCCCTCCCCCTGTCAGCTGATTGCCTGCCTGATGGGTGCCTGAGAGGCTGCCGGGAGTATCAAGGAGCAGAAAGGGCTGCTACACTCAACATATAGGTAAGTAGCTTTCAGCCACTTGTATATATTTTTTGTGCTATCACTGTGTGTCTATATATATATATATATATATATATATATATATATATATATATATATATGACACACACAGAGAAAAGTAAATAATACAGAAAAGGCCATTGTATTTTTAATGAATACCAATGACATAAAAGCACAAATGACACTGCATGAATAAAAGTAAAGTTATAGACCTGTTTTGTCACCCTTTCTTTTGCAGTGACTGATTTATGATGTGCCCCTAAATAAAATGACTGTGGCTGGGGTAGAGAATATAGTGAAGGTCACTGGTGTGTGTGTGTGTGTCCCTTGTAGACAAGCTGGACTCATGACTACACACATGGAACTGTGGATGACACAGCCACTATGGTGGAGATTTTTTGACACTTAAGGCAGTTTGCTGCAATGATTATGTGGATGCCTTAATATCTCCTGTGAAGTCAGTGACTTTCACAGAGCAGAGTCTTCTGCCTATAAGCAAACTCTCATCTTTTTTCACATTTGCTGATTTTTACAAACCACTCTCAACATGTTTTGTTATAAGGTAATTGTAATACAGTTGTGTTATTTCAATTACATTTTCTAATTTGCAGAATCTAAACTTTAAATTTTACAATAACAAGTGGTTCTAAATATTAGATTGGCCTCTGTGAACTTTTGTTGAGTTGCTATTAATGGCACTTTTTATGAAGCTTTCATTGTTTTTCGGGGCCCAAAACTTGAGGACATTATCCAGGCTGTTAAAGTTGCCTTTTATATATATATATATATATATATATATATATATATATATATATATATATAAATTGGGTGACGCTATTGCAGGTAAAATATGAATTGGGGACACTAGTGTGGCATTTGTGAATTTTTGGTACTACTGTGTGGCATAACATGGCATTACTGTGTGGGATATCATTGGGGACACTCCTGTGTGGCATTATATTGTTTGGGGGCACTACTGTGTGGCATAATATTGTTTGGGGGCACTACTGTGTGGCATAGGGGGACTGACTATACTAAACAATTTGTGGGCTGCTGTTCTACACTAAACTATAGGGAGGGGGGCTGCCTATGCTAAACTATAGGGAGGGGGCTGCCTATGCTAAACTATAGGAAGGGGGGCTGCACAGAGAACACTATAGGGAGGGGGTGATGGGACCTTTAATTTAATGCTGAGGTGTTTTGGGTCTATAATTGAATGTGGGGCTGAGTGTGGGGAAGAGGGCTATCTACTAGGCCTAAGTATTAATTGTGGGTCCTATTTATTTAATGCCGAGGCTGGTTGGAATTTTCTAAATGTTCCCGTTATTTTTTCCAAATAGGGCCCTCAACATTCCAGGATCCAGACAAGCCGCAACTAAAGAAACCAGCAGCCACAGATGGTAAAAGTGACAAGAACAGGTAGGACAGTCTGTCAAATGTTCTAAGTCTAGTGCAGGCTTGGCTAACCTGTGGCACTCCAGGTGTTGTAAAAACTTCAAGTCCCAGCATACCCTTCTAGCAATAAGCTGCTATATATTGCCAAAGTATGCTGGGGCTTGCACTTTCACAACATGGGTTAGCCAAGTCTGGTCTAGTGGGACAATCACGATTTTTGGTGACTGTTCTGCCAATCTAAGGGGCAGGTCAACACTGTGTACTCTTTATATACACACTACATTATTAATATACTACACTATGGTGCTAGCTATCCTTCTTGGGCTGACCACTCCCCCACTAATGTCTGGTCACGCCTCTATGATAGCTGGCCACACCCCCTCTGGTGGGCCCCTAGCGTTGCAGTCCCCCGGTGGGCCCTTCATGCCCCAGTCCGACACTGAGGGATCTCATATGGGACATATAGGATATAATGTATACATTGTGATGCTTTTACACCAAGCTCATTGATTGGACAGAAATAGATAAAACCTCAAACATTATTGTAATCTTTATTAAAAAAATGTGATTTAAAGCAAAATACAACCCACATGCCAGATTATACAATAAGCTTATAAAATGCAAGTCATTATAGCAGCCAGGTTTCTCTTTGTGCTTGTTTTGTTTCTTCTGTGAGTAATATTCATCATCATCATTATTTATTTATATAGTGCCAGCAAATTCTTTAGAATTGGTATGTCCCCTATATGGAAGGGGCAAACAAATCGGTTCCTGATTCAGAGTGTGTGTTTTCAATGTGCATAAGCGTATATTATAATAAATCTAATAATCTAATAATACTCATTACAGACTTAGGAAAATGACATTAATATTAGGCACCTAACTTTTATTCTTCATATTTTATCTCATATTTTGTCATTTGGTCACTTTAGTTATGATTTTAATAAAACACACAAAACTATAATTTTACTTTTAATCTCATCCTTTTAATAAAGATTTCAATAAAGTTTGAGTTTTTAATTATTTCTGTCCAATCACTGAGATTGGTGTAATAACATTACAAATAAACAAATATATATTACATATCCTCTTACAATGTATACATCATATCTCATATGAGTGCCTCTACTGAAAGGATAGCCCTCTGGTCTTTTCTTGCTTTATGAGCAGTTATATTATTAGCATCATTATTTATTTCCTTAATATAAATATTAATAATTTGTAGTAGTATTTTTATTTCTATTTCCTTTCTGTTGATATTCATATTGTTCCAGTTGTTTCACCCTCCCCCATACTAAGTGAACACCTTTTCATTTCTACATATATTTTATAATTCTTTATTTTGACTGGACGAAAGGTAAAGTTACATTAGTACAAGAGAACAATAAGTTCAGAACTGTAGGTGTAGACCAATGAACATCAAAGTCAGACATGATAGAACATAACAAGATAGGCAAAGATCCAACATAAAAATGAAGGGTATAGTACCTATTAACGGTACTGACTACCCCAACCGAGAAGGCAACGACATGAGGAGTCCGATTTAATAGTACACTGACCTGGCAAAAAAAGTACTTACTGGAATGCAGATTACTTCATCTCACGACTCGCTCTGTTGGCTTAAAGCGGCAATGGACAGCCCCTCCTGTCATTTATATCATGTAAGCACTATTTTAGGGGTTAGGGGTATTGGGGTTAGGAGTTAGGGTTTACCCTAATCCTAGCCCTAACCTTAACCCCTAAATAGTACTTACATGACATAAATGACAGGTGGGTCCGTCCATCGCAGCTTTAAGCCAAGTCACGGGTGGTGATGACGTTATTTTCTCCAGTCTGCAAAAGAGCGGGTCATGGTATGAAGTCAACTGCATTCCGGTAAGTACTTTTTTTAGCAGGTCGGTGTACTATTGAATCGGACTCCTCATGTCGTTGTCTTCTCTGGCGGAGTAGTCAGTACCGTGAAACTGACTTCCACCGGAAATGAAAGGGACCAATTTTTAGAAAAAGGGGTGGGGTGGGTGGGAAGAGAATGGTTAGGGCAGTGGTTCCCAAACTGGGCACCGCAGCTCCCTGGGGTGTCGCGGCGATCTCAAAGGGGTGCCGCGGCCAGGGCCGGTGGTGAGCAATGCGGGGAACTACTTCATAATTATTCTGTTGTAGGGGTGCCTTGAAAAATTATGAAGACCCTAAGGGTGCCTCAAACTGAGAAAGTTTTGGATTCACTGGGTTAGGAGTCTTTATCAACATGCAGTAGAGGCATTGGTAAAGTGCCTGGTGTTGTCAGGTCTAGAAGAGGGCAAGCGTCTTGTTACTAGATGGGGTTTGCATGAAGGGTTCTTCTCACCGTGCATGGCTCATAGGGGAAGAAGAAAAGGAGGGCTGGGACCTGCTCTCTGCAAAGCGGCAAAGGTCCATACATACATGATCCTTGTTATGGAGGTAATAAGGAATTTCCTCCCTGGCTGTTATATTTTCCCTTTGAGTGTAGAAAAAACCCGAGAGAGTAGGTTCTTCCAGTTTTCGGCTTAGAAAACTTAGAAAATGTATGAAGATCTTGAAAGGTAACACAGAAAAAATACCCATGGGTCCTTTGCTAATGGGACTTAAACTACACTCTGGGGCTGGTGCAGCAGGGACGTACACCCGTTTGTGTGGCATATCTCGCATGAAATAAGTGAGCACATGCATATGCGCCTATGCAGAATTGTGAGATATTGGAACTTACGCCTGCCTGTGTCTGCAGAGACGGGAGAGTAGGAGCTGAGTATAGTAAAGGCGTGTTTACACAAATACTACTCATGAAGACCTGACGAAAACACACATGCGCCTGTTAGGAGAATTATCTTTTGCACCAGCTACAGGGCAGGTGCAAATACTCGTTAATAATGATAGCTGATAATAATCCAGCTGCATGTGCTGCTGATGCAGAGGTGGAAGCATCTTGAGATGTGCACGGTTCTCCATACAGGTGGCAATACACTCGTTTCCCAGGCTCTTTTTTTTAAAGAGATTAGCAACCCTACATCAGACCCTCTATATCTAACCTTCCTTTCTGGCATCCCCATTCAGCCATCTATCTAAACAATACTTTTCTCCGCTCACTATTATTATTATTATTATTAATTTTTATTTATAGGGCGCCACTAGGTGTCCGTAGCGCCGTACAGGGACAAACGAAATTACAATACGAGGTGAGACAGCACAGTACAGTAAACAATAAGCACAGTAACTCAGTGAGCTCAAAGCACAGCTAGAGAGGGCGGGGGAGGGGAGAGGGGAAGGTCCGCCAATGATGGAGTCCAAGAGGGAAGGCACGGATGACAGGGAGACCCCCCAAGGGGAGAGGAGGGAGCGAGAGGGGACGGGGGGAAGAGGGTCCTCAAGGAGGAGGGCTAAGTAGCTGGAGAGCAGAGTTAACAGTGGTGAAGACAGGAGGAGAGAATACCCTGCTCAAAGGAGCGTATAATCACTACATCAGTCCCAACTTCACTCTTCCACCCCTATCCCATTCACACTTCTTTTTCTCACCTATTAGCCCTAAATCATATGGGTCATTCCCTCTGTCCCCCTAACTGTAAACCAACTACCTACTTCTATCCAACAAGTCCTGCACCACTTCACTGACTGTTAATAATGCATTAATTGTTATTATTTATTTATTTGTGCTTACAATCCCCGTTACCCCTAAGTCACACCACTCTGGACATTCATATGCAGGACATTTAGTTACTACACACAATGCTTCATGACTACTGACAGCTAACAGAAATGTCAGTACAAACGCCTTTGCCATGCATTTATTAATTCCAGACATTTTGAAGTCCAATGGAGGTCACCTAGGCTACTTCAATGTTCACTTGCAGTAAACACAAGTGAACGGCAGCACGGTGGCTTAGTGGTTAGCACTTCTGCCTCACAGCACTGGGGTCATGAGTTTGATTCCCGACTGTGGCCTTATCTGTGTGGAGTTTGTATTTTCTCCCGTGTTTGGGTGGGTTTCCTCCAGGCGCTCCTGTTTCCTGCCACACTCCAAAAACATAGTAGGTTAATTGGATGCTATTAAATTGACCTTAGTCTGTGTCGGTGTGTGTCTGTGTATTTTAGGGGACTTAGACTGTAAGCTCCAATGGGGCAGGGACTGATGTGAGTGAGTTCTCTGTACAGCGCTGCGGAATTAGTGGCGCTATATAAATAGCTGATGATGATGAATGGAGCAGGTGACAGCCAAGCAGCATTGCGAATGGGCATGGGGCCATTTTCAAACCATTATTGTACATTACACTAGCATTAAAAAACACATATACAATGCATACAATTGATGCCAGTGAGAATGAGGCCTTACGCAGATTCTGAAAAAGGAACACCTGATATAGCTCACCTCTAATATATCATTATGGTGACTTATTAATTCCTTGTAACTATTAATTTGAGGCAGACTAATGCAGCAAGCGGCTGGGGCCAGCTCACCTGCCATCACCTTACATACAGGGAATCCGTAACAGTGTTAGATTTTGCTGCCACAGAGGCTAGGAAGCTGGTCTCTGCCTCAGGGTGACTGCTACATCTGCTGTCACTTATGCTCCATATTCTAAATGACAGCCTGTATTTCCCTTGAGTTACTGATTCTGTCATCTTTATGGTGACACTTATTATTGTCACATGGCTGTGTTGTGTCTATGAGTGGCACCTCTCACTCTCTCCCCCACCTCTCCCCTTCCTCTGACTTGCATACTGACACATCTGGTCTCCTATTTGCACATTGACTCTCCCATGCTTTAATAATATTTATTGTAACACGGGGAGTGCAATTGTCAGTTACACTAGTGAAATGTCAACAGGAAATAGTGGCAGGTGCACTTATATGTGTATTGAGAGATATAACCATTTCTGTGTGATATATTACTCTCTGGCAGTTATGTAACTAGTGGCATATATACTTATCTAAAGGTCAGGTCTGTTATTAGTACAACTGCTGCTTGGGGATGGTGGTAGTGTGTCATCCTTATCTCCTACCTTGCTCTACCGTTGGGAAAAACACCGGACTGCAGTTCAGTTTCTCTATTCTTAGGCTTCTGTGGGTTAAAAGCTAGCAAACAGATGTCCCTCCACGTGCAGGTTTAGTGACAGTGAAGCAGGTTCAGCAGGCATAGGGATGTACCCGTACAAGTGATGAAATTAATTAATTAAGTGATGAAATTAATTAATTAATTAATCCATCCCATTTGTATGAAATGGGGAAATTTTGATGCGAAAATAAATGAGGTTGTGTATTTGCTGTCACTTATTACATCTTTCAACTTTATTCTCCAACAAATATCACCCTGTTGTATGTGACAGTAGAATCACTTGGCAGAAGAGCTGACACACTCTTGTTGTGTGATTGGCACTATTTTTCTCTCCACACAGTTGTAGTGTCACCAGCATACTCACAAGCCCAGAGCCGTAACTTAAAATTGTAGTGCCCAGGGCGAGAAGGGAAACTGTTGCCCACCTTGCCCTCAATTTTAACCAAATAAAATTAAGGTATTCATAAACTGTGCCCCCCCATCAGAGTTGCGCCCTGGGTGGTCACCCCTTTTGCACAGCCCCAGTTAGAGCCCTGCAGAAGCCTTCAGGTACTGGCTTCCCCTGTGCTATATTCCTGGCTACGCTTTGGGTATTAGCAAATGCAATTTCAAATTTACCAAGTAGTATCCCACCCACACTGACACCTCTGGACTCACTTGCAGTACAGGTCTGTCTGTGCTCTCAGTCTTAACTCTCTGGTTCTCTTTAGCGTCACAGGTCTTGCTCTACCTCTGTGTTCTGGACCTTCCCTTTTGGAACTTCAGGCACAATTGAGTAACATTAGAATTTACTCAAACATCAACCACAATAGACTGAGCTTGGATCTGTACGGCAGTCAGACTCACTTGGCATCACTTAAGTAGGTGAGAGTCAAATGGGGTATCAAACTTAGGGGTCCGTTTATCATAGAGTGAAGAGCCGTAAATCTCATGAAATGGTTATTTCTCTCTATTTACCAAGCCAAGAAGCCAGCAACACCTATTGCTTAGAGGCCCTGGGAACATTTTTATGATAAATAGCAGTAATAGAAAATTTTCTATTGCTGCAAGCTGGGGCCATAGAAAGTTTCTTCTATCACTGCTCTTAGTTAAGTAGACCTCTTAGACTCAAACATTGATCCTTAAACTCCAATCAATTCCCAGAACACACACTAAATGGTATATTTACTAAACTGCGGGTTTGAAAAAGTGGAGATGTTGCCTATAGCAACCAATAAGATTCTATCTGTCATTCTGTACTAAATAAAGGACAGCTAGAATCTGATTGGTTGCTATAGGCAACATCTCCACTTTTTCAAACCAGCAGTTTAATAAATCTAGCCCTAAGTCACACCATCCCAACATGCCAATCAAGGCACTTTGCTCACACATCAAGGGGCATGACAGTCACTCATTTATTCTTTAGGGAACTGTCACACGCCGGACCTTCGGTTTCTACAACCGTGGCCCAACACACTTACCCGCTCCCCGCTGACCTCCGTGCTCCGGCCATCGGCGTCCTCTTCTCGGGTCTGTGCATGCGCAGACTCGATCTTCTTGTGCTCTCTGTCTGTCTCCCATTGGAGAATCATTTTCAGCTCCAAACTTTAAAAGGCACTTCCACCTGCAGCTCAGTACCTGTTTATCTTGTTACCTATCTGATGTTAGATGTGGCTCCGTTTCTCCCAGTGTGTACCAGTTGTCTACAGAGCTTATGCTCAACCACTCCTGCTCTACCAGTTGCCTACAGAGCTTACGCTCCACCATTCCTGCTGTACCAGTTGTCCACAGAGCTTACTCTCCACCACTCCTGCTGTACCAGTTGTCCGCAGAGCTTACTCTCCACCACTCCTGCTGTACCAGTTGTCCACAGAGCTTACGCTGCACCACTCCTGCTGTACCAGTTGTCCACAGAGCTTACGCTCCACCACTCTTGCTCTACCAGTTGTCCACAGAGCTTACGCTCCACCACTCCTGCTGTACCAATCGACTACAGAGCTTACGCTCCACCACTCCTGCTGTACCAGCTGACGTACCTCCATTCCTGCTATACCAATTGCCTACAGAGCTGACGCTTCATTGTGTACTTCGCCACTATTCCTGTGGTAACCACTTGTCCGCTGAGCTGACGCCTCATCTCTCCTGCTGTAACCTGTTGTCTGCTGAGTTCCTTCGATCTACATTCCCCTAAAGGTCTCGCCTGATACTTCTATTGAGGACCGCGACCTGCGGGCGGATGCAGCCAAGACCAAACCACCTTGCGGCGGTCCCTGGTGAATACCGTCCGTTCGTTAGACTCCGCGCCTTGCTGGGAGTAGTGCTAAACTAGGCAGATCTAGGATCCGACCCTTTGCACCGTGACAGGAAAGTTACAATACTATTACGTTGCTGTCACAAGGAAGGTCAATCCTGAGTTTCTACTGGGCGCATATCTCCTTGGTGTACCACTGAGTGTGTATACTCCAAACCCCACTGGATACTTTAACTTGGGTCGAAACCTGATAGCTGGGTAAAACTAAAACAAGTTTATTATATTATAACTGCCCATGACAAAAGCAACAGTAAAAGTATGCACTGAATTAACCAATATCAGTAGAAAATAATATAAGTCAGCATACATGAAAAACAGATTTAGCAGTGACATGATTGTAAGGGACAATGTCCTCTGATCAAGGTTCTCAAACTGAGCCGGCTTGAAATTGTTTGCAGCACATTTGTGATTTGGGGCTGGTACATTACATTTACAGTTCGAAATTAGAGGTAATAAAGAGAATATAAAAGTGGTGATAAACTGGAGAAAATAGCATACCTCCAACTATCCTTGTTTAGGTGGGACAGTCCCAATTATAAAATCAGGACTGTCCTGCCATCCTGACAGTAAGGACTTTTGGCAGAGATATGTAGTTTCTGTGAATGGTTGTCGACGATGCAGGAGATGTTTCAAGGGCAGAGTCGGGTTATTAAGGGAAGCATTGTGTTCTGGAAGCTCAAGAATTTGAATTGTAGTGTTAGTTTTGAAGGATTTGATATTAGAGGCTTAGTACTTGGAGTGTTTACTATTAATCTGCGATATTTCTAGTGTCTGTCAGCAAGGTGACAGCAAACTGACAGTAAAATTGAGGGTAAACTGAGGGCACAACGTTATCTCCACTTTATAATCATTTCACCCCTTTGGTAACACTTTTCCTCCAGTTTTTTACCACTTTTACTCCAGTTTGCAACCATTTTTTCCACTTATCTTACATCCAGTTTTTCACAACCTTTACCTAGAGTTTATTGATAAACCATCATGATCTAGTAAGTGTAAGTAAAACTAAATGTATCATGATTAGCTACATGTTAACTAACTGTGATTTGACAATATTTGTGATGGGATTATCATCAAAGTTGCAGCCTTTGGTCAATGACACAGAGTTTGGTGCAACATAAACCCGCTTTACCAAGACAGGCACATAATTAACTGTTTGCATGAAAACAAACAGCGAGACCCCAGTTAAAGCATACCGGGAGAGACAACTTGTCCATCTCCAAGTGGTCCTCTGTTTCAGATGTCCTGCAGGTCACCCGTCCATAGAGCTGCACACGCCTTTTTAATTCTGTTGGAGGTATGAACAGGTTGCCCACCTAACCTGCAGTCACCACAATATATGCATTAACTTAAATATGTTTACATTTACTTTTCTCATTACATATATTTTTGACGTGCATTTTATTATTTTGTTATATTTATATTGAATAAATAATATAATAAAATAAATTTTGTTAGATATTTCATCCTGCTTATCTTGGTGTCCCCTGATGTGTTAAGCTCCATTATGAGTTACACTGGTAGTACAGTAAGAGACGAACATTGAGGAATTCAGCCACTTAACATTTGAGAATATTACCCCTCTCCTTGGAAAATCGATCGCAGTCTATATTTTTAACAGTTATACATATGCACGAAAATAGCGATCAACAGTGTTAGCACATAGACCAAATCTGAAAAGGCATATTTGTTACTAGATTCTTCATGCCACTTCCTATAAACAACCATATAAGATCCAGGTGATTTCAGAAAGCTGAAGGCCCACTTGTTCGCCCTGTATAGGACATAATATGATCTAGATCTTTGTAGTTCAATGTTTGTCTCAAATTGGCCTGGAGTTTTCAACACTAATATGTGTGCAGAGGAGATTTCACATCAAGCTGCCTCTACCTCTAGTGCATCTGCAGATCCTAAAATGTATATCCCTGATAGACCTTCCAGAGACTGCAGAGCTTGAACATCATTTAGTGACAGCTGTATGCTATTAAACTTTACAAATCATGTTCTTCAGGGACTAAGGAGCATAAAGTGGGGACCCTCAGAATCCAGAGCCACATTTTGTGGATTCATTTGTTTTTATTACTTACTCTCCACCTCCTCTTTTCCTGCTTAAGTAGGTTTAACTACTGGAAGCTAGTGCACATAGGAGCTACCAGACAGTAACCGGAGGGAAAACTTTGCCATTATTGCAGGGAGAAAGAATATTAATTTCAAAACTATGCTAAGGTGTCTCATCTGGGCGAGCCTTTAACCACTCTGTCTCTCATCAAAAATGTCATTGTTCGTATGCCTTTAGATTGGCACCAATCAGGTACTTACACAAGCCTTTCTTGTTTCCAGAGCTGCAGAAAATATTACGGACATATAATTGTTAGAAGTAGTGATTTCCATCTGTATAAGTGTTTCACTGATGTTTCTTTGGCCATATACACACAGGTGTTAAATTCTGCTTTAAAAATGTGTTTCTAACTGTTAGTGGTCGCGGCGGCTCCGGGCACCGCCGCGACTCTCTTGCTGTTCCTAGTGACGCCCCGGCTGTTGCTATGGCAACCAGGGCGTCACTTCCGATTTCTGTGTCCCGGTTGCCTGGGCAACAACCGGGACGCTTTGGTCTTCCTGACGCCGCGCCCGGCCAGCTGTCAAACAGTCGGGCGCGTGCGTACAGGATTAGGTAGGGCCAGCCATGCAAGGCTGTGTAGGATCAGCTAATCAGGCTGATTACAGATTAGGTTACTGCTGGTACTCTGCCTATTCCATTGGCCTCAGGCTCTGCATCTCTATCATACTGCAGCTGAGGACATATTCTGGACTGTGTCCTGATTGGCCATCTGTACTATTTAAGGCAGTGAGGACTGAGCCTCACTGCCAGTTATAGCGTTCTGTCCTCAGTCCTGCTGCCTGCTTGTACTATCCATTTAGGTTCCTGTTACCTTAGATTTGACCACCCGTGTTTGACCCCTGCTTGTTATTGGACCTTTGACCCTTCTCTTCTGACCTTCGACCTTTGCCTGGAATTTGGATTTTGCTTCTCTGCCTGTGAGTTTGACCCTTTGCTTGCCCTTGGATATTGCTTCTGTGCCTGTGACCTTTGGACCTTGGATTTCTCTTATACTACAGTCCACTAATCACTCCACTTCTGGGAAACTCCTTTAAGTCAGTATACGCTACTCGACCCTCGGCAGCCCAGTCTGTCCCCACCACTAGGGGCTCCAGCGAACACCTGGCCTTCTGAGTAGTTCCCGAGTTTCACTGTACTGACTTGGGAGTTCCTAACACTAACTCCAATTAAGCGCATGTGAATGGATATGAAAATAAAAATCAATGTATGTGAATTTTTATTTGCATTTCACTTTTTTGTTTCATTTAGTGTATCTAACATGTTGTGCAAACTCCAGTGTATAAGTAGCCTTAAGTAAGCATTCGCTCTTGTCTATAATTGTTTGCAGAGTAGTAGTAACTTAAGTATGTAGATGTTTATCATATACCCCTTAGTGAAATAAATGTCTGGCAATTACCTCTCGTGTCTGTAAATATTTACTATGTAACCTGATACTTTATTCTTTACTAATACATTGCACATTTATTTTTAGATACATATAACAGGTGTAATTAACCACTTGGGGGTATATTTACTAAACTGCGTGTTTGAAAAAGTGGAGATGTTGCCTATAGCAACCAATCACATACTAACTTTCATTTATTTAGTGCATTCTACAAAATGATAGCTACAATCTGATTGGTTGCTCATAGGCAACATATCCACTTTTTCAAACCCCAGTTTAGGAAATATACCCCTTCATCTTTCTGCAGAGATTAAGGAATCTGCTACATCCTCTCGGCAGGCCAATGAAAAAATTGGGTTTTCAACCTTCATGCAAAATTTTTCCCCAAAAAACTTTGTTGACTTGAAAACCTTAATAAAATTAGTAATTTTGTGTCTCTTGCCAGATTACTCTCTACTACAATTCTGGTTTCACACTGTATCCAGTATATCTGTAGACTGCATGGTATCCAATAAATATTGTTTCTGATGGAGGCTCAGAGATCCTGGGAAGTTTTCTTTCAAACTTATAGATTAACTTATCTTTCTCCTTGGCATATCACCCTCAGACCACTGGCATGCCAAAAGCACTAATCAATCTTTGAACAATACTTAAGATATTACGTTTCAGATGATCTAGATCAGTGTTTCTTAAACCTGGTGCTCGGGACCCCTAACAGCAGGGGCAAATGCAGGATTTGTAGAGGGTGGTATCCACACCACGCCACCAGTGGGCGTGACCAGCATGCATGGGGGCGTGGCTTTAATATTAGACAGTGCTTCACTGCTCTCCACCTCTTCTTATTCCTATAATATACATGGGCAATGCTGCATGCACTACTGTTAGGTGCACACAGCTCTCCCTTTTCAAGCAGCGCCGTGTGAAGCAGGGGCAGGGTCCAGACACCTCAATTATACAGTGCCCCAGGCTTGGAGGGGGTTTCCGGGCACTAGGAAACCCCCTCTCGGTTTGCCTATGAACAGTGCATGCATTCCATATCGCCTTGTTTTATAACAGGTGTATTCATTATAGACTGACACAGATCCACAGGTGGTATAATTATTTCCCTTGTCATCTGGAAGACCAGCACAGTTAGGGGTCCTGAGGTCTGGGTTTGAGAAACACTGATTTAGATGACTGTGCAGAGTATTCAACTTGGGCCCATAATAACTTACCACGCGCTTCCGCTGGTATATCTCCATTATTTTGTAATTAAGTATATCACCCAAAGTCTTTTTCATTTACCCCTATTCAATTAACTTTGAAACTGTGTATGAAGACTCCCAAGGTATTTCATATATCTCTGTTAAAAGTAAACCAAAGTTCCAGTCAAGCTGAAATATGAGATTCTTCAGGCCCTGTCCAGTCATTATTGACTGAGAACCAGAATATGAAATTGAAATTCTAGATTCCAAAGGTTCAGGGAGTCTGCAGTGTTTCGTTCACTGGAAAGGGTATGACCCTAAAAAAGGTCTTGGGTTCTTTTCTGATGACATACATGCTGTCAGATTCTATAAGTACCGCCCTCCACGGCGATCCAGCGCCATTTCACAGAGGGACACAGAAAGGGTAGCACAGTTCTTGGCAGTCTCTAGTGCAGTTGTGCAGCCTCATAGGTAGAAAAGAAAGAGGAGGGGTATCAGTGTGCTTCAATGTCTCCAGTGACATTCAAGAGAGCTCCATTGCTCCATTGCTAATTGTCATTGCTGAAATAGAAATAATAGGTCTGGCAGGCCTGGTCTTCTAAATCTGCAGTCACATTGCATTGTACTGTGTTATATAGGTAACATACAAAGAGGAGAGCTCCTTTGCTCCATTGCTAATTGTCATTGCTGAAAGAGAAATAATAGGTTTGGCAGACTTGGGGGGAAATGTATCAAGCTGAGAGTTTTCTGGCGGGTTTGAAAAGTGGAGATATTGCCTATAGCAACCAATCAGATTCTAGCTATCATTTTGTAGAATGTACTAAATAAATGATAGTTAGAATCTGATTGGTTTCTCAAACCCGCCGGAAAACTCTCAGCTTGATACATTTACCCCTTGGTCTTCTAAATCTGCAGTCACATTTTACTGTGTTATATAGGTAACATACAAAGAGGAGAGCTTCATTGCTCCATTGCTAATTGTCATTGCTGAAGTAGAAGTAATAGGTCTGGCAGTCTTGGTCTTCTAAATCTGCAGTCACATTGTACTGTGTTATAAAGGTAACATACAAAGAGGAGAGCTCCATTGCTAATTGTCATTGCTGAAATAGAAATAATAGAGCTGGCAGAGTTGTTCTTAATCTGCAGTCGCATTGTACTGTGTTATCAAAATGGATTCACAGCAGTACACAGAAGACCAGGAGCACCAAGCAGCTGTTGGTACCAGTCATTATCTTAGTAATCCCTCTACGTCATCTGTTAAAGTCTATGTAAATGTGCATAATGTTTTTAAGTCAGGGAAACAAAAATGTAAAAAAACACATTTTACCTTGGTCAAGAAAAAAAGACCTGTAATTCAGGCAAAGTTATCTGCAGAAAAAAATAAAATTGCAAACATGCCATTCTGCACATGTAGTGGCAAGGAAAGAATGAGGCCTTCCCTTTTCTCTATGAATGCTAGTTCTGCAACTGTCACTGAAGCATTTTCTTGTAAGGTCGGTCATGACCAAGCAAGACCTTGTCATTCGGACTTCAAAAGTGTTGTCGAAGTACTTTTACATGTAAAAGCCGAGCTGGAAGAAAACAGTAAGACATTAGAGGAAAATGAATGTTCAGATTCAGAAATGACACAAATCCCTGAGGAGAGTCTATGCACGAGTGCTATGTGTAATCCTGACCTGTCTGATAGTGTACCCATAAAGAAGGCCCCTTTCAGCATTTCTGCAGATGTGTGCCTGAGCAGCCCAAGTGTAGCCGGTACACAAATTGAGGATGCCACTTTGGAATTGCAACAGGATGAGGGGGATATTTGTGTAGCTGACGAGGGCGCTAATGAGGATGTTGATGAGGATGATGTTGTTTGTGTAAGTCCTGCACCAGTGGAAGCAGTTCTTGCATGTAATAAGAAGAAGGCCATTGTCATGCCTGGGCATAAAACCAAAAAATCCACCTCTTATGTTTGGGATTATTTTTAGCCAAGTCCTGACAACAGTTGTCTAGCCATTTGTAGCGGTTATAAAGCCACACTCAGTAGAGGTAGGGACCTCATCCATGTTACGCCATTTGAAGCGAGTTCATGGCAAGATGTTGGGAGAATTAGAAAGTTATAGTAAAAAAATAACAACAAGCAGTCCATCATCAGCTAGGTCCCTTCTCTCAGCTAGATCCCGACACCTGCAATCTACACCCACAACACCGTCCTCATCAATATCCTCAGTAGCGATCGGAGTCAGTCCTGCATCCAAGTTGCTAAGGCTAGATGGCTCATCCACTATCCTGGATTCCCCAGAAGAATTCTTGAGCGTTAGTACTGCTGCTGCTGCTGGGGGTGAATCTTCATCCCAGAAGCAGACCAAGAAGAAGACTACTAGTAGTTTACAACAATTGACTGTTAAACAATCCTTTGCAAGAGAAATCAAGTATGAAAGCTGTCGCAAAGCAGATCACAGACGCCATGGTGACTATGCTATCAATAGATCTGCGTCCAATATCTACTATTAATGAAGCTGGTTTTAGACTATTACTCTAGGTCTTGTGTCCCTGTTACCAAATTCCATCACAATCCCATTTTACTAGAAAAGCTATTCCTCAACTGTACCAGAAGGTTCGTAAAAATTTAATTATAGGGCTACAAAATGCCATTCTACCAACTGTACACTTAACTACAGATATGTGGACAAGCGTAACTGGGCAAACTAAAGATTATATGACTGTGACAGCCCACTGGGTTGGTGATTCTCCTTCACCAGCAGGAACAGCAGCAGCATGTACCTAAGTACGTCTCATTTTTCAGAGACAGGCTACTCTGTGTATCACCGGCTTCACTAAGAGGCATACAGCCTGCAAACTGTTACAAAGACTAAGGGAAGTCATTGCAACATGGCTTATCCCGCTTGGACTCTCCTCAGGATATGTCATTTCTGATAACACCACCAATATTGTGCGAGCATTACAGCTGGGTGAATTCCATCACATTCCCTGTTTTGCTCACACAATGAACTTGGTGGTGCAGAGCTTTTTAAAAAATGACAGGGACTTGCAGGAGATGCTGTCTGTGGCCCGTAAAATATCTAGACATTCCGCCATTCGGCAACAGCATGTAGGATATTGCATTAGCTACAAGAGCAATTTAATTTGCCCTGCCACCAACTAATGGAACAGGTGGTAACAAGGTAGAATTCCACCCTGTATATGCTTCTGCGGATGGAGGAACAGCGAAAAGCCATCCACGCTTACTCCTCAAACCATTACATTGGGAAAGGGGAGGATGTATTTTATTCAAGTGCAGTGGTGAATACTTTCCGTGTTGTGTAAGGTGCTGAAACCATTTGAAGTAGTCACCTTAGAAGTGAGTTTAGACACTGCTAGCTTGAGTCAAGTGATTCCCTTAATAAAACTTTTGGAAAAGCAGCTTGAGAAACTGAAGGAGGAGATTAAACAAAGCAAATCCGCTAGGTATGTCGGACTTGTAGATCAAGTACTTTATTCACTTCGCCAGGATCCAAGAGTTATCAAAATCTTGAAATCGGATCACTACATTTTGGCAACTGTGCTTGATCCTCTGTTTAAGAGCTATGTCTTCTCTTTGTTTCCAACTGACCCAGATCTGAAGAGATGCAAGGAGCTCCTGGTGAGCAAGATGACAGCTCAAGTGTTACATGACAGGACACCGTCTCCTCCTTCAGTTTCTCACTCAACTGCTGCTAGGAAAAGCTTTTCCAAGAGATCCAGGGATGATGCAGATAACTCAGCACAACATTTTGACATCTGGTCTGGTCTAAAAGAATTGACCAAAAAACATGACACCTCTGCCATAACTCCACCTTATCCTACTATCAACATCCAAACGATGGTGGAGGATTATTTTCACAACAGCATAGAAATAGATACATCAGACAGTCCCTTTACATACTGGGAGGAAGAAAAGGGAATTTGGAGGCCCATGTACCAACTCACTTTGCACTGCCTAAGCTGCCCACCCTCCAGTGTGTACTCGGAAATAGTGTTCAGCACAGCCGGGAACCTTGTGGAAACAGATGATGTTTATAAAAATGAACTTCAATTTTCACGTGGAAGGCCTTTCCTGCCAATTACATCAAAATACTGAGACTTCTGAATGGTGGATTCCAGCAGTGATTAATTAATGTGTGAGGATGATGTACAAACTGATGAGGGTGAGGATGAGGCTGAGGATGATGACAACATCTTGCCACAGTAGAGTTCATTAACAGCACTGTTACCTTAGGTGCCTTAAACCCATTGTTACCTTGTTTTGTGGGGGCCAAACAAACCAAGCACATCAGCCTCAAAAGTGGCTCTCGTCGATGAAGTGCTTGGTTTGTTAAAGTGTGCATGTCCTTTTTAAGATCCAACATAATGGTGGGTTGGTGGGCTCAGGGACAATTCCATCTTGCACCACTTTTCCTTTCAGATACCGCTGTGTGCCAATGTTACCTACATGTGCCATATACTGTTGTGTGCTTTGCAGAAATCTTAGACACCCATTGATGATGCAGATGACTCAGCACAACATTTTGACATCTGGTCTTGTCTACTGTAAAAGAATTGACCAGAATTAGTAACTCCACCTGATCCAACTATTAACTATCAACATCCAAAGAATATTTTTTGCTGTGAATTACAATGACTCTTTTTAGTGCATTGTCTGGCACCCTGGATTGGTCTGGGTCTGATAAAAGCACGCATCCTGGCGGGGTATAAAATATGTGATATTAAGCAAAAAAATAGTGATTTTAGAAAAAAAATTGGGATCCAAAACCAAAACCAAAACACGGGGGTCAGTGAACATCTCTACTTCTGATAGCAGCCTGCCCTGACCTCTACCTGGATAGTGATGTATATGATCATGCAATGGTGTATTTATCTTACCCCCCCCCCACCCGGCTGATTTTAGGTCTGCAAGGCACTCAGCACTCAGCATACCTGTCCTAGATGTCTCTTGTTTTAAAGCTTTTTCTGTGCCAACACTAAAGCTACAAATACATTTAAAACTATGGACATAAGGTCTGGGGGCAACTGAGTTGAGCTCATTCAGTTCTATGAGGAATAGGGGGAATGGGGGTGTCAGAGTTGTGCTGCCCATAACATGTACTAATACTGATACATAAGGACCTGGGAGACATAAATACATACTTGCCAACTCTCCCGCATTGTCCGGGAGACTCCCGCATTTTGCGAGAGTCTCCCGGACGAGTGTGGCAATCTCCCTGATAGGAAGGGGGAAAAATTTAGTTTAAACGCCGCGATTCACCCGGAATCGCGGCGTTTAGCCCCGCCCCCACTGTAAAATGACGCGATTTGCGTCATTCCGTCACGGGGGCGGGGCCAAAATGACGCGATTTCGCAGCCCCGCCCCCTGCACGCCCACGTCCCAGCCGGCATCTCCCGGAAGAAAAAAAAAAAAAGTTGGCAAGTATGCATAAATACTGCAGTCTGTTTCAGCCCTGATAACCAGGTTGCCATGTTTCCATCCTATGCTGCATTGCATGTGGGGAAGGGGGGGGGGGGGGTGGAGGTCTTTCCCAGTGCCCCCTTCCACACCTGTAGTGAGCCTTGGGCATTCTTCAGCAAAGACAGGTAGTCTAGCAACCAATCAGAATGAATCAGCTGTACTCTGATTTGCTGCCAAACTGCTGATCTCACAAGTTTCATCTGTTCAGACAAAGTTTATCTGCCGCTGTCTGGGGCCATCTTTTCCTTAACACAGGTAACATGTAAGTAGAGGGTGTGTATTTGTGTTTGGGTAATTAATTAGCAATCATATTCTTACCTCTCTGTCTGTCTGTATTACCCAGTATTGTTTTAGTACTGTTTGTTCCCAATTGTAAAGCGCTATGGAATTTGTTGGCGCTATATAAATAAATGTTGAGGATGATGATGATGATGGGTTGAATGGATTGTAGTGGTGATGGAGAGGTGTCAATGGGTAGAATCAGACTTGACCAGGGGGAGAATCAATTGAAAGGGGTTATCATGAACTTGTGGAGAATCAAAACGGGGGCAATTCACAAATCTCAGAACCAGGGGCGGATCTAGACTTTATGTTTAGGGGGGGGGGCGATTTTGCATAATCACGCCCCTCCTTTGCTCTGATTGGCTGCCCCGCGTTAAACCCCACCTTCCGCCCGTGATTGGCCCCGCCCCCTCCCGTTGTGATCGCCGGCTGGGACCACTCTGATTGGCTGGCCCACATTTAGCCCCGCCCCTCCAGTTTTGATCGGCGGTTGGGACCTAGCTTTTTGGTGCTAGGGGGGGCGAATGCCCCGATTGCCCCCCCCCCCCCCCCCCCTGGATTCGCCACTGCTCAGAACCCACTGTAGAAGCCACATGTGACAAAATGCATTTGGAAAGAAATTTTTTAAAAAATCAGTTTGCACACCAATATATTCTATGTCATATTCCTTTATTATTATTTCATTATCATCAATGTATATTCCATATTCCATATTTCATTATTCACACCATAGGATTACCATCACAGACTATTTAATACTATTTCATTGTTTCATTGTTAGTTGAATTGATTTATTTCTCAATCACTATATTTCATCACTTAATTTTTATTCATACTCTCTTATTCACTAATATTTTGCCACTAAATTTTGTTTTTATCACTGTAAGAATATATCCCACCATACTCTTTCCAATTCATTACATTTCTTGTCATCATTAATCTTATACATGATTGTGTATTCTATCATTTCCTTTACTTTTGCAATATTTCTTTGCATCATTCTTATTCCTATATTCTTCCCTATTCTCTAATTACAATCCATAACTTCTTATTTCATCAACTAATACGCAATATGTCATGAATTTTTGCAGGCATGTTTTTACCCCTAAGCATAACACGTAAATGTAAAGAAAAATCAAAAAAGCCTAATTTTGGCAGTGGAAAAGATTATTTTGAATGCTGCTAATTATGACTAAAATCTAAACTGAAAACACATTACTACATATGGTGCCAACATTCTTCACAACATGTATAACAGCTCGGTTGATAGCTGATAGGTATTTGTGAATCAAGACTAGGTAGCTGACAAGCCGACAGTGTACAGACACTTTTCTTCCACTGCCTGCTAAAAAAAAAAAAGAATCAATACATGACAAGGTGAAAACAGGCACCAAAAGACAAATTTCCCATGATGATTAGATTAAACATAATGTATATAGACCACACAGGTTAATAAGTAATCATACAAGTGGGATGAGATGTATGTTTGAATGAATATGAAGGTATGGATACTGCAACAGGTAGTGTTCTGGCTAATCAACGCAAATGTTTGCTGCTTATCACAGATTTTGTGAGTTTTTAGATGGTACATGTAGGCACAAGACACACTGACATTAAATATTACAGGCACACACATAGGCAAACTGAGGGGGGTTCCTAGTGCCTGGAAACCCCCCTCCAAGCCAGGGGCACCGTAAAATTGAGGTGGCTAAACCCTGCCCCCAGTTCACACAGCTCTGCTTGAAAAGGGAGAGCTGCGTGCACCTAACAGTAGTGCATGCAGCATTGCCCATGTATATTATGGGGATAGTTGGAGAGCAACCGAGCACTGTCTACAATTATAGCCACGCCCCCATGCATGCTGGCCACGCCCACTGGCAGCGTGGTGTGGAAAACCCCCTCTACAAATCTTGCGTTTGCCCCTGACACACTAAGAGCCAATCATATAACTCACTAAGGAAGAATACCACTTGTTCTCCACATTGAGAGGTTCAGAATTGGATCTATTTGCATCCCTACTACCTGGTGCCTGAATTACATTGACCGCATCACAGCTAATCCTGAAAAACTGTGTTTCAAAAGTGTCTCCAACCAAAACGTGCCACACAGGCTTCTAAACCAGAATATACAATGAGCGAAATCATGAATCATTAAATACACAAAATACACCTAAGTGCCCTGGGCTTTGTGCCTATTAATGCTGTATGGGTCTAGTGCCCAAAAATTACCACATGGGTAATTATGGGAGTAAAGAATGGGAACCATACTTAATTGCTCCGCGCAAGAAACAGACCTTCTTTTCAAGCTATAAACAAACGGCAGACATTTTCGCCTGTATTGTGTATACTGTCTCGCTCTTTCCTTCCCCTCTCCCCCCCTTCTTTCCCCCTCTTTTTCTCCATCCCAGGTTGCGCCACGGAAAAAACAAGACTACAACCAAAAAGCACGGGAACTGGAACACCCGGACAATCCGTCACGGCAGCACCAACTAGCAAAATACCAACACCAAGCACAGACGTCCAAGGTAAGCCCTCCCAGAAGGGTTTCTGCCACCTACTCCTAGACCTTCTTTTCGCCTTTTTCGTTTTTTCCAAATTCTCCAGCTGACAGCCCGTCTTCTCCTACTGGCTTGAAGAGATTCTGCCTTCTTCAAACTTCAGTATCTGTCCTCTTCTTTCTTGTTGCTCACTTTTTTTCTTCTTGTCTTCTGTTCATGATAGCGCCACTACTCATGTCCTCCGTTCTTGGTGTCCTGTACTGGTCTGATCTCTGAGCTGACCAGTGCAGGGGGCAGGACTTAATGACGTGGTGATTGGCTTGCTGGCAAATTAAAACTGCAGGAGATAAGGGCTAATTGGCTCACCATCTTGACCTCTGATTGACTGTCACCAATGCCCGGGAACGCTGCAGGGAGGAAGAACTTACCGGCAAGTTCTTATCTTGGCTGACGCCAGCGCTGTCCTCTGGGTGGGTCCTCATCACCCTCTTCGTGGGTGCTGCTCCGTGGGACCACATTGCCATATTGTATTCCTAATTGTGCACTTGAGCTGCTAGCCTTGATCTTTTCACCTTCAAAATATTGCTAGAATACACCTGTGGCTGGATCACATATAAATAACTTATTGCAGTTATTTTTTTTAATTAGGGGTGCAGTGCAATGTTATATATCATTGCAAATGCATTGATTTTTTTATATTGTGTTGTATTTCTGTATAGGAAATGTATTGATTTCTGAGACAATATGCCAGGGGAGGAAAACATTTTTTGTTATGTAACTTCATCTCAGTGACCAACAAGTCCTTTTAGCCTGAATGCACAAGAAGGGGTTATTAGACTGGCATCCTGTGCCTGAGAGAGAAATGTAACCTAACAGCAAGTGATTTAGGAAATCACAGATTGATGTGAATTTTATTAAATTCAAGATAAGAGAATATATCACATCCTGATTTTAAATATCTGAGGTAATATCTCAGATGTTTTGGTGCCAGCAAGGATTAGGGGGCTGGGTTACCCCCTGCCAACATATGAGTCAGAAACTGTATAAAAAGAGCACAGTTTGACCATGTTTTGTATCATTACATCTGTAACTTCTGGAACGCTAGTACCTCAAACTAGCGTTTAACTGTCCTTGATCTAATAAAACATCACTGCTTCAAGATCCTGCTATGACATTTGCTTACCTGCTGTAATTCTTGAGACCTACAGATTAGTCCAATCTAATCCATCATCTGTTCTGAGGTTGGGACCCAGCATCTAGTACCTACGGTCTGCCCGCAACCCCGCAATTCTGGCCAGTGTAATAGGGCAGTGGGAACCATCCACAGCAACCCTGATCTGACAGAAGAGGTCAGGTGTACCAGCCCAGGTGCCCAGCAAGGTGGTACGCTAGCAGTGAGAGTTACCCAGAGGGAAGCAGTTCTAGGTGCCATTAAAGGAGCCTAGTGGTGGCAGCAGGCCCCTTCTGCTGCTTTTGGAGGGGCGCAAATTGGGTTTAATAAAGTGGATGCTGGCAAGACAAGCCCATGCGGTCCCCATAAACATGGACAGGCATAGGAGGACCAACACTCTTTTTTTTAGCCAATATACAACAATAACCCTGTACATTCTCTCATCATTTCCTGCCTTTACTCCAACCTCCTCCTATCTGGCATTGTCCTCACCATCTAGTCCCAATTCTCACTCTCGATACTGGCTTCCAATATCCTCCAGAATAATCAAATTATGCACCCTCACCTACTATGCCCTGAACAACACCATAGCTTCATACTCTATAACCTTTGATTTCCTATCTGAATTTATTTTGTCTACATTGTATTTTATGTATGACATGTCTTTCCCAAAGTTCAGTGCAGCTGAATGCTGTAGTTCCTTACACATGAACAACAATATTAATAATATTAATGATAAATAATAAGCTGTCCACCATTCTCTAATCTGTCAGTGGCCAGCTATTGGTTTTCACATTCAAGCTCAAGTACTATGACATCTGGATCCTTCTCTCCCATTATTGTTAGGTCTTTGTATCTTCCTGTTCCCGAGCCAACTATCAACCAGCTTGGTGGGACTCTGGGTACCAGTCTTCCTACTCCTGTAGGCACACTTATTACCCAGATTCTAGGATTTGGAGTGGTGGTAAGTCAGGTCTAGAATTCAGCACCGGTTCTGTCCTAGAGGTTTCCTAGTTCAGCGATCTTCTCTGGCATCAGTCCTTTCAGAAAAATCCGACAACATGACCTTTCACTCTCGGGTTCCCCTTTTTAATGCCCTCCAAAATCCCACGGCCTTTCCCCCTCCCAGCACCATCCTCTTAGGTCCGGATCCCTCCTTATTGGTCAATCCTGGGGTCTGGGGGTTAATGGGTGTGGAACTAGAATATGTTCTCAGCAGTTGCTCCCCTGCTGTTTTCCAGCCATCAAGTCTGGTGTGTACTTTCCAGGAACAATGGTCAGTAAATACCCAAATCCATCGCCTGATCTCAGATAGTGTCCAGACATTTCCGCTACAAATCCCTTATGTGACTTTGTGGTGTATAAGGGTCCCCAGCTATTCCTTGTTTCCTGTGGGCTTCTCCATCCCCTCCACAAGACCATAATAAACATAGACTTGAGCACCGAGTGGCAATCAAGAATTCGTGGTTGGGCTTAGATCTTGAATTGCCCACTGATGACGAGACCCTTCTGATCGGTGCAAGCTGCTATAGAGGCTGTTCCGTCAGAGTTTACGCTTGTCTACTCCTTTCTTCCCCCGTTCCACCTCTCTAATTGTAAGGAGTCATACAAATAAGATGCAACAAAATATGCATACAGCTGTGTTTGTATGTTTATTTGGTTCACAGGAGCAGTACAGAAATGTATATTGTATGCAAATAAAACAGATGTGCATCAAACTCTGCATGAGTCCGTGTTTGTGGAAGGACAACAAGAATTTGAAGTCACATTCTGGACTAAAAAAAATTCCGGGTACAGTAACCTCCAAGCTATAAGCACAAACTTTCTAAACATGTAAATGAAGAGAGAGAGAGAGAGAGAGAGAGAGAGAGAGAGGGGAACGGAGATGAAAGGAGAAAAAGGGATAAAATAAGCCTGTGTTGCTGTAAAGACATTATCAAGAACATTGAAATCTTAACCAGAACAGAAGAGAAAAAAAACACCATTGTATAAAAGTTAGAATTGAGCAGGCATCTGTCGACTGCTCACGCGGGCTTGCAAAATGATATTAACATTTTCTTATTTTAAGGTGAGGTTTTTAAAACGGAATTTTAAATGGTACCCTGCTGGTTCACAATACAGAAACCTTTCATTTTATGCAAATAAGCAGCTTGGAGCTGAGTCCTTAATGTAAACGAACACTTTCTTTGTGCGAGAAACTGCATGAGAAAGAGGCAGAAAAAATATATTCCCTCGGATTCTTTAATTGCTGTCTAAAATTATGTAAATCCCTTGATAAGTTAGGGTATAATTATCCTGTGGCCTCCACATGTCATTTTTACTAACGTCTAACAAAATATCCGTGTGTGACATTTAGTAGAGGTAATGCTAATGAGTATTTAAATGTTTTGTTTTTTTACTTTTTTTTTCTAAAATACAAAACCACAGGAGTTGAGAAGGGGATTGAAAGAAAATGAAAAAACACAACAAATGGATAAAAGTATAGAAAAAAATTGATTAGTCTAGCATTTATTGATAATGGAAATAATTATGTACCATATATCGTAGAGGAGACTGCTGGAACAGAAAGCATAGTTCTCAACTGTCCCTAATGTTTATGGACAGTGTTGGTTTTATAGATATTGTCTCCGGAAATGTCCTAATTTTTTAATAATGCCTAGTACAGTATAATTCCACTTAATCTGTATGAGACAAAGGGAAGACAGAGCTAGGGGAAGTACCAGACCTAGCATCCTTACAAGCAAGCACCTTGTGGCACCATAGCACTGACAGCATCCAACTTTATAGTTAATTATTAAGACCCCCATCCCCAAGTCGAGCAAAATGAGGGTGGCATATGAAAAAATAGGGACTTCCACGTCTATTATTTAAAATTAGACAGCATCTGGGCTGGTCTGCCTGGGCATGGCTGCACTTCCCTGTGCCGGGAACCTTGGTCTCCATTCTCTCTCTCTCTCCTCCCTCCATTCCCCTACCGCTTGGTTCTCCCGGATCACTTTCGGGAGGCCCCCCCACAGCATTCTACAGAGCCAGTAAGTTTGTTAGGGAGTTATTAAGAGAATGTAGGGACTATGGAACTATTAATGTTATATTGCAACTGTTGTGCGAGAAATGATGTTATGTGGGCATTGGTGTATGGGGAGGTCATTTTGTGGAGATTGTAGAGGAGGATTGGTGCAGGGCAGTTATGTTTTATGGAGACTTATGTGTGGGGGTTAATGTAATGGGGGGCTGGTGAAGAGAGAGCTTAATGTTCTGTGGGCTTATGTGGTGTGACTGGTTGGGGGTTATATGTAGAATGTTGTGGGGGTTAATGTTATGTGGAGACTGGTGGGGAGCTAATGTTCTGTAGAGACAAGTGGTGAGGGGTATAGAAGGCCCAAAGTGTTTACTCATTTCTTGTCTTACCAGGAGGTGAATAGTACTTATCCCTTTTCCAACCAGGTGCCAACATTCCAGGATCCAGACAAGCAGCAACTGAGTTTAATACACCAGCAGAAGCAGCATTAGGTAATCAAACTACTATCCCAGTCCTGGTGGGACAGTCCTAATTTTGGGAGACTGTCCTGCCCTTCCAGTATTTCTTGCTTTATGCTACTCTGCTCATGAAGGGGGAGTAGGATGCACCTAATAATGGTTATTCAATGGAGAATGCAGCCTGCTCAGCTTCTCTCTTTCACCACACAACTTAGACCCAGATATGCCAAGAAAGGAACAGACCATCATACCATCATCTACTGTCAGTTTGTAACTAACAGTAGTAAGTATAATTTCTGGAATCGTATTGCCAAGATCTCATGATATTTAGTAAATTAGTCTCCCACCCTAACTCATTCTGCTGCCATGTCCTACAGGATGATATCGACTTTCAGCTCTTTCACATTGGTGCTTATGTATTGAGAGCACCAATTGGATGGCTGCCACTTCTATCCAGTCAGTACTATCAACACACTGTAATATCTACTGCAATATCAGACAATTGGTCCTATTGTAACCTGAATTAAAATGATGAGATTGTTATCAGACATAGCAGGATGAAAAATAATGGCCTGTATGTGCGATCATCTTCCAACCATGCTAACAGAAGAGATCGGGCTGCTCAGCTCAAGGGCCGAATGACCTCATCTCATCCAGTTTAGCCATTTACGACTCAGAGAATGGCCAGCAAAGTGGTGACTTAATTTTCTTTACAACTCTACATAGACAAACCGAGGGGGGGGCTTTCTAGTGCCTGGAAATCCCCCTTCAAGCCTGGGGCACTGCATAATTAAGGTGGCTGGACACTGCCACCGCTTCACATGGCTCTGCTCGAAAAGGGAGAGCTGCATGCAACTAACATTAGTGCACGCAGCATTGCCCATGTATATTATGGGGATAGGGAGAGTTGGAGAGCAGCCAAGAACTCGCTAAAATTATAGCCACGCCCCTAGGCATGCTGGTCACGCCCACTGGTAGCGTGGTGTGGAAACCCCCCTCTGCAAATCCTACATTTGCCCCTGACTCTAGGACAGTATTTCTCGGCAATATTTTCTTGACATGGGATTTTTTTTTATAGCTGCAATAGGGGGCTGGATGGACATCATTTTTAAACTATACCAAAATATATCAAATCAGGATAGAGCAGCACAGATTAAGAGCTTGTACGATAGTTGTACAAGCTTTCTGGTCTCTGTAGGCAAAAATCATTAAAATTTTAGCAAAACATAGTGTGTCAAACTTGTTCATCTTGCACATTTTGATGTATTAATGTTTATTTTTATATGATTAGAACAATATAGGAAGACGATTATAGGAAGGAATGTTATCTAGACAGTTCCCCTTTGGCTGCTTTGTGAGACTTTGCAAGCAGAGAGTTGTGAATATTTATTAGATCTTCCCCTAGGCTTTCTCTACACCCCCCAGTTCCCCTCTTCTTATGACTAGCCGTTTCCAAGAATCATACACCGAAAGGTCAGTAAATGCTTAGTGACAGCAACAGAGCTCAGAGAGGATTCAAAACAGTGCAGCAAGTATATACATTGTGTGCTGGTATACATATATGTGTGCGGACATGTAAAGTAAACTATTATATGCATAAGGTTTCATTTATAAACTGGAGATGCAGCATAAGTGTCTTAAAATTGCAGCTGTGACATCACAAAAATGTATATGAGAACCATAGGTCAATTTGTACAGAACTGTAGAGAGATACGGAATATTCACATTTTGGTAACAATGGTGGACAAGATCTTCTTGTTCTTTCCTATCAGTGCAGTGGTGGGCAACCTAATACACTTGGATAAACTTCTAACCTTAAAATTGGCAGCACATTACCCTTAATTATATTTGCCAATTAGATCCTGGTGCTGAGTGCGGGGGCGTGGCAGTGGGGATCATTAGGCCCCGTTCACTGCTGCTCAAATCATCATCATCACCATTTATTTATATAGCGCCACTGATTCTGCAGTGCTGTACAGAGAACTCACTCACATCAGTCCCTGCCCCATTGGAGCTTACAGTCTAAATTCCCTAACACACACACACATAGAGAATAGGGTCAATTTGATAGCAGTCAATTAACCTACTAGTATGTTTTTGGAGTGTGGGAGGAAACTGGAGCACCCGGACGAAACCCACGCAAATACGGGGAAAACATACAAACTCCACACAGATAAGGCCATGGTCGGGAATTGAACTCATGACCCGAGTGCTGTGAGGCAGAAGTGCTAACCACTTAGCCACCGTGCTGCCCATGCCACAATTCGTGGGATAATACAGTCTGGAGCGGGGCTAGAATGACGCGATTTTCTGTGAAACGGGTCATGAGGTCCCGCTCCCATCCACTTCCCAGTGGGCTATATGTGGGAGGTAACACTGCTCTCCTGAGAGTACTCCTAGTAATTTGTGAGTTTCCCGGACATTCCAGAAGAGTAGCCAACTATGCCCTTAATCTCAGTAGTAAGTTAAAACAATACATTTAATCAAACAAAGAGACACAACTCTGTAATAACACACTAGCAGGTATTTTATACAAGTTTTACAAGCTATAACAAACAATTCTGACAAAGTAGGAAGGAGCTCGGGGCTACAGGTGAAGGTTCAGAGGGGAGCCTAGCTGCCCATCACTGTACTACAGGGTAGGGATAGGCAAAATGATGAGCAAACGCCACCCAAACAAGATTGAATTTTGCACGACAAGATATTTATGTGTATACAAGACGCCACAAGGCTGTTATGCCACAAAAGATTACAAGGAGGTGACAGAAATCAGTTTGTTTCCTTGAATTTCCCTACGTCTTGTGTACAGACTACTACACAAATATATGCACACATAAACCATGGAATGTTAACACAAAATTGTAAACTAAGATATATGTTACTTGAAATAAAGGCATCCTTGATGTCTTTTTACTGTAAGAAGGTATAGGAAAGGGTTAAGCAAGTAAACTTTGGGAGAAAATTGTAAAGATTCAATTAATGATGGTAGGAGACCAAATGTGATGGTAGGCTATGTTTAGTGCTGATGTTTTCAGTTGTGACATACACTGTGTACATGCAAAAAGTGTCCATACACTTACATTTTTGTGGTTGTCTTTCCAGTTGCATGTACCTTTAGATAGTATATAGCTATGTCCGGCCAAAAATGCGGCTAATTGCAGGCGAATGGTCTGGGGTTAATCCCAAGTGTGGCATTTGCATTTGGAAGCTGTTGCTGTGAAACAACTACATGCGGTCAGAGGAGCTCTCAATGCAAGGGAACCAGGCTGCAAAAATAAAAACAATCCACCAGAGAGATAGTGAGACCCTTAAGAGTGGCAAAATCAACAGATTGGTACATATTGAAAAAAAGAGGAGAGGATAGGGGAGCGGACGGAGGGACGGTGCGCCCTACCGGCTGTTGGAGGGGAGGGCGGCGGTGGTGATAAATTGCCCCTCCCCCCTCCCTGTGGATCTATCTGAAGCTGTGTGGTGGCCGTGGAAGGTATACTCAGCGGTCGCCGCACAGTATTACTCAATGTATTTAACCTCTGTGGAGCCCACCTGGAGGTAGGCATATCATTATTCAAGTCCACTATAAAGAGAAGACTTCACGAGAGCAAATACAGAGGGTTCACCACAAGGTGCAAACCATTCATAAGTCTCAAGAATTGAAAGGCCAGATTAGACTTTGCCAAAAAACATCTAAAAAAAAGCCAGCCCAGTTCTGAAACAGCATTATTTGGACAGATAAAACTAAGATCAACCTGTATTAGACTGATAGGAAGAAAAAAGTATGGAGAACGCTTGTAAGGGCTCATGTTCTAGAGCATACCATATCATCTGTAAAACACGGTGGTGTCAGTGACTTCCAATGGCACTGAGTCACTAGTGTTTATTGATGATGTGACAGAAGACAGAAGCAGCCAGATGAATTCTGAAGTGTATAGATGTCACGCCCTAGGATCTATCTGTACTTGGGCTGGGTGGTGTCTCTGGAGCAGAACTGGTGTCTATGTGCAAAACGCTGGGTGGCTTGATTAGGTTCCATTGCATGGAAGAGAAAGGACTGGTACAGATGGTGGGTGCTGTGAGATCAGGGGATTAGAGAGTATGAAGACAGTGGTCAGATTTAGCAAAGGAAACCAGGCTGGAACCAGAATGCTGGGCTGGACTGGGACCGGAATAACTTAAAAGACTGCTGGGATCCAGGTTGGCGCCTGAAGAATCATTGTTGCACTGGCAACAGGTAAGGGCTCCAGGAAGTCTTTTTATACAAACTGTTATCATCTGATTGGAGGCTTCGGTCAGCTGAGCTGAAGCAGCACTCTGACTGGCTGAGAGGGGTCAGGTGTCTGGATCCAAAATGGCGGCGCCCAGGAACTGGTTTTGGAGGGATCCTTGGAATAGATACTGCTATCCCCTGATTGGAAGCTGCAGTCAGCTGAGATGAAACAGGACTCTGACTGGCTGAGGGAGACTGAATCCAAGATGGCAGTGCCAATGTACTGATTTTGGAGGGATCTCTGGAGTGGAGACAGACTGGCAGCATCCTGCAGAGAGATCTGAGACCAGCAGCGCCTGCGGATTACAGGGAAAGCTTAGAAAGACAGCAAAGGGGTAAGTAACAGGTCCTGAGATCCTGGTGTGTGACAATAGAGATATACTGTATGCCCAGATGAAACCAAATTCAGCAAAGTTGATTGGACAGCGCTTCACAGTCCAGATAGACAATGACACAAAATATACTGTGAAAGCAACCCAGGAGTTTTTTAAGGCAAAGTAGTGGAATATTCTGCATTAGCCAAGTCAATCACCTGATCTTTACTCGATCGAGCATGCATTTCACTTGATGAAGACAAAACTAATGACAGAAAGACCCATGAACAAACAACAACTGAAGATAACAGCAGTAAAGATCTGGCAAAGCATATCAAAGGAGGAAACCTAACATTTGGTGATGTCCATTGGTTCCAGACTTCAGGTAGTAATTTCCTGCAAAGGATTTGCAGCAAAGTATTAAAGATGAACATTTTATTTATGATTACGCTAATCTGTCTAATTACATTTGAACTCCTGAAAATAAGGGACTGTGTATAAAAATGCAGATTCCTGAACATTTTCATACAATATTTTTGTTCACCCACTTGAATTAAAGCCAAAAGTCTGCACTTCAATTGTATCTCCATTGTGTAATTTCAAATCCATTTTGGTGGTGTAGAGACCAAAAATTATGAAAAATGAAAATTGTGTCACTGTCCAAATATTTCCGTACCAGCTGTATGTGTGGGTTTCTGGATTGTTTATAGGCATTATTTTATTGTGACTTACCTTTGTATTTGTATTATACAAACTGAAACTCACTGAAGTTATGTTTAGAGAGGGTTATGTGTACTGTATAGTACAAGGGTGTAGTTGAGAAGTGTTTTATGTGTAAAAGTGTAGAAATGCAAGGTTGTACAAGTGTGTTTATAGACAAAAGGCCTGATTTTGAGATTATAGTAAAATTGTGACTTTTTGCTTACATGCAAAAACGCATAATTACACTTACGTTTCTTAAGCTGTATTCTTATCTGAATGAACTAGAAGATGTGTGCAGCTTGAAATCTAGTGTATAGACACTTCTGACACAAAAATGCAGCTGTCAATATGATCTAGTTCGAAACTTGCACTGCGCCTGCTGTCAAAGTCGAATAATTGGATGAAAGAAAGTATATTGATTAATATTGTTTTACCATGCGATTGTGATCAGTACGCCACGTGTCATGACGCAATCGCATGATAAATAACGCACGCATACACTTACACATTCACTTGTACATAGTTCATTTTATAATAGTTCCAACCCACAGTCATTTATAAACAGATGTTATTGAGTTTATGGTTAAATATTATAATGTTATATGCACTTTAGCAAGATCTAAGGTTCAGGTTACAGGAAACATATCATGTTTGGTGTCATTCTAATCCCCTATTTATTCTTAGTGATCCGGTTCCATCAGCTATAAAATCACACTTAGTATATGCTAGTTATGGAATATAGGGAATTAGTGATAAGAATGGTATTGTGTGTATAATGTAAATAGTCCAGGTTGAACTAGCTGTTGGCGGGAAGATTAGTATGCATCTGACCCCCACCCCCCCCCCTGCCTTGGAGAGCTGACCCCCACCCTTGGAGGGTGTCTTTTGAACTGACCTATGAACTACACTATACTGGATTGTCCTGGAGCCTGAACCTATGGAAACATGCCAAGTCATCTTTATTGTATTTACTGTAACACCAAATGTATATATATATTGCTCTCTGGAGTCAGCTTACAGTCTCTTTGAACACAGACTTCAGGATTGAATGACTGTAAGCTGGATCCAGCAGAGCGCGGCGTATGTATCGGCTGTACTTATTTATTTAATTGTTATTCTTTTGCTTTTGCTAATAAATCGCTTTGTGAGTTGGAACCACCCAAATCGCATAGACAATGATTATTGGTAAACGATAAAAATATCTTTAATACTACGGTATGTGTATAGATATATAGAAATGGATGTAAAGTTCAGACATATTAAATACGCACATTTGCAAATGTGTGATAAGCCTCAAACCCCGTCAAGGCGCTTCTGCTAATTGGGTGGTCCTAACGCTAAACAATGAGAGTCCCTATATTGGGTTATACATTCATGTGTTGTTAAATTGAGATCTAACTTACCAAGAGGTACTCCAGGAACCTGCAAATGACAATAGAGGACCAGCACTCCCCATCGGCTAATGATACTAGACATGCCTCTTAAACAACAATACAAAAAAGCGGCCGGTGGCTTATCATACATATGCAAATGTGTGTAGCTAAGATTTCAGCATCTTACATACAAGTAGAATATCAGTTCTTTTACTGGTTCACAGCAGTGTGCTGTGGGATTTTTCTTTATATGTGTATAGATTTGCCTCTCAAAGGCTAGATATTGTGGGTTTGATCCAAGTTTGGACGTATGTCCATTTGTATAGAGTATGATGCGTGAAATTGCTCTACACTTACTCAGAAACAGACCTTATACCAATGAACGCAATTGCATGCAATTAATGTCCAAACGCAAATGACACTGACAACTGTCTGCAACTTGAGAGGTGGTGCCACTATCTAGCAGAGAACATCTATATGCAAATAAGATAGACTATAAAAACACATTGTGGGCCTGATTCATTAAGGAACGTAAATGCCAATACTTACCGTATTTTGCATTAAATTGCATTGTGCAAGTCCAATAATGAATTATAGGCCAGAGATCGCAAATGTATACAATTCATCTTTGAGCACAAAGGACAATTAAGAGAGTATGATTTCATAGGCGGAACGGGAAGGGGCGTAAGCACATAATCACTGTACAGTGAAGACTTGACAAGCTAGTGCGCACGCAGCAGTGTTTGGTTCAAGCTTTGGGCATCTCTAAGGTACGTGATTTTCAGCTCAGGGGCAAATGCAGGATTTGTAGAGAGGGGTTTTCACGCTACGCCACCAGTGGGCGTGACCAGCATGCATGGGGGTGTAACTATGATTTTAGACAGTGTTTGGCTGCTCTCCAACTCTTCCTATCCACATCATATACACAGACAATTCCTATCCCAATCATTTAAACGGGGAAAGCCACCTCAAGCATACAGTTCCTCATGCTGGGAGGGGTTTTCCAGACACTAGGAAACCCCCCCTCGGTTTGTCTATGCAGTTGTATCACTTGCACCAGCTACAGGTCAGACGTAAGTGCCGAGTGATAGTGATGACGACTGTATATGAATGCTAGAACATGTGTTTGCAATCAAGAGCAACTGTAAAAATGCATTTTATGCACAGCAGACATTAATAACATCCTATTTAATGTATTTCATGGGGAAAAAAAAGCAAAAGTAAGTAAGGCAAAACAATTTTTCATTGGAGGGGGAGGTAAATTTAAAATTTGATGGCAGATTTATAGTTGGGGTAGAGTATGTCCTAGGTAGAGTATGTCCTAGATCAACTTTCAATTTCAGTGTACAAATATTGTGTGCTACATGAAAAAACAGACAGTATTTTCCTTATGTGCACAATAATAAATTAATTTGCACCCTTTTGCAACATGGTTTTGTCCAGAAAACTTGAGTAAGAAAGCTAACTCAATTTTTTGCTTAACTTTCCTTAATGAATCAGGTCATGTACGTACAGTACGCATTGAAAGCATCTTTATGTATTTAATGTAAAAAAAATACAAAAATTACGCGTCATCTATTATTTTATGTTACCATTTTTTTATGGGTTCTGATATGACCTTTTATTGTGCATATGCATATGCATATACTGCAGTCTGTTGTGTGTGTCTACGTACGTTAAGCATCGATTAGGCAGACTGTACTTACACGCAGATTTAAATCAAAACATATATTGAGATACGCTTGCATTTGAATATGATCAGAACTACGCATAAGTTCCATGCAAGTTGCGTTTGGCCCTATATGAGTATCAGACACATCTCTAAGGAGCGTGGTTTACATGCATCTCAATGCCACTATTGTACTGCAATTACACCCGATCTTCCTGATCTGCCTCTCCACGCGTAAGAGGCCGCAAGCAGGCCCGGCGCTCCCATTAGACAAGGTTAGGCAATTGCCTAGGGCGCCGGGCTCTGCAGGGCGCCTCAAAATTAAAAAACATTGACTATTGTCGTTTAAAACTGTGCGGCGGGCGCCGCACACCTTCCGAGAAGTCCACGGTGAGGGGAGGGGGGAAGGGGCTATGAATCTTACCTCCATTAAGTTGCTCCTCTCTGCTCTATCTCCTCCCCTCCGCTCACTGACTGTCGGGCGTGACATCATCATGACGGCCCGACAGTGTCTGTGAGTGGAGGGGAGAAGACAGAGCAGAGAGGAGCAGCTTAATGCAGGTAAGATAAGGAAAGATGTGGGGAGGGAAGCGCCGATTTTGACAGGGTACCTGCGGCGGGGGGCGCCGATATTTAAAGTGTGCGGGGCGGGCGGGCGCCGATTTTCACAGTGTGCCTAGGGCGCCAAGGACCCTAGCTGGCCGCAAGTCACATCCAACTCTGAACACCGCCACATTCTGTAAGTTTCAAATGTTTACAGTATAAGATGTCCTTGTTTATTTTCTCATCTAATACATAAGTTAATTTTTGTACACGTGCAGTTCAGAAAAGCAAATTTTTATGCACTGTAAATGGACATGCGCTCAATTCTAAATCAGACCCAAAGGGGTAAATTTATCAAGCTGTGGGTTTGAAAAAGTGGAGATGTTGCCTATAGCAACCAATCAGATTCTAGTTATCATTTATTTAGTACATTCTACAAAATGACAGTTAAAATGACAGTTAGAATCTAATTGGTTGCCATAGGCAACATCTCCACTTTTTCAAACCCGCAGCTTGCTAAATTTACCCCAAAGTGTCTAAACAGGACGTAACTTGAGAAACCCCCCAGGAAACTAGCGAGGCTTAAAGATCCATTGATTCTTATGCCATGCCACCAGCGCAGAGGAGATCGTCAGAAAGTAATGCTGCCATAATTTTGCTGTGGTAATCTACAAAAGCATATTTTATTACTGTACATTTGTGTAGCATCGGCTGCTCAGCATAAAGATCAATTTCCTCAGCGGTTTTCTCAAGTTGCATTTCATTTGGCATATAACCTGAGAAAAAGCTCATGTGGATGAGCGCTAAATGAGATTTCTGGCACAAACTTCTATAACTACCTCCCATGGCTAATTTCCTTTGTATGCCTTCTCATGTTGACACGTTTTCAAAGTAGAAATAAATATAAAATAGATTTTTGATATGTTGTAGTGTGGAATGAAATGTCCTCATTTGCCTTTGTTGATTGTCAGAGCAGCACCGTTCATTTAGAGACTAATTTGTAGCTACCAATGGCACACTTGTTGTTTTATTTCTGCAGGTAGTCTACTAGTAGTTTGTTGCTAAAACTTTCTGCTGAAGACATTAGAATACTCTGACAAGACCAATGCCCTCTAATGGATAATTTTTTCTGTAGTGCTCTAGTGACAGACGGACAGATCTCTTTCTCATTTTCATCGATTGCTAAGTGGCAGTACTAATGGGGTACGGAAGGGTCCCCACAGACCAATCCCTGGAAAAAAGATTGTGTCTGTGTGAGCATACGGCTACTTTGATACCTTGACTGACACCAGGATTATGGTACCACGGAATTTTATTATGAGGTCAACAAATGAGACCCCAGATCTTGCTCACTAAAATAACAGACAAACATATTAAACTGTAGCTCCCCAATAGTTTATAATAACTATACTGTAATCTAACTTAACTAACCTATACCTGACCTAATTGAGTACTAATGTCCTACGCTAACTACCAACCACAGTAATCAATGCTATAATTGAGCTAATGAACAAACTAATTAATCTATAATAAACATTCTTAAAACAATACAACATCTACACAGCCATCTCAAAGTATTCCTTCACAGTCTGGATAAGGCAGAGGTGTCCAGAATTATTTTGGCTGGGACCTTAGTATGACCGGTTGTCCAAGAGAGTCTGGTCATAAGCTATCTACAGAGTATGGAGGTATGTAAGAACTGTACAGTTGCCATTTTGCTTTGGAGCTAATGGAGGATTCTAATGGAAAATTTTACCTAAAGTCTAATTTGAAAACAACTATATAGGAGGGTGTTTGCAGTATTACTTGTAGTGCACAAATAAAATAGAAATTATATCTTTGTCTTCTGTTTTTTACTCAATAGAAAGGGAACAAAGGGCAAAACAATAGCAGGGACAAAACTTTACAATACCTGTTTTGCTTTGTTGGACAGTGGATTGTTTTTGTTATTATAATTTATTTAGAAGGGTCAGTAGCGCCATATAATGGGGTAAACAACTGGCAACTACATAATATGCAATGATCAATCAGTACAAGGAGGGGCAAGAAAAGTGGAGGAATGGGGACAGGACAGGTAGCATAACACTGTGAAGCAAACTTGTGCCCAGGATCATGGTGTGAGAAGTGTGGCTAGGGGCGGTGAGGTCAGGGATTTAGAGATTGGGAAAAGGGTGCAGAGGTAAGAAGGATAGTCTGAGCAGTAGAACTTAAGTAAAGAGGGCCCTGCTTATGAGAGCTTACAATCTAAGGGGGAAGGGCAAACAAATAGAGGGTGGCATTGAGTCAGAGAGTAGGCAGGGCGGGGGCAGAAGTGGATGAGGGAGGAGGAGGGCTGCAGGCATTGATGAAAAGATGAATTTTTAGGGCACATTTGAAGGCTTGGAGACTAGTGGATAGTCTTATTGGGCATAGGAGTGAGTTCCAAAGGATGATGAGTAGCCTCTGAGAAATCTTGGTAGCGGGATCAAGAAGAGGTAATCATTAGGGAGGTGTTGTGGTGGTCATTGGCAGAGCAAAGAGAGTGGAAGGGAGTTTGGATGGAAATGAGATTGAAATTCACATTAGTGAAGGGTCAGGGTGTCAGATTGACACCCAGTGCCTGCCTCTGCTCCTCCCACTGGGGATCGCCCCAAACACACTGCTGCCCTCCTCACTGACTATCGGGCATGACAGCATCATCATTTATTTTCATTATTCAAGATTTATCATTTATGATAATAAAGTATGGCTGGGTTAAACAGCACTAAAATAGCCTCTTTTTTTATGATGCTAAATATATACTGTACCGAAAACTATCCTTTAAGGATGGGCCGCTACTTATGGGCCAGTGCTGTGTGCTTGCCCCCCAGACTAAAGTCTGCCAGCCAGCCCCTGGATATATGACTAGTCATTGGTGAACTTTAAGTGAGGGCCTCTAAGATACTAGACTGCTTTCTGTAGAAACAAGGTCATGGAGATGGTGAAAGTTATTAATTTATGTAGAACTCGTGCAGCTCCTGTTATTTCACAAATACGAGAGGACCAGTATATGATTCTATGGATCCATCCTTATAGTCTTCAACAGTGGCTTCTGGTGAAAGCAATGTCATGGTGTAATGTGTGTTCCCATGAAACACACCAAGTGCTTTGATATGAATAGAGCAATGTTTGAATGCCACAGAATATGTGAACATTGATGTTAATCATGTGCATCACTTCTACAAATGGCATTTTAAGCAAGGTAATGCCTCCTGTCACAATACTAGGAAAGGCCTGTTTTAGTTAACAGATTGAAATCCAACAGAATATCTATAGGATAAGTTGCAAAGAGCCACAATTAGCTTACTTGCACTAACTACAGTACACACTGGGGACATGAGCCAGTGGCCGGTGCTGTTCTTTGACACAATTGTGAGCCATGACACATGTCCGCTGTTCTAAAAATAAAAAAATGGGGGAAAATGTTCTCAGGATTTTGTAGAGGTCACAGTTATACTCTGCATATTGAACATTGGGTCAATAGAATGCATTTTGTATTATATAATACATTGGTCCCTAGAATGTTCTCTGCATTGTATAGCACTCAATAGAATGCTCTCTGCACTGTTTATTGGTCACTAGAATGCTCCAGGTATTTTTTATTGATCACTAAAATGTTCTCTATATTATATAGTGTTCACTAGAATGCTGTGTATTGCAGAATTTTCTGTGTATTGTATATAGGTCCCTAAACTGCTCTCTGTATTGTATAGGGAACCCTAGAATAGTCTCTGCATGGAATACAAGCCAGAGTGGGCTGGTAGTTGTTGTACCACACCCTCATTAAACAAATCACGCTTGCATGGTATTTGTCCCACCCATTGTGGTGAGCTGTGGGCAATTTACTTGTGTTTGCCCCTTGGGCTAAATGTCACCAGCCCTCCCTTGCTTGTTAAGATATCAGATGTGAGAGATTTACATATAATATCTTCGGAGGTTTTAACAGTACCAATTCTGAACTAATGTTTATACAGATGAAACTACAGAGTGATTTGAAAACATGGCGTGTTATAACGTATATCCCTAATAACAGGTGACATTTCCTTTGCTCTAGTGCAATAATAGAGAAACAAAGGTCCCCCATAGTAGTATTGGGAACACGGAAAACAAGGAACACAGGGCTAAAACTTCATAAACTAGTAGGTTTATTCTCTTTGCTTGTGGCACAGGATTTTCACGCGGCGGCAGATAATCAGCGGTAGTGTAGGGAAGTAATACCACAATACCATTAATATGCAATGTTATTCAACATGTCACAAAATAAATAACATTTTAGGATTCTTGGTTCAACAATATCAGCAAATGCAAACATAAATCACCACAACACATAGCGCACTGAATAAATCTATCTCACTTTGAAGTTAGGCACTGTGCTTCAGTGAAATGAGTTTCACTGGATAAATACGTTTAAGAGACAACCGGTTGCTAACGAGTTAATTAGACCATCATACTACATGCTGCTGCAGCAGACTATCTAGGCAAATCAATCATGACTTTTAGTGCAATTATGCACCATTTATCATGCAACATCAGTAGAGATGCCACGCAACATCAGTAGAGATGCCACAAGGATTAATCCAGCTTGTTCAGGTTAGATGCTTTAGCAGAAATGACTGTAGATTAGGGTCACTGTAAAGTGGACAGAAACAACAGGTGTAAATTGTAATCCACAGATTACAAAGTTTCAGCTAACACATGAAGCTCATTTACTTGTACAAGATGTAGTCAGTAATTGATCTCTACCAACAATGGTAGAGTTAAACAACTTGCAGTTCTCTCAGCAACCATTTTAGGCATTTCACAATATACTGAAACCTCTGATGCAATGTAGACCAACTCTTGTGACACATGATTGCTCTCTGTCTCCCTTGCACACTGAGTCAGCTTGCAGATAACTTTAAATACAGCAGTTTTGGCTGGACAAAAATCTTCCTTCAGACAGCAGCATAACCTCTCAATAGCAATATTACATTCCTGGTCAGAAGTTCAGAGGTTTTAATAATACATCTTGATGTCTCACATTTCACTTAAATAACTTGAACATGGCTAAGCAAAATAAACCATAAACATATCTATATTTTGAGTCCTGCTGACATCTGATAGCCATTGGCAAGCTAGGGCTTTTTCCTGTTTCTCCAAAGATGTTTCCTTATGGGTTGGCTTTTAAGTCTAGAACTTTAGCTGCAAAAATCCCTCAGGGCAACAGTCCAACACATGCACTCAATGGCTCCTCTATCCCAGGCAGCAGTCACATAGCACATGATCAGCAGCAAAACAACCCACTAGCTTCCACCCCAGTCTGTTTTTTGTTCCTCCCCTTTCCCCTGAGAATCTCCTAGAGTCTCCTAGTTCATTTTGGTGCCGCAATGCCATTTTTTCAACTTGTTACAGTGTCTAGCTGTCTCTGAATTCTTCTAGTGCACTCAAGGGCTCTAGTGAGCAGTCTGGTGCTGAAGTTTGCACTTTGTCCACCCCAAAATGGCCGACGCAAGTTACATTGAACTTCCCAGAGGCACTTTGGGGAACAGTAGTTTTCTGAATGACTGCATGCAGTAATATACCTGGGACTTTCTCCTCAACGTCTATATCTCAAGGAGATCCTTCGTTGTTATGGAATTGTTAAACATTCAAATATTGTTTCCTGGTGGTTTTATCTCAAATAATAAGACTTAAGTAATATTACTTATCTAATACTGTATTATTAAAAATAAAATATAATCTATAAATATAATTATTTAAAATGTCAACATATATTCTAGCAGATTAATTAATACCTCTATACATTTTATACAGCCCTAACTGAATATACCTAACCAATTTGGTCTTCATATCAAATGAAATGGGCTTGCCTGATTAGGAAATTACTATTAAGATCAGACTTGCATCAATATAAGGTTTAAAATGCATAATTTAGGGCTATATCTTTCTGAAATAAATACAGTCCTCTCGAGACATTGACCCTTATATAAACTATGACAACATTTCTGTGCAGTAATTTTGTTATAAACCCAGAATTTAATTTCTGTACTTTTTCTCACTTATTGGCACAAAAGGGGTAATATGTCCATAACTTGTCTTATCTACTTAATTAAATCATTATGAATTGACGTATATGTACCCATCTTAGCCAATTTTGAAAATTAGGTCAGACTGATTTAAGACAACTTAATGGAGTTGAATTTATCTTCTTTATACCAATCTAAAAATCATGCAATTTAAATGTATAGGATTTGTGATCTGGAAACTATTTATCAGAAGTTCCGAAAACCAGAAGGAAGAAAAAGTTAATAATTGCTGATTTTTGGTAATAATGCCATAGCTATAGATATGGCCAACCAAGGTTTCATTCATAGGGATGAAATGCCATTTTGCATGGTAAAAGCCAGTGGTACTTTTTAATTGTAATATAATATATTTTAGCCATGGTGCGCCAAATTACAGGAAAATAAATGTATACACAAAGCCCAGAGTAGCACACATATATGATAATAGAAATCACACATGTAAATAACATACCTACTTAAGGAGCAAGTAAAGCTGTTATTTAAAATTAATATGTATGAAAGGCTGGGTATTACTGTGCATGAAAAAGCTGGAGCATGCAAACTTAACTTAATAAAGGAGGAAGGTGCTTCTCCAATACAACAGACAGAGAGTGACTGACAGTTTTGTACACTTACTTTTAAGAAATGCAGCATGTGGATTGGTTGATTAGGGCACTCGGCAAGGCCAATGATGTCACTGCATCTTCAGTGAGCTGCAGTCATTGCTTTTTGACTTGTAATAGATCAGGACATTGTCCTAAAGATGTGGGATGGGTTTCAGGTGTCTAGAAAAGGGTGGGCAGGTAATTCTTTATTTTTCAGTAGAGTTTCAGTGGAATGTCATGTTTACTTCATACTTGCCGACTTTGGCAAGTTGGCATCCAGGGAGAGGTGGGTGTATAGAGGCGGTGCTCAGCGAATCACGTTTGGTCCCGCCCCCTAAACTTACATAATTAATTCTAGCCTATAGCGCTGATGGGCGTGGCCATAATGACGTTTGAATAGTGTCATAAGCACCGCCCCCACCACTTAACTAAATGCAGTGGCCAAGATCCAGGAGTTCGCCCTGCTCTCCCGGGAGTCTGAGAGGACTCCCAGAAATTCGGGAGAGTAGGCAACTATGGTTTAGTTCATATATATACATTTCAATTTTTGGTGTTTAGCAGTGCATTAATATATTAAAGAATCCTGAAAGAACCATTAAAACAGTGCCTTAATAAAATACCATACAGCTGAAGACGTTGAGACTGCAAAACCAATCCACATAGTGCATTTCCTCAAAGAATATTACATCCTGCTGCAGAGTAGGGAAGAGAGCCTGATGGACACATTTAGTTGTGTATTTCAGTTATTTCATGGGCACTACAGCTCACTTATACCCAGCCTTTACTATATTCTAATTTCCACTATTTGATTTTCCTGCTCTTTGAATAACAAATAAGAGTTGAACAAACCCCCAAATCATCCAATAGTACATACAGGTCTTAAATAGGAAACCATTTATTTCAGGCATGCACTCTGAGACAGCCCATCATCTTCTAAACTAGACTAGTGCATAACACTTTTGTGGTTTTCTTAAAGACCACATATGATGTATACAAATGTCATTATGAATGTGTCCATATTTCTCCAATAACGCTTTCACAGCGGTTCACCTCGGACCACAGTTTGATCAATGCTCTCTTTTCATGCGCTTTACATATATTCTGTGTCATGTTACTAATACAAGGAGCTTTTCCTCGTCTGTCTATTTCATCTTATTAAAGATTCCATTAGTATCACAGAGCTCCGCCATCGGCGACATTTACATAGTCTCTCACTGCGAATGTCCCTTTTCTAGCCTCACCTTTTCATGCGAAGTCATTAATGTGTTAATGCTACCCTCTGGTGACCAGAGCGACACTTGTATGAGGACACTCTACACATACGGAACAGAAAAGACCAAGACAGAGCTCGAGATTTAGAATGAATAAACCATAGAAAATAGAAATCTGTTTATTTTCTAAAGTGTATCCCTTTCTGTCCGATTTAATACACAACAGGTCATCTCCTATACTGACATATACTGACGGGTTTGTACAGTTATTTTGCATTCATGTGTAGCAAAAACAAAATATTCTACAGCTGTAAATATACTTAAATTGCACCTACAAATCAAGAGATTAACAATGCTGCTCACAGAACGCCTAGTACTATTGATTGTTGCCCAAATTCTTGTCTTTCTTTTATGTTGTTATTTTTTATTTATGTGCTAGTTTTAATTACAAAGTTATTTTTGTGGGACTTCCATGTGAATTGGTTGTAGGTGGTTTATGCCAAGAGACAAGCAGCATGTTTTGAGCTAGCCAGAAAATTCTGTCTCTAGCAAAGGCCGTGAAAATACAGTATATATAAATTGTCCTGTGCCAAGATAGAATACTGAATAGTCTGCGACAGGCAAACACCCCTGGATATGGGGCTCATCTCATACGAACAGCAATTCGAGTACAGCTATATAATTTGTAGCACTGGACACATAGCTGTTAGTGTATAATATCTACAATTTGTTCCCCCTTTCATGGGCTGTAAAAAAATATAGGTAATCTAAGCAAAAAACATTTCATCTTACCATTTATAAATATGATAGAAAGGGGTCATGTGGCTTGCTCCATCAGAGGTACCTATGATTGCCAATCGGCAATTAATTCTGTGACCGAAACTGTGACTCCCCAGCCCTCCCTTAGACCTGCCAGGGGGTAAATGAGAGTTTTCCGGCGGGTTTGAAAAACCAATCAGATTCTAGCTATCATTTATTTAGTACATTCTACAAAATGATACCTAGAATCTGATTGGTTGCTATAGGCAACATCTCCACTTTTCAAACCCGCAGGAAAACTCTCAGCTTGATACATTTAACCCCAAGGGCTAGATTTACTAAGCTGCGGGTTTGAAAAAGTGGGGATGTTGCCTATAGCAACCAATCAGATTCTAGCTATCATTTTGTAGAAGGTACTAAATAAATGAAAGCTAGAATCTGATTGGTTGCTATAGGCAACATCCCCACTTTTTCAAACCCGCAGCTTAGTAAATCTAGCCCCAAGTCTCATCAAGTCTTGTACTCCAGTCAACTACTTTTACAACAACTCCATCTGGGGGTACTCAGGACTATTGAGGGTTATAATAAGGCAAGCATGGTGATATCATCATCATCATTTATTTATATAGCGCCACTAATTCCGCAGCGCTGTACAGAGACCTCACTCACATCAGTCCTTGTCCCATTAGGGCTTACAATTCCCTAACACACACACACACAGACTAGGGTCAATTTGTTTGCAGCCAATTGACCTACCAGTATGTTTTTGGAGTGTGGGAGGAAACCAGAGCACCCGGGGGAAACCCACTCAAACACGGGGAGAACATACAAACTCCTCACAGATAAGGCCATGGTCGGGATTTGAACTCATGACCCCAGTGCTGAAAGGCAGAAGTGCTAACCACTTAGCCACCGTGCTGCCCATATGAAGCTATATCATATAGACATATGACCCCATAAACTTTATGGGGTCATATGAGGACATACTCTCTGGGCATATTAACTATGGTATATGCAAAGGCGGAACTAGCGATCTGTGAGCCCCGGTACAGGGAGAAGGGAACCCGACCCTCTGCATCTGCCATGCATCGGGCCCCATTATCTCCATGGACCCCGCTGCATCGTACCTGCTGCACCAATGGTAGTTCCGTCACTGGGTACATGTAAGTCTACAAGGAGGCATAAAGGCATGAGAGAGAGTCGTTTCTGATATATATGGTATTTATTCTGCCATGCCATAAACATTATGTACATTTTCCTAAAAAAAAGTATATAATTGTTTTATATGTTATCTTTAGCATACATGCTAATTAGTCATTTTATGCTGAAATATTCAGCATATTTTTTTGGGCCAAACAATGCATTATTGTATATTCTGCACGTTTTGCTGTTAATTGGCACATTTCACATTACTTCCAATTAAATTTTGCTTTGTGGGTTGTACTACATATGCCATTATTACTTTATTGGTATATTGGTATGTTAAGTTACATTTTTGTTGCTAAATCAGTAAGCTAATTTCTTGGCTCGCAGTGCTAAATAAAAATGTTGGTGGGGCTACTTGTGTTTTTTTTTTTAAGTGTAATATTTAGAATGTTGGATGCTGCAGCTGGCAGATATATACACAATTTAATATTAGAAATATACAATATATTAACAATATACTATACTACCTCTACCTGACTTCATTGTAATTTGAGACTGGTTGCAGATAATGTACTAAGTGTGACTATGTATAGACTGCCCATGTAATCTTTATTTATAATGTAGTAGTAATGACTTTATCTATATTGTATGTATATATTATGTGTTAGGTACATTCTTCATTGATTGTGCATATATTGTAGGATGTGGGCACATTACAAATATTTTTTTGCTACTTTTAATTCTATGCAAGAAGAAATATTATATCTACTGTATTATAACAAGCACCATAGCAAATGTGTTTTTCTCTATCAAAACAAATGTCAAGCTTTTCTTGTGCTTGTGACCTGGTTGTGTGTCTCTGAGTGTATGCACGCCTGACGTAAACTCGGAGCCTATTGTACATGTGCAGAGCTAGACGCGTCTTGCCGTACATGCAACTCAACATATGGGGGCGTAAATGCGCAATTTCTTTGGCATAAATTACACCCAACATGCGTCCAACGCAACATCAGGCCCCATGTCTCCAATTGGGTGTTTAATAAAACCCATTAGATCTGGCAAATAGCCACACTAGGTAAAACGGTGTTTCGTAACTGAACCACAGAATCTGAGGACCTGCAATGTTTATTTGAGTACACAAGTGTGTCAAGTGCATTTCAAGGCTCACACCCACTTCAGTCTTTAGGCACACAAATCAATCTGCACCTCCCTTTGTGGTTGGTGGATGCATTGGAAACAGTAACTATGTCACATCAAAATCCAATCTCTGTGAGGACCGTCAACCTCCATTCATTTTAACTTACATTTTTGTTTTAAAACACTGCCCAGTTTGGCCTCGTTAATGGGTTAAATTAATCAGGAGAATCAGCCAACATCACATCAGTCTTTACTACATCTATCACGTTTGGGGGTTTGAATATTTTACTACATTGGTCTAGAAATGCGCTTTCCAAGAAAATAGCAATTGAATATGAAAGTACAGGATCATGTCCTGATTCATTAAGGAGAGCAAAGCAAAAAAAGGAGTAACTGCTCTCCAGGACAAACTGTTTTACAATGCAAGGGGTGCAAAATAATTTATTAATTTGCACATAAGTTAAATACTTGCTGTTTTTTTCATGTAGCTCACAAAATCTGATTTGGATCTGAACTGAATTTTAAAGTTGATCTAGGGAATGCCCTACCCCAACCATAAACCTGTCCCCACATATTAAATTTACAACCCCCTCCAATGCAACATGGTTTTGCCAAGGTGCAAAGTTACTCATTTTGGTTGCTCTACTTTCCTTAACGAATCAGGTCCCCAATCTCAAGGACCTCACATTTGGCAGAGAATTGACGTTATCTTCTGGTGACTAAAAGGCTAGGCAACCTCCTGAAAAGAAGGGAGATATATGTGCCCTCTCCAATCCTTTAGCTCATTGAAATAAACCCAATATAAAATGTTACTTCACCACTTCACTGCAATAGTAGATAAAATAATGTGTCCAATCCAAATTTAGCAAGGAATGACCTTGATCTGCCCAACCTGTCCTATTGGCCAGTGCAAACTTCTGCATCCCTGCTGCCGTCTTAGCCCACAAGCAAATGTATTTCCTTGTAGATCCAGACGTCCTTGCGCAAACGTGACACTTTTGCACTTTGTGTGTTGTAAATGATCCTTGATGTCAGACAATGCTCCGGGCAGTCAGTAAAAATGTGTCTAAAAGACGTTCTCAATGAAAAATGAGCTCCGCCCCCTTTTCAAAGTTAGAATGTTGCCGAGAGATGAACGACCTCCGGTCCACAAGGAGACACTCAAGAAAGGTAATAAATATTGGAAGCAAAATTTTACACCTTTCTCCCCCTACTGTTAGTTCTGTCTTTGTATCATTTATTATTTGTGCTTCTAATCTATCATTCACACACATCTGCATTCATCAGCCGTATCTGGCTCGCCTCATATCTACGTTATTTGCATTTCATAAACTAATTGTAACAGAATAAAAAATGAAATGGCAATAAAATTCACAGTCAGAAAAAAATGGTAATATGCAAACAGATATAAATTAAAATCGTGGTAGGTGTGCAATAACATGGTTTACAATCTGCTGTGTGGCTTTGTGCAAACACCATTGGGGAATACTCAACACAACCAGTGTCTTTATTTTAAACAATCCTCCTACTGTGTCTTTTATCTTTAATATTAGAGATGTGTAGCCATTAATGCACATGCATACACAGTATTTGTTTACACACATGCCATTTATGTACACACTATTTACATACATGCATGCCACTTATATGAACACACTATTTAACACACACACACACACACACACACACACACACACACACACACACACTTCTTGTATATGAATGCCAATGTATTATTGTTTGGGTGGGGTGCTGCCCTATCCCAGAAGGGGACAGGTCCTGAAAGCATAAAAAGGTTAGAGATGCTCACTGACCCCCCGTGAACTGGTTTTGGATTTGGCTTTGGATCTGGATTAGCTTCTTGTTGTTGGTTTTGGTTTTGGCAAAACCGCCCTTGTGTGTTTTGGTTTGGGATTTTTCAGAAAAAATCCTAAAATATGGTAAAATCACATAATTTTGCTCTTTTTTTGTTCCTACATTAACCTCAATAACACTAATTTCAAGCCATTTGCAGTCAATTTTGACCACCGCACAGATCGCAATATTATTTTCATACACTTTCGGACAAAGACTGCAGCGACCTGGCTGGATGGTAAGCAACAGAGCAATGACACAAACACACGGCAGTTCCTAGCACATCTAGGACACATTGGCACACAGCAGTGGCAGAAAATAAAAATGGTGCAAGATGGAAGTGTCCCTCCCACCCACACACTGTTCTGTTGGATCTGAAATAGAAATCCAAAAATCGCGAGATCCGAGATCCGATGACGTAACGATGACATTTTGCCTCGTTTTCAAATCCGAAAAAGCGCGAAGGTACCGGATCTGCTAAGTTCGGGTATATTCGGTTCTCGGGAAACCAAGCCTGAGCATCTCTAAAAAAGATCAGTACATCTATCTCCAGTTGCATTAGTTTGTGACCAGCATCAGGAGTTAGGGGCAAGAACGCATAGATAGAACGCAGTGACAGTCAGGAATCTGGGAATCTAAACAGGATAAAAGTAGGTGAGTGACACTGGGCACAAACACTGGACAGACCAGACCAAAACAACTAATACACTAAAACACATTCATTTTCCCAACATGCAAAGGAGTTAAAGAAACAAACTCTCTTACCTAAATCAGGCTACAGAGTCATATATGCTTATCAAGCATGCATGTGCCCATTCATTGACATAATGCCGACAGCTTACAAATATGGTTGTGGCTATTATATATTTTATAAGACATTTTGTTAATAATTTTTTCAGTTCAGAATATGTCCCCAAACCATATTTCCTTTCGTCCGTACCTGCCAAAAGGTCAGAGCTAGATAAATGTCTTGAAATCACGCAGTCTACAAAACTTGCTTGTTAACTTGACTGACCGGCTGCAAAATTCCCTTTGTAATAATCTTACAAAAGTCGAGCAATACTTGGAAATATTAATCATTAAAATACTAATCATTAATATAATGTTATCGCTTTCAACCCTGCAATGAGACCATCCTGATAAATCGAGACAAAGATGAATCTCCACCTGTCTAATTATATAAACACAGACGTACTCTTGGTGAGATTTAGTGAGGATTGTGTATCTGATTAACCTGAGTGGAGACAATGAAATTTGCAGTGGAAATGTCTCACATCAGCCTTCTCAGTGATAAGGCATTAATCCTATCAATGGGAGGATTATGGGTATAACGGCTAATGAAGAGATTTTAATGGCACTGATAGAATGACCTCGGTTGAAGCCTTGTCTAAGTTATATACGATCATGCGTGCATAGGGCAATACTATTAATCTTTGCACTGTAGCAAAAGGGTTAATGATCATGAGTACTGCTGTATTAACCCTTCATATGCATAGGAAAGCTGGTTTTTTTTCATAAATTGTACAAAATCTTGGTGATTTTTGTGCCAAGGTAAACAGACTCCGATTATGAGAATTTTTTTCATAGTTTCAACAGACACTGTTTTTCATTACTATATCAGTCAATGCAAAGGTTTGTACATCAGTTTCACTGTAATACACCTATTATAGAGGGTTTAAATGATAATTCCAGCTAAAAGGGTCAACTAGCAGCAAGGGTCCAATGGACTCCTCCACCACCGGTGCTCTTAAGCCTGTTCTCTACTCATTGACAGCAAAAAGAAGGGCAAGTACAGATTGTGTTGTGTTAGTCTGTAGTAGCATTGTCCAGTCAGCTTATATTTTAGGAATTAAAACACATCCTATGAATTTAACTGTTCTAAGCTCTCAAATTGGGAACCTGAACCAATGGAGCATCGGTGTGGGCGAGTTCTGCTGAGCTGATGAAGTTCCTGGCATTTCACACCACAGTTTTGCTAGTTGGTGGAAGATTGACTGTCAGCTAAAAAAAATTTGAATGGTGCTATGCTCTACAACAGCACTGTCCAAATGATTGTCACCTCCTGTGGCCCATGACTCTACACTCAGGGCTGCCATCAGAAACTGCGGGGCTCAGTACAAATGTAACAGGCAGGGTCCCCTCCTTCCTTCTCTCATCCCACTCCCATTTTTAAATTATCCTCCAGCCAACATTTGCCTTCCCCCTTACTCTCCAATCACCCTCCATTCCCAGTTCTATTGCAGTAGTTTATTTATCTTTCTGCTTCTATGCTTCTTATTGCTGGCTCCTTTTGCCTGCTCTCCATTGACAGCGTTGTGACATCATTAATTACATGACATCAACGATACTACAGAGGGAGCCTCTCTGCCTTATTGCAGCTCTCTGTCCGGGAGCCGGGCGCCACTCTCTCGGGAAGATGTGCACCTGGAGGGCTGGGACTGGAGACAATGGAGCAACCAATAAGTCCCCATATCTTGGGAGTAGAGGCGAAAACACTGCTTACAAACGCTGCTGTATCCAAGCCCGGCGCTCCCATTAGGCAAAGTTAGGCACTTGCCTAGGGCGCTGAGCTCTGGAGGGCGCCTGGAGGGAGCCACAGAATTCTAAAAGACTTTAAAACTGTGCGGCGACCACTGACCATACCTGTCACGGCCGCCGCACAGCATTCAGATGCACGGGGAGGGGGGAAGAGGCTATTTTGTCACCACCGCCGCCTCTCTGCTCCGTCTCCTCCCCTCCACTTACTAGTGTCAGTGAGTGGAGGGGAGGAGACGGAGCAGAGAGGCGGCGGTGGTGAGACAAGGTAAGGAGAGGAGGGAGGAGGGCGGCGATTTTTGCGGGGGGGGCGGCGATTTTTGTGGGGGGGGGCGCCGCTTTTTTAAAAATGCCTAGGGCGCCGTGGACCCTAGCACCGGCCCTGGCTGTATCCCTTAAGTCAGTGCAGAGGCCTCCCAATCCGCCCCACCCCTCATATCTCAGGTGCAGCTACTGGATAGAAATGGAGCCCACTATGTCCATTAATTCACTGCAGAGGCCTCCCTCCCCTAATAAACCTGTTTGGGCCCATGGCTAGTGGGGCCCCATACTGCTGTACTGTACCCCTCTGATGGCTGTCCTGTCTACACCATCTTCTAAAGCCTGGTTATCTCCCTGACCACTCTGACTTCATTCTCCCTTCACTGTTACAAATGTTTTGATTAGCTAAAACTGATGTTGGTGCTGCAAATAGAAGCTGCACAGTTTCACATGTCATTTCATTGGACAGAAGTCATCTATTTTCTCCTTCTCCATTGAGTCTCAGTAGTAGCAGGACATTCTCATACCTCATGGAGACAACATTGAAAACCAGGGACAGTGATGAAAAGTAAATGAAGCACAGGAAGGCAAAAAGAGGTGGCTGGTGCAGGGTTGTGGTTGGTGGACATGGGAATAAGATTGTGCAAGCTGAGCATAAGAAACGTGATCCTTACACAGGGTGGTATGTGATGGACATGGGAATAAGATTGTACATGGTGAGCATAAGAAATGTGATCCTTACACAGGGTGGTATGTGATGGACATGGAAATAAGATTGTACATGGTGAGCATAAGAAACGTGATCCTTACACAGGGTGGTATGTGATGGACATGGGAATAAGATTGTATATGGTGAGCATAAGAAATGTGATCCTTACACAGGGTGGTATGTGATGGACATGGGAATAAGATTGTACATGGTGAGCATAAGAAATGTGATCCTTACACAGGGTGGTATGTGATGGACATGGAAATAAGATTGTACATGGTGAGCATAAGAAACGTGATCCTTACACAGGGTGGTATGTGATGGACATGGGAATAAGATTGAACATGGTGAGCATAAGAAACGTGATCCTTACACAGGGTGGTATGTGATGGACATGGCAATAAGATTGTACATGGTGAGCATAAGAAATGTGATCCTTACACAGGGTGGTATGTGATGGACATGGAAATAAGATTGTACATGGTGAGCATAAGAAACGTGATCCTTACACAGGGTGGTATGTGATGGACATGGGAATAAGATTGTACATGGTGAGCATAAGAAATGGGATCCTTACACAGGGTGGTATGTGATGGACATGGGAATAAGATTGTGCAAGCTGAGCATTAGAAATGTGATCCTTACACAGGGTGGTATGTGATGGACATGGGAATAAGATTGTACATGGTGAGCATAAGAAATGTGATCCTTACTCAGGGTGGTATGTGATGGACATGGGAATAAGATTGTATATGGTGAGCATAAGAAACGTGATCCTTACACAGGGTGGTATGTGATGGACATGGGAATAGGATTGTACATGGTGAGCATAAGAAATGTGATCCTTACACAGGGTGGTATGTGATGGACATGGGAATAAGATTGTACATGGTGAGCATAAGAAATGTGATCCTTACACAGGGTGGTATGTGATGGACATGGGAATAAGATTGTATATGGTGAGCATAAGAAACGTGATCCTTACACAGGGTGGTATGTGATGGACATGGGAATAGGATTGTATATGGTGAGCATAAGAAATGTGATCCTTACACAGGGTGGTATGTGATGGACATGGGAATAAGATTGTACATGGTGAGCATAAGAAATGTGATCCTTACACAGGGTGGTATGTGATGGACATGGGAATAAGATTGTACATGGTGAGCATAAGAAATGTGATCCTTACACTGGGTGGTATGTGATGGACATGGGAATAAGATTGTACATGGTGAGCATAAGAAATGTTATCCTTACACAGGGTGGTATGTGGTGGACATGGGAATAAGATTGTACATGGTGAGCATAAGAAATGTTATCCTTACACAGGGTGGTATGTGGTGGACATGGGAATAAGATTGTACATGGTGAGCATAAGAAATGTTATCATTACACAGGGTGGTATGTGGTGGACATGGGAATAAGATTGTACATGGTTAGCATAAGAAATGTGATCCTCACACAGGGTGGTATGTGTTGGACATGGTGGCTGTTAACCTTCAAACAGGACTGTATATGATGGGCATGAGACTGGGGGGCATAAGGATTGTAAGAAAGGGCAAAGGTAAAATGGTGTGTACTATGCTGGGCATAAGGCTGCTAATGTTTATACCAGGATATGGTAGACAAGAGTCTGTTTTGGTAAGAAAATAGCTTATGGTGGGCATACAATTGTAACTGTGGGCATCAGGCTGTTATGTCACTAGACTGTATGTAAGGGATGAGGTTGTCAATCTGTATGTCATGGATATGGAACGTATGAGCGGTGTATGAGTCTGTCATGCAGTTCACAGGGGTGCCATAATGGGCATAGATTTGTAGAGGGCATCAGTTCGTTATCCAGTGCTCAGGGCTGAATACGGAGGGAATAAGACTACGGGGTCAATGCATAAACAAGCAAAATGTACTATTGATGCTGAAAATACTCAATAGGGCTTTTTCACTTCGCCTTGTATTGCCACAATACCTAATGCCATCTGGGGGTAAATGTATGAACGTGCGGGTTCTTCAACACCCGCGTGTTCAGCGATTAAATTTCAAGCGGCGCTGCATTGTAAAGGGAAACTTCCCTTTACAATGCAGCGCCGCTTGAAATGTAATCGCCGAACACGCTGAACACGCGGGTGTTGAAGAACCCGCACGTTTATACATTTACCCCCTGGTGTTAACAGAAGAAAAAATAATAATGTTTTTTTTATTAAATTTAGTTTTTTTCAGCGCCAATCTGTTTAAAACGATTAGGGCTATTGCTCCTCCTCCAGAAAATAAATATTTTCTGGGGAGCCTGCAGGAACGGTAGAACTAATATAACTTATATATTATATCTACAGCTATATTTTTATGTATCAAAGCTTTTCTAATTTACTTATATGAAAACCACTTTTCCCATGTTTTATCTGACCTCAAGTTCTTTGGGCTTACGCACCTGAGATGTAGGATAGCACTATTCTAAAATAACAATGGAGATATTTATAAATATACTCTTTAATTATTAATAGCAGGTTCAAATTAAAAGAAGACATTATTTACAAGTACAGGCATCCATTACTGTATATAAATAAATTACACTTAGGCTTTCCCATTCCCATTCCACAGAACAATAAACTACAGTTTCACTTTAGGGACTAGACCCTTTACTTGTCTGTTTTGATTACTTAGCTAATAAAATCATCATTTAAACTCATACATTTTCCTAGATCTCATATTAAGCTCACCATATACAGTAAGATTTTGATTGGTTACTGCAGGGACTACTGATAAATTGACCATCCATGATACTGTGGTATGTGTGGAGTTCTTACTATATCTGGATATGCATGTGGGATGAGGAATATATACAGTACAGCACACATACACAGATACACTACATGTGCCTTTATGAATCAGACACACAGAGTGCACAATGTTTCGGGAGTGGGGGGATCCTACCCCCTTCTTCAGGTGCATGTAATCACAATAATGGTAACATATGAAAAGCTATTTAGTATGTGCAAGTCATTATTAAATAAATAAAATTAAGTTTCAGTTATATTGCTTGTGACTGGATTACTTATAAATAACTTATGGTATAAATTTATTTAAAGGAAATAGCGCAGGACGCTTATTTATATAATTGCCAATGCACTTATTTTTGATATTGTGTATATTTTGGTATAGGAAATCTTTATTTCTGAGACCAGGGGAGAAAATTTGTTTTTTCTGTGTTAACCTTGCTAGAGGAAATACATGTTTCTGATGTATATATCTGATACAATAAGCCTTGTTTAGAAAGTCTTTTGTATATCTTGGTGTAAGGAAATGCCTTGTTTGGGGTTTGCAACTTTTCTTAAGGAATTTTTTTCTTTAGAGGAAATGTGTATTCTGCAATTGTTGGACAAAAGCACCCATGCTAATCTCATGTTGATTAGACCTTTGAATGTGAGTGTCCAATACGCCTTAAGTAAAAGAAAGGGGTAATTAGACTTGCTGTCAGATGTCCACTGTAAGATGCAGGAAATCACAGCAAGGTATTGGGATATCACAGATAAGCGTAAATATTGTTGGCTGTATATTGCATATAAATCCATGTTTAGATAAACAAATTGCATCCTGATTCTAAAAACAGCATTTGAGGCTGGGTCTAAAACTGTATAAAAAGAGAGCCCATGTAAACTGAAATGTATCATTCTGATGTTCCATCTGACCTGACCACTGATACCTTTAATCAGTGGAACTGTCCTTGTCAGGACAGTTGAGCGAAAGAAACATCACTCTTTGCTTCAAGTCCCTTCTTGACAACTTTTTCAATATTGCTGTAATCCTGTGACCTACAGATTAGACCCTAAATCGAATGCGTCCTCCGGCTGTTTCTTGGACCTAGCTCTCAGTACCACCGCTCTGTCGCTAACCAGAAGCTCTGGCCAGTGTGATAGGCCAGGAGGAATCCACAGCACTCTGATCCATAGTAAGCAGTCAAGTGTACCAGCACGGACGTATACTAGCAGTGACATTTGCCCAGAAGGAAAGTGGTTATGGACGCCATAAAGGAGGCATAGGCAGTCCATCCTGTCACATTGCCATTTATACTATAAAGTGCATATGGAAAGTGAAATACACAAACTCTTAGTAGGCCTTTTGAAACACTGAAGATGAGTTGCTTAATCTGTAGTTATTTAAACGTGTTGCCTGTTGCAGAGGGCTGGAGGAACAGAGCACCACCACTTCTAAAGGAATTTTGCTAGTTCTTTACTGAATATATAACTGTATACATGGTCGGGAATTGAACTCATGACCTCAGTGCGGTGAGGCAGAAGTGCTAACCACTTAACCACCGTGCTGCCCAGATATATTTATTAAATCTAATAACTATTATTTTAATGTCAGGGCTAGTCGATGGGAAATAGGTCAATTTATTATATGTGAATGCTAATACTATTAATTTAATGTTGGGACTGGTAGAAGGTATGGGGGCCTAGTTAAGACACAAGCAGCAACAAGAAGTGAAACCTGCAAGAACAGGTAGAAAGCAGCACAGTCTGCCAACTGTCCTGAATCTGGTTGGGCAGTTTTGCTTATTATTTCGCGTATTTTGGTTTTGGTTTTGGATCTCTATTTTTTTAGAGAAATTGCTAAAATAACATAATTTTGCTCTTTATTTGTTACTACATTATTATTAACGTCGATAACACAAATTTCCAGCAAATTCCAGTCAATTTGGACTACCTCACAGATCACAATATTATTTTCATACACTTTCGGCCAAGGACTGCAGCGAGCTGGCTGGATGCTAAGCGACAGAGCAATGACACAAATACACTGCAATTCATAGTACATCTATAAAACATTGCTACACAGCAGTGGCAGAAAAAAAAAGAAAAGTGGTGTAAGATGGAATTGTCCTTGGGACCTCCCACCAACCCTTGTGTAAGGTATTGAAAAGGAAATGTACAGCTTAACAAAGCTGAGATCCCAGATTTAAGAGAGCTTGTACACGAGAGATATACTGCGCTTCAGAAGAATAATACAGAGGAGGCCCTGAGGCAGGACAATAAATATGTCCAGTTTAAAGAACAGCTAAGAAACCTGAGAAAACAAATGGGTGTGTCACTGGCCTCTGCAGACGAAGCTTCAGAAGATGAAGGCGAGAAGATCGCCTTCACTCAGAGCACTGACAATTTCACTTGTCCTATAACACAGTTGGAGATGGTGAACCCAGTGAAAAGCAAAGTATGTGGTCACACATACGAGAGAGAAGCAATTCAAAGGATGATTGAAAACAAACTTCAGAAGGCTAAATCCACCAGGTGTCCAAAAATTGTGTGTGATCACTCTGACATGAGTATATCTTGTTCCAGACAATGCACTAAAAAGAGCCATTGATATTGACAGCAAAAAGCAAGGTCATCACTGAGCTTCAAATTGGCCCCAACCCCAATAAAATTATAATATAGCTAGGTACCTTTGATGTAAAGTGCAGATTACAAACACTTTGTGCAATATTGATGAAACAGCAGCAAAGTGGAAGGACTGAGTAATACATATACACGTCTATTTAGACATCCATGCTTACATCACTTCTGCAAGCAACGTTGTTCTTTGTTAATAAACTGTTGTCTTTATGCCATTCAAAAAAATAATAATAATCCTCCACCATTCTTTGGATATTTATAGTAGGATCAGGTAGAGTTTCGGCAGTGGTGTCACCAATTTTGGTTAATTCTTTTAGAGTAGACCAGACCAGGGGGTAAATGTATCAAGCTGCGAGTTTGCAACTCCAGCGATTTTCTCAGGAGAGTTGAAACTAGCCGATGTATGAAGCTGAGTTTTCATACAAAATCGCCAGAGTTCTGCTTCTGTCAAAATCGCTACTTGCAAAATCGCCAGAGATCAAACTCACCACTGTTTGCCACTGCAGCTATAGAAGTCTCCAATGTATGAAGCTGCGAGTTAGCAAACTCAGGAGAGTTTGCTTCTAAACACGCCAGATACAACACGCTGCTTGATAGCAGCGTGTTGTATCAACACATCACTGTTACACTGCCCTGGCAGTGTTAAAATGTTAAAGAACAGATAAAAGTTTTTTTAAAAAAAAAAGTGTGGGGTCCCCCCACTATTTATGCTTAACCCTAGTGCTACCTGACTTGCGTAACCTGTAATACAGTAAATTCAGGTTACGCAAGTAGCGTAGCGCATGTGCAATGCGCTACGTTAATTGCGTAAGCGCTAGATACTGTAATATGTGATTTCCCCACTAGTGTGGGAAAATACCATAATACAGTAGTTAGCTCTTACGCAAATGGCGTAAGAGCATTGCGGCTAGGACCTCCTACTAGGTAGGAGGTGTTTTGCGGCGCCTCAAGTTTATTTTTTTTGGAACTTCAATCAAGCCTAAAGAATCGGGATGTTACAAATATGTGCCCCTTCTGGGCGTAGAGTTCCTGTTGGGAAAGATTCCCTTATGGAGGTATAAATGGCTCGGACTGGGCTAGCCGGCAAGATGGATTTACAAATACTTAAGGACAGGACCAAGCCATCAAGAAAGAAGACATCATTGGTAAGTATTTGGTTTTTTTTATTTTTAATAAATAGTGGTGGTTAACAAGAGGGTGGCTAGTGTCTTTATTGTGGGGTTTTTATTTTTAATAAATGTATGTGGTTTATAAGAGGGTGTTGTGGCTTTGTAAACTTTTTTCTTTGTGGAACTACAGGGCCCAGCAAGCCAGGGATGTCAGGGCATGTTGGCACTTGTGTTTCTCCAAGTGCCAACATGCCCTGGCTGCCGTGGGTATGCAGGTGCTTGTAGTTATACAAGCACCAGCATGGCCACACTGTTTTTGGCAACCTGGCTGGCTGGGACTTGTAGTTCCACAAACAAAATTGGTGTCAGTTTGTTTTTTTCTACTATTTACCGCCGTATTACCCTACTACCCACAGCCCAGGGGTAGTAGGAAGAGCCCTAGTGCTATCAGCACTGGGCTGGTTCTTTCTAGGGGGGGGGGGCGCTCGTTTTTTTCAGCGGACCCCACTCCCTAGGGAATCCAGCCCAGCGCTGAACAGTCTAGGGTTGGTTAGTCATTATGGCAGGGGGACCCCTGCCGCGCGTCCCCCTGCTATAGTGCCGCCAACCCTGGCTGGTTTGCCTAGTGCTGGTAAAGTGAAAATCGGGGGGACCCCAAGCAAAATTTTTCCCCAATTTTCACGGGACCAGCACTAGTTAGACAGCACTAGGGTTAAGCATAAATAGCGGGGGGACCCCACGCTTTTTTTTTTTAAAACTTTTATCTGATCTTTAAAATTTTAACAGCTGCCGGAGCTCCGGCAGCTGTATGACAGGTCAGTGTGACAGTGATGTGTTTACAACTCACTTACAACACAGGAGAGTTTGCCAAACACAGGAGAGTTAGCTAAACTCGGGAGTGTTTACATCGCTCAAAATCGCCAGAGATGACCAGCGATTTTGAACATGAGTGTCAAAATCGCAGCTTGATACATTTCCAGTTTTTTTTTAAAAAATCACGGGTAAACACCCTCGATTTGCCGCGATTTAAACACGCTGGCAAACTCGCAGTTTGATACATTTACCCCCAGATGTCAAAATATTGTGCTGAGTCATCTGCATCATCAATGGGTTTCTTGGGAAAGATAAGTTTTGCAAAGCTACAGTTTATAGCACATCTAGGTAACAGTGGCACACAGCGGTAGCTGACAGGAAAAATGGTGCCAGATGGAATGGTCCTTGGGCCCTCCCACCCACTCTTATAATGGATCTTTTAAAGGACATGCACATTTTAACAAATCAAACACTTCAGCGACAAGGAGTGCCACTTTTGTGGCTGAAGTGCTTGGTTTGTTTGGGCCCCCACAAAAAAAAAGCTAACAATGGGCTTAAGGCACCTAAGGTAACAGTGCTGTTAATGAACTCTACTGTGGCAAGATGTTGTTGTCATCATCCTCAGCCTCATTAGTTTGTACATCATCCTCACACAATATTAATTAATCCACGCTGGAATCCACCATTACAGAAGTCTCTGTAGTTTGATGTAATCAGTTCATTTTGATGAACATCATCTTTTCCACATTTTTAGGAAGTAGCCTCCTATGCCGATCGATGACAAGGTTCCCGGCTGTGCTGAAACTCTGAGTACATACTGGAGAGTGGGCAGCTTAAGTATTGCAAAGCGAGTTTGTACATGGTTCTCCAAATTGCATTTATTTCATCCCAGTATGTAAAAGGATTGTCTGAGATGACTATTTCAATGCTGTCATTAATATAATTCTCCACCATTCTTTGGGTGTTAATAGTAGGATCAGATGGAGTTACAGCAGAAATGTCACGGTTTTTGGTCAATTCTTTTAGACCAGACGAGATATCAAAATGTGCTGAGTCATCTGCATCATCCCTGGGTTTTTGGGAAAGCCAAGTTTTTTCCTAGCAGCAGTTGCCTTAGAAACTGAAGGAGAAGACTCCGTCGTTCCACGTAACACTTAAGATGTCATCTTGCTCACCAGGAGCTCCTTGCATCTCTTGAGAACTAGGTCAGTTGGAAGGAAAGAGAAGACATACCTCTTAAATCTAGGCTCAAGGACAGTTGCCAAAATGTAGTGATCCGATTTCAAGATTTTGATAACTCTTAGATCCTCACGAAGCGAATAAAGTACTTGATCTATAAGTCCGACATACTTAGCGTAATTGCTTTGTTTCATCTCCTCCTTAACTTTCTCAAGCTGCTTTTCCAAAAATCTAATTAAGGGAATCACTTGGCTCAAGCTAGCAGTGTCTGAACTCACTTCACAGGTGAGTACTTCGAATGGTTTCAGCACCTTGCACAACACGGAAAGTTTTCTCCACCGCGCTGGACTAAAATACATTCTTCCTCCATTCCCATGTCATGGCTTGTGGAGTAAGCGTGGATGGCTTTTCTCTGTTCCTCCATTCGGAGAAGCATATACAGGGTGCTTTCAGACACTGCTAGCTTGAGCCAAGTGATTTCCTGTGTAGGAAATGTAGCAATGACATCCCTTAGTTTTTGTAACAGATTGTCAGCTGTAGGCCTCTTAGTGAAGCCGGTGATACACAGAGTAGCCTGTCTTGAAAAATCTAACGTAGTTGGGTACATACTGCAGCTGTTCCTGCTTGTGAAGGCGAATCACCAACCCAGTGGGCTGTCAGTCATATAATCTTTAGTTAGCCCAGTTCCGCTTGTCCACATATCTGTGTTTAAGTGTACAGTGGTAGAATGGCATTTTGTAGCCCAAAAATTACATTTTTTACAGAACTTCTGATAGGGGCGAGGAATAGCTTTTCTAGTAAAAAGGTGTCATGATGGAATTTGGTAATGGAGACACAAGACCTCAATTAACTGTCTAAAACCAGCTGCATTAATAGTGGATATTGGACGCAGATCTAATACTGGCATAGTCGCCATGACGTTTGTGATCCGCTTTGAGACTGGGTGACAGCTTTAATACTTGCTTCCTCCTGGAAAAGATTGTTTACAAGTCAGTTGCTGTAAACTACTAGTAGTAGTTTTTCTTGGTCTACTTCTGGGATGAAGATCCACCCACAACAACAGCAGCAGCAGCAGCAGCAGCAGCAGCAGTGGGACTATCGCTAAAGAATTCTTCTGAGGAATCCAGGATAGTGGAGGAGTCATCTAGCCATAGTATCTTAGATGCAGGACTAACTCCAATCGCTAGTGAGGATATTGATGAGGACGGTGTTGTGGGTGTAGATTGCAGGTGCCGGGATCTAAGTGAGAGAAGGGAGTTAGCTGATGTTGGACTGCTTGTTTTTATTTTTTTAGCATAAGTTTCAGATTTTCCCAAAAGATCCCAAAAACTCTCTTCAAATGGCCTAACATGGATGAGGTTTCTAGATGGTTAACGTCCCTACCTCTACTGAATGTGGCTTTACAAACCCCACAAATAGCCAGACAACTGTTGTCAGGATTTGGGTAAAAATAATTCCACACATGAGGTGAATTTTTTGGTCCTATGCCCAGGCATGACAATGGACTTCTTCTTATCACTTGCAAAAACTGCTTCCACTGGTGCAGGACTTACACAAACACCATCATCGTCATCAACATCCTCATTAGCTTCGTCATCAGCTACACAAATATCCCCCCTTATCCTGTTGCAATTCCAAATGGCATCCTCAACTTGTGTATCATCGGCTACACTTGGGCTGCACGTCCACACATCTGCAGAAATGCTAAAAGGAGGCTTCTTTATGATAGTGATGAGCGGGCTCGGATTTCGCTAATCCGAGCCCACCCGAACAGTGCGGATCCGACGGGATCCGAGCACTGTTCGAGTATTTCCGCCCGCGGAAAAAATCCGAAACGAGGCTATGACATCCAAGTCTCGCGTCGGATCTTGCGAGACTCGGATGTCATAAATTCACCGCTTGCGACCGCCATCTTCATTCTGGCTGCGATCACTCGTGAGGGAGGTTGTAGTTAAGGAGCTCCTGTCCTGCTTTTCAGTGGTTTCCTTTGAGATCCTGTGCTGAGTCCAGTGGTGCTGCCTGTGTCCTGTGCTCTGTTCTGCTAAGGGCATTGTTATTTCAAAATTATTAAAAAGTTATAAAAAAATAAAAACATTTTTTATAAAAAACTTATACAAAAATAATTAAAAAATTAATAAAAAAAGTCTCTAAAAATTTCTACTGCAATATATGAGTATGTTCACTGTTCCTGCAGTCAAGAAATATTAGTACTGCAATATATAAAAATACTTGATATAGTTTATATAAACTACGTTCACTGTTGCTGCTGTACTAAAAAATAGGTACTGCTATTTCAAAGTCAAACTACGTTCACTGTTGCTGCTGTACCAAAAAATAGGTACTGCTATTTCAAAGTCATACTACGTTCACTGTTGCTGCTGTACCAAAAAATAGGTACTGCTATTTCAAAGTCAAACTAAGTTCACTGTTGCTGCTGTACCCAAAAATAGGTACTGCTATTTCAAAGTCAAACTACGTTCACTGTTGCTGCTGTACCAAAAAATAGGTACTGCTGTATAACTCCAGTCCAGTGGTACTCTCATGTGCCGCAGATAATTTGTAAAGGCTTTGCCGAGTGTGTGTGGTTTAGGGGTACGCTCTCTTGTGCTGCATATAATGGAGTACCAAAATTTGGAGGATAAAGTAGGGAAAGATCAAGAACCACTCCCTCCTAATGCTGAAGCTGCTGCCACTAGTCATGACATAGATGATGAAATGCCATCAACGTCGTCTGCCAAGGGAGATGCCCAATCTTCTTGTAGAGGGCATGTAAAATCCAAAAAGCCAAAGTTCACTAAAATTAGCAAAAAAAGAAAATTGAAATCATCTGAGGAGAAACGTAAACTTGCCAATATGCCATTTACGACACGGAGTGGCAAGGAACGGCTTAGGCCCTGGCCTGTGTTCATGACTAGTGGTTCAGCTTCACCCAAGGATCTAAACTCTCCTCCCCCCCCTACAAAAAATTAAAAAGAGTTATGCTGTCAGCAATAACACAGCAAACAACTCTGCCTTCTAAAGAGATGGTATCACAAATCCCCAAGGCGAGTCCAAGGGTGTTGGTGGTTGCGAAGCCTGACCTTCCCATCACTGTTCGGGAAGAGGTGGCTCCTTCCACCATTTGCAGCACGCCCTCTGCATATGCTGGAAGGATCACCCACAGTCCAATTACAGATTTGGCTAATGAAGGTGTCAATGTTGTACACCGGGAGGAGGATATTGATGTAGCTGGCGCTGAGGAGGAACTTGAAGAGGAGGATGCTGATGTGGTTATCTTAAATGAGGCACCAGGGGGGGAAACAGTTGTTGTCCATGGGATGAAAAAGCCCATCGTCATGCCTGGGCAGAAGACCAAAAAATGCACCTCTTCGGTCTGGAGTTATTTCTATCCCAATCAGGACAACAAATGTATGGTCATATGTACCTTATGTAAAGCTCAAATAAGCAGGGGTAAGGATCTTGGCCACCTAGGGACAACCTCCCTTATACGTCACCTGAAGAACCTTCATAATTCAGTGTTTAGTTCAGGACCTGTGGCTAGGACCGTCAGCAGTCCAGGGACACCTAAATCCCTTGGTCCTGTTGTATCCACACCAGCAACACCCTCCTCGTCAATTTCCTCCATGATCTCGATCAGAGATAGTCCTGCAGTCCAGAAATATTAGTACCAGAGATTAAACTATGTTCACTGTTCCTGATTGGTTTGTTAAAGTGCGAATGTCCTATTTCAACAACATCAGGGTGGGTGGGAGGGCCCAAGGACAATTCCATCTTGCACCTTTAGCAAACTCTTGCAAACTGCCATCCTGTCTGCCACTGCAGTGCCACTCCTAGATGGGCCACGTGTTTGTGCCGCCCACTTGTGTCGCTTAGCTTAGACATCCAGCTACCTTGGTGCAACCTTTTGGACTAAAAACAATATTGTGAGGTGTGAGGTGTTCAGAATAGACTGGAAATTAGTGGAAATGAATGTTATTGAGGTTAATAATAGTGTAGGAGTGAAAAAAAAACAAAAATATGGATTTTAGCACTTTTTATGCTTTTTTTAAAAAAAAATCAGAACCCAAAACCCAAAATCAGAACCAAAACCTTTCGTGGGGTGTTTTGGCAAAACAAATCAGAACCCAAAACCCAAAACACCAAAAGTGGCCGGTGCACACCCCTACTTTATGAGTATAGTATCAGAAAGCTCAGGCTTATACATAGCACTCGTGGATAGACTCTCCTTAGGGATTTGTGCCATTTCTGAATCTGAACATGCAGTTTCTTCTGCCTTGCTGTTTTTTTCCAGCTCGGTTTTTACACTTAAAAGCATTTTGGCACCACTTTGTCTGAATGACAAGGTCTTGCATCGTCATGACTGACCTTGCAAGATGATGCCTCACTGACAGTTGCAGAACTAGCACACGTACAGAAAGGCAAAGGCCTGATTCTTTCCTTGCCACTGCGTGTGTAGAATGGCATGTAGAATGGCATTTTGGCAATTTTCTGTTTTAATGCAGTTAATTTTGTCTTGATTACAAGTGTTTTTTCTTTACCAAGGTAAAAGGTGTTTTTTATATTTTTGTTTCCCTGACTTATAAACACTATGCACTTTAACATAGGCTTTAGCAGATGACGCAGAGAGATTACTATCAGCATGACCGGTGGCAGCAACTGTTTGGTGCTACTGGTCTTCCGTGGACTGATGTGAATCCACATCTGTGAGGATACCACCCTTAGCTTGGATGGAAGTTACCCTCTGTGGGATTTAACTCACTCGGGTAGACCAGGATATATCCAAAATAAGACTTTATTACGACAGCACAACACCACAAGACGTTCACAAGTTACAGGGTAAATGGTAGCACGTCTCCTCCAGCAGCCTCCTGCAGTCAGCACTCCAAAGTCATAATCTCTGTCCCTTTCAGGGTCTTATCCTCCCGCAATATTACCACTACCGTTTAGCAAAACAGTTATGGTGTCTCCTAGCCTGGGTTACTAGCTCACACCAACCCTGTCCTGGTAGGGTTCCCTCCAGCGGCATCACAGTGCCTGGCCCAGAGTCCTTTTCACTGATGTCTTCTACACCAAGATCCTCCAAACTAGAATCGCCCTCCTGGCATTCTCCTCCCCTATATTATTTTCTCTGTACCCAGGAAGTAGGGTCAAATGTCTCAAAACTCCCCTTTACAGAAGGGGCCTCCCAGTCAACAATTTAGCTGCTAGACATACTGTCCCTGTTACCTTGATTAGACAATAGAATGGCTTGACTCAATTAGCTGTTTTGGCTGGATACCCTACACATGGGGTTACAATAGTACATCAAGGAATGACACTGCACGCTTACATGGAACAATAAGACTTTTGACACATTATATCAGCAGGGTTACACAATATAAGTCTGTGATACCTTTTGATACAATTACATTTATATTGACACATATTGATACATTTCCCCATGCTATTTCAACCAATATATTACTGTGGAGGCACATTACATATGAGTAGAAGTTCTAACCTCATTACCTCTCAGGTTATCTGTTGACCTAGCTAATTAACATGGGCTGCCAGCTAGTTAACTCAGACATTGTTCTGATTACAAACCTCATCTCAGCTGCACCCCATACAATACACATTTGAGACAAATGGTAATTACATTAGCTAGCACAAGCAAAATGATTGCTGTTGTTCTGATATTTTCACACAGTATGGCAATATTGTTTCTATTTATACTACATACAATATCACAGGTAATAGTATGGGCAAAATGTATCCAATAACATGAAATAATAATACACATAATACACCAATGCTCTGGTGTATATACTTAGACTGGGCCAAGGATTAAAAAGTACAATAAACCGTGAGAAACGGGTGATGATTACATAGTTCTCAGTCCAGTAGCACCCCGTTTCCTCACAACATCGATGACACAGAGCAATGTGACTGGACATTTTTAAGATCACTGCCATCCCTATTATTTTTGTTTTAGCACTGACGATGAGCAATGGCACATAGACTGTAGACTGACAAGAACACTGCCACCTCTCCTGTTTCTGTGTGAGCTATGGCACAGTACAATGCCACTGGAGACTTTGAAGAACACTGCCAGCCCTATTATTTCTGTTTCAGCACTGAGCCTGCCACCTCTCCTGTTTCTGTGTGAGCTATTGCACAGTACAATGTCACTGAAGACTTTGAAGAACACTGCCAGCCCTCCTCTTTCTCTTTCTTTATTGACTTGACCCTACTGCACTGGAGACTGTCAAGAACTCTGCGACCCCTTCTGTGTCTCTCTGTGAAATGGCGTCAGACCTTCGTGGAGGGTGGTGCTTATAGGATCCAAAACTCGCGAGATCCAACGACGCAACAATGACGTTTTGCCTCGTTTTCAGTTCCGAGAGCGCGTTAAAGTACTGAGTCGTCTCAGCTCGGTACTCGGATCTCCGATGTTCTACTTGTAATACAAACTTCCATCATATTACACAAATGTCTTGCACCTGCCAGACATAATAGCATATTGTTAAGCTCTTATTTACTGCCAGGCACCTGCAATGTGCACATAGAGAATGCAGAATTATCCAAAATCCTGAGGCCCTCATATGTAGTTAGCAGGTGCAAATGATTTGCCAAAAACTTCTCTGACTTGATTTGGTCGGAGTGCCAGTTCAGAGTTGAGTATCAGAGCCGTAACTAGGGTGGTGCGGGCGGTGCCACCGCCCAGGGCGCAAGCCCAAGGGGGCGCAGCAGCCGCCCGCTACCTGCCTCTGTGCCCTGCCTCAATCACACACAGCTTCCCCCACCAGAAACAATTTGTTCCTGGCATCGGAAGCTTGAACGGCGCTGTAGCTCCGGCCCAGCAGCATCCTGTATTAGCATTTGGAACGCAAATGCGTTCCAAATGCCGAACTTCCTGTCACCGACAGGAAGTTAGGCGTTTGGAACGCATTTGCGCTCCAAATGCTAATGCAGGATGCCGCTGGGCCGGAGCTACAGCGCCGTTCACCGCTGACCACCACTGTAAGTAAAAAGATATTCTATAACATATAGCTTTGTATTGGATAATGTATTATGCATTAACATATAGCTAATGTATTGCTGACCTACACTCTGTTGGCTAATGTATGTAGACTGGCTGCAAGTATATTAGAAGAGCTCTAACTTTGTGGCTAGGATAATAGCAAAGGTCTAATCTTTTGGCTACTGGGTAAACAAGCTCCTCCCTGCCCTAAATTATGTACTCATCTGTCACTGCGCTGGTCCCCACTGGGCTGCTCGCTCATTGCTAGGGTGAAAGATAAAACAAGCTGTCATTAAAAGACAGCCCCCCTGCATCTCTGATTTCTTCATGGTATCAAGAAGCAGACTCAACTTGTATAATGCACAAGATAAATTGTACTGTGACTTTGTCTATATATGCAGAATAAGCACAACATTTAAAGCACACCTATCATACAGAAGGAAAGTTGTACTGCACAAAACTGGTACTATCTCTAGAAACAGTTGACATTGGAAAATATAGTTTACCGGTCAAATAAGTACAAATAATGTGTGTATGAGTGTGAATATTACTGAGTGTAAAATAGAGTTGATTTTTTATTTTCATTTTCAATTGTGTATGCAAAATTGTGAGTTTGCGTTAATGTGGATTATGTCAATAAGTGTCAATAAGAAGTGACATTTAGGGGCTGCACATAGGAAAACTTTTGACCATTTTCAATAAAATTTCCTATTCCCCTACAAAATTTTGCAATCCCTTTTAGACAGTATACACTTTAGAGTGTATGCAGAGCCGTAACTAGGGTGGTACAGGCGGTGCCATCGCCCAGGGCGCAAGCCCAAGGGGGCGCAGCAGCCACCCGCTACCTACCTCTGTGCCCTGGCTCAATCAAGCACTTTTCTTTCAGTAAAGTGCTAGCCACACCCACACATTAGGTTGGCCACACCCACTTGTCAAATGCCACTGCCACTTAGATGGGGGGCGCCGGTGTCCTGTCTCGCCCAGGGCACCAAAATGTCTAGTTACGGCACTGTTGAGTATTCATGTATGTTGTTTAATATTTCTTTTCTTATATTGAAAAAGGTAAAGAGAAGTTCATACTCAATTAGCATAAGTATGACTTTTATGAGTAGAAGTAGATCAGGGAAGTAATAGCACAAGACCTTCAATATGCAATATTATTCATCATGTCATAAAATAAATAACAATTTATGAATCTTGTTTCAACAATATGCAAATATAAATCACTACAACACATAGGTCACTGAATAAATATATGTCACATTGAAGTTAGGCACTAGTGTCTCAATGAGATGGGTTTCACTGTATAGCTACTTTTGAGAGACACACAAAACACAACAATCAGTAATGATTATTCCAACTCGATCAGCAGGGGCGCACGCAGGATTGTCAGGGGGGTTCCCCCCCCCTCCCCGACCAAAACAACCCCAAAAAAACAACCACGAGAGAGAGAGCTGCTGCGCATGCGCCCCGTTTCGACAGCGCTGTCCTATACAGCAGCCGCGGCGCTGCCAAAGAAGCGTCCGCGGTGGTGCTGTATACAATACAGCACCGCCGCGGATGCTTCTTTGACAGCGCCGCGGCTGCTGTATAGGACAGTGCCGCTATGGTGGGCACTGAGTTAGCGCAGGGGGGGGGGGTTTCTGGAGACTCAGAAACCCCCCCCCCCCCCCCTCCCTGCGTGCGCCACTGATCAGGTTGGATGTTTTAGAAGAAATGACTGTAGACTAAGATCAATTTACAATAACAGAACCCCTGGGGGTAAACTGTAATCCGCAGGTTAAAGAAAAGTTTCAGCTGGACATATGAAGCTTTTTAACTTGATGCATATGTGACTCCTGAGCTCAGCATAATAAATAGTATCTCTCCTAGCAACTGTAGAGTTAAACAACTTGCAATTCTCTCCTCAGCAACTATTTTAGGCAGTTTCACAATAGCATCAAACTTCTGATGTAATATAGACAAATGATTTCTCTCTATGTTTCTAGCACTCTGCGTCACCTTGCAGATAAACTTTAAATAAAACAGATATGGCTTGAATAAACTCTTCCTCCTTCAGACAGCACTATAACCTCTTAAGAGCAATGTTACAGTCCTGGTCAGAGGTTTTAATAACACAGCTTGATATTTTACTTGTTTCACTCCGTTAACTTGAACATAGCAAAGCACAATAAACCATAAAGTTATCTGTCTTCATATGAGTCTTGCTGACTTCTGCTGTGCAATGGCAAGCTGGGTCCTGGGTCTTTTACTTTACTCCAAAGATGCTTCCTTCTGGCCTGGCTTTTAAATCTGAAACTTTAGCTACAAACATCCCTCAGAGCAACAGTCCAGCACCAGCACTCAATGGCTCCGTAGGAAGCTCCTCCATGATGCCAGGCAGCAGTAACACAGCACAACCCACTAGCGTCCAGCAGTCCATTTTTGGCTCCTTGCTTTTTCCCCAGAAACCTCCTGACACCCTCTAGCACATTCTGCCGCCAAAATGCCCATTTTTCACGGGCTTCTTGCAACTTGTTTCTGTCTCTGCATGCTTCTAGTGCAGTCTGGGGCTTTAGTGAGCAGCCTGGGGCTGTAGTTTGCATTTTGTTCACACCAAAGTATCCGACACAATTTGCAATGAACTTCCCAGAGGTACTCTGGGAGATGTAGTTTTCTGAATGAGTGCATGCAGTAATACACCTGTGCAGGATATTTGCGGGCAGCATGGAGGCTAAGTGGTTAGTACTTCTGCCTCACAGCTTTGGGGTCTTGAATTCAATTCCCAACCATGGCCTTATCTGTGTGGAGTTTGTATGTTCTCCCCGTGTTTGCGTGAGTTTCCTCCCACACTCCAAAAACATACTGGTAGGTTAATTGGCTGCTATCAAAATTTACCCTAGTCTCTGTGTGTGTGTGTGTGTGTGTGTGTGTGTGTGTGTGTTAGGGGATTTAGACTGTAAGCTCCAATGGGGCCGGGACCTATGTGAATGAGTTCTCTGTACAACGCTACGGAATCAGTGGCGCTATATAAATACACACTGATGATGATGATATTACTATGGCATTACCTGTCTTTTATAATGGGATACAGTTGGAGCCTCACTGGCTTTGAGCATAGCGCTTCCTCCATTCAGTGTTAGGCTGCCTTTGAATAGTAAAAAATCTGCCTAGAAAAGCAGCCCCAGAATGATAAATTCCAACAGTATTTTATTATGTAAAGATGGCTATTGCGCTAGGATCATAAGAAGAACACTATCATGTTTGTAGCTTTGCAATACTACATTAAGAAATAAATAGCCCTGTTAAAAGAAGTGTTAGTTCTTTTGTCCTTTAGTGAATCTACATCATCATCTCTCAACAGCTTAGTTTTGTATGATTCACCAAATGTAATGATAAGCAGGGTAACGCTGGCCAATAATTGAGGAAGAACAGAAAAGGGCAGGGACTAGCAAAAGTCAACTCAGCAGCCTATCAGGAACATTTTAGATAAAAAAAAATGCAGGTGACCCAGACCAATTCAGACCACTAAGGGACCGGCCCAGGAGACAGATGCTCCCCTGCCCCCAGCCCAGCCTGCCCCTGCTGGAAGCCCTGCACTCTCCTGAGATGGAGCTAGCGATAAGGATTACAGAATTGGTACTTGTACCACTGCTGTACATGAAAAAGAGAACGTTCTGATTGAATCCTCTGCTGGTAATACCCAGCAATAGTCTTAACTAGCCAGAGTACTTTAGTAAATAGGGAGAAACCCTAAACTTCTGCTTGCATCAGATTTAGGGCTGTTTTTGCTTTTAATAAAGTATTAGTATTAGGACTAAGACTAAAGCACAGATCAAAAGACCCAACGTATGACTGGACACAAGTCACTTGATGTCTAAAGTGATTTAAAGGAAGTACATTATTAATGAAAAATAAACAATGGGTAGCAAAGGGGTTTCACAGACATAAAAAAATCCCTGGTTTAGCATATCCATTAAAGGGCAGATAATGATTCTCCTAGGAAAAGCCTAGCCCCAAGAAATGTAACAGTGTATCAGATTATCACTAAACAATCATTTTGTTAATACATTTATAGGTTTACTCAGTTTTCACCGGTTTGTGCAATGCTATAAACCTCTAATGTTCCTTTGAGATTATCCGAATATGGAAGTGTGCATTGATTAAATATGAAATGTACCTTTAATGAACATGATATTGCTAATAATAATAATCTATTCTACCCCCAGCCATGAGCAATAAGCTGTATAATTACACCACAGGAGAGGACTTTTAGAAGAGGGCAGTATTATTGTGCTGTCTTTTATTGTATTTTTTTGTTCTTATTGCAACATGACTGTATAGTGGTTATTTTAAAAGTAGACTATAATATGTATACTACACATATATGTTTAGAGCGCATAGTTTTAACTAATTTGATTAGATATTTTTTGCACAAAGTATTAATTTTTACAGTTTTATCTTGTAATTTGTAGTTGTAGTTTTCCTCATCAGTCTTAATGACTCATTTATTTTCACAGTGGTGAAAAACAATATAGCTGTATCACTAAACACTAATTAGCTTGGAGCATCGTCTATAGTCTAGGCGAAAATTAACAAGGTCTGTAAAGACCAAAACAGCCCTCACTTTGACCCAAACCTTTAATAAACTGCCCTCGCTGTCTTCAATTTAAAAAAAAGTGTAGTTATAGCTTAAAGATAAGATATCTAGTACTGCCCAGTGTGCCCACATATGCTAAACGTTGGGTTGGTCAATCTGATTTAATTGACTAAGCATTGTGTGGGGTCCAAAGTGATCACTGTACACAATCAAAATGTAATCTTGTTTCACCGTATTTAAGTGTTGGGTAAAGCAATGTGGTTCCCCAAATTGCTCACTGATCAACCTATTTTGGCATCATGCCCAGTGATGGAAGTCAGGGGCAAACGCAGGATTTGTAGAAGGGGTTTCCACGTCATGCCGTCAGTGGGTGTGGAAAGCATACATGGGGGCGTGGCTATAATATTAGACAGTGCTTTTCTGCTCTCCAACTCTTCCTATCCCCATAATATACATGGGCAATGCTGCGTGCACTACTGTTAGGTGCACACAGCTCTCTTTTTTCATGTCGTGTGGAGCGGGGGCAGGGTCCAGCCACCCCAATTATATAGTGCCCCAGGCTTGGGGGGGGGGGTCCAGACACTAGGAAACCCCCCCCCCCACTTGGTTTGCCTGTGCAAGTGGGTTAGTATACGGTGGTATGCTATAGCGCCGCTTCTCCTGCTGACTTAATTGCAAAGCTATTAAATTACATTGACTTATATTTTTTCCATACTGCCACTTCCTAAATTTAAGCTTCGACCACTGGTCCTGCCAAATAACCGGATCGCAATGTGTGTGTGAGCAGCTTAGTGAAGTGACTGTAGCAAGTGATGTTGTCAAATCAGACTTAGCTGCTGTCTAGATACATATAGTAGTAGATCTGTATGCTTGACTTTGTAACACTGATTACAGGACTCTCTACTGTTTTTAAAAACACAGAACACAAAACGTTTGCATTATGATTTTATTGAATTCAGTCAAGAGTTATTGAACACAAGAATGTAAAGTATGGTTGTATTATATGGCCTGTGTACCCTCTAATGTAAACTATAAGAATTCATTGACCAAATAAAGACACAAAGCTGTAAGGGGAAACGATTTTATACAAATTATGGAAATTCAAGGTTAAATAAAATATCCGCTATAATGTAAAGCAAGTGGTGCTTTCTTCTTTACAATAAACATGTTCTCCTATTGAATATAATATTATTTACATCACAACTGACCGATTGTAATAGATGGTATCAGAACTCACCGTTTATAAAGACATTATTTTTAGACATTTATTAATATATTAACATCAGTTGTTTATTATACCATGGTCTTGTGTAATGATTATATCATGCTAGTGGCTATCCTGTTTACCAGTGGACATATCACATTGGTGTCATGTCACGCCAGTGTCATAGAATTTAAGGTCCGTAATTTATTGTAGTTGCCATTTTTAGGGAGTTACAGGGCTCCTTTTGAGAAGGCAGCCAATACGTCACTGTTGTTTTTAAATATACCATACAAAAGTTTTAGGCAAGGGTGGAAAAAATGCTGCAAACTAAGAATGCTTTTAAAAATAGAAATGTTAATAGTTTATTTTGTATTCAAATAAGAAAATGCAAAGTGAATGAACAGAAGAGAAATCTAAATCAAATCAATATTTGATGTGATCACCCTTTGTCTTCAAAACACCATCAATGCATCAATTCTTCTAGGTACACTTGCACACAGTTCTCGGCATGAAGGTTGTTCTAGACATCTTGGAGAACTAACCACAGATCTTCTGTGGATGTAGGCTTGCTCAAATCCTTCTGTCTCTTCATATAATCCCAGACAGACTCGATGATGTTGAGATCAGGGCTTTGTGGGGGCCATATCATCACTTCCAGGACTCCTTGTTCTTCTTTACACTGAAGATAGTTCTTAATGACATTGACTATATGTTTGGGGTCCTTGTACTGCTGCAGATAAATTTGAAGGTAATCAGATGCCTCCCTGATGGTATTGCATGATGGATAAGTACCTGCCTGTATTTCTCAGCATTGAGGCCACCATTAATCCTGAACAAATCCCCAACTTCATTTGCTGAAATGCAGCCCCAAACTTGCAAGGAACCTCCATCATGCTTCACTGTTGCCTGCAGACACATTATTGAATTTTTGAAAGCATTCTCACTTTGCACCATTTTTTCCACACCTGCCTAAAACTTTTTCACAGCACTGTATATTTGACTCCTGGGATTCTTAACGTCTTCTTGTTTATTTATTGTTTAAGTGAGGGGATATGACTTCACTTTGTATAAGTTCACACTTGATCACAGGAAGCTGATAACTAACTTTTCTGTGCTAAGTACTAACGTTTTAGCCTAAGCTGGATGACAACACAAAAGCTATTTATGATGTAAGTCAGTAACATCGTCAACTTATGCAAAACTGTTACATTCCAGTGTAATCCAGAGAAAGAGGGTGAAGAAGGAACAGTCCTTAAGCTTCAGGGCCAGTAGTTCCAATATCGTTACCTGGCGAGAAGAGATCACACACAGGTGCACGACATGGGTGATGTGATTGCTGTGGTGTGTGTATAAAGGGATTGTGGGATCTGATGAGCAGGGTTCCAATGCTCATTAGCGACCTGGCAATAGTGAGGTCTTGTCTGTGTGGAGTTTGTATGTTCTCCCCGTGTTTGCGTGGGTTTCCTCCGGGTGTTCCAGTTTCCTCCCACACTCCAAAAACATACTGGTAGGTTAATTGGCAGCTCTCAAAAATTGACCCTAGTCTCTCTCTCTCTCTCACTGTCGTCTGTGTGTGTATGTTAGGGAATTTAGACTGTAAGCTCCAATGGGGCAGGGACTGATGTGAATGAGTTCTCTGTACAGCGCTGCGGAATCCGTGGCGCTATATAAATAAATGGTGATGATGATGATGATGATTGTGGGCTAAGCTAGTGTGTCAGGAAGTTGTGGACTCTTTATGTCTGTGATGTGCTGTTTTAAGCTGCAAATAAAACAGCTAATGATTAAGAAGCCTGGAGCAAGGAGACTTTGATGATTTCTATGATTTCTACAATATATATATATATATATATATATATATATATATATATATATATATATGTATCTATTTTAGAAAGTAAAACAAATGGGATAGGGCGCCCCAATAGTGTAGTACTATTATATCAACAACACTAATCATATATATATATATATATATATATATATATATATATATATATATATATATATATATATATATATATATGTATGTACAGACATCTCTGCAGGAGAGACTGGTTCTTTCTTCTGGGGTTGACAGAAACAGCAATGGATATATGAAGGAGCAGCATATTAAACAGATAAGCAATAAAGATCTACTATCTGGTACGCATTATCACTACTGGAGAGGATTGGTGTCCTTGGGATATGCATGAAGGCTCTGTTCACTCTCTGCTTTATGTGTTCACAACTTATATCTATAATATAAATGCCTAGTGGCGTGTGTTAGTCTGTCTGTGTGTGTGTGTGTTTGGAAAAAATAAAACCAAACTGCAGCGCCACCTGCTGGGCGGAGTTATACACTGACCTACTAAATTCATAGTGTGTGTGGAAAAAAAAATTCAGAAAGGGCTGAAATTTGGTATACTAAGATGTTTTTATTTGTTAATTTAATTTGTTAATTGTTAAAAGTGTTTATAAAGATTTAAAAATATATATATATATATTTCTTGAAGGAAAAGTGACAGTTGGGAGTGGTTGGTGGTTGCCGGGGGTGACAGTGGGGAGTGGTTGGTGGTTGCCGGGGGTGACAGAGTGAGAGGAGTGTGATACTCAGGACCGCTGAGAGAGATCCCTGTGTCTGGATAGACATCTGGATAGATGTGGCGATGAAAATGAAGGATGAGGTGATGGAGAAGAATGATGAGGTGGTGACATGTGGACAAAACCACGTTAAAAAAGGGCGCTTACGTCGGGAAGTAACGCTCTTCCCCTGAGGAGGCCTGGGCTAGGGCCCAAATGCATGACAAGAACCTTTTTAACACCTTAAGTAGCTTGATTTGACTAGAATGCATGAGTATCATGCACGGGTTAACTTGTATATATATATATATATGATTAGTATTGTTGATATAATAGTACTACACTATTGTGGTGCCCTATCCTATTTGTTTTTCTTTCTAGAATACCTCAGATTCACTATCTGATTCTTGGGAATTGGCAGCCACCGGGACATTGGCAAGTGTTTACATAAAGACGGACTATTGGGACATTATTTCAGTATTGAGTTACGCCCCAATTGTATCTGTTTTTCTGTATCTATATCTATCTACATCTATATCTATCTACACATATATATATATATATATATATATATATATATATATATATATATATATATATATATATATATATAAATATATATATATATATATATATATATATATATATATATATAACCAGTGGCAGGCATTTAATGTAAGGTAAGCAGGTGTTGCAAGCTATAACATACAAATTGGACAATTCATTGCAACTTCTAGGTGTAAGACACAGACACAGCGCAATTCTGCGGAGAGGTTTCCATCCTCCAATCGGTTGCGCTTGTTTCCAGTGCGCCTGTTGTCAGCACGTCTAGTCACATGTGGTACTGCCTCACCTCCCTGCGTTGCAGAATGCATTAATGCGACTGCTCAAGGCAAGGAATAAGATCATGTTCAGTCATATTTGGTGAGGTATAAAGCAGAGAATAAGAGTTTGGACAGATAGGGCAGAAAGCTAAGAAAAGGAAAGACAGGGCATAAAGCAGGAAGGAGCTGGGGCCGGAGGTGATAAGTATTTACTTGTACTGCTCTTTTGAGTAAACTCAATAAAGTATACTTTTGGGATGCACTTGCAAGTTATACCTTGTGTTTTGCAAACTGGAATGTGAGTCCAACACTTTGATCTTTGCTCTAGACCCATTAATGCCTTAAGACAGTCCTGTAAGCAGTTGTTTTATTGCAGTGAATTAACTGAGCTTGTTAGCTCATAAGAGAAACAGGATAATACTATACATTTCAGACACAGACTACAAGCAGTATCAAGTATATTGTATAAAACCAACTGACAATCACTGTGTATTATACACTCTGAAATGCGTTAATACATTCAAATAAAAACTGCAGAGCAAATTAGTCTTTACTTGTTAATTATAATTCACATGGTACATGGCAATAGTCTTATGGCTTTTCCATAGTAAACACCCCTAAAGAAGACACTTGTAAGAGGCTATTACACTGTTATATAGGAACTGACTCTAAATTCCCATCTTGTTAAAACCGTTTGCGGATCTATAGGGTAGGGACTTACTAAGATAGAGTCAGTAACTCTAAATTGGTCATAGTTTGTTACCCTATTGATGCTTTGTTTGTTGCTTGCGATGCATTTGATAGACTAATTGAATAAAAGATTATGGGCCTGATTCATTAAGGGAGGTAAACAGTGACTTTGTGCATATAATCCACACAATTACTCTACGTATACCCAGAAATTTACCATATGCCACAGAACATAGCAATGTTTAATTTATCTTTGAGCAAACGGGCACTTACTACAGCCTTCAATTTCAGGCAGGGGGAAGGGGTATATGCCCCTAGTCAATGTACAGCGTGCCAAGCTCGAGCGCACTGATCAGCGTCTGGTTCAAGCTCCGGACACCTCTCAGGTACGTGTTTTTCAGCTGTATATCTTGCTCCAGCTACGGCTCTAGTCTAAGTGCTGATAGATAGTGATAATGGCTGAGTATGTATGTATGCTAGGTCATGTGTTTGCAATAAAAAAAATTTTTTTATGCACAGTAGACAGTAATTACATCTTAAAAAATGCATTTCATGGAAACAAAACATTATTAATGCCTATGTTATTAACAGATGACATTAATTGAATAGATTTTTTTTACTGTGTGTTCTTTTGTGAGTTTATATTCCACATAGGTATTGGATGTATCCTGCAGTCTCTTGTTTGATAGAGCAGAGTAAACCTACACCACACGTATCTTCAGATCCGCTCCTTTGTAAATCCGGGCGTGCACATACCCGATTTACATGCCTTTTAAAAAATATGCACATTACATTCAGTAGCATCCTTAATGAATCAAGCCCTATATAGGCAGATCCAGTAAGGGTCAAATAGTATTGCTCTGCTCTTTCTTTGTTGGTATCCATATGGCCAGGGCCATCTTAACAACATTATGGGCCCCCGGGCAAAGCAGTGCACCGGGGCCCCTACATAAATAGATATATATATATATATATATATATATATATATATATATATATATATATATATAGTTATAGATGTATAGAGATACAGATATAGATATATAGAGATAGAGATAGATAGATGTACTTGCTCAGTGACCCTCGAAGGTTTCTTTTTTTGCAGGTTCTTTCTTTTGCAGGATTATTTATTCTAATTAAGAGCCCTGCCTATGGGGCCCCCTTGCCCGTGGGGCCCCCGGGCACCTGCCCATCGTGCCCAATGGAAAAGATGGCCCTGCATATGGCCATTCCATATATAATTTCAAAATGACCGTCTCCTGTTTAACCGTGAGGCTTTTGGTGACTTTGCTTAATATATTTCGAATCTGTTGAATTTCACATGGACATTGTGTAGCATGATGAAATACTATGTAGACAGAAAACAACTACTTAGTTACACCACAGAACTGGTTTGAACCATTGTGAACTTTGAATATTGTTTGCTGTTTGTAATTGCAATTATAGCCTGGCTTCCACGTTTGTTGTTTTCAGTATATATAACACAGTGTCATCATATCCCTATTAATACAAAGACATTTCTAGATGTTCCCAATTGTAAAGTGCTACGGAATCTGCTGGCGCTATATAAATAAATGTTGATGATAATGATTCATTCAGTATGTCTGGTCTTTGTGTTTTAACTTCATGTATCATGTTATGAGTTATAGATCACTACTTTCTGTATATGTCATGTATGGCACTGCGGACCCTTTGTGGCGCCTTATAAATAAATATAATAATAATAATAATAATAATAATAATAATCCTGCCATTGCCTATTTATTGTACAACCATTTTCACTGTAGATAGGGCTTCTCCCTATATATCAAGGTGTTTCTCCTGGTAAAATCTTACCCCCTATTTAAGAAGGTATCCTCCATCCCCCACCTCTCAAGGATACAATATCTCCATTTTAACCACAGGAGGATGAGGCTGGAATACTAGTAGCGTGAGGATAGACGAGAGGCTTTGATGCGTAGTGTCTGCAAAATCATTGTGCACATGCCCAGAACTGGGAGATACGTCCGTGAATGTGGGCAGCACGGTGGCCAAGTGGTTAGCACTTCTGCCTCCCAGCGCTGGGGTCATGAGTTCCATTCCCGACCATGGCCTTATCTGTGCGGAGTTTGTATGTTCTCTCCGTGTTTGCGTGGGTTTTCTCCGGGTGCTCCGGTTTCCTCCCACAGTCCACAGTAGGTTAATTGACTGCTAATCAAAATTGACCCTAGTTTCTCTCTCTCTCTCTGTGTTTGTGTGTGTTAGGGAATTTAGACTGTAAGCTACAATGGGGCAGGGACTGATGTGAGTGAGTTCTCTGTACAGCGCTGCGGAATCAGTGGCGCTATATAAATAAATGGTGATGATGATGATGATGATGAATGCAGCCCTGTTCACTGCATCCACAAATGCAAAGGACACTTACTACAGCCTACGATTTAGAGGAGTGAACTGGGCGGGGAAGGGACATTTTGCCCTAGTCAATGTACAGTAGTGGCATGCCAAACTCAAGCGCATGCAGCCACTTCAGAATCCAGCTTTGACAGTCTGAAAGTTACTTGTTTTTCTGCAGTATCTCTTGCTGCAGCTAAGGGGCTAGTCTAAGTCCTGACAGTCTTGTATGCATGCTATAACATGTGTTTGCTATCATGAGCAACTGCAAAAATTAATTTTTTGTTCAGTAGACATTAACAACATTCTAATAAATGTATTTCATGGGAAAACAAATAAAAAAAACATCTTTTTATTTTAAAACTGTTTTTTTTATCATTAAAGCCCTTATTATTACCAAGTGACTAATTCAATATTTTTTTTTATTTTCCTATGACTTCTTTTGCAAAGTTATACTACACATAGGGATTGGACGAATCCTGCAGCATCTTGTGTAGTAGAGAACAGCAAACCTACACCTGAATTCAACAGCGGACGTATCTTGAAATCTGTTCCTTGATAAATGCCTAAATACATGCGTATAATTCTGAACGAAGGTTTCGCTCAGAATACCCGCCTTGATGAATCGGACCCATTGTTTAATATTTAATAAATGAAACTGATTGTGTAATATATGCTGCATAAAACAACAGCATGATGTTAAATGTTATAATCATTTAATGTCAGGCAACTATGCCTCTTCACCACTGTCCATTCCCTTCTATGTCTTCTCTCACCTCCCATCCCATCCTCATTTGCCACTTATTTTAAAGGTAACACTGTCCACCACAAAATCTCCTCTGGCCAGATCCACCCAATCCCACACACCCTCTCTGACTCCCATCCTGTCACACTCAGTTTCTTCCCTAATGTAATTGCATCAGATCTTTACTCTTTTCTCTTCCTCTTCCACACCTGCCCCCTGAATGCAGTTCCCTCCAAACTGCTCACTCTCCTCATTGCTTGACTGCATCTTGCAAACCTCTTTAATCTTTACTCTCCATCAGTGACTTTCTATCAATCTTCAAACACCCCCAGTGTCTTCCCCTCAGCCTTCACACAATCACATTCCTTATTAATAAAGAAAAATCCTTGTGACCCTTCATCTCTCTTCAATTATCTCCCCATTTCTCTGCTCCCCTTTGCTTGCAAAATTCTTTAACGACTTGTCTTCCACCATCTGAGCAAATTTCTCTTCACCCAAACTCTCATTGACCCTCTTCAGTTGTGTTTCCATCCTCTTCACTTGATTAAAGTGACCAGCGATCTACTTTTATCTAAGCCAAAGGGCCACTTCTCCTTTCTCAAAACTCCTTGACCTATCAGCACTGTCAATCACTCTCTTCTCCTTGACACCCTTCACTCCTTGGTCTTCGTGGCACTGTCCTCACCCTATTCGCTTTCTACTTCTCAGGTTGCTCCTTCAGTGTCTCTTTATTTCTCTATTTGTGTTCTTCCTTTCTCTACTAGCTCTGTTCTTGGCTCTCTATTCTTCTCTATGAACACCTCCTCTCACAGTGAACTCATCTGCTTCTTCATCCTTCACTACCATATATGATGGCACCCAAATCTACCTTTACTCCCCTGACCCCTTGTCACGGTCATCTGTTTTTCTTAATCTGATTTGGAACCCTTGGGTCTGAAATGAAATGATCTCTCTATTCATCTAGAGTACTCTGAGTAGCACTTGCTATATGAGAGTCTAGGGCCAGAGTACGGACCTGGAATCCGCTGTAATAACACTCTGGAACTGTTCGTAGGAACTCAATCCCGCCCCTGTAACACAGGTCTGGAACCCACTATTATGAACTTCAGAATGTAAACACACAGAAACCCAGGACAGAATGAAATGGAACTGGAAACAGGAACTTGGAACTCAGAACCATGACACGAAATGGAGAACTTAGGACTGCGAGACAGCCACAGACCTGGAACCCACACACAGATACACAGAACTGGAAATATGCCCTAGAGACTCAGAACCAGCCCCAGCAACAGAACTGGTGATACCAGTAAAACCCCAGGTGCTGCAGAGTATATACTAGACAGTGCAATGTTCTTACTGAGGTAAACACTCTTGATGAATGCGGAATGTTTGCAGGAAGATGAGCAGCTTGGCAGTGCAGAGTACTTGCAGAGTGATAAACTCCAGGTAATGCAGGATATTAGTAGAAAGATATATACTGTGGAATTATAGGTAATTATAAAGAGTTGTGCACTTTGGAAATGCAGGTATTTAAAGAAAGATGTGCACCTGAAAATGCAGGATACTTGCAAAGTGATGATTAGTTGGTAATGCAGAATGTTCACAAAAGATGATCACTTTGGAAACACAGGGTAATCAGGAACAGTGCAGGAACAACTGGAACCTGGAGCCAAGAACTATTCTCGGGAGAGAGGTATGTTGTTCTGGCAATGAACAGATCTCAGCAACAGGTTTAAATAGGGTGTTATAAATAGCTATTGGCTGCACAGTTCATGTGATCACAGCTGCTGATTCTGGTTGGTCTGGAATGATCACCTGACTGCATCCAAGATGGCTGCGCCCATGCAGCAGAACAAACAGTATGTGTTTGTTTACAAATGAAGATGTGATGGACAGGGATGCTGCAGGCAACCAGGAGGGACTCGGGTTGCCGTGATATTACAGAGGTGGACATGGTAAGTGCAGCTAAGACCCAGATATGGGACACCTTTTACCCTCTCTCTTATCCTGAGTGTCCAATTGCCTTTCCACCATCTCTTCTTAGATGACCTAAAACATTCTCAAACTTAACATGTCCAAATCTGACCTTATTGTCTTTTCTCCTGCTAATTCCACTACCCTTACTAACATCTCCCTCACAGTCAACAACTTAATTATCTCCCCCGTTTCTGATGCACACTGCCTAGGTGTCAACCTCATCTCTGCCCAGAGCTTCACACTTCACATCCAGTCCCTCTCACTGTCTTGTTACATCCCATACTTGCCAACTTTTCCTTGTTGGCTTCAGGGAGATCCCAGGGGAGGTGGGGATGCAGGGGCCAGGCTTGATGAATTGCATAATTTTGGCCCTGCCCCCTAAATGATTGTCACAATGTTGGCTTATTACAACAGGGGGTGGGGCTAAAATTACACAATATTTGTGTCATTAAGTCCCGTCCCCACCACTTATCTATTGCGGGGGCGAGAACCGGGAGGTTGCCCTGCTCTCCCAAGAGGTTTCCCAGAAATGCGGAGTTTCCAGGACATTCTGGGAGAGTAGGCAACTATGCGTTAAAGAAAATCAGATAATGAATCTCTAGAGACTGAAGTGTCTTTTACATTTCTGTCTCCATTACTGAAGTCACGCTGTCTTACCTGTCAGTCTTTGATTAAATATTGGTCTCCATGAAAATGGCCGCCTCCACAGACATCAATACATGCACATAGGGCACAATTTCTGAACTGTGTCATCAAGCCACAGATGGCGAAGCCAACCACGTCTTATACTGGCTCAGCATCAGAGAGAATGCCAGACTCTTCAGGGAGTGAGGGTGATCACCCCTATTTCAGGGAGTCTCCCTGACATTTAGGGAGAATTGCCAAGTATGTTACATCCTCCTCCACAACATTGCTAAAAAATGCCCCATCCTCCCTCAGTAAGTAAATAAAACCCTGGTCTACTTGCTTATTATTTCCCTCCTTGACTACTGTAACCTCCTCCTTATTGCCCATTGCCTCACCTGCTATAGACTTCTACAATCCTTCCTGAATGCTGCAGTTAGATTAATGGTTCTCTACCCTGCTCCTCATCTGCTGCCCCTCTCTGTAAATTCCTTCACTAGCTCCCCATTACTTTCAGATTTCTATTCAAGTTGATCACCCTCAACTAAAAAACTCCATTACATCTCTATACAGGACTATACATGTAAAGAGACATACATTTTTAGGCTTAATTTTATTCATATATCTGTTATTATGTTCATTATATTCGTATATGCTATATTTTATATCTGTAAGATGATTGTCTGGCGCAATCTATGGTGACCAATAAATAAATGATGATTATGAAATATTAAAAACCAGAGTCTATTGAGAAACGCATCCAGCCCGCAATCAGCTAGTTGCACTGCAGTTGATTATAAAAAGAATTTTTTTGCATATCATGATTATTATTTGCTTTAGAAAGGCTTAATAGAGGGTATATATGCCAGAAGCATTTTACCATGGTATAATAAGAACCAAGATGGCTTCTGACATTTTCATTTGGGAGAAGACTGACAAATGAATTACAAAAGTTCCTTGTGGTTTGTAAAATGCACTCTCAAGCAAACACAACTTTGTTTATGTTTGAATTATATTAGTGGATTCACTTTAAGTACCAAGGGACTTAATGGGGCTCACAAACAAACTGCATAGACCCATTGCTAGGAAATGTCTGCTTGTGCAAGATCTTGTAGTCCTCGTCTCCAACAAAACCATTGTTTCACGGTAACTAGAGAACACTTTTTCTCTCTGCAAATATTGTTGTTATAATTCCAATACAATTCTGAACCATATACTACTGTACTTCATATCGGTGTTTATCAATACAACCCTGTGTTTCTCTGACAGCGACAAAAACATTAACTCAATACTACTAAAGAATTCTAAAAGCACCAATGTTATTACTTCGAATATCCCTGCTATTGTCATGTATTGTTCTTGAGGGAGCATAAGTAATACACATTAGAAGTAATTTAAAGTTGCTATGAGCTCTGTTTATTTATATCTCTACATAAAAGATACAATTTCCTCCATGAAGCAGGCTGGCCTTGATAAAGTGTGTATGTTAAATCACATCATCCCAGATCAGCGGACAGACTCTCTAGGCGTACGTTGTATTTTCTGGTTTTAATATATAAGGAGTGAGATGCTGTTTCGTTACGAATGCATCCTTTAAATCACACTGCTCGTATAAATAATGAATGAACCTCAATTGTATCCCTAATATTATTCTCATGTCTTATTAAACTAATATTTCAAATGAAAATATATATTTGTATTTTTTTCTTGTTGGTAAAAGAAAAGGAATGAAGGATTTTTTTCATGTAATAAAAAAAAAACATATACATTTTACAGCCTAATAGTAGATAAAATATCTCAATACTATTGTCATGGGGTGTCTCTTAGTTTTGCACTCAAAATAGAATAAAAACATGCAAATTTTTAGTAGGAAAAATTAATTGCTGAGTTTTACTATCTTTCCTTCCACTTTGTTAGGAACCCCTCTAGCCGGTACAGCATAACCCGGAGTCTGCTCTGCCAGTCAGGTGTTCACTGGAGCCCCTAGTGGTGGGGACAGACTTGGCCGGAGACTAGCAGAGGGTCGTGAAGTGCGTACCGACTAGGGAGAACCCAGGAAAGCGGAGTGAAGTCCAGGCAAGGGTCGAGGGCCGGCAGCAGACAGGGAATCCAATACACAAGCTGAGGTCAAGGGTCACAGGCACGGTAGCAAGGTCCAGAAACAGGCAGAAAGGTCAGGGTCACAAGAAACACAGGCAGGGTCCAAATCCAGGCAAGGGGTCATACACAGGCAATCAGTCCAACAGGTTTTCACCAATACAAAACAGGAGCAGGAGCAGGTTAGGCTGACAGGCAAACTGGACGCTATAACCGGCAGTGAGGCTGCAGACCTCACTGCCTTAAATACACCAGTGGACCAATCAGAGCCTAGCTCTGAAAACACACCCAAGGGCTGCCTGATTATCATAAATGCTTAATATCCATCAGGCTATTGAAGATCTCTGCGCACGCGCCTGGCTGTCCCCTTGTTGCCGGAATGCGGCGCTGCCTTGCAAAGCGTCCGGCCGTTGCCTTAAAGGAAGTGACGTCCCGGTCGTCATGGTGATGGCCAGGACGCCGGGGCACACAGGAAGCGAGCCGCGGCGGCCGTTAGTACCGCCGCAGCTTGTGACACATTTCTTGTTCTACAGAGAGAGGTGTTTATTTTACTATATTTATCCTTGAGGCTGGATTTCCCGTTTGTACTGCTTTAATCTAATAATGAATGACTGTGCCCTTGATTAATAGTTATATAACTGAATGGTCAGCCTGAACTGTTCAATAGACCTTTCTCTTATTGTTATGACTAGAAACATTGGCAGCAGATATAGCAGACAATCTCTGATGTCCCATCAGCAGCACTGTCCTAGACATGGACCTTGGTAAATTCATTCTTGCTCTTCAATGGTCTTCTCAATGTCCCATTCTCAAAAATTTGCCCAGGTCCAAGCCAGGACATCTAAAGCAATAGGGTCCTTTTTGATGGGCCCATGTATCGTCGAACATGAGGACCAAGTGTCTGGCTCAGTATCCAGCATTGAGCGTGATGCTAAAGAAACACCAGACACGTAGCTACTTCCAACTGGCATACAACCACAAGAGTACCCATAAAGCATGAAAGTGAAAGCCTTCTCTAGAACCAGAAGAGGAAATAGGTTAACACCAATGTCTGCATCAATATTGGTGGCTAATAATACTTTTGCTTTTTAGTAGCCACACAATTTCAGCAGCAACAGCTAAGTATTTCCACTAACTTATGTATCAATTGTTCTCCACACTTCGGGTGGAATTAAATACAATGTAAGGTCCCGTAGGATCATTATAAAGAGCACATGTTGCTAAATCGGGTGTGCCATGTTTTAGTTTCAGACAGTTCTGGCTAAGAGTTATGGCTGCTTTTGGCTTGGCATGGGATCTTACAAGAAACTAGGACCTTGTCACTTTGTGCACCTGTAAAAAGCAGGAAGACATAAAACTTGATTCCTACCCTGCTGGTAGACAATTGAATGTGTGGCTCTGTGGCAACCATCTGTCACACTCCACAACCAGTTTGATGCAAACTCTGTGCAAAAGTAAACCTGTGAGGTTTGTCATCAGGGCTACATACTACAAACATCTTGCTAACAGATGCTGGTCATGTACATTCCTGCCTTTGGCTTGCAGAATCGGGTGTGGGGGGCCTGGAGAAGCTGGTTCCGGGACCCAGCATGTGAGCAGCTATAGTGAGCCAAATTTGCAGACAGCACCTGCATGTACAGAAGACCTTTTTGCATACTCAGTTCTGGCATCATCATTGGCACCGGGCGCACCACAGTGTGCATTGAGCGCTGGGTTGCCAGATTATTGTGTGCCAGTTCACTGGTGTCTAGTGTTATACTTGTTCCTGATATATTCATATATACCAGACTTTTTGATTGTTGCTGACCATGAGTATCGGTTCTCACTAATGTTTACTTTAATAGCATTTATGTCCTTTAACCCTGTGTGTGCTGGTCAAAACTACCTTGCCTTCAATAACTATTTAGACTAGAGCTAGTGTTGTAACTAGAGTTTTTGGTGTTATCTTGACTATTTGGTGTACCAGACCTTTGACTTTTGACTTGACCATGATTGCTGATAACCACTGGTCACTTCTTTCTGCATTCTCCAGTAAAACTCATTGAGGGAAGCGATCTCGATTTTTGGTGCCAATTTCCTAACACTACAAAATAGACTATCTCTACTAACATCATCTGGACTTCAATTGCCACTCTCTAGGGCAACTGGGAGATATCCATTTGTTTATGCTTTTCAGTTACCTTTAACCCTCTTATAGCCACTAGTCACTGGGATCCATTTCCTAGAGAACTAGCTGTACAGTCCATTTTGTAGCGTTCATCACATCATCGCTCCAAGGGAAACAATGAAAATAGACCTTTTAGCATAAGGTTGTTTAGTTGGCTCATTGTGCAATGAACACCATGGTTTTGTGACTTGTATTATTTGTATCCTGTGTGTTCTTCCATTTATAGATAAAATAAAGTACACTTCTTTTCCAGTTGTTTGCCTAGAGGTACCATCAGCGAGCACATAAGGCTGACCTGCTATTGCTAAATGGGTGAAAAGACTAAATATAATTCGGGTATCCTCACCATGCTGTATAGATTTGTTGGTTGAAAGGCAACTGGGTGAGTTGAGGCCACATAAAGGCATTATAGTGCCTTCATTTGGACAACCCTGTTTGATGTTTTCACCCTTCCTTTGTACAATATGCATCTGTATTTCACCAGTTAGGCAAATTATGAAACTCTACTCCAGCGATAACAGCAATTGCCGGATCATGTCTGAAATTAAACTCAACAGAGCATAACATTCCAACGCCAAACATACAGTACAGTGAGTGTGCCCAGGTGATGTGAAAACCTCTAAAGAACTATACTGAACACGTGTCCTTTGTTCTCAATACTACAGTGCAGGTCTTTAGGATTCCCTGGTTCGGTGCAGCTAGTTATTGGTTCACAAGGTCATCAGCCTCCATTAAAATACATTTTATGTGAATGTATATTTGCTTGAGTGCTTCTCTACGATTTACCTGAATCAAAAACCTACTTTTAGCTAATCATTTTTCCATTTAATGATCATGAACTGCTTTATAGAATATTTCCTATTACAGAGACCCCTCGCCTTCCCCCCACCCACTTGGCATTTTAATTTCTTGCTCACTACAAAGAAGTAACTATACTTCACGTGAGAGATAGCAGGGGTTGCGTTTCCTTCAATTAATTGTTTAATGTAGTGTCAAGACTGAGGTTTAATAATTCCCGTCCTTCTAAGCCTTTTCCAGCAATCATACTTTCAATTAAGATTCTATCGAAGACAGACCGGCACGTCCCTTAATGAAAAGGCTCAGAATAATGGCGCACACATCTACATCTGGCTCATTTCATTTGCTAGAATTGAGGAAAGAATTATTTTGAGTCCCGAGAGGAGGAAGGGGCTGCGTAAATGAATCATTATTACATGTAGGACACTTTTTAGTTTGTTACAGTTAACTACACCCAAAAAACACATAGTTTAATGCCTCTCTAGTGTTATTCATGTGCATGATTTGATATTTGTTTAGTGTGTCTTTAATATTAGTAATGTAATAATGGCTGATGAACTCTGCTTTAGAATAAATAGATGTGAACGGACAAACTTGTCAACTAAGCAAAGAAACCTTTACACAGACCCCCAGCTTGTCTGGCTGCAGGAGAACACTGTGCAGATAGGGATGGAAGACATCAGGCGCTTCTAGTGTCCACTAGTCAGTTGTTGCTCTTCCACATACTGTAGACGTTTTCTCATATGTCTACTAAGATATGGCCAATACGTTGAATGAGGGTGTAGATAGGATTGCCAACAATTCAACTCCCAAATAAGGAATGGGTGTAAGGGAAATTTAGTTTGGTTATCATCATCATCATCATCATTTATTTATATAGCGCCACTAATTCCGCAGTGCTGTACAGAGAACTCACGCACATCAGTCCCTGCCCCATTGGGGCTTACAGTCTAAATTCCTTTACACACACACACACTAGGGTCAATTTGTTAACAGCCAAATAACCTACCAGTATGTTTTTGGAGTGTGGAAGGAAACCAGAGCACCCGGAGGAAACCCACGCAAACACAGGGAGAACATACTCCACACAGATAAGGACATGGTCGGGAATTGAACTCATGACCCCAGTGCTGTGAGGCAGAAGTGCTAACCACTAAGCCCCTGTGCTGGTTATGACAATTAAAGGATGTGGCATTGTACACATATACATATACATTTTATCTATATGGTAATCAGAATAAAAAACAGCACCCCATGATGGTGGCTAAAACAGTAAACTGAGTAATATCTGATAAGAAGTAATCAAAGTTATGACACATCTGTTGACAATCTCAAAAGCCTAGGCCTAGTTGTAGAAAACTGACCCATATCCAGGGCCGGTGCTAGGGTCCGTGGCGCCCTATGCACATTTAAGTGTGCAGGGTGGGGGCACCGATTTTGAAAATGTGTGTCTTTTCTTACCTGCTTCTAACTTGCTCCGTCTGCTCCCCTTCACTCACTGACACTGTCGGGCCGTGATGATGACAGTCAGTCAGTGAGTGGAGGGGAGAAGAAGGAGCAGAGAGGCGGCGGTGGTGGTGAGCAATAGTCTCTCCCCCCCTCCCTGTGGATGTATGTGAAGCTGTGCGGCGGCCGTGAAAGGTATGGTCAGTGGTCGCCGCACAGTTTTGAAGAGATATTTTTAATCTGTGGCGCCCTCCAGGCGCCCTCCAGAGCCCGGTGCCCTAGGCAAGTGCCTATCCTTGCTTAATGGGAGCGCCGGGCCTGCCCATATGTTTTGCCATGCATAATGTGTGAGTCATATCGGGTGCCAAGAATAAATTGCCAAGGCGTCCCTGGTGCCAACCATACAAAATTGAGCCAATATTCTGCAAAGAAGAAAACGTAAATAAGTACTTACCTATCCCCACTGTCTGTGAAGACTTTCTCATGCTGAATCCCAATTCAGCTCTCAGCACTTGATTCTGCTTAACCCAAAATAGACTGATAGTATTGATACTGATAGTATTCAATTTCTTCCCTGCTTTGTAGACAAATTATTTAAGGCTGGAAATTAATCCAGAGCTGATAGGTTGATGGGCGAGACTAATAGATCAGACACTCTATGTGCAAAATTATTTTTTTTTGCATCTAAGCCAGTGAGGGGGAGTTGGAACAAAATCAATGCACCTTATAAGAAGGGATGTCCCTGCTAATATTGGACTATTAGAAACCCTTGATGCAGGTGAAGCCATTTTACTTGCTGGCAACACTGTGGAAGTCATTTTTCCAAGGCTATACATCAATATCATGCATTGGTATTCTCTTATACTACTAATTCCTGGCTGTGATAATATTAGACAAAAACAAATAAAACAACAGAATAAATGATTCAGTCGGATGATGCCATTTATAATCCTGTCAGTTTTAATTTACAATCCCCAGAAAATTCCCTAAACTCTCCTAGTGCTGAACTGTGCATCCCATAATCAACCAGTTCAAATACTTACAATTATGTACCCAGAACTGTATTGAAATTTTATACCTCAGGTGTAAAACCATACATCTTACTGAATGCCAGTGCTGAGCTTTGTACCCCATACAACTTCATTATTGAGCCTTGTACTCCAGACTACCTGCTGAGCTTTGCACCTCACACATGCACTTAATACTCCAGTTATAGACTACCCCATACATACCTCATACTAATATAGGGTTTGGCCTTATGCCATACGTCTTTGGCACTATAACTTGTAACCTATGCCAACCTAATGCCCAACATTTCCCCCCATAGTCCTCCAGGCCTGAGCCTTGCACCCAGACCACTCCAGTGTTGGGCTGCACACTTTATACTCCTCCAGTCCAAGCATTTTTACCATACTACTTAATACTCCAAGCCCCCCAGTCTGTATAACCTACTACTCTAGTGCATGGTTGCCTACTCTCCAGGAATGTCTGGGAGTCCCAGTTCCTGGCTATTTCTTTACTTAAGCGGCTAAGAATGTGATTCGTGTCTCGTCATGGACCCTGTGCTGTAATAGGTTAGAAAATGTGATGCCAGTTTAGGGGGTGGGGGCACATGATGCAATTCTCCTAGCCACGCCCCCACTCTCCCACCTACCCAGTGATCTCCTGGAGCACAAGTTGCCAAAGTTGGCAAGTATACCCTAGTGATGGCCTTGAGTCAGGTGCCCCATGTTACTCCAATGCTGAACTTTGCATACTATAACTCTGTGATAAACTTTATAAAACACCAGTGCCAAAGACTTACTCCTGTACTTCATATACCTCTAATACTGAGTTTTACACCTTGTTCCCCTCCAGTGTCAAGCCTTACACCCTATGCACTAGTAGTACTGTGTTTTGCATTCCAAACAATTTTAATATTGTCAATTTAGGAATCAAACACTTTAGGAGCCAATGGGGGAATTTTATCTATAATGAACAGAGACAAGCTTTACACCATGACAAGCCAATTTTTTCTGTTTTCCTACAATTTTCTGTTGGGACAGATATAAAACATAGCCCCACCAACCCTGGCAGGAGATCATGGTAAAGGCTGAGATTGCAGAAATGACTTACCAATCCCTCCAACTGTAAGAAAACAAGCCTCGCTCACTGAGTTTCAAAATAAGTGCTTTCATTTTTAAGGTGTGACTAGGGTCCGATCAGCTTATTTTATCTTCATCTCCTGCTCGTTTGCGCATAGCTTTATATTTATATTATATTTATATTAACAACCAACTTAATCACTGAATGCTCAGAGCAGAAGAAAATGAGTGAGCTGCCTAGCTGGAGGCAGTGGCCTAACCATTTGTGTGCTTATGTTAGTGAGGATTGGGCTGCATGTGACAAGGGAACTGCCTGCCTTGACCTCTGCTAGTTACTGACTACCTTGTCTACTGGCCATACCGACCACAGCCTGTTCCATTGATTCTGTCTGCTGCCTGCCTCGACTTCTGTTAGTTACTGACTACCTCCTCTGCTGGCCGTACCGACCTCAGCCTGTTCCGTTGATTCTGTCTGCTGTCTGCCTCAACCTCAGCTAGTTACTGACTGCCTCGTCTGCTGGCCGTACCGACCTCAACCTGTTCTGTTGATTCCATCTGCTGCCTGCCTCAATCTCTGGTAGTCACTAACTACCTTGTCTGCTGGCCATACCGACCTCAGCTTGTCCTGTTGATTCTGTCTGCTGCCTGCCTTGACCTTTGCTAGTTGCTGACTACTTTGTCTGCTGGCCATACCAACCTCAGCCTGTTCTATTGATTCTGTCTACTGCCTGCCTTGACTTCAGCTAGTTACTGACTACCTTGTCTGCTGGCCGTACCGACCTCAGCCTGTTCTATTGATTCTGTCTACTGCCTGCCTTGACTTCTGCTAGTTACTGACTACCTTGTCTGCTGGCTGTACCCATCTGAGCCTGTTCTGTTGATTCTGTCTGCTGCCTGCCTCGATCTCTGCTAGTTACTGATTATCTTGTCTGCTGGCCGTACTGAACTCAGTCTGTACTGTTGATTCTGTCTACTGCCTGCCATGACCTCTGCTAGTTTTGATTTTCCTGTCTGCCATCCTCTGCTTGTTACCGTTCTTCCTGACTGCTGCTTATGTTGATGTTTGTTGCTTACCAAGCTTCCTTGTTATTGGAAACCCTGAGTCTGGCTGGTAAACCCTACCACACTGTCAGTCGCCTGTCCAGTTCATACATTGTATAACACTATCACCAGTGTATTCTACTTTTACCACTTTGTTAATTCACCTTTTTTATTACTGTTCTAAAGTTTAGGCTCCTGTATTCTATATAAATAAATAAATACTATTGCACTTAAGACCTGGGGTAAATGAGCTGCTATAGGTGAAGACTGGACTGTAGTTCATTAGGTTTATTAGGTGACTGGTGGCAATAATTACAATAACATGAGTTACTTTTGTGTATTTGAACATACTTTACAACTTTTTCATTCTTGTAATAGTGCTTTCAAAGCAGTGGGACATGTCCAAGCGCCCAGCTGTCCTAGAATTGGGATAAAAGTCCTGATCTGCAGGACAGTCCCCTTAAATTGGGTTTGTGTCACCTAAATCAAGAAAGCTAGGAAATGAGATTTGAAGGTTTTGTGTGCTTTGAAGTGTACCTAGTATCACATTGAAAGTGCAAGACATAATCAAAAGCAAATCAGTTCCTATTCTGGAGATGCAAATTCTGTGCACCCTCCTTTAAATTAGAGATGCTCAGGCTCGGTTTTCTGAAAACCGAGCCCACCCGAACTTAAGGGATCTGAGTAGGCTCGCAAGCCTGCTCGGTATCTCCACGCATCCTCGGATCTGAATCGAGGTGAAACGTAATTGTTGCATTGTTGGATCTCGCGGGTTTTGGATTCTATAAGTACCTCCCTCCCCAGGAGATCCAGCGCCATTGCTCACACAGAAACAGGGATAGCAGTGTTCTTGTCACTCTCCAGTCTCCAGTGACATTGCTCAGTGCCATTGCTCACACAGAAGCAGAGATAGCAGTGTTCTTGTTACTCTCCAGTCTCCAGTGCCATTGCTCAGTGCCATTGCTCACACAGAAGCAGAGATAGCAGTGTTCTTGTTACTCTCCATTCTCCAGTGACATTGCTCAGTGCCATTGCTCATACAGAAACAGGAGGGGTAGCAGTGTTCTTGTCACTTGACAAAAATTGATTGGAAATCATTGTAAATTAATGTTATTGAGGTTAACAATAATGTAGGGATAAAAAAGAGCCATATGAAAAAAAATCGGGATCCAAACCCAAAACACGCGAGGGTGGTTTTGCCAAAACCAAAACACGAAGTTAATCCAGATCCAGATCCAAAACCAAAACACGGGAGTCAGTGAACATCTCTACTTTAAATACTTTCCTCTTGCAAAACAAAATCTAGTTTTTGCATGTTGGTGCTAAAGTAGAAGTAATCCTCTTCCCCTAAAAGCCAATATCCTCCCATCAGACAGTGCAAACGTCTGCATCCCCGCAGACACCAATGTGTTCCTCAAATCCATGTGCTACAGCACGTGGCTTAGTGGCTGGCACTTCTGCCTCACAGTACTGGAATTTGTATGTTCTCCCTGTGCTTGTGTGGGTATCCTCCGGGTGCTCTGGTTTCCTCCCACACTCCAAAAACATACTAGCAGGTTAATTGGCTGCTATCAAATTTACCCTAGCCTCTGTTTGTGTGTGTGTGTGTGTGTGTGTGTGTGTGTGTGTGTGTGTGTGTATGTGTATGTTAGGGAATTTAGACTGTAAACTCTATTGGGGCAGGGACTGATGTGAGTGTGTTATCTGTACAGTGCTGATGCTGATGATGATAAAAGCTATGGAAATGCAGGCATTTGACATCACATTTACCTTGTAGGTTTGCACTTTGTGGTTCATAAATGACCTTTAGAGATTTCACCTCTTGACACTTAGGGAGCTATGTATTAATATAAAGCGGTGGCAGTAAATATGCATTGTTGCAAATCGCAGTGATGCATTGTTAAACACCGCTGAAATGCACCATGCTAGGACTACTCTGGGAGTCCCGGCAAAGTAACCCCTCTGGTGCAAACTGTAATTCCTGTTTACCGGCAGCCTAGCGCTGGCGGTGAAAGGCGGAAGTGCTGTGCGCATGTGCATAGCACTTCCACACCGAGAGATCCAGCAAAGCCGGAGAGGCTTCAACTGGATTCCATAGACAATGACAGGTAGCCTGAGATGGCGTTACCTTTCTGCAAAATGCAAAGCTTTTCAAAGCTTGAGGCATTGCAGAACTTCACAGTCCCCATATTGATCTATGGGGACTGCGTTAAGAAACATTAAATGGGTTATAGCAGGAGAAATCTTTGCTTTCGCCTGCCAAACACCTTTGACACATTCTGCGATTGCCATTCTCCGTTTTAATGGCTGATCTCAGTTTAATAGATAGACCCCTTAAAATGAAGGTATTATTTTATAATTTAGTCCCAACTACTTAGTTTTGATAAGCAGTTGATCAGAATGAGACAATGTTCAGAACTAGGGGCCTGATTCATTAAGGATCTTAACTGAAGAAACTTCTTATTTCAGTCTCCTGGACAAAACCATGTTACAAAGCAAGGGGTGCAAATTAGTTTTCTGTTTTGCACATAAGTTAAATACTGACTGTTTTTTCATGTAGCACACAAATACTTGATAGCTTATTTGTAAACTGAAATTTAAAGTTGATATTTGTGTGCTACATGGAAAAACAGTTAGTATTTAACTTATGTGCAAAACAGAATACTAATTTGCACCCCTTGCATTGTAACATGGTTTTGTCCAGGAGACTGAAATAAGAAGTTTCTTAAGTTAAGATCCTTAATGAATCAGGCCCTAGGTCTATATTCAAACAACTCTTTTTGTAACAGGATTCGTTACTCTGCCTAATTCTAAAATATGGATTTGGTGCATCTCTAAAATGTACCAGATTTAAAACACTGATGTTTTTTTGGTTCAACTGATGATAAAGTTGGTTTTCCTGTTAAGATCTAAACATTTGTAAGAAGTGATTGTCCGTCACAGCCAGCGCCGGGAGTTTGGTTGAGAAGAATAAGAATGTGACTGAAAGGCAGAGAGTGAACGAGGACTGACAGGGAACGGATATCGGAGGTGACATGCTGAGCTGTGCAGATACTCCAGCGTGAAATAAAATCTCTGAGTGTCTGCTGGAGATCGGGATACAGATGCTGCCCAAGTGTGGGATTACATGTCATTATGTGCAGCTTCTCCTGTCACACATACAGTTCTAGGGCTCGCTACCTAGATCTTAGATCAAGTCATTCCAAAAGTTTGCAGACAGGTCCCTCACTTTTATTATTTATTATTATCCTTATAAGGTGCGGACCATTGTAGGCAGCGCTGTAAATCGATTTTCAAGGATATAAAGCCATATCAATGTATTTTATTTTTGCTAAAGTGACCTTATTGTGTAAAGACATTGAATATATGTATAGTCATTTGTTCTGTCAAGGTATTTGTATTTCTATAAGTTGTCTTAAATTCAAACAGAGTTGAAAAACGAGATTCAAACTTGGGTCTACATTGAACATCTTACTGTTGTTGTTTTAAAGGAGGGTTAAAATTTTAGAATAAATTGATCTTACAATAAAAGGTAATGTGCAACATTCACACATGTATATGTAATTGATTTTATACCATGGCAGGAGTTAATATTTAACTGTAAACATATGATTGGCAGAAGGATTTTTTCTGAGCTACCTTAAATATTTGCTGACCATGCAGTTCAGTGTGTGGTCCTATACATGGACATGAGGTGTTAGTTTAACAGAAGCAATGAATGAATACATTTCCGGGCATATCTCTAAAGGTACACTTATTGTATGAAAATAATGATGGGTGTAATCATAGGAAAGTATACTTTTTACGCTGCCACTCAACCACTTATGGTTGGGAAAGGCTCCATGTTATGTTCCCCAGTAGGGTTAGAGACATGAAGTCTGGTGTGCATGGGAAAAACAGCTTCTCCCATGACAAAGATCTTCTCTAAAGCTTCCATGGGCCACACCGTTACCCAAGGGAATCCCAATAACTACCTGGGGGTATATTTACTAATCTGCTGGTTTGAAAAAGTGGAGATGTTGCCTATAGCAACCAATCAGATTCTAGCTGTCATTTTGTAGAATATACTAAATAAATGATAACTATGGGCCTGATTCATTAGTGATCTTATCTTGTGCAAAAGTTAAGATGCTTATTTTTAAGAAGAAACGGGGAGATAAGAGTGAAGCTAAAATGGATTTTCATCTTAACTTAAGAAATTCTTCACTTACGCAGTGGATTTTGCTTCTTATCTCCCCTTTCTGAGCATGCACAGAGTGGATTTGCTTAAGATAAGCAAAAAACGGCAGATAAGATCACTAATGAATCAGGCCCTAGAATCTGATTGGTTGGTATGGGCAACATCTCCTGGTCTTTGCTGGAGGAGGAGCAAAGTGCAACTATCACTGGAGCGCCATGGTCATGCACAGCATTCTGGGATATATGTAACTAGTGCAACATCTGAATGGATAGGGCATAGGTACAGTCCAAACAGGTGCCGCCTTCATGACATGATGACACACAGGGGCCATGGTGGTAAAGCAGAAAACTGCACACTGAAGCAGATGTGGTCAAAAAGTTCATCTGTTGGCGCAGCTGGCAGTGCACCAATATAAGAGGGTGGCAGATCCCATGAAACTAAAGCACAGTCGCCCCTGTACTAAGACACTAATTGTGTGAAACTAATGTGAGATATATGCTTTTTAAAAGGACAATATTACATTATTATCCAAAGACTCCAAATAAACAATGCCCCCTAGTGGCCAAGTTCACACACAAAGTGACAGAAAATATTTATTTGTCTGTATCATATACTCTTTTAAACATAGCATCTTCTTGTAGACCTTGGAGCACCATTGTTTTAATTGTTTTTAACATAAGTAATGTTTTAATATAACATAATATGCCTGGTTTACCACAGTGTTGCAAATATAATATCTGTATGGATTCTGAATGCCCAATGTAATATTTTCCTGAGATTTTTCCTTTTTGCTTATGTGCATATCCAGAACACAGTATTTATTTGTCAATGAGTTTCATGCATTGATAGTCTAACAGGATTATCAATAGAAAGAATATTTTATTTTTTTTGCCATATAATGGTCTACATCTGCCTGAACAGTCTTGTTGTTATATACAACAGCCCTACCAGGTACATGTAAGGTGGTTCAATCTATTCACTCGCATCACAACACCCCAAGGGGAAAATATTGTTATGACATCTGGAGTACTGTGTACTGTCTTGTAACTAGCTTGTAGTTTGGGGATTTTTTATTTATTTTTTTATTCGTGATGTATTGGCGGCTAATTTGTGACACTTCTAACAAATGTATTTCAACAATCTGTTTATATTGGACCTGTAATTTCCCAAGTCTGATAAAGGCTGAATTTAGACTATAAGTTCCATTGGGGCAGAAACTGATGGGAGATCTCAGGGGCGAACGGAGGATTGTCGGGGGGGTTTTCCCCTCCCGACCCCAAAAAAAAACACCCCCCGCGAGAGCTGCTGCGCATGTGCAGCAGCTCCGTTTCTTCAGCGCTGTCCTATACAGCAGCCGCGGCGCTGTCTAAGAAGCGTCCGTGGCGGTACTGTATACACTACAGCACCGCCGCGGACGCTTCTTTGACAGCGCCGCGGCTGCTGTATAGGACAGTGCAGCTATAGCGGCCACTTAGTTAGCGCAGGGGGGGTTTCTGGAGACTCAGAAACCCCCCCTGCGTGCGCCACTGGATCTCTGTACAACACTGTGGATTTAGTGTCCCTATATAAATAAATAAATGATGATGATGATGATGAATGATGGTCCAGTTGGTACACAGTACACGCCCAGAAGATTCTTCTCTGGTTAGGCTTCCACAATAGGGGGCAGCTGCTAAAGCTATCTGAAGTTGGCTAATGGAGACAAGCTCCGAAAAGCTAATCTTTCTGGAGCTTGTTAAATTGCACAAGACCACAGTTCCCACAGAGGATATGGGGACTGCCATACTAAAAAAATAATTTAGTGAACGCTGGAGCTATCTGTGATATCTCTGGCATTACACTGTTGGTAAATAGCCCACATGCTAAAAAAAATGCCTTAATTTATGGCAAAATAACATTTCAGAAATAAGCCTTCGAATCTGCTTGTGAACTTAATCATAAGAAGTTTGTTCATAGATAATTATCTAATAAAATATGCGGTATTGCTAAAAGTTGTACACAGTTGTGCAATATTTTAACAAATTAAATTGAATACATTTATATCACCAAGAGCAAACTGAGTATCTGTGGGCGCACGCAATGCGTTGGGTGACCAGCCAGATTTCGTGAATGCCGGACCTTGGGTAAGTAATCATTATTACTCAAAATATTCTGCTGAGAACTAAACATTCCGGTTTGGAATTCTTGTAAATGCTAGTCTTACACGTCTTTCCTTTTCTAAGGAACATTTCAAGCAGTTAAGTATTCACTACTAGAACATGAGAAATGTGTTAAAAGGATTGCAATGCTTCCACCCAGTGGTCATTTCATACAAATGCACGCTTGTTTCTGAGGTTATTCCTATAACAGCAGTTAATGACTCGATGTAGAATCATTACAATTAACAAGCAGTTTTCTTTTTCTCAAAGCCTTGAAATATTACTCTTATCATGCGACAAGGATGTTCTGTATGTGATGATTGTATTGTTATTTTTCCATGAAACCCTTAGGTCCTAACATCTGGGTATTGCAATTTTACTTGTAATGATTACATAGTAAAATACACACATACACTATATGGACACATAGTAATTCTGCTGTTCTGAATGTAGTTTTTGGTATATGTTTTGTTTATCTATATGACTGCAGTGCCCCTTCTCTTGTCCTGTGTGCTGTATTTAAATTTCAGTACATGTTCTTTTTGGATGGCATTAAATATGTGGATCAAAGAAAATGGGCTAGCCCAAGCACAGTGGTTAACATTGCTGCATTACAGTGCTGGGGCCATGCATATGATTCCGACCAGGGTCCTATCTGTGTGGCGGTTGTATAAGTAAGTAATAACAAAATACATATTAATAATTCACCTGCAAGCGCAGTACTATACTAGCATGGAGATGTAAGTTAACCATGCTTCCTGAAATGAAAAAAACAGAGATTATTTAACTTAGGTGCAGAATAGAAAACTAATTTGCACCCCTTGCATTGTAACATGGTTTTGTCCAGGAGACTGAAATAAGAAGTTTCTTAAGTTAAGATCCTTAAGTTACACCTGTAGCCAGCGCTCCCGCTTCTCCCACAATAGTTACACTCCTGCATCAAGGACAAGCCAGTAGTGTTAGGTGTTTCACTAAAATAACCAACTGTCACTTATATTACACTAATTCTGTCCTGCGTGCAACATTTTGCACAAATATTTTGCATGGTTACCCTCCCTCTGCTACTTGTACACTGTCTGTTAATTACTGTATGGCACTGGCTGGAAGAAATGGTAGTGCTCAGAACCTGGGAGTTTAGTGTCTATGGATATGACTATACTAAGTAACCTGACAGAAGGGTGGCACTATGAGATGGGTTAGTAGGTGTTACTCTGTAACCTGGTGACATTCCCTCCACAGTTTGCAATCAGAACACGCCTAAGTTACACAAATAAAATCATAAGGAAACTATACTGTAAGTTTATTTTTTTCAATTGGCTTTCTTTGAAAACCAACTTTATTGATTTCTGAAAAACAAAATGTGTTTAATATGAATCCGTCTCCCCCAATCACACAGATATCGGGCATCGACGTTGTGTAATGGGAAAAGTTACAATAGTTGCTGACCAATGTTTGTTCAGCTCTCCATGAGCCTAGAACCCTGCAGTAACTTTTCCAAGGGTAACCTTTATAGAACACATTTTTAATAGTGTTAGGCATGGTCGACATAAACATTAGGCGAACCTAATGGTGGTCGCCTATGGTGCCAATGGTTAGGAGTGACCTGAAACACTGAATGAGTGTTTTTAATGTCCCTGCAGCACCTCCACATGGACCATTGAACAATTACACCAAATTCTTTCTTTAAATGCAGGACAAGCCATGCATTATTATTATTATTATTATTATTTTTATTATTATTATTATTATTATTATTTATTTATTTATATGGCACCACAAGGTATCCGCAGCACCGTGCAAAATAAAAAAAATACAGTACAGACAGTAAACAAGGGTACAACAGTACAGAGTAAAACGAGTATAGCCAAGACCTCAATATCTCCAAGCATAGCAAGTACAATGGTATAGGAGTAGAATTAATGGTATGGAGACAGAAGGGAAGGGGGCCCTGCTCATACAAGGTTACATATTAAGGGGAGAGGAAACAGACAGTAGGCACGAGGGGAGTCAGTAGGGAGGATCAAGCACAATAGGAGACAGGAAAGTGGGGGCTGATGAGAACAAGGAGGGAGAAGGTTATGTGGATGGCTGGTAGGTCTTGAACAGATGGGTTTTGAGAGAAGTTTCTCTAGTTGCTCTGATGAACAGGTCCCGATGGAAAGCCAAGCTCCTCCTTTGGTGATGTTCTTGGTGGCAGCAGAACTGTCCACAATTTCCAATTTCATGTCTCCACCTTCTACTCTCTCCTTTTTTCAGCCATACCATACCAGCAGAAACTGTATAAAAATGCCAGTCGCCAATGGCTGCATTAATATTGGTGTCTGATGGTTTATGTACATTAATTCAGCCCTGCATAGAACCAAATACTTCCTTTATTGCCATATATATTTGCAGTATATGATTGATAAAGCACATATGAGTAGAAATTGTTTTAAAGAGATCAAGAGGGAACCGGAGTTTATCAAGGCCAGTAACTGGTGACAATCAGTGGGGATGGGAGCACTTTGGGTATACAGTCGATAATTGAACCAGAATTATGTCACCAGGAAAGGGATGTGGGGCACGACAGATTCCCAGCACAGATTCCCAACTACCTCCTGGCATCATCATGTAACTAGTTTGTATGTATAAAACCATATTATTATTCTACTGATTATCAACAATCACCAGACTACAGAACCATTAAAAGCATAAAGAGCTTTGCCCCACACAACGGCTCAGGACGGGTCATGAACAGCTACCATTGGGCCCACATATTTTGTAGCCACCTACTCCTCTCTTGACACCCATGTGAGTGCAACATGTTATTCACTGTACATCAAAACTAATAAAGTGTGATTTAAAATGTGGTACTTTCCTGTTAAGAGAAGCAACAGATGTCGCTGCACGCCGGGCCGATTGCCTAATAACAGCAACCAGAGTCCTTGTCCAATCAACGGCAGCAGGCGCCTCCTTGTTTTCAGCTGGATGCAGAGTAACGGCAACCAGTATCTTTCAGTGTCACTGCCAGAATCTTGTCAAACTTCCTTTCTTGTTTACAGCCCTTATGTAAAGGACACCTCTCATTGGTGTTTCAACATTTAACAATCCCTCCTTCCTGTCACTTGCTAAAGCTAGTGTACTGTTTGAAATAATGACCTTAATTCCCTTCTTCTTGTGACACGGACCATACCTTGGATTTTGCTGTTTTCTCCAGACTCTGACCATGACCTGTTTTCTGGATCTGCTATTAACCTCTTCCTGCTCTGACCTTGACCTGTTCACCGAAGTGTGCCTTGAACTCTGCCAGGCCTGACATTACCAATTATTCGATTGAACGTGGCCAGCCCTGACCTCAGCTTGTCTTTTGAACTCGCTTTAGAATGCAGCCAGCCCTGACCTGTTATTTGGACTATATCCTGCTACTCTTGCTGCTGTCTGCTAAGTCCTTCCATGTCCTGTCCACCCCACCGTCATTATTATGTTTTATAAGAATTTACAACTACTACAAATTACTACCACCAGTGAAGCCCTGGGGGCAACCAAGCAACTTTGGCACAAACTGAGTTCCTTGGAAAGGAGGCTGGTATAGGCGAAGACCTCATGAAGAAAATTCTAGTGGTTTATAATCCCCTCCAATTTTGCAACTACAATTCCCCTAGTCAACAAGTGCACATTTAATTTAAATTCAATAACAAAATTCCTGTATAAACATATATTATATATGAATCAAAAGGCTTCTTAATCAGACCAATGCTCTTTACAACCGTTTCTTCTGACGTAGCCCCATGATTGACATGCTCTGATACAGAGCTCCTTTCAATAACTGAATAGTCTTATTTGTTCTCTGTGGATTAGTATTGTAATTAGAAATGGTGTACCCTTTATGTAGCCTACTATTCATATGATTACTGGTGGCTCAGTCATATCCTAAATTGCAGCTATCTCACATCACTTTCAAAATCCGATAAATGTGCCTTATTGAATGCATGTTCTGTATGTAACAAATGAGCCTTCATCCATGACCTCCTCCTCTAAAGCAACCTTAATCTTCCCATCTTTCAAATACATGCTATCTAGTTGTTCAGTCCTTCTCTCTGCGTGTTGTTGTGATCTATCATCCCATTGGATCACTCCAAACAATTTCTTGAAAATGTATCTGCCTGGCTCACTCATTTCTTATTTATTGACATTCTTGCCATCCTCATAGGTGGTTTAATCATCCCTATTGATTATCCACATTCTCCATTTGCCTCCAAACTACTTTCTCTGACCTGTTCTCTTGGCGTCTGCCAATGGACTGACTCTTCATGGGGATGACCATTGCCTTGTCCGTGTTTTCTCTAGACTGTGCTCAGTCTCTGATTTCTTTAACATGCCCTTCTCAGATCATCTCCTTATCACCTGCAAGCTCTCCCCCCTTACTTTAACCTCTGTGCTGTCAGACTCTACCAACATGACCATACCCACAGAATCTTCAGATCTATTAATTATCAGCAACTCTCCACCTCCCTGCAACAACGTCTCTCCCCAGTTTCTACATTTTCATCTACTGATCTGGCAGTACCACATCTTAATCAAACACTAGACTCAGCCCTTGAACAAGTCGCTCCAGCTACACTTTATACATCAACCACCATATCAGTTGTCGCACACTAAAGAAACATGATGCCTTCAAAAACTTTCTCACAAACTATAGCAACCTTTTCAAAACTCTTGTATTTCTAATGACTAACTCACAAATATTACTCACTCAACCACCCCTATCAAAATGCTATAGATACTGCCAAATAAACATACTCAAACACAGCAAACCCCAAATCAAAATCATCATTATCATCTTATTTTTTATATCTAACGTCACAGAATCTGCAGAACTTTACAATCAACAAAAAAAACAGAAAAAATAATACAGATAAGTAAGGGACAAGAGAAACAATAGAATCAGTGCAAATCAATACAGTGACAATATAGAAAGCTACTTCACAAGAAGACTAGAACAGAGGAAACATTACAAAGAGTATGAGAAGATAGGAGTAGAGTGTCCTTATTCTGAATGGACACTGTTATACCAGTAACTGTTAACCCTCATCATCTGACCTGGATTGTGAACACTTGCATCTGGCCTTTTTAAGTCGGCCTTTCCTACAGACTAGTGCCAGTTGGTTTGTTTCTGCTGCTGATTTCGGTGATTCTCTTGTTTAGATCCTGACTTCTCCCTGGCATTTGACTCCTGCTTTGTTCCATCGTCCTGCACCTCCTCTTGTGACTCAGACCCTGCGTTCTTTTGACCTTGCTCCTGCTTACTCCCTGATATATTGTGGATCTTCCAACTTCTGACCTCTGGCTTGCCTGACATTTCCTTTCCCTGATTCTCCCATGGATCATCCAGTACCTCATGACTCCTGGCTCATCTGTGCCTCATGCCTTCTGACTAAACCTGGTAACCTGAAACTGCACTATCCTACTTGTCCACTTGACCCTGTAGCCTCACAAATCAGTCAATCCCAAACTCCTGTGCTCATCCCTGCCTTAACTAAAATCTGTATTCTCTCATTCTCAATTGTACCTTTCCCTCATTATTCAAGAATGTAGTTATTACTTATATTTTGAACAGAACAAATACTGACTTAAACTCTCTTTTAGATTAATGTCCTATCTCCCAGCTCTCTTGCTCTTCCAAGCTTCTTGAGATGCTTGCCTACACTCGCTCCACATGCTTTTGTTCGTCACACAACTTATTGGACCCTCTTTAATCAGGCTTTTGCTGCCAACACTCCACAGAGACTGGACTGATTAAAGTGGTCAATGGTTTGACCACTGCTAAATCTAAAGGCCATTACTCACCACCCATTCTCCTGGAACTCTCTGCTGCATTTGACACTGTTTATTCAAATGCTAAATTCCCTAGGTCTTCAGTGCAAAGTCATATGCTGGTTCTCACCCTTCTTATCAAATTGCTCCTTCAGTGTTTGTTTATCAGTATCTCTACCTCTCATTCTCTTCCTTTGAAGTACACACTATCTGTCTATTTTATCCTCTCCACCTTCGTGTTGCTGTCATTTATCGCCCCCCAGTGCCAGTTTCCCAATTCCTTGACAACTTTCCGGCCTGGCTCACTTATTTCCTATTCTTTGACCTGCCTACACTCATACTAGGCAATTTCAGAATTCCCGTTTATAATTCTACTGTCTCTTCTTCCACTAAACTTCTTTCACTTACTTCCTCTTTTGGTCTTTCCCAATGGACCTCATCTCCCACCCACTGTGATGAAAACTCCCTTGACCTTGTCTTCGTCCACTACTACTCCATCTCTAGATTCTCCAATGTAGCCTTCCCACTCTCTGACCACAACCTCCTTTCCTTCAGCCTCACCTTACCTCATGCCCTTCCCCCTGCACCCAAATACACACGTACACAATGAAACCTAAGTACCCTTAACCCAATCTACTTCTCATTTTCACTAAAACACCTATTTTTCTCCAATTACTGCATTGTCCTCTCCTAATCAGGCTGCCTCTTTCTATAACAAAACATTCACTTCAGCCCTAGACAATGCAGCTCCAGCTACTACATATAGTCTCCGACAGTCCAGACCCCAGCCATGGCACAACAAACAGACCTGCTACCTGTAAAAGTGCTCCAGGAACAAGATTTCCTCCAGTGCCACTGGAGAAAATCTTGCTCCTATCCCGATTTCCTCCACTATAAATTTATCCTGTCATCTTAAAGCACTGTCCTTTCAATTGGCAAACAAACATTCTTCAAAACTCTAACAGCCACCCAGTTTTCTAACCCACATCGCCTCTTTGCCACCTTCAACTCACTTCTCTGCCTACCTGCACCTCCTCCTTCTTCCTCCCTCACTGCCCATGATTATGTCCCCTATTTCAAAAGACAAAATTGACACTATTCTAGTTGTTTCCTCATGCCAAATTCCATTCACTCCCCTTACTCTATCCACCTTTACCTACAATCCCCAATCCACACTTAATTCATTATCTCCAGTAACTGAAAATGAAGTCTCTGCACTCATTTTATCCTCTCACCCTACAAGCTGTCCACTCGACCCTATTCCATCCCAATTTCTCTGCTCCCTCTACTCCACTACATGCCCACCTCTAACTCATCTCTTCAACTTGTCTTTCTCCATTAGCACATTTCCATCCTCCTTTAAACATGCGCTCTTCTCATCTATTCTAAAGGAACCATCTCTCGGTCCAACCTCTTTCTCCAACTACCACCCTATTTCTCTCCTCCCCTTTGCCACCAAACTACTTGAGCGATTAGTGTACAAATGCCTGTCTCACTTTTTCTCCTCTCATTCCATTCTTGACTCTCTGCAATCAGTCTTCCACCCCCAACATTCCACTGAAATTGATCTCACAAAAGTGACCAATGATCTACTTACTGCAAAATCTAAAGGTAATTTCTCCATGCTCATTCTCCTGCATGTCTCTGCTGCTTTTGATACTGTTGATCACCCTTTTCTCCTACACACGCTTCACTCCATTGGCCTTCATAACGCAGTTCTTTCCCAGTTCACTTCCTGCCTATCGAACCGCTCCTTTAGTATTTCTACCTCCGGCACATCCTTCCTTCCACTCCCACTAACTGTTGGGGTCCCTCAAGGCTCTGTTCTTGGCCCTTTACTTTTATCATTGTACATCTCTTCTCTTGGGGCACTAATTCGCTCATTCGGCCTCCAATACCACCTCTACGCTGATGACACCCAAATCTATATCTCTTCCCATGACCTCTCTCCTTCTTTACTATCTCAAATAACCAATTGTCTTTCTGCTATCTCCGCATGGCTATCCCAATACTGCGCAAAGCTCAACATGTCCAAAACAGAGCTTATTATCTTCCCTCCTGCCAGAGTCAATAGCTGCCCTCAAATCTCCCTCACTGTCAATAACACCACAATTTTCTCAGTCTCCCAAGCCCGTTGTCTTGGTGTCACACTTGACTTCGCCCTCTGTTTTATTCCTCACATCCAGACTCTCCCCCAGTCCTGTCGACTCCACCTTAAAAACATTGCCAGAATACGTCCTTGTCTTACTCAACATGCTACCAAAACTCTTATCCATTCTCTTGCCATCTCCTGTTTTGACTATTGCAGCCTCTTGCTATCTGGCATTCCTGACACCCATATATCCAAAACCTATCTCTTTTTTAGAGGTGACCTTATCATCAATAACACTATTCACAGTAATGCACCCTCACAACTGTCCCAATCTCCACTCTGAGCCACACTCTCTCCTCTTGTTTCAGCTGTGCCCTTTTCCATTTAGAATGTAAGTTCTCTAATGAGCAGGGTACTTCATACCCTTTGTTTAATGTCTGTGTTTATTTTGTCTACTTTGTATGTCTCTGTTTTATGTATGTCCTGTTTTCCCTACTGAATGGTGCTGCGGAGCACTGTGGCGCCTTGCAAATCTACAATAATATACTCTCCAGATCTCTCACCAGGGGCGGGCTGGGCCAGGGGGCCACTCAGTCTCACCGCTTTTAGGGTTGGCCATTAGGCCGGCCGGCCACCCCCCCCCGGATACAATATCGCCTGATGCGGCTGCATAATCAATGACGCGGCTGCATCGCATGTCATGTGATGCAGCCGCCTGTGCGCCCCCCCGGGCTGAAATCTGCCAGCCCGCGCCTGTCTCTCACCATCTGTGTTAGCTCATGTTACTGAATGCCTTACTGTCTTTCAAAAGTAAGCTAATAATATTGCCACCATACGAAAAATACCTAAACCTAAATACCTGATATTTCTATTTCTGTTTACAACACGACAATAAACCCTACCCCTCAAGCTGGTTGTCTATGTGTTATCCTTTCCTTTGTTCCCCGTATCCAATTAGTATCCAAATCCCGTTACAAATATCTAAAAAAAACTCTTCCACATAAGTCACTGCAAAAACTTTAATTCATGAGCTCATAATGTCCCACACATTATTTGCCTTTCCCTATCCAAACTCTGACCCCTACATTCTATTTTGAATGCAGCAGCTAATTTTCCTTATAAAAAGTTCTTCTTTTGCTGTTCCACTCTGTCAGTCCCTACATTGGTTGTCTGAATTTTACTGAATCCAGTATAAAATACTGTACTTCTACTAACATGTTAGGCAATAAAGAAAATGGCACCAACATACATCTCTTCACTTATCTCAAAATATCTCCCAGCTTGATCCCTTCTCTCTGCATCTCATCCCCACTCATCACCTGCTCCCTCTCCCAGTTACAGGACTATTTTCAGGCTACACCCACTGGGCCTTATGCATAGTTGGCTGCAATTTACGTTTTCAACGTAAACACCGTTTACTCTGTATTACACTCAACTCGGTATAGTACACAAAATGCGTACATTTTTGTAAAATATGCTTCAAGTGTATCCTACATTAAAAGCATATGATACAATCTAAGCATATAATATGCTAGAGCCTGTAAGGGTGTAAAATAAATAATAAAAAAGCCCCCTCCCAAAAGTATAACCAGCCCTAGTGCTGCCAGCCTAGGCTGGTACAGGCAAAATTGGGGAAATAAAAGCATCGGGTCCCCCTGAAATAACAGTCAGTATTTAACTTATATGCAAAACAGAAAACTAATTTGCACCCCTTGCATTGTAATGTGGTTTTGTCCAGGAGACTGAAATAAGAAGTTTCTTAAGTTAAGATCCTTAATGAATCAGGCCCCAGATCTATGCCAGACAGCTTGGGATTGGATTCCCTAGGGGTTCGGGATTGCATATAAAATGCAAAATATGAATGCATAACCGTTAAGAGCTCACTTGCCTTAGTGGAGAATTAGAATAATGATACTCTTCTTAACCAACTAAACATGCAGAAATTCTCATTAACTAGCTTGGATACAACCAGAGATACATAGCCTGTTTTGATCTTTTGTTTTAAATCTCATCATTGCAACATATGAGACAATTGCTTCTATTGGGTACAGTATAGCCTTTAGGGTGATAGTAGTGTGGATAGTTGTGTGACAACACCTTTACTGGTGGACCAAGTGTCTGATGTGCACAAGTTTACATGTGCACACATGTGTACACTCACTTTGTGGGCATGTGCAACTCAAATTTTTATTATGTTACCCAAATGGGGGTACGTCCAACTCAGCCACCGACCCTGGTGGACACATATGTGTCCAAAGAAAAGAAAAGCTGTAGAAACTGTGTATTTGCGCCCAAATGCTGAGTCAGAGATACTGCAAGATGCGCAGAGCTCTGCACCAGTAGTATATGTGCCACGGTTAGCGCAAGAAAAAATTGTTAATATTTGTTTTAATAAAAGCAGCAAAAAAATAATTTAAAATATGCCCACAAAATCGTATACTATGTGCAAGAGCAATAAAGAAAGAGTTCTTAGATGAATGCCCAATCAGCCAATCAGAAGCGGCTAGCTAGTCATCCTCATCAGTGTGTATTTGCACTAGCTCACCCACAAGTGATACGGATACTGACAGGCAGATATGCCTCACTGTGTGGGTCTTCCTCAGTTCAGCATATGCCCAGCTCAGCCCAAGGATCTCCTGCATTGCTAGGACAAAAGAATTTAAGATTAGTAGAAACCGTCATAACTGGACTTATGCACAATAAGTGCTATATCAGTTTGTGTCGCTTATGCTGCATGTAATCTCTCTGTGCATGCCCAAATAGTGGGTGTACGTATATGCGCCCATACAGATTGGCGTGATTCTGCTGCTTATGCCAGGCTGTGCCTAGAGGGGCGGGAAGTGGGCATTTAAACATAGGCAGAATATAGTAAGGGCGTGTACGCATAGTTGCGTGTACATGTTCAAGCAAAAGTTTACTTTTGTCATCAGAGGGTTTTTAAGTTGTATTGATGTCTAACAGCAGATGTGTCTATTGCCCATACAGTCAATGTATAGAAACACGAACGCAACTGGCAGGGGCAGGCTCAGCTGGGTGGGGCGGGGCAGAGGGGCATATGTCCCCTGGGCCGGTCCCATAGTGAGCTATCTTACTACTCTACTGCCCCTTATATCTCTAACCTCCTCTCCATTCACACTCCTGCCCGCTCCCTGCGCTCGGCCAACGACCGCCACCTCTCCTCCACCCTTATCACCTCTTCCCACTCCAGAATCCAAGACTTTTCCCGTGCAGCCCCCCTTCTCTGGAACGACCTCCCTCGTTCCATCTGTCTCTCTCCTACTCTGTGCTCCTTTAAACGTGCACTCAAAACTCACCTCTCCCTCAAAGCCTACCATCCATCTACTTAACCCCCATCTCCTCCCTTCAGCTCGCCCTCCCTTCTCTCCCCTTGCCTCAACTGGCTCCTCTTGTGCCTGGTCTGTTTACCCTCCCTTAGGATGTAAGCTCGTATGAGCAGGGGCCCCTCCCCTCCTGTCTCCATACCTGTTCTTCCGCTCCGTCTTTACTGCATATGACTGCCCGGAGTTTCTGAAGTATTGGTACTTTTTGTTCATTGTTCTGTATGGTTTCACCCTGTATAGTCTACTGTTAGTACTGTGTGCGGCGCTGCGGATATCTTGTGGCGCCTAACAAATAAAAGATAATAATAATAAATACCTTGGGCTGGGTCACTGGGCCACCTGCATTTTCTTCCCTTTAAAATAGGCTACTTAGTCAAGTCTTGACCGCCAGGCTAAAATTTAACAGCCCTCCTCTGACAACTGGTATGTATGTCTGTGCCATGTGTCTGACGTGCACCGGCAGCACAAGCTACTGTTGCCGACCTCTATGGATCTGAAGATGCGTACGTTCTGCATATAGGCGCAAATGCGCTATTTCATTTTTGGAGCGTAAATAACGCTTAATTTGCAACCAGACCTAATGTCTCTATGTCCTGGTGGACCTCAGCTAAATTAAAATAACTAATTATGTGTATAATTGGAATCTAGCTCAGAATGGGGACTTTGGCAGCTTCTTAGTCTGCCTTATTCTTCAGTTTGTTTGTATGTATTTTTTTTTGCAGACATTTTAAATACTTCAATATTAAATTGTTTATATGCATTCTAGGGGGTATATTTACTAAACTACCGGTTTGAAAAAGTGGAGATATTGCCTATAACAACCAACCAGATTCTAGTTCTCATTTATTTAGTACATTCTACAAAATGACAGCTGGCAACTGATTGGTTGCTATAGGCAACATCTCCATTTTTTTCAAACCCGCAGTTTAGTAGATATACCCCAAGGCTCCATTAACCCTATGTGTTTCTAACTGCAAGAGGGGTTACCTTAACTGAATGTCACTTATCTTGACTAATGGTTAGTCTAAGACAAACTGCCTCTAGTCATGTGATAATTACTGTGTCCAGGAGATAAAAAGGAGCAGTATATACATTGGAATCTTTTACGTTCTATATTATGACTTCATAACTTCATCCTCTTTACAGTGCACAGTGAATTTTGATTGATTTTTCATTGTGGTACAGTCACATAGAATATTGCTCTTCTTGATAAAAGGTATTAGTTATCCAGTGGAAAAAAAAAATCTACGTAATTTGTCTGACACAGGTAGTAAATCACATTTTATTGGTTCATGTAAGTTACTGGACTGCTAGGTAATAAACACTTATCTATTTCAGGAGCCTTCCCATTTATTTTCCTATTATGAAATGAACTTGCTCCCTCCAAAAACTCTCACCTGACAGGATTGTCTTCAGTCAGACTAAAAGAAAAAATGGCTCACTCCTTATCCAATCACAGGCCAGGATAACAGAGAGGTTTTAAGACATAAAAAAAACCCATGATGGATTATTTATTGTGATGTGGCAGTGTGTGATTAGTTATGTGTTTCTGTAGCTTCCCGATATAAATGAGCAATAAAAAGAATACTGTGCAGATATTACTAGCCTAACAAGAAACAACAAAAAGACAATGTATAAAATAACCAGGCAAACACAATATTGCAAGCAGCAGCAGAAAAAAAAAAAAAAAATACAAGAATTTATTTGCAAGGACTACCAGGTTTAAGAAGAAGAGATAATGTTTTTTATATTTTATGTGAACAGAATAATGTGCATGGAAAACAAACGTTTAACTTGTTGTTGCCTATCTGTCAATCTGACATGGCTTAGGTGGGCATACTTTCATTCATTAGTTATGTAGGATAATGCTGGTTGTTATAAATTAGATGTGATCGTAACAAAGCCTTCATTTAAAGGCTAACTATATTGTTTATAATAGAGGGCTTTTAGGCTGCTGCTAGCCCACCGGGTGTAGCACGAATTTCCGAAGCAAATAATACCGACACAAAGAATACTGACACAAAAATTCTGACACTTAAAATACTGACAAGTAAGAAATACCTAACGTTGTAAACACTGACATGCAAAAAATACCGACAGCCTAAATACCTACATGTAAGAAATCGCAACACATATAAAATACAGACATTGTGATTGCCGACAGTAAAAATACCAACAATCACACTGCCGGCATTAAGAGGGCAATGCGAGCAGGTTCCACGGCTATACACTGTGAAATTGAACTATTAAAAAAAAGAGTTGTGTCCACCCCTATAAACACTATTAACCTTAGAGCTGCCAGGCTACAGCTGGTTTCTGTGAAATTGGGGGAAAAGAAAGGTGGGTTTCGGTGGGTTTCCGGGTGGGTTTCCGGGTAGGTTCCCTCCCCTTCTCCTGATTTAATGAAAACTAGCGCTAGGCCAACCAGCCGGGGTGGGTGACACTATAGCAGGGGGACATGCGGCTAGGGTTCCCCTACCATAATAACAAACCAACCCCAGCCAACCCTCCTCTAGGCAGAACCAGACCTGTGCTGAAAGCACTAGGGCTCTTCTTATACCCCTGGGGCGGTGAGTGTGGGGTAATAAAGTGAAAAAATAGAATGAAAAATTATAAAACACCATTTTAGCTTGTGAAACTATAAGTCCCAGCCAGCCCAGGCTGCCATTATCAGTTTGTGCATGCTGGTGCTTGCAGAACACTTGGAGAACCACAAGTGTCACCATGCCCTGACACCCAGGGCTTGCTGTGACCTGTAGTACCACAACAGTAAAATGTTAACTAAAACACAACAACCTCTTTAATACCACATTACTTTAATTAAAATAAAAAAAAAACCTTAAATAAAACAAACAACCCTCATTTTAACCACATATATTTATTAAAAATACTAAATCTCAAAATACTTACCATGTGACATCTTCTTCTGTAAGGGATCCAGTGTTCCTGTAAGCTGGCAATCCAATAGGAACCCTAAATTGTATCCAAACGTTCATATAAATATCTTCTTTTCTTCGGTCAAAAGACCCTCTTTTGTATCCAAAACGGCTTGAGAAATCTTCTGGAACAGGCTTGGAAAAAAAAGAAGAAGAAGAGGACATGACCACACTATGGTCTTGTATGGAAAATGGTGTTTTATCGTTTTTCCTTCTATCCTTTTACTTTATTACCCTACACCCACCGCCCCAGGGGTGTAGGAAGAGTCCTAGTGGTTTCAGTACAGGGCTGGGTATTCCTAGAGGTGGGGCCCGCACAATTTTTTTGCGGATCCCACTCCTTAGGGAATCCAGCTCAGTGCTGAACAGCCTGGGTTTGGTTGTCATTATAACAGGGGGACTCCTGCTGCATTGACCCCTGCTATAGTCCCACCCACCCCGGCTGGTGAATTTCGTGAAAATCAGGGGGGCCCCCACACTCCTCCCCTAGCCTGGCAGCACTAGGGTTAATAGTATTTTTTGTTTTTTTGTTTTTTTTTACTTGCTCTATTTTTAACAGTATGTAGCCGCCAGACCTGTTTGCATAGTCCTCCTAATGTTGGCAGTGTGATTGTTTGTATTTTCACTGTCTGCAATCACGCTGTCAGTATTTTATATGTGTCAGGATTTCTTACATGTAGGTATTTAGGCTGTCAGTATTTTTGCATGTCAGTGTTTACAATGTTAGGTATTTCCTACTTGTCAGTATTTTAAGTGTCTGCATTTTAGTGTCAGTATTGTTTGTGTCTGTATTATTTGCATCTGAAATATGATCACCACCCCTCGTGCAGACCCTCCTGGAGGCACATACATATACACCTGTCAGGAGCCGGTCTTTTTCACCTGCTAGAGAGCAGATGGAAATATATGTTGATGATGATGGTTCCAGTACTATTTAGCCGCTTCTGATTGGTTCGGATTGGATCGGATTACAGATTCACCTCTGAAGCTGATAGGTGCTTTCTTTATTGATCCTACAGATATTATAGGATCTTGTGGGTGTATTTAAAAAATAAATTTTGCTACTTTGATTTGTTCGCTAGAAGGATTAGCATATCTGCTTTATTATAGAGGGGTTTTTAAAACTGAAATCACATCTAGTAGCAAATGTGTTTATATCGCTATCAAAACAACTGTTAAAAAACTATTCATGTGCTTATGACCTGGTTGTAGGTATGCATATGTGGGTGTATGCAGTGGTCGAAGTGGAAATTTAGAAGTGGTGGTATGAAAATATCAGGATGTGAGCATGATAAGCCACTACAAACCTATCCAAGACATCCCACAGGATATATTGTTAATAAAGTATTGGTAATAAAGTATGTGAATGTTGCAGGGGCGTTACAGAGGCCAAAGCCCATCACTCGATATTCATAGGGCCCACGAAGATCCGGTTTCTTAAAGGTCTTTACAGATCACAATGTTTGCAGTAACTCAGTTATCTATGGGAGATTTAACAGTTTATTAAGTCCCCTGTAGTCAATACACTCCCAAAAAATGAAGGCTATTCTAGCCGAGGAGGTTAAAGGTTGGATAAATCCTTTACCTGTAGAACTCTTAACTCTTCGGTTAAGAGAGAGAATAAATACTACTGAAAGGTATCACAGCTCCTGGCAGGGGTTCAATGAGACAGTCGTAAGCTCGATGGGGAAGCAGTTGATTCATGAACCAAGGAATGCCAAGAAAAATAGGGAACTACAGGGAAGAGAACAACTGAAATTAGATGGTTTCACAGTAGCTAACAACTCCAACAGTTCTGTCTTAGGAGAAACAGGTACACAGTTCAGAGGTTACCCAACCACAGTTTCTATTATCATAGGTGATGATTTGGTATTGGATGGTATGTGGTTGTCTCTTGTAAATTGTGGGTCCATAAAATTTTGTCCAGGACCAGAGTCAATCATTGCTTTAGTAGAAATCGTATTTATATTGTCCATACTGGCAGCAATAGATGGGGAGAAATCGTAATCAGCTTATCTTTATCTTCCTAAAATACGAAGAGAGAAGGTTGTGTGATAGAATGAATTACATTAGTGTGTAAGTTCCTGAAAAAATTTATTTTTCCACGATCTGCTATAAATGTTCTCCACTAGGCACTGTTAGGAAAAGTAGCTATTTAGTGACCAGGCTTTCTGCAGTACGTGAAAATAAAGAATGTCACTATATGTGGGACAGTGCAGTACGTACACAGACGCAACTATTTTGTGGTTGGGGGACCAAGCTAGTTTTACTAACTCTCAGTCTGTGGCTTCCTGATCGCCATCATTCTCCTCCTCGCATCCAGCCCTATCCTCACTAATATATTAAAACCAGTGGCGGATCCAGGAGGGGGCGATCGGGGCAATCGCCCCCCCCCTAGCAGAGACTTGTTGCCGGCGGCTGCACAGTATGTGTAGGTCCGTTCGGCAGTGACAGGCAGGGACAGTGTTGCTGCCCGGCTGCTCTGATTGTGTTTTAAACACAATCAGAGCGTCCGGACAGCACACTGTCCCTGTCTGTCACTGCCGAGTGGACCTGCACATAGTGTGCAGCCGCCGGCAGCCTTAGGTGTCAGAAAGGGGGCGGGGCCTAAATCGCCCCCCACCACTAAATCGCCCCCCACCACTAAATCGCCCAGGGTACAGCAGTTTTCTAGATCCGCCTCTGATTAAAACCATACTTGCCAACTGTCGGAAACAAGTTTCTGGGAGAGGGGGCGTGACTGGAGGGCGGGAGGGGGCGGGACGAGGCCAAACGTGTCATTTTGGTCCCGCCCCCCGCGAAAACGTAATTTAAGTCGTGGGGGCGGGGCCAAAATGACGCGATTCTCTGTGAAATCCAGGATGCGGGAGAAATGCCAATGAGGGAGTCTCCCAGACATTCCGGGAGAGTTGGCAAGTATGATTAAAACTAATATATTAAAATGAGTGGACAAGCCACTGCCTCACACAATATCACAATCACTGATATACTCTCTAGTGTGAACAGTCCAATGATTAGTTTGGTTACCCATCCTTCTATCTTCTCCCACTACAAAATTGAGGACATCCTGGACGTGCAGAAGATGAACATTGAATACAATGAGATGCTCAGACCCTAATCAAAGCCACCTTTAAATTAGTTTCAATAATAATCAATGTGTCAACTCACAATATTAACTGAGTTTACTACATGGAACCTATTCTAAATGCATTGTAAATGCTTTTAAAAAAATAAATGTTTTCTAATGCATTACATAAAATGCATCAAAACTCATAAGTAGATATTGGCCCTTTAATGGTGAAAGAAAGGCTCATTGTACCAACAAACTGCTAAACTCATATTGACTGTGTGTGCTTCAGCTCACTGACTCCTAGAGCTGCTAAATAAAATGTAATGTTGGTCATTCTTCCCCTCACCTGCCCAGTACAGTTCTTGGAGTGGGAAACTAATAGTAGCAGATTGTACGCTTGGGAGCAGAACCATCTTACCTCTTTATCTGTATTACCCAGTATTGTTTTATTACTATGTTTGTCCCCAATTGTAAAGCGCTATGGAATCTGGTGGCGCTATATAAATAAATGATGATGATAAAGATGTGGATGCTGCTTAGACTCTCCTGCTGAATGCAAATTTGACATCAAACAAAGGATGTTATATAGCTGAAGTAAATACATTACACCCAATGTTTACATTACGCCAAAACTGAAATTCTGCTAATATATTTAATACATCATTGTTAAAAGATAAGTGATTATATTGTTTCCTGGAGTCCTCATTTAAAGTGCATCTGTCACCTACTTGCAGAGGAAGCAGACTTTCTCTGGACCGAATAGCTATTGATGAGAATACAGTCCATCTATTCACCATTGTGCACTGAATGCAAGGGCTAGTAATGTTAACGGCATTTGCACTGTAAAGGGGTTAGCTACCTCTGGACAAGACCCATTTAAGCACTTCAGGGGGTAAATGTATCAAGCTGCGGGTTTGAAAAAGTGAAGATGTTGCCTATAGCAACCAATCAGATTCTAGTTGTCATTTATTTAGTACATGCTACAAAATAACAGCTAGAATCCGATTGGTTGCTATAGGCAACATCTCCACTTTTTCAAACAGGCAGCTTGATAAATTTACCCCCAGGACCGCATTGCCAAACCCAATTTCACATTATGGTGTGTCTATTTAAATGTGTATAACATGTTTTTATTTCTTACTCCACGTGAAGTTTCCAAGTGGATTTTGTTAAACAACATTTTTAGGAAAGACGGTGTTTTCCTTAGGTAGCACATTCAAATAAATATTGTTTTATATTATGGGTATTATATAGTGGAAATTGAACTCAAATACAATTGCAATGCTTCTCCCCATAGTTAATTTCATATAATTACTACCCCTGATATTCAACCCAAAATATAATCAATAATTTTTTGGGGTATAGGCATATCAACTGTAAACAAGGTTTGACAGACTTATAGGGCACAAAAACGAATTTTAATTAATAATATTTTTTTACCCCATGTTTAAACCCCACAGAGGTACAACATACCCGTGTTTGCAAATTCTATGGGAAAATGACGGGTGAGGCTGGAATTACTGAAATAAATATGGCGTAATATGGGCGATTTGAAGATGATCTATATTCTGCATTTGTGGAAATGTCACACACAATGCGTGATATGGTCACAGTGTGATGAGGAAGGTGCTAGGGAAGGAATTTTTTTTTTATATTAGTGATCACATTATTTGTTATATTTTAATTACATTTAGCAGAGACCCAATAATAAGGTGGGGGCTCTGATGGAGATCCCCTGTGCACTAACACAATTAGATTTAGTGTTGCTTAGATCCAATAATATTAGATACATGCGACATATGGACCTGTCTACACCCAGGCCCGGTGCTCCCATTAGGCAACCTTAGGCAGCTGCCTAGGGCGCCGGGACCTGCAGGGCGCCGCTAGATTGTGTAATCTAGTCAGTTGTTCCAAGAAGAGGACGGCGGCGGCCATTACAAAATAGCAACAGGCGCCCCTCCGCCGCTGCACTTCTGTCCCAAACCGCTGTCAGCGGTTTGGGACAGAAGTGCAGCGGCGGAGGGGCGCCTGCTGCTATTTTGTAATGGCCGCCGCCGTCCTCTTCTTTATCTGATATGATGCGCCCTTACATACCTCTCCCGGAGTTAAACATCTGAAATATGACGTTATACCAGGAAGTGCAGAGGGATCTGGGTAATGTAGTTTTATGGTTTCCTCTTCTCCTTTGAAATTTTGCCTAGGGCGCCGATAACGCTAGCACCGGCCCTGTCTACACCTCTATACATACCCCACAACTGAGTTAATGAGGGTTTTCTAGCAATTGCAGCTACTGAATGTGGAAGAGTATATTGCTTTCTTACTCAGCATATAGCGTTCCCTTTGGGCACTGTGTGCTAGAGATTGCACCGTATAAACCGAACAGATCAGTTCTACCCATTTAAGGGACCTTTGTGTAGTCACTGACAGCTCAAGTCCAATTATGGTAGTATATGTAGCAGTGCATTACTGACCACATTGGGTTAGAGACATGTAGCCTCTATCCCTAACTCTATCAACTATAGCCAGATGGAAGCCAGGTAATGTCAGTGCCTGTAATGTAGTACTATAATCAGAGCCCTTTTCTGGGACACTCACTATTACTTGATATGAGCTGTCAACCAACACTGTTTGTCAGTAGAAGACCCTATAGATGCAGTCTGCTATGACATAAAGTGTCCATTGAATGTATTACCTGATTGGTTCGCTACAGTGGGGATTCAACTATAATGATAGACTAGCTGGGAGGTTAATAAAGGTAATCATCAATTTGTTTTAAAAGGAAAAACGTAAAACAATTTTAAAAGAGCCCTTCCACTGATTAGAACGGATAATGCATAGTTCAAAAGTTGGAAACATAATTATAGAAAATATATAACATGCAGTACCTACCTACAACCTGCAGGTGTCCATTTTGTTACTGTTGTCTATGCAGAGGTTTTGCTGCATAGACAACAACATTGGTTTAGTGGGGTCATTGTCAAAACACTGAAAGTTGTTGGTAATTCAGCCTAACTAGGTTTTCAGCCTTCCTACAATATGTAGCAAAGACTGGTGGTTTCTTTCCTCCATATTTCCCACTCTCTGATGCTTTAAGTAGTCTGTATGGAGCTAGGGCAGTGGTTCTCAAACTGTACACCTAGGCTCCCTTGGGTGCCTTAGAGATCTCACAGGGGTGCCTCAGCCAGGGGCAGTGGTAAGCAAGGCGGGGGACTGCTTTTGGAGACCCTAAGGGTGCCTTGGACTGAAAAAGTTTGGAACCCACTGAGCTAGGGTGCACACGTGTGGAAAAGAGATTAAGCATTAGTATTACCATGTGGCATGTGCCCTGCTCAATACCCTCCTCCATGTTCCATAATAACTCACATCCTTGGAGGTTCATTCTGCTGCTCTATTTTAAGGAGAGCTGCATTGTATGTAATAACCAACTATTACACGTTGCTCTACTCCAAAGGAAGCACCTGAGCTCCAAACTATTGCCTTATTGGTGAATATGCTATTCTACATGGGCAGCTACATTAAGATCTTGTTCAGATGGGAGTTTAGTCACAATTTGCTCATGCAGTATTCCTACCAACATTAAATGGCCTTGTTCAGATTAGTAATTTCTCAGAATTGAGGACTTAAGCAAACTTCTGTGAATATTGTGCAAGCATTGAAATAATTGATCCAGATGCCTGCTCGCCTGTGCTGTTCAGATGAGCAGTGGCAGAAGCCACAGGCCATCCCTAAACGGTAGAAACTCATAGGTCCTCTGTTTTGCCATCATTGGGGGCTGATCTGTGTTTTGTGCTGCTGCTTGTCTGAACAGAAAAGGTGTACAGGCTCCAGGAACAGTGATACCCATACCTGTGCGATATATATAGAGCAGTTTGATCACATGACCTTCCAATTTAGAACACCGCTGGAGTACATTCTGAGAAAATGCTCATCTGAACAAATACTTTAGAATGTTGGCAGGAACCGTTGTATCCAGTGTAGCTGTCTATGTGACTGGAAAGGTTAACTCTTCAGAATATCACACCATGACAGCACCTCGGGAGAGAATGACAAACGCTGACTGTTAAATGATAGAGGCCCTGACTGATTCTGCCTTGGACTCGGCCCCTAGAGCGGAGAGGGAGTTGGGAGGGCGGCGGATGGGAGAAGAAGAGACATCTTGTATCATCGATCTTCCTTAAATACTCACAGCTGTGACAAAACGAGAGGAACAAAATGATGATGAATGAGACAGGTATCTGATGTTTACCTGGGACATTCCACAGACCCTTTCACTGCCAGAAGCCACCGGGACGCTCCACCGAGCCCGCCATGCCTAACTGGCAGCAGACTGCAACAACAGGCTTTATAAATTACAGCTCTGCTTCCATACACCCCTTAATGAAATCCCCGCTGGTTACCCCAAATTAAACCAGGCACCAGATCAGTTGCGAGTGCATCATTTAGGATAAAGTGGATGATTTCAGTTGAAAAAAAAAAAGCTCTCCATCATTTAGGGAATCTGTCTAGTGTGAATATGATGAATTTTCATTGCTCTGTTTGCTCAGGATGTGCAAATAATTGCAGACTTGACAGTTTCTGCACAATTAATCAAATATATATATATGAATTTCTTTATTGCACTCGCTTGCCAACCCGAAATCTTGTCTGATTCAACAAGATGGGGACTTTGAAGGAAATTTAAATCAACAATGAATATTAGTAAGATGTTTATATATTTCATAGGCTCTATACCAGATTTTTTATTCCTGATAATTGTGGCGCTAAAGCGGCTGCTCTGCATTTAATAAAATTAATCTAGAATGTTCTTTGTCTTTTTTTGGACACTGCTAAGAAGCTTTATTGGTGCTAAAAAAGCAGGGAAAGACTGGGCTTTTATATATATATATATATATATATATATATATATATATAAACAGGGATACTCTGCACTCTCCAAACACATAAGTATTGCTGTACTAAATACTTTTCTATATTAAGAAAAGAGAATGTTAGTTCCACATATTGCAATATATACTCAACTGACCAACTCACGCCAAAGTCTTCCCATTCTGGTCAGTCCTAACATGATCAAATGCTATGCTATTTTATCTGGGCTTAAGGCTTACCTGCACACAGCTTTTAAAGGCAAGTCTTTCCCAAGCACTAGCAGCCATGGGAGACCTGGGACTCACCTGGCACAAGTTGGAATATAATTAATGTAAACAATGGGGTGCAAGAGTGATGGGACTTACATTGTATAAACAATATATATATATATATATATATATATATATATATATATATATATATATAAAATCTTCTTCATACTTTTTATCAGCTTTAACAATATGCAAATAGTTTAGTGCAATTAGGCATAACACTGGCAGTATAAAGTTTACAGGATTTATGGGTAATTCCGGCATGCTGCCATCTTCCTAGTGAAGTGGGCTGGAGATTGGGCCTTGATTACGCTTTCTGCTGTAAATTGCCCACGATGCAAAGTGCAGTGAGTTGCAGCATGGCATTTATTGACAAATAAAGTGTCTCATTTGTCTACGAATGAGGTTGACAATCTGTTTACCTCTGGTCAAGAGTGTTGTATATAGGTGGCAATTTCCATAAAAAAGCTGCAGGAAAAAAAATACAGATATATATAAAAAGAATCAAGCGCTTGTACAAAGGTGTCAGCAAATTAAAGTAGATCTTCAAAATGCCAAGAGAGAAGGCATAGTAGTTGTATATTGCAGACTTACCAAGTCAGCCTCACCATTAAAATGGAAAATGAGTTTGACAAACTCTGACAGTAAATATAAGCATTTGTTATTTGTGCACATGTGAAAGTAAATGGCCTTGTCCCAAAGTCACTAACCCTTAGAGGTTGTGAGCTGATAAGGGGGATGTGTGGTGGTTACATGCTAGGTGGCTCTAGTTGGCTACTTTATCTGGCCCTGGAGGTTGGGATCCTCCACACCTATCTGCAGCTTAGCAGAGAGCTCAGTAAAGCTGGGTACACACTACAGGGTTTTTGTCCAATAATCGGCTCAACCAGCCGACATACGACCGCTCGTTCAAAAGTGGGGTCAGTGTGTGTAGTGACACGATGGTCGAAAATCTGCCCAAATGGACGATTGTCGCCTCATTTGGTTGGTCGTACCGTTAAATATTTTCGTTCCAATCTCGTTTCCGTTGTGTAGTGTGTATAAACTTCCGACCGATCCACGCTTCAGTGTGTACGAAATTGCAATCATTGCTCACGACAACATGGCTGTAAAAAGTCGTTAAAGGGACGTCCGCTCTTCCCTTTATAGTCTAAAACATGGTTGTCCAACACGCGGCCCGTGGGCCGCTCGCGGCCCATCATGCCTGTAAATGTGGCGTTTTGGTTGTGGCAAGGGGGCAGCGCTGAAAAAAAAAATCCTGCAAAAAAAATAAATAAATAAATAAAATACTTACCTTGCAGTCACGTCAGCTGGCGCTCTGGCTCCCTCCCTGGTCTCCTCCTCCGTGGGGCGCTCGCAGTGAATGTCGGGGGTGACGTCATCACACCCGACATCCATTGCGTAGCGCAGCACAGAGGATTCAACCACGCGAACTATCAGCAGCAGTGAAAGATTATCCAGTATCTTATTGTTGTTACTCTGAATTTGGACTTTCTGCACCATGCAATTGTTGAACTAGCTGTGTTCTCTGTATGTATCTAATATAAATATTAAGAGATGATTGTATTTTTAATATTTTAAACCATTTTAAATGTGCAGTGCTGAGTAGGGTGAAAATATCACCCACTGTTACCCTCATCGGAGGCTGCTCCATGAGCCATTTTTCCCGCCACCCTATCTTTAAATCTCTGTAGATTTCTATTAGTCCTCCTGATGCTACCTATATCGGTGACCATTTCAAACTGGTCAATAAAAAAAATGATTCATGGGTGCAGAAAGAGAGGAAAAAAAAGTTTTTGGCATTTAATTCCCAGAACCCCACTAAGGGACAGATGCAGGTAAGTTAAATTGTAGCTGGTAATGGGACTACTACTTTAATCATGATTCTGCAACAGGTTTCCTAACTCTTACTAACTTCATTTCCAAGTAAGTTTAATATGTTAACTATGTTTTCTATGGTTTTTTCGATGATCAGCTATCGTTAGGGTTAGTGTATTTTATGTGCGGCCCAAACCAACTTGTCGTCTTCCAATGTGGCCCAGGGAAGCTAAAAGGTTGGACACCCCTGGTCTAAAACAAGACTAGTGTGTATGCAGTCCATGGACCGAGCAATTTTTATGGCTCACGCCCCAGGTATCAGCTCCTTCAACCGCTTTAGAGGTCTTCACCAATAGGAACCACTTTTCCTGTAGAGCTAGAAGCGTTCACAGGTACTCTGATGCCCCCAGGTCTTGTACTCTAGTAGTAGGAGCCTGGGAACGCAGCGCTGGTACACACGTAGAAGTTGAATGAAGGTACCGGCAGAGGTAGTGTAGGTCGCCAGTAAACGGTATCGCCTAGGTCCAGGCTAAGGGGTCAAACAGGTCACAGGCAGTACGGCAAGATCAGTATCCGAGCAAAGGTTCAGGGTAACAGGCAATCAACAACGTCAGAATCCAGGCAGAGGGTCGGCAACAGTAATCAGGTTCAAAAAGGCAAGCAGGTAGCACAAACAGCAGGGTAGTATGCACTGAAGCAGGGACTATAACTGGCAGGGAGGGCTTGAGAGGTGTCCTGCACAGCAGGAGGAACTTAGCCCAGCTGGGCTATAACTAAACTAATTGTGCGCACGCGCCCGGCTGCCTTAGATGCCGGGACGCGGCGCTAACAGCTGAGAGTGTCCCGACCGTTGCCTAGGCAATGGCCGGGGCCAGGGGGAAATGACGTCCCGGTCATCATGACGAAGGCCAGTACGCAGAGCCTGCAGGGGAAGTGAGTCGCGGCGGTGCGTGAGGAGCTGTTGTGTGATCTGTAGGAGAGAGACAAGAGAATCTACAGAGACATAGATTACAATAATTGGCTGAGGAGGGAACTTCAGAAATACAAAAGTCTGTGTTTTGTGTGCGCAGCCACTATAGAGAGTAGTAAACTGTCTAGGTGCCTACTGGCTAAAGAGGGACCAAGCAGTGAGGTAGTGCCCTGTATGGGAAGATAGGTGTTTTTAGTATCATCTGTCACACATTGCACCAGCTAAACCTGCATTATGGTCACTGTTCTCACCTGTTTCCCTCTTTCTGCATTCACTTGCTGGTCTGAACTGAGCAGGCACACACCTGCTTGGCTCAATACTTCCTGCATCCTCTTGATTGGCTAATTGCCTGTCAGCTCTGTCTATTTAAAGCACCTGCTTCTCTACCAAGTTGCCAGACCTTCAGGTCTACTCTCCTGTTCAGATGTCCTGTTCCCTGGCTCCTGTTTGCTACCTGTTCTCTGTAGTCTCCAGCACATCTCTCCACAGATCATCACAGCCTCTGTGTCTACTCCACTATCCTGTGGTAACACTCTGCAGAATATTGCTACCTGTTCCCTGAGTCTCCAGCACATCTACCTGCAGATCATCGCTACCAGTCTCCAATATAACCTGCATGCTCTCCTGCTGTTCCTTACTCTCAGTACATTGGTTCTACCGTTGCCCTGAAAAACTTAGTCTCTCAGTCATTGAGCTACTTCTCATCCATGGCATCTTCAGTTATTATCTTGGTTCTCAATACAGCATCGCTCATCAACCCCTAAGGGGGCCGCAACATGCGATCTGGGAGCAGCTAACTCCAAACTCCCTCGCGAGAGTCCCTGGCGAACACCTCCCTCACTGTTAGACTCCACGCCTCACAGGAGGTAATATCACGTGAGCCGGCTGTAGGGGCAGACCACAGTCACCCTAACTCGGTGACATCATCATATTCTTGTTTTTATATCAAGAAATGCACTCATCAGGCAGTGGGGCTCAGTGAACACAGTGACTGGCTGAGGAGGGAAGCTCAGTAATACAAGGACTACAGAGAAACTGGTAAGCAACCTAGTTGCCCATTGGTTAGAGAAAAATAGCCAAAAATTTAGGTATTGCCCAGAATGGGGGCTCGGTGTTTGTTGTTTTATTTTAAGCCAGCGTTATTTTGCTGTAAAGCTACCAATAATTTAAGCTCATTCAGGAGCGATCCTGCAGCTAAACAGACAAACTCAAAGAGTGGTGAGTTTCAAACCTGTCAAGTATTGTTTACTGAATACTATTTTGTAAAAGTGGAAGCCACAAGAAAGCAAATATTATAAAAGCGGCGAAAGTTAAAATCTGGATAAGGACTGGGCTGTGTTAATACTGCGGTGCAGAAGTGTTCAAAAATGTTAAGAGCATACTGGCCGACTCTCCCGAAAATTGCAGGAGGCTACCAAAAATTGCTTCATTAAGCCCCGCCCTGCTATGACACACTGGGATTTTTGGCGGATGGGTCTATGGTGACTCATGGTGCCACATCGCCTCCTTCCTTTTTCCTGTCACATGAACTTTTCTCTAGGATCTCCCGGAGGAGAAGTTTGAAAAGTCAGCAAGTATGGTTAAGAGATGAGATTTATATTTCCGAAGTCTCAAAACTGTCTCAATCTGCATCCACAGTGGTGTGGTGCAGACACCTGTGCAAAGAGGAAACTGATTTTGCAAAGAGAATACCACGTGCTGCTTATTGTAGTGTGATGACTGCTGAAACAGTAAAGCTGTTGCTGTATTGAAAGTTTTTGTGTGCAGCACGGTGGCTTAGTGGTTAGCACTTCTGCCTCACACCACTGGGGTCATGAGTTCAATTCCCATTTGTATGTTCTCCCCGTGTTTGTGTGGGTTTCCTCCAGGTGCTCCGGTTTCCTCCCACACTCCAAAAACATACTGGTAGGTTATTTGGCTGCTATCAAAATTGACCCTAGTCTCTCTGTCTGTGTGTGTGTATGTGAATGAGTTCTCTGTACAGCGCTGCGGAATCAGTGGCGCTATATAAATAAATGGTGATGGTGATAATGAAGTTGACTGCTGTTTAAGGTATACAAAGTTGCCTGTGCATGTTGGGGCTCATATAGAAGTGGACACACATGCACTCAAAACATACTTAGGATAAGCCACATGGAAAATAAATAATATTTATGTGCATGCCTCAAGCTCAAAAACAGTAGCATTTGCACCAGATACATATCAAGCATACAACCATGTATACTTATGCCCCACAATAATGTAGAGATGGCATAGAGAAAGCATTGTTAGTAGTAAATGCTAAAGTTGCATCACCCTATTTTTATAATAAATAATATACTAAAGTGTCATACACACTAGAGACAATCGTGTCTTGACAGTTATTAACAAATACTAAAGTGGCACTTTACATATAAAATGTAACACATATATAAGATGTAGTTAAATACAAACACAAATGCAAAGTAAATACAAGCATCTTCTTTTCAGTAGTCCAAATTGAATTGTCAGTTAAATAATGAGAATAGACGGCTGCAACTTCATATAAGATAGACGAGATGTTAATAAAATAAGTCAACTGAAGAGGTCAATACACGAGCAGCCAATCAAAAGCACGTAGCTAGTGCCACTGACAACCATGCTACTAGCAGTCATTGCTTAATGTCTTCAAGAATTTGAAGTATTAAAAGAAAATGCTCGGAAAAAGAGCATAGTAGTCTGATTGTAGCAGAGAGAGATTAATAAATTGTTGTTTTGAACCAAAAAGTAGTTCATCAAGAAATGGTTATATTTAGATAATGCATAAAGGGACATCAGAGCAAAACAGGTAGCACATGGAAAAAGTGTCCCCTAAACCTTTGATGTTAAAAGAAAGAGACTGTTTAAATTAATCCTTTTAGTGAGACTTGTTGATTATGAGTTAGAGAAAGATCATCTGACTCTTAAACAGAAAGAAGCAGAACTAGATAAAATTGGCACAAGAAAGCGAAACAAGGTTTTACAACCAGATGGAGAGCAGGAAGAAAGAGCAGAAATATAGTTATATATAATAAAAAAAAGGAAAAATTGTAAGAAAAAATAATAAAGCACCAGAAAAGGCAACAGTTAGTTTGCATTGAATGAATATTGTTCTAATTTGGTTGCCTGCTCTACCGGTTGAAATTTGCTGTCAGTTGATTAGTAGTTGTTTGCCTGTTTTAAAATTAATCAATGGATATCAGGATCCTAGAGTATTCTCTTCTGCCAATTATTGCCTTTTCTGAACTGGAAGAACATCTGATTATATTGTTCTAGTTCAGTTCCTTGACGACTGTGGACAGCACGGTGGCTTAGTGGTTAGCACATCTGCCTTACAGCACTGGGGTCATGAGTTCAATTCCCGACCATGAGTTCAATTTCTGACTATGGCCTTATCTGTGAGGAGTTTGTATGTTCTCCCCGTGTTTGCGTGGGTTTCATCCCACACTTCAAAAACATACTGGTAGGTTAATTGGCTGCTAACAAATTGACCCTAGTCTGTCTGTGTGTGTGAGGCAATTTAGACTGTAAGCCCCAATGGAGCAGGGACTGGTGTGGGTACAGCGCTGAGGATTTAGAGGCGCTATATAAATAAATGGTGATGATGATGATATCGCCTTAGACACCGTTACTCGTGAAACATTAGCAAGTGGATAGGAGTCTGGAATATGTGAATTTATGCATTGTTTGGGTGGACCCGGCCAATATATAAAGGTACAGGATCAATTGCTTGGGATGTAGAGTTTTCCAGATAAGTATTTTTTCCCATAATTTGCAGCACCATATCTAACATATACAAAATTACATTTAAATAGACGCCTGTATTGTCCCTAGCATTCCTCACATTAAATTTAGCAGTTTAACAAAGCTATTTTGCATATAGAATGTTAATGTATAGAATGTGCATATAAACAGAATATATTTTAATGCTATGACATCCCCCCCCAGTCTATGCACCCTGTAGTATGGTTATATGTCTCTATTTTAGGATGAGGTACAATTAATGTAGTTACCACTCGGCCCATGGTTCAGGGGCAAACGCAGGATTTGTAGAGGGGGATTTCCACACCACGCCACCAGTGGGCGTGACCAGCATGCATGGGGGCGTGGTTATAATTTTAGACAGTGCTTGGCTGCTCTCCAACTCTTCCTATCCCTAATATACACGGGCAATGCTGCCTGCACTACTGTTAGATGCACACAGCTCTCACTTTTGAAGCAAGGCCGTGTGAAGCGGGGGCAGGGTCCAGCCACCTCAATTATACAGTGCCCCAGGCTTGGAGGGGGGTTTCCGGACACTAGGAAACCCCCCTCGGTTTGCCTATGTGGTTATACTATATTTTTCCATTAATCTATCAGCCTCTAAACTGTCAAGTTATAACTAATTTTGGGAATATATGCATGATATTGGTGTCACCTTTCCTCTCTTGATTTCCTCTAAACAGTCTTCTATGCCACCTAGCCTGGGTTTTCTTTGTATTATGTGAAGGGTGACTGGCAGTCTGGGGTGACCCTAATTATGCCAACCACACAATAAGTTGGCATAATGAAGGCTAGCTCTTGGAACCATGTACAATAGCCAGCCACACAACCCAGCAGATAGCCAGCCAGTACTGGACTGGAATCTGACCAATAGCACACAGCCTCCAGCTGAATGAGTTAAGTGTCAATTATTGTGCTCTAATATGGAGGCCAGTGAAAAGACTAAGGGGTATATTTATTAAAATGAGGGTTTGAAAAAGTGAAGATGTTGCCTATAGCAACCAATCAGATTCTAGCTGCCATATTGTAGAAGGTACTAAATAAATGATAACTAGAATCTGTTTGGTTGCTATAGGCAACATCTCCACTTTATCAAACCCTCGGATTAATAAATATACCCCTAAGAGTGTAGCTGTTGCTGGATTGCTATGTTTAATATGGCGATCCAAGTATCATAATGGGCACCACTGGTATAAGATGGGCACCAAGATACCCACTTTAGTTGACATTGTCATTGGCAAAGTTGGCGCAACATGGGGACACACCATCCACATCTACTGGTATAGGCATGGTCACTGCTGGTTTGATATGCTCATCCACCTCAACTGACATAATCATAAGGATTACTAGCATAGTATGATATTGGCAATAATAATAATTATATATACATGTACATCTGCTAGTATATAATCATATATGCGCTGCTGGTATAACATGGGCACACACTTCTGCAGATATAGGCGTATGAGCACTGCTGGTGTAATATTGTTAACAACCTCTGTCTTGAATAATGATATTTCTCCCTCTACATTTGTATATTAACATGGACAATAATTTCTGCTGTTACAAACAGTATGGTCACTGAGGATAACATCACTTTGCTTCCACACTAACAGATGTGTTGGAATATTTTCTGAATCATGGGCACTGCAGCTGTAATAAGTGCTCCCACTACTGTTGCTATATGGCCATATGGACACTGTAGGTATAATATAATGAATCCACTTTTGTGTGTATAAAGTCATATGGGTACAGCTGTTACAGGTCCTGCTAGTTAGATTGATAATGCACTGATGAATGGACAGATTGCACTGGAGGGAGGGTGGCAAAACTGATACCTTGCCTAGTGCTCTGATTGGTCCTAATCTGGCACTGGCATTGCATCCAATCAGAACAGACAATGCATTCATTTAACACTTTGATGGGACATAAACTCTGAACACAACCCTACATACAACTGTTGTATAATATTGAACATTATATTTAACTAATACTTTTTTTAACAATGCCCTTCTCTGGCAGTACAGCAAATGTCACTAAAACCATTACTTATATTTTTTTTTTGCTACCATCATAACTGTTATTGATCCGCGTGCCCTGTAATTACATAATGACTGTCATTGTCGTTTTTTTTTTTTTATAATTCCAACTCCTGGCACCATTGAACAGAAGCATAAATTTGTCACTTATATCTCTGCTTCCATAACACCTTCATAACCACTGCTGATACTTAAACTGTAATGCGATAAAACTCACTGATTTATGTTCCCTTGAGTGTCATTTACGTGCAGTGACTGATATCTGTAACACAGAATGCCATGACATCTGTCACAATACCCACCGCCTATGTGTCATCACTGATCTGCCACAGATACCATAAGCCTGATCATCAGGCCAGCCTATCATAACATTTACATGGGAAATGTATATCAGTGTTATTAGCAACTGGATGTGTGCGATTGCAGGAAGTTCTACATTTTTTGTATACTTTGATCAATACCAGAAAATGTGCTGTTCAGTGCATTGCACTAGGGTGCTGTGACTATTGGATATTGTTTTGAAAAAGGACTTGAGCAGGGACAATTCCATGGTGACCAGCTCAATCCTTCCTAAGCTACAACACAGTATGTTACCAGTGTCTCACAGTAGCAATAGTAGACCTCATTTAGAGTCGGACGCAAAGTCTGTTATAGGCGCATCCAAACAAAAAAAACACTATCACGCAGAAAACACCAAATCCGCCTGCACCTTGGATGCAAATAACACTTGCGACAGCTTGCGACTCACGAGAGAAAGGGAGGAACGCGGAATTGTGAAGGCGTGACTATTCAAATACATCCTAGTCGCAGTGAGGCGCAAACGCAGCACACGTCAAAAAAGGGCTAAAGCTGTGCGGTAGGAATTAGGTGGCGCAAGCAGTTAGCTAGCTGCAGGAACTGTTTGCAGCTCGATAGGGTATTACGAGTGGGACACGACTGGGATTGCTTGCTACGCGTAATACCCTACCAAGCTGCGGCACACTCCCAATCCTACACTTCTTACACGGACTTTGCGTCCGACTCTAAATGATGACCAGTGTCTACAAAACGCTCACCATAGCTTAATACCGCTGCTCAGTTATTTATTAGGATTGCTGGGGCCTCTATAATAGCAGTCCCACTGTTCTTATATAATACCCAGCACCCTTAACTTCTGGGACAGGGTGTCATTGTAAGTATTGAAAAAGTAGCACCCCTTTGTGATGTTGGGGGGTGGGATGATAAAAAAGCCTCATACCTATTGTACAAGTGGACCTATTATCTCTGTGTGTTGGGGCGATGGCCTTGTATCTGATGTGGTGTCCCGCCTGATGGGGTGTGGAATCTAGTAATATTAATAACTCCCAGGGTAAAGTTTGTGGGCTGACCACCCTGGAGCTGGTGGGTTGAAAAATATGGACCTAGATTAATGTTGTAGTTCCATAACATCTGGAGATCCACGGATGGCTTAAGCATAAGAACATAAAATACATTTTAAGAAACCCACTGAAGCCCCCTGGTTAAAAAAATATATATTTATTGTACCCCAAACTTCAGCACAGTAAGAGGGACATCACAGTGTTGCTTGAAACCATACTTGCCAAATCTCCCGGAATGTCTGGGAGACTCCAGAAACTCGGGTCAGTCTCACGGACTCCCGGGAGAGCTGGCAAGTCTCTCGCATCCCGCAATTGCGGTGCTAAAATGACGCGATTCGCAGTGAATTGCGTCATTTTGGTCCCGCAACAAAACAGCATATTTGTTGCGAGGGGCGGGACCAAAATGACGCGAGTCACCGTGCCCCGCCCTCTAAATACACCCCTCTCCCGGATATGACTTGCCAAAAGTAGGAGAGTATGCTTGCAACTACTGCTCATTGCTGCATATGCACATTTACAGCTGCTTTATGAGGCTATCCCAGGTCAGCAGCAATAACTGCAGGTAGCTCAGAGGATTTGTGGTGTCGGACAACGCCAGTAACATTGTGCGGGCATTACATATGGGCAATTTCCAGCACGTGGCATGTTTTGCCCACACAATAAATTTGGTGGTGAAGCATTATCTTAAAAGTGACAGGGGTGTGCAGGATATGCTTGCGGTGGCCCGCAAAATTGCGGGACACTTTCGCCATTCTGCCACTGCCTACCAAAGACTGGAGCACCATCAAAAAAGCCTGAACCTGCCCTGCCATCACCTCAAACAAGAGGTTGTGACGCGCTGGAACTCCACCCTCTATATGCTGCAGAGGATGGAGGAGCAGCAAAAGGCCATTCAAGCCTACACAGCCACCTACGACCAGGGCCGCTGAGAGGGGGGGGGAGCGGGTACATTTTACCCGGGCCCGGGCTTGCGGGGTTTAGTTCCGTTGGTGGTTGGAGCAGGAAAGAAAAAAAAAAAAAAAAAGATTCATACTCACGTGATCAGCGCTGCGTCCCTCCTTCTTCTCTTCTCCATTCACACTGACTGTCGGGCGTGATGTCATCAAGTCACGCCCAGCAGTCAGTGAGGAGCGCCAGACAAGACTAGAAGAAAGAAGAGAAGACAGAAGAAAGAAGAGAAGAGAAGAAAAGAAAGAAGGTAAGTAAAGAAGCGGAGAGGCAAGGGGAGGGAAACAGAAAGGAACAGTGCTATAAAGAAGAGGGAGTAAAAAAAACAGGGGAAAGAGGCAGAGAGTAAAAAAAAGAAAAAAAAAGGGGAGAGAAACACTAAAAAAAAAAGGGGAGAGAAACACTAAAAAAAAAGGGGAGAGAAACACTAAAAAAAAAGGGGAGAGAAACACTAAAAAAAAAAAAGGGGAGAGAAACACTAAAAAAAGGGGAGAGAAACACTAAAAAAAAAAAAAAAAAAAGGGGAGAGAAGCACTAATTAATGGGCGCTATTTTGTTTGTAGGGTGATGGTGGGGCAATTTAATAGTGGGGACTATTAATTTAAGATGGGGTAGTTTGGGGGCTATTGAATATGGGGGTGAGTTTAGGGAGAATGAGGTCTATTTATTAAATGTGACTATGAGTTATTCAATGGCAGTAATAATGATTGCGGGAAATAGGTATTGCTGTTTGCAGGAAGGGAATTCTATTATTTTAATGTTGGTGCTGGAGGAAGGCTTAATTATTAATCGTGGGTGCTATTGATTTAATGCCGGGGCTGGCTGTAATTTTCTAAATGTAGCCATTTTTTTTTCCCAAATAGGTCCTTCAACATTCCAGGATCCGGACAAGCCGCAACTAAAGAAAGCAGCAGTCACAGGTGGTGAAAGTGAGAAGAACAGGTATGAGAGAGCAGCAGAGTGTGTGAAATGTTGTGATTCTAGTAGGGACAATGTCAATTTTTGGTGAGTGTTGTGCCCAATGTAAGGTGCAGGCAAAGACTGAACTCTTTGTGTACACACTGCATTCTTTGTATACTACACTGTGGTGCTAGATGTCTTAAAAGTCAGGAGTGCTGAGACATATGTGACGTTCTGGTGAATTCAGGACCTAGTGATTTTGATGTGCTAGCCACGCCCCAACGGCGCATTGCCATGCCTCCAAATGTATGACCACACCCCGAAAATTTTTGCACTGCCGTTAGGCTAGCCACGCCCCAATGGCGCATTGTCACGCCCCTGAATGTATGACCACACCCCCAAAAATTTCTGCGCCACCTTATTCATTTTTTGGGGCTTACTCGACTATGAGGGGGGGCCCATGAATTTGTTGTACCCGGGCCCTGAATTCCTCTTGGCAGCCCTGCCTACGACATATTCAAAGGAGTGGGGATGCGCCTGAGTCAAGCGCAGTGGAGACTGATTTCCGTGTTGTGCAAGGTTCTCCAGCCGTTTGAACTTGCCACACGAGAAGTCAGTTCCGACACTGCCAGCTTGAGTCAGGTCATTCCCCTGATCAGGCTGTTGCAGAAGCAGCTGGAGAAAGTGAGGGAGGAGCTGGTAAAGCATTGCGATTCCACAAAGCATGTAGCTCTTGTGGATGAAGCCCTTCGTACGCTTTGCCAGTATCCGAGGGTGGTCACTCTTTTAAAGTCAGAGGAATACATTCTGGCCACCGTGCTCGATCCTCGGTTTAAAGCGTATGTTGTGTCTCTGTTTCCGGCGGACACAAGTCTACAGCAGTGCAAAGACCTGCTGATCAGGAGATTGTCATCTGAAGAGAACCGTGACATGCCAACAGCTCCTCCTTCATTTTCTTCCACACCTGTGGCTGTGAGGAAACAGATGAGATTTCCTAAACGACCCGCTGGCGGGGATGAAGAGAACATCTGGTCCAGACTGAAGGACCTGCCAACGATTGCTGACATGTCTACTGTCGCTGCATTGGATGCTGTCACCATTGAAAAAATGGTGGAGGATTACTTTGCTGACAGCATCCAAGTAGACATGTCAGACAGTCCATATTGTTACTGGCAGGAAAAAAAGGCAGTTTGGAAGCCCCTGGACAAACTGGCTCTATTTTACCTGAGTTGTCCCCCCTCCAGTGTGTACTCCGAAAGAGTTTTTAGTGCAGCGGGGAACCTGGTCAGTGAGCGGCGAAGGAGGTTGCTTCCGCAAACTGTGGAGAAGATGATGTTCATCAAAATGAATTATCAATTCTTCAATGAAGACCAGCAATGGCCTCCAGAGACTACAGAGGGACCTGTGATTGTGGAGTCCAGCGGGGATGAATTGATAATGTGTGAGGATGAGGAAGTACACACTGAAGGGGGCGAGGAATCAGAGGATGAGGATAAGGACGACATCTTGCCTCAGTAGAGCCAGTTTACTTTGTACAGGGAGAGATGATTTGCTTTTTTTGTGTGGGGGCCCAAACAAACCAATCATTTCAGCCACAGTAGTTTTGTAGGCCCTGTCGCTGAAATGATTGGTTTGTTAAAGTGCGCATGTCCTATTTCAACAACATACGGGTGGGTGGGAGGGCCCAAGGACAATTCCATCTTGCACCTCTTTTTTTGGCATTATGTGCTCTTTGGGGCCTAGTTTTTCAAACTGCCATCTTGTCTGCCACTGCAGTGAAACTCCTAGATGGGCCACGTGTTTGTGCCGCCCACTTGTGTCGCTTAGCTTACTCATACAGCTACCTCGGTGCAACCTTTTGGCCTAAAAACAATATTGTGAGGTGTGAGGTGTTCAGAATAGACTGGAAATGAGTGGAAATGAATGTTATTGAGGTTAATAATAGCGTAGGAGTGAAAAAAAAAAAAATCTGGATTTTAGCAGTTTTTATGCTTTTAAAAAAAAAAAAAAAAACCCAAAACCTTGAGGGGGGTGTTTTGGAAAAACCCATTAGAACCCAAAACCTGAAGGTAATCAGAACCCAAAACCCAAAACACGAAAAGTGGCCGGTGCACATCCCTAATGGAAACAAGTTCATACATCCAACTTGCTTTTATTTATTTATTTTCATAATGGATTTTGCTTTCTATTGTTCTATTCTATAACTGTTTGAAAAAGAAATAGAAAATACAATTTCTATTATTCTGCCTATCATTATGTTCTTGCATTTAGTGCAGCATCAGAAAGAGTTATTCCATCCACTAAGCTAAGACGCTGTTTGAATGCAATTGTATTCAATGCAAAAAGCACAGCAGAACTCTGCCATGTAAAATTCATTTAAACAGCCCTACCTGATCATATAAATACATCCATGTAAAGCACAGAAGGAAGCCAGTAAAATACTGCAATGTAAAAGTTCCAAAGGCATACATACAAGCCAGTATATTGGTCACTTCCGTCTCTCAGCACTGGGGTCTTGAGTTAAATTCCTGACCATGGCCATATCTGTGAGGAGTTTGTTTGTTCTCCCCATGTTTGCGTGGGTTTCCTCTGGGTGCTCCGGTTTCCTCCCACACTCCAAAAACATACTAGTAGGTTAGTTGGCTGCTGACAAATTGACCCCAGCCTGTCTGTCTGTGTGTGTGTTAGGGGAATTTAGAATGTAAACTCCAAAGGGGCAGCGACTGATGTGAGTGAGTTCTCTGTACAGCGCTGCGGAACATGTTTTTTCATGTAGCACACAAATACTTAATAGATTATTTGTACACTGAATTTTAAAGTTGATATTTGTGTGCTGCATGAAAAAACAATCAGTATTTAACTTATGTGCAAAACAGAATGCTAATTTGTACCCCTTGCATTGTAACATGGTTTTGTCCAGGAGACTGAAATAAGAGGTTTCTCAAGTTAAGATCCTTAATGAATCAGGCCCTAGATTCTGATTAGTTGCTATAGGCAACATCTCCACTTTTTCAAACCCGTAGTTTAGTAAATATACCCCCAGGTCTGAAGTAAGATGAATATAATGTGGAGATAATGTTTAGCTGTGGAAATAACCTTATCTTTTGAAAGAGGGTTATTTTGTGATTTTTAAGATAGGTCTAAAATGACAATATTATTTTTCTAGGCAGAAATTCAATACCAGAACCACATTGCACCTTTTTAAATAGGTCCCTGAGATGTCATTATTTCAGTGATAGCTGAAAAATTCAAGTTGCTGTAGATGGCAAACAAGGCAGCTTATGAAAATTGGGCAACATCATTTTTCTCAGTGGAAAGTGAATGCAAAGAACACGTCACACCTGTTAAAATAAGTCCCAGAGATGTAATTATTTCAGTGATATCTGAAGAATTAAAGTTACAGGAGGTGGGGTACATCTTACAAATAGGGGGTCCCATTAATTCCCTGCTTTGGGTTAGAGAAGAAAATATGAATGATAATTAATAACATTATTATTATAAGGTGTTTTAATTAGTACACCAATGGTAAACAAAGCACATCTATTTATTGCAAAACATTTCATCTGGAAAAATGGATCAGTAACACCAAAATTTGATGTTTATTCCCGCAGCTAACTAATGGGTTAAATTTATAGCCCTGGACTCGGTTATCACCCATATATCCCATCTAATTATTTATATCCTCTTTATTATGCTTCCATAAATTGAGGTCTATTAACATGACTCTTCCTTTGCTAAACCAGATTAATGTATTATTCTCAAGACACTGTTATAAATACTTGCAAGTTTTTTTTTCAATGCCACAAATCCTTTTTCCAAGATGAGCTGAATTAAAACAGTAATAAAAATCACAATAAATATGACTGTTTGTTTTACTGCAGTATTGGAGTTTAGGGGATTTACTAGAACCAGGGTAGAAAAAGGGGGGAAGTTGATTAAACTCTGGGGTCAGTGTTATATTGACAGGTGTCAAGAGGGAAAATGTAAGAAAAGAATTCAGAATTAATACAGTTATACCATTGTTACAGTAACACTACAATGGAAAACGTTTTCATCAAAATGGAGAAAGGAAGTGTTCATATAAAGAAAAGGCAACGTGTAAGTATAGAACAGTAAGATAATTGTGAAATTGTGCAATAAATGGAATTCTTTGTTCTAATCAGCAACCAACCCGTAACTGCTTCTGTCTACAATCACTTGCACACAAAGAAGACTTTGTTTAAAATAACTATTGCAATAATTGGGATTAACTTGACAAATTCTCAGCATTGTACCAACTTTTCTCATCCACGATTACTAAAGTCTTTCTATGCTAGCCTAATAGTGGCTGAGATTTTGTCTCAGTGTCTCAGGGTGATATTTAGGGGCTATGACACAAATTCTTTGGGGGTGGAGGAGGATTGTGAGATCTTTTAGTGTGACAATGGTCATCCTTCGAACTTTGAGTTTGTAATGTATTTTGTTGTCTTTATAAAAACTGTCCACAGCCATTCATTACTCGCTAAATGTAGACAATGACTTATCCATGAGCTATGGGTAGCATCAGTGTCATGTTCATCAAACCATTGGGCGACCACACGTGATCTGTGGGTGGGGGCTTTGTCATTATGGAAGACACCTCTCTTGTTAGGAAAGATATTTTTCAATGTGGAGTGAAGATGCTTACTCAGTAGCATTCAGTAGTGATTATTATTGACCTTGCCTTCTAAGATAATGACTGTACCCAAACTATGGCAGGAAAATGTGTCCCGCAACATTACAGAACACATCACTGTTGGAAACAAGCAGTGGCACCACTGTTATATTCGTATTGTCGCTACCAATAAATATTGTCCAATGCGATTAATGTGGTTCCAACGCACAAAGTGATTTAATAGCAGGATAACTGCAAACCATGATAATGCATAAAAAGGTATAACATAATTCAGGAAAGTATAACTGAACACATTACGCCAGTGCTTCCTGGGCCCAGGTCCAGATTCAGGGGTATATTTACTAAACTGCAGGTTTTGAAAAAGTGGAGATGTTGCCTATAGCAACAAATCAGATTCTAATTATCATTTACTTAGTACATTCTACAAAATCACAGCTGGAATCTGATTGGTTGCTTTAGGCAACATCTCCAAATGTTCAAACCCGCAGTTCAGTAAATATGCCCTTCAGTCTTGTAGTCTGCAGTCAGGAAGAGAGAGAGTTTAACACTGGTCCAGGGCTCACTTATATACAGTTTGAGTTAACATAAACAGTGATGATGTCATTAATATACACAGATAACACTAAGGAAGTTATTCATTGGTCCAGGGTTAACAATGTTCCAGTAGACTGAGGGTCATAGGTCAGTTCATTTAATCTTCTCCCAAAGGAGGGGGCAACTTACTCCAACTGTTGCATGTGTCTTCCCGCCAAAAAAACAGTTTAAACTAGAGATGAGCGCACTCGGATTTCTGAAATCCGAGCCCACCTGAACGTTGCCGATCCGAGTCGGATCCGAGACAGATCCGGGTATTGGCGCCAAATTCAAATCTGAAACTGAGGCTCTGACTCATAATCCCGTTGTCGGATCTCGCGATACTCGGATCCTATAAATTCCCCGCTAGTCGCCGCCATCTTCACTCGGGCATTGATCAGGGTAGAGGGAGGGTTTGTTAGGTGGTCCTCTGTCCTGGTAGATCTCGTGCTGTGCTGTTTAGTTCTGTGCTGTGCTGTTTAGTTCTGTGCTGTGCTGTGCTGTGTTCTGCAGTATCAGTCCAGTGGTGCTGTGTGCTGTGCTCTGTCCTTCTGAGGTCAGTGGTGCTGCTGGGTCCTGTGCTGTGTCCTGTTCAGTCCAGTGGTGCTGTGTCCTGTGCTCTGTGCTTCTAAGGGCATAGTTATTTCCCCAATATTCCCCTGTGTTTAAAAAAATAAAAAAAAGTTATTTAAAAAAATACCAAAAACTAATTTAATTTTTTTTTAATTACCACAAAATTTGCACAACCAATCCTGCAGTATAAGCCCATTGGTACTGCAATATTACCAAGTTCACACATTCAGCAGTAAAAGTCCAGTGGTACTGCAATATTACAAAGTTCACACATTCTGCAGTATCAGTCCAGTGGTGCTGTGTCCTGTGCTCTGTCCTGCTGAGTTCCGTAGTGCTGCTGGGTCCTGTGCTGTGTCCTGTTCAGTCCAGTGGTCCTGTGTCCTGTGCTCTGTGCTTCTAAGGGCATAGTTATTTCCCCATTATTCCCAAGTTTTTAAAAAATAAAAAAAAATAAAAAAAAAAATATATAATTATAACCAAATTTACAAAACCAATCCAGCAGTATAAGCCCATTGGTACTGCAATATTACCAAGTTCACACATTCAGCAGTAAAAGTCCAGTGGTACTGCAATATTACAAAGTTCACACATTCTGCAGTATCAGTCCAGTGGTGCTGTGTCCTGTGCTCTGTCCTGCTGACTTCCGTAGTGCTGCTGGGTCCTGTGCTGTGTCCTGTTCAGTCCAGTGGTGCTGTGTCCTGTGCTCTGTGCTTCTAAGGGCATAGTTATTTCCCCATTATTCCCAAGTTTTTAAAAAATAAAAAAAAAATTATAAAAAATATTAAAATAATTTTTTTTTAAAAAAAGTAATTATAACCAAATTTGCAAAACCAATCCAGCAGTATAAGTCCATTGGTACTGCAATATTACCAAGTTCACACATTCTGCAGTATCTTGTGCTACATATAATGGAGACCAAAAATTTGGAGGATAAAGTAGGGAAAGATCAAGACCCACTTCCTCCTAATGCTGAAGCTGCTGCCACTAGTCATGACATAGACGATGAAATGCCATCAACGTCGTCTTCCAAGCCCAATGCCCAATCTCGTAGTACCGGGCATGTAAAATCCAAAAAGCCCAAGTTAAGAAAAAGTAGCAAAAAGAGAAACTTAAAATCATCTGAGGAGAAACGTAAAGTTGCCAATATGCCATTTACGACACGGAGTGGCAAGGAACGGCTTAGGCCCTGGCCCGTGTTCATGACTAGTGGTTCAGCTTCACCCACGGATCTTATCCCTCCTCCTCCTCCCCCCCCTCCAAAAAATTGAAGAGAGTTATGCTGTCAGCAACAAAACAGCAAACAACTCTGCCTTCTAAAGAGAAATTATCACAAATCCTCAAGGCGAGTCCAAGGGTGTTGGTGGTTGTCAACCCTGACCTTCCCATCACTGTACGGGAAGAGGTGGCTCGGGAGGAGCCTATTGATGATGTAGCTGGCGCTGTGGAGGAACTTGATGATGAGGATGGTGATGTGGTTATTGTAAATGAGGCACCAGGGGGGGAAACAGCTGATGTCCATGGGATGAAAAAGCCCATCGTCATGCCTGGTCAGAAGACCAAAAAATGCACCTCTTCGGTCTGGAGTTATTTTTATCCAAATCCAGACAACCAATGTATGGCCATATGTAGCTTATGTAAAGCTCAAATAAGCAGGGGTAAGGATCTTGCCCACCTAGGAACATCCTCCCTTATACGTCACCTGAATAACCTTCATAGTTCAGTGGTTAGTTCAGGAACTGGGGCTAGGACCCTCATCGGTACAGGGACACCTAAATCCCGTGGTCCAGTTGGATACACACCAGCAACACCCTCCTCGTCAACTTCCTCCACAATCTCCATCAGATTCAGTCCTGCAGCCCAAGTCAGCAGCCAGACTGAGTCTTCCTCAATACGGGATTCATCCGAGGAATCCTGCAGCGGTACGCCTACTACTGCCACTGCTGCTGTTGCTGCTGTTAGTCGGTCATCTTCCCAGAGGGGAAGTCGTAAGACCGCTAAGTCTTTCACAAAACAATTGACCGTCCAACAGTCGTTTGCCATGACCACAAAATACGATAGTAGTCACCCTATTGCAAAGCGTATAACTGCGGCTGTAACTGCAATGTTGGTGTTCGACGTGCGCCCGGTGTCCGCCATCAGTGGAGTGGGATTTAGAGGGTTGATGGAGGTATTGTGTCCCCGGTACCAAATCCCGTCGAGATTCCACTTCACTAGGCAGGCGATACCAAAAATGTACAGAGAAGTACGATCAAGTGTCCTCAGTGCTCTAAAAAATGCGGTTGTACCCACTGTTCACTTAACCACGGACATGTGGACAAGTGGTTCTGGGCAAACGAAGGACTATATGACTGTGACAGCCCACTGGGTAGATGCATCCCCTTCCGCAGCAACAGCAACAGCTGCATCAGTAGCAGCATCTACAAAATGGCTGCTCCTGCAAAGGCAGGCAACATTGTGTATTACAGGCTTTAATAAGAGGCACAACGCTGACAACATATTAGAGAAACTGAGGGAAATTATCTCCCAGTGGCTTACCCCACTTAGACTCTCATGGGGATTTGTGGTGTCAGACAATGCCAGTAACATTGTGCGGGCATTAAATATGGGCATTTTCCAGCACGTCCCATGTTTTGCCCACACCATTAATTTGGTGGTGCAGCATTACCTCAAGAGTGATAGGGGTGTGCAGGAGATGCTTGTGGTGGCGCGCAAAATTGCTGGACACTTTCGGTATTCAGCCAGTGCCTACCGCAGACTAGAGGCACAGCAAAAAAGCATGAACCTGCCCTGCCATCACCTCAAACAAGAGGTTGTGACATGCTGGAACTCCACCCTCTATATGCTGCAGAGGATGGAGGAGCAGCAAAAGGCCATTCAGGCGTACACAGCCACCTACGACATAGGCAAAGGAGTGGGGATGCGCCTCAGTCAAGCGCAGTGGAGACTGATTTCCGTGTTGTGCAAGGTTCTGCAGCCATTTGAACTTGCCACACGAGAAGTCAGTTCCGACACTGCCAGCTTGAGTCAGGTCATTCCCCTGATCAGGCTGTTGCAGAAGCAGCTGGAGAAAGTGAGGGAGGAGCTGGTAAGCCATTGCGATTACACCAAGCATGTAGCTCTTGTGGATGTAGCCCTTCGTACGCTTTGCCAGGATCAGAGGGTGGTCACTCTTTTAAAGTCAGAGGAATACATTCTGGCCACCGTGCTCGATCCTCGGTTTAAAGCGTATGTTGTGTCTCTGTTTCCAGCGGACACAAGTCTACAGCGGTGCAAAGATCTGCTGGTCAGGAGATTGTCCTCTGAAGAGGACCGTGACATGCCAACAGCTCCACCCTCATTTTCTTCCACATCTATGGCTGCGAGGAAAAAGCTCAGTTTTCCCAAAAGAGGCGCTGGCGGGGATGCTGATAACATCTGGTCCGGACTGAAGGACCTGCCAACCATTGCAGACATGTCTACTCTCGCTGCATTGGATGCTGTCACAATAGAAAAAATTGTGGATGATTACTTTGCTGACACCATCCAAGTAGACATGTCAGACAGTCCATATTGTTACTGGCAGGAAAAAAAGGCAGTTTGGAAGCCCCTGTACAAACTGGCTCTATTTTACCTGAGTTGTCCCCCCTCCAGTGTGTACTCGGAAAGAGTTTTTGTGCAGCGGGGAACCTGGTCAGTGAGCGGCGAAGGAGGTTGCTTCCTCACAACGTTGAAAAAATGATGTTTATAAAAATGAATAATCAATTCCTCAATGAAGTACAGCACTGCCCTCCAGATACTACAGAGGGACCTGTGGTTGTGGAGTCCAGCGGGGACGAATTGATAATGTGTGATGAGGAGGAAGTACACACTGTAGGGGGAGAGGAATCAGAGGTTGATGATGAGGACGACATCTTGCCTCAGTAGAGCCTGTTTAGTCTGTACAGGGAGAGATGAATAGCTTTTTTGGTGTGGGGGCCCAAACAAACCAATCATTTCAGCCAAAGTTGTTTGGTAGGCCCTGTCGCTGAAATGATTGGTTTGTTAAAGTGTGCATGTCCTATTTCAACAACATAAGGGTGGGTGTGAGGGCCCAAGGACAATTCCATCTTGGAACTTTTTTTTTTGCATTATATGACCAATCAACAGTCGTTTGCCATGTTCAAAAAGTAAAACCAAATTTAAACAAATTAAAGAAATTAAAGCAAAAGTAAAATGCCCTGTCATAATTTAAAACAAGAGGTATTGACGTGCTCTAAAACTACTGTATTGTTGTTTATATTTTATAAACACTACACTTGAAAGCTTGAGTCTTTCAATAAAAAAGTAACTGTCCATTGCACGAATATTTGCAACAGGGACAATTTTAGGGTTAAGAAAGTCAACTAATAACACTTCGACGCTGTCTGTCTTTATAAACACTACACTTGGAAGTTGGAGGAGGTATTGTGGCCCCGGCACCAAATTTACTACCAGGGCCACTCCACTGTGCAGTCCATATTTAGGTGTATCAGATATTAAACAACGGTGACAGTTGATGCCCAATTTTTTAATTATATTGTGGCCTCTGTACCAAATTGTGTACCGGGGCCACCACACTACGCAGTCCACACCCTTTTTTGGTGGAATTCTGACCCGTGGAGGGTTTTTTAATTATATTGTGGCCTCGGTACCAAATTGTGTACCGGGGCCACCACACTACGCAGTCCATACCCTTTTTTGGTGGAATTCTGACCCGTGGAGGGTTTTTTAATTATATTGTGGCCTCGGTACCAAATTGTGTACCGGGGCCACCACACTACGCAGTCCATACCCTTTTTTGGTGGAATTCTGACCCATGGAGGGTTTTTTAATTATATTGTGGCCTCGGTACCAAATTGTGTACCGGGGCCACCACACTACGCAGTCCATACCCTTTTTTGGTGGAATTCTGACCCGTGAAGGGTTTTTTAATTATATTGTGGCCTCGGTACCAAATTGTGTACCGGGGCCACCACACTACGCAGTCAAGATAGATAGATGCGTATCATAGATAAAGTACATTCAGTGGTGTGGGGCAAATTGAAAAATATTCAAAATGCACTGACATTATCAAAAACAAGAGGTTGTCACACGCTGAATCTCCAACATGTATATGATGGAGAGGATGGAGGAGCAGCCGTATGTGCAGTGTAATGCAGACCTGTTGAAGGTTTTTTATATATTTTATTGTGGTGCCCAGTGCCCACTACTCTACGCAGTCCAGATACTATTTTTGGGTGTAATTCTGACCTGTTGAAGGTTTTCTATATATTTTTTATTGTGGTGCCCAGTGCCCACTACTCTACGCAGTCCAGGTACATTTATTGGTGCGAATCATACAAGTTCAGGGTTTTTAATATATATTGTGGTGACCCACTCCTCTACGCAGTCCAGGTACATTTATTGGTGCGAATCATACAGGTTCAGGGTTTTTAATATATATTGTGGTGACCCACTCCTCTACGCAGTCCAGGTACATTTATTGGTGCGAATCATACAAGTTCAGGGTTTTTAATATATATTGTGGTGACCCACTCCTCTACGCAGTCCAGGTACATTTATTGGTGCGAATCATACAAGTTCAGGGTTTTTAATATATATTGTGGTGACCCACTCCTCTACGCAGTCCAGGTACATTTATTGGTGCGAATCATACAAGTTCAGGGTTTTTAATATATATTGTGGTGACCCACTCCTCTACGCAGTCCAGGTACATTTATTGGTGCGAATCATACAAGTTGATGGTTTTCTTATTATATATATTGTGGTGACCCACTCCTCTACGCAGTCCAGATACATTTAATGGTGCGAATCATACAAGTTCAGGGTTTTTAATATATATTGTGGTGACCCACTCCTCTAAGCAGTCCAGGTACATTTATTGGTGCGAATCATAACAGTTCAGGGTTTTTAATATATATTGTGGTGACCCACTCCTCTACGCAGTCCAGGTACATTTTGTGGTGCGAATCATTAAAGTTAAGGGTTTTTAATATATATTGTGGTGACCCACTCCTCTACGCAGTCCAGGTACATTTAATGGTGCGAATCATACAAGTTGATGGTTTTCTTATTATATATATTGTGGTGACCCACTCCTCTACGCAGTCCAGGTACATTTATTGGTGCGAATCATACAAGTTGATGGTTTTCTTATTATATATATTGTGGTGACCCACTCCTCTACGCAGTCCAGGTACATTTATTGGTGCGAATCATACAAGTTGATGGTTTTCTTATTATATATATTGTGGTGACCCACTCCTCTACGCAGTCCAGATACATTTATTGCTGCGAATCATACAAGTTCAGGGTTTTTAATATATATTGTGGTGACCCATTCCTCTACGCAGTCCAGGTACATTTATTGGTGCGAATCTTACAAGTTGATGGTTTTCTTATTATATATATTGTGGTGACCACTCCTCTACGCAGTCCAGATACATTTAATGGTGCGAATCATACAAGTTCAGGGTTTTTAATATATATTGTGGTGACCCACTCCTCTATGCAGTCCAGGTATTTTATTCGGTGCGATTTATACCAGTTGATGGTTTTCTTATTATATTGTGGGGACCACTCCACTACGCAGTCCAGAAAGATACCTCGTTGCAACGTTTTGGACTAATAACTATATTTTGAGGTGTTCAGAATACACTGTAAATTAGTGGAAATGCTTGTTATTGAACGTTATTGAGGTTAATAATAGCGTAGGAGTGAAAATAAGCCCAAAAACTTGATTTTTAAACTTTTTATGTTTTTTTCAAAAAAAAATCCGAATCCAAAACCTTAAATCCGAACCGAGACCTTTCGTCAAGTGTTTTGCGAGACAAATCCGAACCCCAAAAATAATGAAAATCCGGATCCAAAACACAAAACACGAGACCTCAAAAGTCGCCGGTGCACATCCCTAGGTAAAACTGACCCATAAACAAAGTGCTTTTGTGTATTAATCTCATACCATTCATAACTTGTGATTGCTTCTCTATTGACACCAGATTTCAGTTAGTAAAACGTAGACTAATATGAGACCAAACTCCAGACATTTCTGAGGACCTGAACCATAATTACTTTTACTCTAGTATTATCTATGTATTAATAATCTCTAATACATTTACTAATAAATGAATGTGGATTGGAACTGTAATAAATGTGTACTAATTACAAAATGTAAGTGTGAATGAATGTAAGTGTGTGTTGTTTAGCCGTGCGATTGCACTGTTAACCCTGTTATGACGTAGCGTACTAATCGCAATTGCATGGTAAAACAATATTAATCAATTTAGCCTACTTCATCCAGTTATTTGACTTCCGCACCACTCATGCACTTGTCCACTTTTGAGAACTTGGTGAAGGATGTTTAATCGGACCATACCACCTTCCTTCACTGCTTGGTAGACCATTGCTTGCCCTCTTTGCACCAAGTAAGGCAGCACGGTGGCTCAGTGGTTAGCACTTCTGCGTCACAGCACTGGGGTCATGAGTTCAATTCCCGACCATGGCCTTATCTGTGAGGAGTTTGTATGTACTCCCTGTGTTTGTGTGGGTTTCCTCCGGGTGCTCCGGTTTCCTCCCACACTCCAAAAACATACTGGTAGGTTGATTGGCTGCTATCAAAAATTGACCCTAGTCTCTGTCTGTCTGTCTATCTCCCTCTTTGTCTGTCTGTGTGAGTGTGTGTCTATATTAGGGAATTTAGACTGTAAGCTCCAATGGGGCAGGGACTGATGTGAATGAGTTCTCTGTACAGCGCTGCGGAATTAGTGGCGCTATATAAATAAATGATGATGATGATGATGATGAAGTGTATGCAATTTATCTTCTAACGCAAAGGATACTTCCTACAGCCTACTATTACATGGGTAGAACAAGTGAGATAAGTGGCGTATGCACGTTGGACATGTAGAGCAAGGACATGCCAAGGTTGAGCGCACGCACATCCATCCAATTCAAGCTCTGGGCATCTCCCAGGTATGTGATTTTCAGCCGTATCACTTGCACCAGCTACAGGGCAGGTGTAAGTGCTCGATTGATAGTAATGATGAAGGTATATGCATGCCAGAACATGTGTTTGCAATTAAGAGCAACTGTAAAAATTAATTTTATGTTCAGTAGGCATTGATAACATCCTGATACTTGTATTTCATGTAAAAGCAATGGGAAAAAAATATTATTATTTAAAAAAAAAAAATTCATTATTGATTAAATTATTAATAGGTGTTAATGTATGTAATCATTCATTTTTTTTCTCTGTGCGTTCTGATGGGACTTATGCACTGTGCATATCCTGTAGTGTGTTGTGTCTATCTGTACAGGGCAAGTACCATATAGGCAGAACGTACTTACAGCTGAATTCAACTAGAATCATTTCCTGAGATCCTCTTTTTGCTGAATATGGGCGTGCTTGCTTGCATTTTGCGTCCTTTTTACAAAAAGAAAAAATTCCGTTCCTTAACAAATCAGTAAATGACATCGGGCCTGATTCATTAAGGCAAGCATTTGAGCAAGTTTTCTTTCTAAAGTTTTCTAGACAAAACCATGTTACAATGCAAGGGGTGCAAATTAGTTTATTATTTTGCACGTAAGTTAAATACTGGCTGTTTTGTCATGTAGCACACAAATATCAACTTTAAATTTCAGTGTACAAATAAGCTATCAAGTATTTGTGTGCTACATGAAAAAATAGACAGTATTTAAGTTATGTGCAAAATAATAAACTAATTTGCACCCCTTGCATTGTAACATGGTTTTGTCCAGGAGAAAACTTAAGTAAAAAAAAAATAGTACTTTCCTTAATGAATCAGTCCATCAATAGAAGGTCAGCTATATCGTTTATTATATAAAAAAAAAATAACTATGGCCAATGTTAACAGGTCAATTCATCCTGATTTACAAAAGCACTGCCTTACTAGAGGGCTAAAATCAGACTTTCTCAGCAGCAACACATAACACAAGCAATAAGTATTTCCTACTCTGCTATTACACTAAAGAGTGCATTAAATATAAAACACAAAGTAGAAAATAAATGTTTATTTTTATTGAGCTCTTTGGTGTTGAAAACTTACCCATTTAGTCAAAATACCATCTTCTTTCCCTAGCCAGGAAAGAAGAACTAAACATGAATTGGCTAAAAAAAAGTTACAATTACTGTCCCTCCACCTTTTTGTGGAGCCTATAGGACAGGGTTTCCCAAACCCAGTCCTCAGGGCTCCCTAACAGTGTAGGTTTTCCATATCTCCTTGCTGGAGCACAGGTGTATTCATTACTGACTGATACATTGTAACAGATCCACAGGTGGTCCTAATTATGTCACATGTGATCCGGAAAACCTACACTGTTAGGGAGCCCTGAGGACTGGGTTTGGGAAACCCTGCTATAGGAGTAAGGGAGCATTGCCTGACAGTGCCTGTAATCGTGCTTTTAGTGAGACTTACAGTTAGTATTTCAGTGTTAACTCGTAATTATCAGTTGGTGGGACAATACTTTATAAAGGTAAAGATACTTTCCTAGTAGCAGAGTGTAATGTTCCTGTCTCTCTTTTCGACTTATCGTTCTCTTCTGTATTTGAACCCCACTCGCTGCTCTCCCCTCCTTCCTCTCTCTCCTCACATCTGGCCACTGCTGTTCGGTGTAATTAGTGGAGATTTGCAGGCTGGCTGAGGAATCTCTCCCCACCCCTATTAATGCCAGAACTGATGGAGTTGCTAATGTAATTAAGGGGAATATTATGAGGTCCAAGTGTCGAGGCAGATGGCGCCCGGCTGGCACTACTGGATGGGCAGCCCCACGCAAGGGCATTGAGAAGGGAGGAGTGGTGGAGACTTCACATGCTGTTTAACCCATCTGATGCTACATATTGTCTTGCAGACCACTGGTTATTAATTGGTTAACACGGTCATGGCAGCATCATATTTAATGGCATCAACTTTAAATACACATTATAAAAAATTGTTCAGGGAACATAGCTATAGAAAATGGAAGGGAAAGCAGCACACATCAGCTGTCCCACATATCCTATTGCAACTACATCTATTATGTTCTATGTCCTGCAGGAGATGTCTGCAAGAATGATATGCAAAGTAGCAATGGCACGTATGTCAGAATCAAAGCCTAACATTATTTTATGCTAAAGGGAAACCCACATACAACTTCATGGTGCTTTGTTGTGGTTTTGTCTAACTCAGTGCTATCTAACTTCTAGGACATTGATGTCTGTGGTTGAGGACCAGCAAGAATTCTAAAAGCTATAAACAATAATAGTAGAATGCACTGTAGAATGTAGAATGCACTGTAGAATTTAGAATGCACTGTAGAATATAGAATGCACTGTAGAATGTAGAATGCACTTTAGAATGTAGAATGCACTTTATGCCCATCACCATTCCGGATCAACACAGAGACATTATTATTTATACAATGTTTTTTTCTCTCTTTTTTTCCAGTGTTGTTTTTTTTATTTATCTACAAAAACAGAGAAAATTAAAGCAAACATCACATATTATACAATACTGTGCAAAAGTTTTAGGCAGATGTGGAAAAAATGCTGCAAAGTAAGAATGTGTTCAAAAATAGAAGTGTTAATAGTTTATTTTTATCAATTAGCAAAATGCAAAATGAATGAACAGAAGAGAAGTCTACATCAAATCAATATTTGGTGTGACCACCCTTTGCCTTCAAAACATCATCAATGCATCAATTCTTCTAGGTAATAAACTAATTTGCACCCTTTGCATTGTAACATGGTTTGTCCAGGAGAAAACTCTCATTTTTTTGCAGCACTTTCCTTAATGAATCAGGCCCAATTTGTGTTTTAAAAAAAGAGCATGGAACTTGTGCGTAGTTCCGACTGTATTCAAATCTAAACATAACTTAGATAAGTTTCCATTTCAATTTGGGTGTAAGTATGCTCTGCCCAAACGTTACTTGCCGTATGTAGATAAACACAGCAGACTGCAGTATACACCATACTTGCCTACACTCCCGGAAATTTCCGGGAGGCTCCCAAATTTCAGGGAGTCTCCCCGGACTCTGGGAAGAGCAGACATCCTCCAGGACGTGATGGAGTCGGGGCTTAATGGCGTAAGTTTGCGTCACTAAGCCCCACCCCATGTTATGAAATACTGTATATCTCAGCATTTCCTAGCAAGGGCTGGGGCTACGATGATGCAGTGATGTCACATGCCCCTCCCCTCCCCCTGTCACATGACTTCTCCTCCAGAGTCTCCTGGAATAGAAGTTTGAAAAGTAGGCAAGTATGGAATACACACTACTGTCTGTTCACTGAGAGGTCAGAACACACACAACAAATTTAAATGATAATTTAAATGAACAACTCTTAACAGTATAATCATTAATTAAAATTTGAAATTTAATTTTTTATTTATTTATTTTTACATTAAATGCATATCTCAAGATGCGGGTACATACAATGAGTCAATTATCCTTGCATAGACATGTTCTGAGCTATCTAGTGGCTCACATACATGTAGTTTTAAAAAAAAAAGACTATGCCATGCCAGTTGGCACTTATACCTGGCGGTCAGGGTGGCATATGCCCCCGGGCTGGTCCCATAGTGGGCTACCTTGGGCTTTGTCACTGAGCTACATGCATTTATTTTCCTTTAATATGTTCCTAATAGGCTGCTAAGCTGAGTCTCTCCCCCAGGCTACTGTTTGCCAGCAGCCCCTGCACCTGCCCTGTAGCTGGTGCCAGTGATACAGCTGAAACCAGGTACGAGAAACCCGGGACTTGCCTCGACTGCATCTGCGTCAGCACTCCCTTACTGTACCTGACCTACGTTAAGGGGCAGGCTGTGCTGAGGGGCAGGGGGGGAAATGCCCCCTCGGGACAGTCCCACAGTGGGTTATTTTGGGCTGGGTCACTGGGCCACCTCTATTTTTTTCCCTTAAAATAGGCTGGTTGGGTCGAGACTTGCCCCCCAGACCTAAAATTTACCAGCACTCCCCTGCCTACGTTCACCCACCCCTTCCCTCCTCCACTCCGCCTCTCAAGTTGTAGGCAGTCGTAAGTGTCATTTGCATTCAGACATGAATTGCAAGCAACATCATTCATTGGCATAAAGTCCATTTCTGAGCATACGCAGAGATATTTCATGCAAGATACGGCACAAAAACAGACTTGCGTCTGAACATGAATTAGGCCCTAAGGGAGCTCACTTCCCACACACACACACACACACACACACACACACACACACACACACAAAAACCTGTCGGTTTGACAGATTGCTGGGAGACGGTGCTGAGTTACATACATCTTATCTCTAGCTGTCAATGTAGTTACAGTCCTTTTGCTTAGCAGGGCAGACATTATATCTCAGTTTGCTGGCCAAAGAGTGTTGATATGAGATAAAGGGGTGCGTTTACTAATCAGCTTCTTGCCATATGGAGGAACATAAAGCCATCATGTGAGACACCATACTGAGGAAAGTTAACAATATATATCAACCCACTTTTGAGCACTCACTTTAAATATTACTTAGTGGGCAACACTACTTAATCTGATTCATTATGTCACAAAATATGCATATTTAAAGTGCGATAATAGCCATTATAAAAGCCAATCCGATATCAAACATTTTGTTCCAATTGGAAAAGTGTGAAATGTTCTCGTCCGACATTAATTTCATGTAGAAAAGGTGCTAAAAATACATAAATGTTTAAATCTTATTTGGTCAACTCATTAATGTTCCGAAGGGCATTTTTGTAAAATGTTTCTGATATGTTGACCCGATGTGCACTCCCCAAAAATCATCCTTATAAACATCAACATACAGGACACCCCCCCAAACTTGTCCAACATACACTTAAATGTAGATTGGGCGCTAGGGGTGAATGCAGAGCATACAGGGATATTATCTGATCATATCTGCAATTAGACAATAGAAAATCACTTACTTATGTGGGCATATAGTTTCTAGTCCAACCCAGGTTGTTATTAGTGTGGGCTGACCAACAGAAGTTCAGAGACAGATGAAGCAGAATCATGATGGTGTCATTATCCTGCAATCGTAAGAAGAAGAAAAAAAAAAGCTTTCAGGGCCTAATTCATTAAGGATAGGAAAGCAAAACAAATTAGTAACTTTGCACCTTGACGAAACCATGTTGCATTGGAGGGGATGTAAATTTAAAATGTGATGGCAGATTAATAGTTCAGTTGGGATAGGGCATGTCCTTGATCAACTTTAAATGTCAGTGTAAACATAAAACTATCAGTATCTGTGTGCTACATGAAAAAACAGCCAGTATTCAACTTATATGCAAAATAATAAACTAATTTGCACCCCTTGCATTGTAACATGGTTTTGTCCAGGAGATAACTTACTCATTTCCCGGGTCGACCCCGTTCATACTGAACCCGGGTCTTCCCTGACAATAAGTGTGAGTGATCACAAGAGGAGTTTTGATTGGCTAAAAAGTGGTGTGGTCATTTAATGGGGACTTCTTTTTTTTCACACAAAGATAAGGCCAAAGTGGGTGGTGACTGTTCACAGCATTGCTTTAATTTATTTACCACCTGTTGCTGGCTGCTCTTTATCCCCCGCTCTGTATTTTTGCTATGTTACAGTACACTGTTGCATACTTTACAGTGCCTGTGATCTGTCTTTTAATTTCCTCCTCTCCTCTAATGGCCATTAGCTCATGCACTTCTTCCTCTAGCCAGTGTGCTATACTTTCTCCTTTCTCTCTTTTCTGGATTTTTTTTTTTGCATTATGTGACCATTCAACAGTCGTTTGCCATGTTCAAAAAGTAAAAGAAAATGTCAACAAATTTAATAAATTTAATCAAAAGTTAAATGCCCTGTCATTATTTAAAACAAGCGGGTTTGACGTGCTAGAATTAGTGTAGTGTTAATATGTTATAAACACTACACTTGGAACTTGGAGGAGGTATTGTGGCCCCAGTAACAAATTTAGTACCGGGGCCACCCCACTACACAGTCCAGAATTTTTTTTGGGGAAATTCAGAGCCGTGGAGGTTTTTTTTATTAAATATATTGTGGTGACCACTCCTCTACGCAGTCCAGGTACATTTTTTGGTGCGATTAAGACCAGTTGATGGTTTTCTTATTATATTGTGGTGACCCACTCCTCTACGCAGTCCAGATACATTTATTGGTGCGAATCATACAAGTTCAGGGTTTTAAAATTTTATTGTGGTGACCCACTCCTCTACGCAGTCCAGGTACATTTTTTGGTGCGATTAAGACCAGTTGATGGTTTTCTTATTATATTGTGGTGACCCACTCCTCTACGCAGTCAGTCCAGATACATTTATTGGTGCGAATCATACAAGTTCAGGGTTTTTAAATTATATTGTGGTGACCCACTCCTCTACGCAGTCCAGGTACATTTTTTGGTGCGATTAAGACCAGTTGATGGTTTTCTTATTATATTGTGTTGACCCACTCCTCTACGCAGTCCAGATACATTTATTGGTGCGAATCATACAAGTTCAGGGTTTTTAAATTATATTGTGGTGACCCACTCCTCTACGCAGTCCAGGTACATTTTTTGGTGCGATTAAGACCAGTTGATGGTTTTCTTATTATATTGTGGTGACCCACTCCTCTACGCAGTCCAGATACATTTATTGGTGCGAATCATACAAGTTCAGGGTTTTTAAATTATATTGTGGTGACCACTCCTCTACGCAGTGCAGGTACATTTTTTGGTGCGATAAAGACCAGTTGATGGTTTTCTTATTATATTGTGGGGACCACTCCACTACGCAGTCCAGAAAGATACCTCGTTGCAACGTTTTGGACTAATAACTATATTATGAGGTGTTCAGAATACACTGTAAATTAGTGGAAATGCTTGTTAATGAATGTTATTGAGGTTAATAATAGCGTAGGAGTGAAAATAAGCCCAAAAACTTGCTTTTTGAACTTTTTATGCTTTTTTCAAAAAAAATCCAAATCCAAAACCTTAAATCCGAACCAAAACCTTTCGGCAGGTGTTTTGCGAAACAAATCCGAACCCATAACATCGTGAAAATCCGAATCCAAAACACAAAACACGAGACGCCAAAAGTCGCCGGTGCACATCCCTACTTGAATTATTCCAAAATTGTTGAGGTAATCCCTTTTCTATATCCCGATCCCCATTCAGTTATTTTCCTAACCATTAAAAAAACAGTAAAGAAACAACAGAAGTAACAAAGAAACAACATCTCCCTGAAAACTCATTTAACTTTGGTAAAATTTAAGCAGGAGAATTACAGTAGAAATGAGTGGGCAAACAGTGGATTTAGAGAAAGGGATTTAACATAAGTATAAAAATCCAGTTTTCTCTATCTTCCTATGGGGGGCAGTGGAGTCTGGGGAAAGCCCAAAGCTGCCCCGACGGGTGGGTATGCTCACATAGTTGCAGCATGCAGCACCTTACACCCAAAACTGGTGTTTTTTAGCCACAGAATTTTCTAAATGTATGCACCAAAGACCACATGGCTGCCCAACACAGCTGCCCAGCCAAAGCTTCATACTGCGCCTCCGATCTGCTAAAGTGAGCCTTCATGTTGTAAAGAACAGGTTTCCTACCACAGTGTGGCAACTCACAGCAGGTATCCATCTAGCAACTGTTTGATTGGATGCCAGCCCTTTTGTAGGCATCATAGAGTACCAGAAGATCATCTAGGGCTAGATTTACTAAGCTGCGGGTTTGAACAAGTGGGGATGTTGCCTATAGCAACCAATCAGATTCTAGCTGTCATTTTGTAGCAGGTACTAAATAAATGACAGCTAGAATCTGATTGGTTGCTATAGGCAACATCCCCACTTTTTCAAACCCGCAGCTTAGTAAATCTAGTCCTTAGTGTCCTTTCTCAAGGCCCGAATGGCATCTAATGACTGAAGAAATCCCTCTTCCTCCGTAGACAGGTTCTGCCCTTGTGGTGGAATTACAGAATGAGTAGTCTAAACCATTGTGATGTCTCCAAGTAAGATGTAATTAGCAAGGGCACCCAAACTGATGTCACCCCTTGTGATGTCATCTCTGATGTCACCTGGTGATGTCACCTATAGTGAGTTTAAAATGTGATGTCGTTCATTGTGATGTCATCAGTGTTATCACCCACTATGGTGACAGCCATTGTGATGTAGATGGTGTCATTCATTGTGGTGTTAGTTATATCTCTCATTATGATTATTAAAAGGCATCACAGATTCCATAGTACCAGTCTTCTTATAGAGATACGCCAAACATGAGTATAATCATCATCATCATCATTTATTTATATAGTGCCACTAATTCCGCAGCGCTGTACAGAGAACTCACTCACATCAGTCCCTGCCCCATTAGAGCTTACAGTCTAAATTCCCTAACACACACACACACACACACACACACACACACAGACAGACTAGGGTCAATTTAGATAGCAGCCAATTAACCTACTAGTATGTTTTTGGAGTGTGGGAAGAAACCGGAGCACCCGGAGGAAACCCACGCAAACACGGGGAGAACATACAAACTCCTCACAGATAAGGCCATGGTCGGAAATAATACAAATAATGACATATAATAACAGTTACATGAATACAATTAAGCATAATAACGCCTCCATGGATGGTCATGAGCTAGTGGAGGGTTCAGTTTAATATTTGACAACAATATAATACATGGGAGGCAGACATGAGAAATAAGGAGGAGAGGACCCTGCGCATGAGAGCTTATATTCTAGAGGGAGGGGAAAGGTGAACAGACCCCAGCGAGATTAGCACTTTACAAAACCAGAGCTCTGATCCCTGAGCTATGGAACCATGTTGATGTCAATGATGTCCGTTGATGTCAATTGTTACCCATAGTGGATGTCAGATATACCGATCAGCCACAGCATTAAAACTACGGACAAGTGAAGTGAATAACATTTATTATCTTGTTACAATTGCATCAGTCACGGGGTGGGCAAGACCAAGCAGCAAATGAACAGTCTGTTCCTGAAGTTGGTGTGTTGAAAGCAGTATAAACGGGCAAGCGTAAGGATCTGAGCAACTTTAACAAGGATCACATCGTGATTGCTAGATGATTAGGTCAGAGCATCTCCAAAATGGCAGGCCTTGCATTATGTTCCTGGTATGCAGTGGTAAGTACTTACCAAAAGTAGTCCAAGGAAGGACAATCGGTGAACAGACGACATGGTCATGGGTGCCCAAGACTCATGGGAAACGAATGCTAGCCCGTCTGGTCCAATCCCATAGAAGAACTACAATAGCACAAATTGCTGAAAGAGATCATGCTGGCTATTATAGAAAGGTGTCAGAACACACAGTGCATTGTAGCTTGCTGAGTATGGGACCTGCAGCCGCAGTCCGGTTAAAGACCCATCTCCACTGCCGATAGTTCCTACAATGGGGACGTGAGCACCAGAACTGTACAATGCAGTAATGGAAAAATGTGGCCTGGTCTGATAAATCACATAAATGGTGGTGATGATGATGATGATGATGATTTATTTTGCATCATGTGGATGGCCGTGGGTGTGATTCATTTAACTGGGGAAGAGATGGCACCATCATGCACTATGGGATGAAGGCAAACCGACGGAGGCAGTGTGATGCATTGGGCAATGTTCTGCTAGGAAACATTGGGTCCTGGCATTCATGTAGATGTTACTTTGACATATACCACCTACCTAAACATTATTGCAGACCAAGTACATCCCTTCATGGCAATGGTATTCCCTGATGGCAGTGACCTCTTTCAGCAAGATAATGCGCCCTGCCAGACTGCAAAAATTATTCAGGAATGGTGTGAGTAACATGACAAAGAGTTCATTCCACCTTTAAAAAGAACCAGTACTTATTATTATTATTATTATTAATTTTTATTTATAGGGCGCCACAAAGTATCCGTAGCGCCGTACAAGGACAAACAATGGCACAGTACAAGGTGAAACAGCACAGTACAAGTAACAGTAAGCACTATAAGTATGGGGCTCAGGCACAGCTAGAAAGAGAGGGAAGGGAAAAGTCAGTACATGCAGGTAACTTGGACCCAAGAGGGTGGGCATGGGTGACAGGTTAAGACCCACTGATGGGAGCGAGAAGCGAGAGGAGACATAGGGCAGAGGGACCGAGAGGAGGTGAGCTGAGTAGCTGGAGAGCGCAGTTAAAAGTGATATAAACAGGAGGTAGAAGAGCCCTGCTCAGAGGAGCGTACAATCTAAGGGGAGGGGAAGACAGACAGACACATGGAAGAGAAGGAGAGACGGGAGAAACGGAGACGGAGTCGAGGAGGGGAAGAAGGGATGAGAGAGAGAGGTAGCCGACCGGTGGGAGGTCAGGCATGAGACTGGAAGGCTTTTAAGAAAAGGTGGGTTTTTAATGTTCGTTTGAAAGAGGACAGATTAGGGGAAGTTCTGATGGAGCGGGGGAGCTTGTTTCAATGAAGGGGAGCCGGCGTGGGAGAAGTCTTGGATGCGTGCGTGAGAGGAGGTAATCAGAGGGGAAGAGAGGCGCCGATTGTTGGACGATCGCAGCGGCCGGGAGGGAGTGTAAATAGAGATAAGGTTAGAGATGTAGGGAGCAGTTAAGTTGGCGAGGGCCTTGTAAATCAGACTGATGAGCTTGAAAAGGATTCTGTAGGGGAAGGGGAGCCAGTGAAGAGCTTGGTAGAGTGGGGAGACAGAGGTGGAACGGCGAGAGAGGAAAATAAGCCTAGCAGCGGCGTTAAGTACAGATCTAAGAGGAGCGAGATGAGAGAGGGGGAGGCCGATAAGGAGAAGGTTGCAGTAGTCCAAACGGGAGATAATCAGAGAGTGGATGATTCGAGTGGTACGGGTTCGAAACACGTTAGTGGACACATAGTGATTCACGAAAGAGTTCCATCTATCTATTTTTTTATTTATATTTTTTTATATGTATATACAGATCATTGTATGAAGTATTAAAAGATTTTTTTAGAGGTAACACAATATATGATATATGTCATCAAGCGCACGCCGGAGAGTCAAGAAACAATGAATGATCTTGATTGACTACTCATTAGAGCTAAAGTTATGCAGTTTGTAATTGGTTTAAACCCCAAAAACATTTAATACCGGAAATCATTCACATGGTGATAATTAAAAAGGTTTCCTAACTTCACCTATGTAAACTCCACATGTGGAGGTAATTGAGAGTGCTTTCTAACTTAAACACTCACTCCCTGAAAGTTTCCCACTTTGGGTTCATTTACATTGAGAGTGGTTATTTAAAAATTGTATTCTCTTTTTTTCCTATGTCTGTGGAAAACATCGGACAAACTCTTTGTAAGATTTGGCTTGTCCGCACAGGAAATTGGGAACATTGAGGATATATATCCAGTTTTTTTCAATATTCAAGACATTATAAGACAATTCATGCATATATTGAATTTGAATGATATATTTTATGACTTTCAGTTTACCATCTAAAGAGAGCTTCAATTCATATGCGCCCGAACTATACACATTGTTGAAGTTGTGTCATTTCTATAGAGGAAAGTGGTTACCTCTGTGTCATATTAGGGCAGCACTGTGTGAGATCGCTTGGATAAGTCACAATACTTGCTTGTTTATTTAAAGAGTTTAATGTGTTAACTTGGCCTCCAAATTCCCCATTTCTCAATCCAATCGAGGATCTGTGGGATGTGCTAAAAAAACAAGTCCAAGGCATGGAGGCCCCACCTGGCAGCTTACAGGACTTAAATAATTTACTGCTAACGTCTTGGTGTCAGATACCACAGGACATGTTCGGCGGTCTTGTGGAGTCCATGCCTCAAAGGGTCAAAACTGTTTTGACGGAACAAAGCGGACCTACACAATCCATTGTGATGTCAATCCTTGTTATGTAATTGTCAGGCGCTGTCCCTGCACCTTCACTAGGTGCCGGGGACGGACGCCTGATTCCGACTGCTCACGTCTGAGCAACGGGACGAATTACGCACTTCCGCCCAGCCGCCGGGCGCTTGCGCGGGAGTGCCCGTCCCATTGCCTAGCAACGGGATGCTATTCTCCTCACCTGACCCCATCCTCCTAGCAGCCTCCAGCGCTCCCTTTATCAGGAAGTCTCTGGCACCATTAGGGTGCCAGAGTATCGTGGTATGGTTTCCCTGCTCCAGCTTTTAACAGTGTACTGCGCTGCCAGCCCGGCTTGACCTCGGATTGCCTTACTACATTTCTGCCTGACCCTAGCACCTTCCAACCTCTGGTCTGCACAGTATCTTTTACCAGCCCCACTTCACTGGTGGCTAGCCTGGAGGGCCGCGACCTGCGTGCTCCTGCAGCGAATTCCAAACTTCCTTGCGGGGGTCCCTTGTGAAAACCAGGAGTACGTTTATACTCCGCGCCTCCAGGTTAGCAGTGTCAATACTAGTAAGTGGCCTCAGCGTTTGAACCGTGAGAGTATTCTGTGATGTCACCCATTTTGATGTTATCTATGAATTCACACATTTTGATGTCATTGTAACGAGCTGCGGTGATACGTGGCTCGCTTCTCCCAGCTGCGTCCTGGCTGTCATAGCAAAAGCCGGAACGTCACCTCCTGTTTCCTCCGTCGCGACCATCACCATGGCAATGGTTGGGACGCTTTCTAAGCAGAGTAGCGTCCTGCCAACACTGGGCAGCCAGGCACATGCGCATGCAGCAGGCTAATCAATCATGTTTTCAATTAGACAGCCCCTTTTCAGGCAGGGATCTGATTGGCTGATTTCTATTTTTAAGGCAGGGAAGGGCTTAGACTCCATTCTGGTTATAGCGTTCACTGTCTGTGTTTTTCCTGACCTGTTGTTTTGGCTCCTGACTTTGATTGACCTCCTCTTGTGACCTTTGCCTGTACTTGGACCTTGCCTGTCTGCCTGTTGCCCTGATCTTTGCCTGTATACTGGATTCCACTATTTTGCTTGTGGCCCTACCTCTGCTTGAATACCGTATTCCACTGACTGCTATATACCCCTGACTCCGGCCTGCCACTCACCACCCGCTCCAGCCTGGTGGACCACAAACATGCTGATTTTTCCTCATCAAGTGAAAAGTTCCCCATGAGAAGATTCTACATTGCCAATCGGTGTTTGTCATCTATTTGATTAACTGTAAATGGGGTACCCAATATATGGAGCGTATGATAAGATCTGTATGGGTACGCTTCCAAGAGCATCAGTGTAATATTCTGAAGAATGTCAAAATACACAGTTTATTTTAGAGATGAGCAGGCTCCTTTCCCCGAGAACCGAACCCGCCCGAACTTCCGGAATCCGAGTACCGAGCCTAGTCGGCTCGGAACTCTCGCGCCTATTCGGATTCCAAAACGAGGCAAAACGTCATTGTAACGTTGTCGGATCTCAGATCTCGGATATCGGGAGTTTTAGAATGAATAAATAGCCGCCTCCACGGCAATCTAGCGTCATTTGAGAGAGGGACAGAGAAGGGTTAGGTGGCAGCAATAGAGCAGGAAGAGAGGAGTATAGAGAAGTACAGAGGAATCATTTTTCCTAATTTACACTAATAAGTGTTTGGGGTGTCATATTCCCCCCTTCCAAAAAAACAATTCTCTGACTGTTGAAATACTAATATACCAGCACAGTATATATATAAATTTGCACTACAAAGTATTTGGGGTGTCATATTCCTCCCGTCTAAAAAAACTATTTTCTGACTGCTGAAATACTAATATACCAGCACAGTATATATCTGAATTTGCAATACTAATTGTTTGGGGTGTCATATTCCCCCCTTCTAAAAAAACTATTTTCTAACTGCTGAAATTCTAATATACCAATACTATATATTTCTGAATTTGCACTACAAAGTATTTAGGGTGTCATATTCCCACCTTCTACAAAAAATATTTTCTGACTGCTGAAATTCTAATATACCAGCACTATATATTTCTGAATTTGCACTAAAAAGTGTTTGGGTTGTCATATTCCCCCCTTCTACAAAAAATATTTTCTGACTGCTGAAATTCTAATATACCAGCACAGTATATATCTGAATTTGCACTACAAAGTGTTTGGGGTCTCATTAAAATGGATTCACAGCAGTCCACATATGAGCAGGAGCAGCAAGCAGCTGCTGCCACCAGTCCTGATGGTACATCATCTGGAAAAGCCTATGTAAAAGTATATAGTCTTTTGAAGTCAGGGAAAAAAACACAAACAAAACCACCTTTTACCGTGTTGAAGAGAAAAGAGCTGTAATAGAGGAAAAGTTAACTTCCGATAAAAATAAAATTGCCAACATGCCATTCTACACACGCAGTGGCAAACAAAGAATGAGGCCTTTGCCTTCCTCTATTAGCGCGAGATCTAAAAATGTTACTGAGGCTTCTTCTTGTAAGGTCACTCGTGACCAAGCAAGACCAAGTAATTCGGAGTCCAAAAGTGGTGCACAACTACTGTTAAGTATGAAAGCCGAGCTGCAAGAAAACAGTAAGGCATTAGAGGAAAATGTATGCTCAGAATCAGAAATGACACCAATCCCTGAGGAGAGTCCATCCACAAGTGGTATGTGTAATCGTGAGCATTCTGATAGTGTACCCATAAAGAAGGGCCCTTTCAGCATTTCCGCTGATGTGCCTGAACAGCCCGAGTGTAGCCAATGATACACCAATTGAGGATGCCACTTTGGAATTGGAAGAGGGTGAGGGGGATATTTGTGTAGCTAACGGGGGCGCTAATGAGGATGTTGATGAGGATGAGGCTGTTTGTGTGAGTCCTACACCAGTGGAAGCAGTTCTGGCACGTGACAAGAAGAAGACCATTGTCATGCCTGTGTCACTCACCAGACTGTGAGTGCTTCTTCCCGTATGTTTAGGAACCGTGGCCATCCACCATCCTGAGGGTCTGCGCATGTGCAGCCCTTTCAAACCTTCAGTACATGTTCCTTTTAGTTAATTGGCTGATCAGGCAACACTCCCTATTTAAAGCACCTGCTGTCTATACCTCGTTGCCTGATCTTGGAGTCTCATTCCCCATGAGCCTCTGAAGGTGTTCCTGTGTTTCCTCGTGTATTCAGCCCAGCTGATTCCTGTGGTTTCCAGACCACTTCAACTCTCCTGTGGTTTCCAGACCACTTCAACTCTCCGGTGTTTCATCGTGACTGCATTAGCTGATTCCTATCCGCTGCCTCCGTGCACTACAGTTATCAGCTCACTTCAACTCTCCCGTGTTTCATCGAGACTGCACCAGCTGATTCCTATCCACTGCCTCCGTGCTCAACAGTTCCAGCTCGTCTCAACTCTCCTGTGTTTCATCGTGTATGCATTAGCTGATTCCTATCTGCTGCCTCCGTGCATTACAGTTATCAGCTCACTTCAACTCTCCCGTGTTTCATCGAGACTGCTCCAGCTGATTCCTATCTGCTGCCTACGCGCTCAACAGTTCCAGCTCATCTCAACTCTTCCGTGTTTCATCGTTACTGCACCTGCTGATTCCTATCCGCTACCTCCGTGTATCTGCAGTGTCCTGCTTGTCGCTACCTTTCAGTACTACTCGTGTCTGCAGCCAGCTGATCCGCTCTCCGTGCTTCTACAGTGTTCCTGCCTGTGTCAACTCCTGTCTGCATTGGATCAACGCTCCGCTGCTGTCTTCTCTGCCATACTACTTCTACTCTTCAGTGATCTCCAGGTGACCTGTCCAATATACTACTGCTTCCTGAGTATTGTTTCCATCGTTGCTGGTCTACCTACCTGTGCGCTGCACCTACTTGCTTACCGCTTCCATTTCCCTGGGACTTCGCATCCTGCCGGCATCCTGCCGCTCAGGTATCCCTGCACTCCTTTCTGACAGCCTGCTCTTCTGAACCACGGTATGCATACTTATCATTGACTGTGCTCGTGTATTGCATACCTTGCTGGACTGAGTTGTTCTTCTCTGAAGTTGTCTATCCACTGAGACTATTGCCATCATTTGACTGTGTTACCTTGTAGTCTGGATAGTTCCTGTGACTTTGTATATTTGTGCAGTGCTGCTCAGTTATTACTACTTTGTGCATATCATCGTGGGATCAAGTTCAGTGTGCCCGTGTATACTCTGCATTACAGTTATCTCCCCGTGCTCCTCCTCACATATATATTTCAGTGGTACAACTTGCTAGAGGCAGACCACTGATTCCTGTTTCAGTATCCTTCTATATAGCAGTGGTACAATTTGCTAACGCAGACCACTGACTTCCCGGATACCTCCACCCGGATTCCGTTCCCTCACCTAGACAGCGGTACAACTTGCTAATCGCAGACCGCTGACTCTCATCACCTCCTCGTTACTTCTGGACATTCCTCCTCACTATAGCAGTGGTACAACTTGCTACCCGCAGACCACTGACTACCCTCACGTTCCCTTTGTCCATTCAGTTCCTCGTGTACTATTACATATATTTTACCAGTGCTGCTAGTCATAGACTTTCCACGAGCATTCTCTACCATCTGCTGTCTCCTGTTCCGTGATCACCCCGCTACCAGAGTACCATATTACCACCTATACTGCTCTGGTAAGTCCATCACCCGGTGATCCCTGGGTAAAGACTCCTAGTGCCCGTGACAGTAAGATCAGGCCATGACAGACCCAGATTCGGAACCTACAGCTAAAGAGATGCTGCAGCATCTGGTTACCCGTGTGGAGCAACAGGATGTTCGCCAACAGCTGTTACTACAATGTTACCAGGCGTTAGCCTCCCAAGGAACATCTGGACAGAGTATCACAGCTAATGTTGAAGCTCCTGTGCTTTCCTCCGTTTCCCCAGTGCCATCCCAGGTGTCTACGGCTTCCACGCTTCACCTGCCTACTCCGTCAAAGTATGATGGAGACCCCAAAACTTGTAGGGGTTTTCTCAACCAATGCTCAGTTCATTTTGAGCTCCAACCTCAAAATTTCTAGACTCATCATTCCAGAGTGGCCTATCTTATTTCATTGTTTTCTGGACAAGCTCTAGCATGGGCTTCCCCTCTGTGGGAGAGGAACGACCCAGTATTACAGGATAGTGCCAAATTTATTTCTATGTTTCGAAGTGTATTCGATGAACCAGGTCGTGTAATCTCCGCTGCTTCCAGCATTCTCCGTTTACGTCAGGGTTCTCGTACAGTAGGCCAGTACATCATTCAATTTAGGATATTAGCCTCTGAACTTCAGTGGAACACTGAAGCATTAATTGCCGCCTTCTGGAAGGGCTCTCCAATAAAATTAAAGATGCACTGACTACCCAAGAGCTACCTACGTCATTAGAAGATTTGATTTCCCTCTGCCATCGTGTAGACATGAGGTTTCGTGAAAGGGAATCTGAAAAAACAACTTCAGTTAAAGCACCTCTTCGCTCAACCCCTCAACTTCGTCCAGCTTCATCCTCTGTGATTCCCATGGAGATAGGACGTTCCAAATTAACTTCTGAGGAGAGGAACCGAAGAGTAAAGAATAGACTTTGTATCTATTGTGCTGATTCCACACATATGTTCAATTCTTGCCCTAAGAAATCGGGAAATGCCAGGCCCTAACTAGTTCTGGAGAGGTGAAGTTAGGGTCCCTGGAGTCCTCTCCATGTTCTACGAAATTAAAAGTCTGCGCTTTTGATGTTACGATTTCCTTGGCTACCAAATCCTTTGAGTCCCAAGCACTGATTGATTCTGGAGCAGCAGGAAATTTCATTTCTAAATCCCTAGTGAATCAATGGTCCCTACCAGTGATTACTCTGAAAACACCTATTACTGTGACTGCTATAGATGGATCACGTCTTATCAATGGTCTCATCACCCAGAGTACGTCTCCAGTAACGCTTCAGATTGGTGTGCTACACCAAGAAGAAAATTCGTTTTTAACTCTTCCTGTTACTACAAGTCCGATTGTTTTAGGCCTTCCATGGCTTCAATGTCATTCTCCCCAGATTGACTGGCGCACTCCTCAAGTTACGTCTTGGGGAGCTGAATGTCATCATCGTTGTCTCTCCCAAGTCATTCCTCTTAAAATACAGCAATCTTCCATTTCACCTTCCTCACCGGGACTTCCTCCTCAGTATGCTTCATTTGCCGATGTATTTGATAAAACTCAGTCTGAACGTCTTCCTCCTCATCGTTCATGGGATTGTCCGATCGATCTTCTACCTGGCAAGACTCCTCCTAGGGGTCGTGTGTATCCACTTTCTTTACCTGAAACTCAAGCTACATCTGAATACATCCAAGAGAATCTCCAGCGAGGATTCATTCGACCTTCCACTTCTCCCGCTGGAGCCGGGTTCTTCTTTGTTAAAAAGAAGGATGAATCACTACGCCCCTGCATAGATTTTCGTGGACTTAACGCCATTACTATTAAAAATCGGTATCCCATTCCTCTGATTACTGAGTTATTTGATCGCATTAAGGGAGCTCGGATCTTTACCAAGTTGGATCTTCGTGGTGCCTATAATTTAATTAGAATCCGGTCCGGTGACGAATGGAAGACAGCTTTCAACACCAGAGATGGGCATTATGAATATTTAGTAATGCCTTTCGGGTTATGTAATGCCCCCGCTGTTTTCCAGGGCTTCATTAATGAGATCTTTCGGGACTTGTTATATGTATGTGTCGTTGTCTACCTGGACGACATATTGATCTTTTCACAGGACATGCCGTCTCATCACCAACATGTGGCAGAAGTTCTTTCCAGACTCCGGAAAAATTCATTATTCTGCAAACTAGAAAAATGTTCATTCGAGTTGCCCCAGATTCCATTTTTGGGTTATATTGTCTCCGGAGTTGGCCTACAAATGGATCCAGAAAAGGTGAATGCTGTGTTACATTGGCCTCAGCCAACTACTCTTCGTGCCATTCAGCGTTTTTTAGGTTTTGCCAATTACTATAGACGCTTCATTCAAGACTTCTCTTCAATTGCATCTCCTATCGTGGCCCTGACTCGTAAAGGGGCCAATACTAAGCAATGGTCATCTGAGGCTCTCCAAGCCTTTCAATTTCTTAAAGAGTCCTTCTCCTCTGCTCCCATTCTTCGACAGCCTGATGTGACACTTCCCTTCTTCCTAGAAGTAGATGCCTCTAATGTTGGCTTAGGAGCCATTCTCTCCCAAAGATCGGAGCAACAAAAATTCCATCCTTGTGCCTTTTACTCTCGGGGTCTCCTACCTGCGGAGAGGAATTACACCATCGGGGACAAGGAGTTGCTGGCTATTAAAGTAGCATTAGAGGAGTGGAGATACTTGTTGGAGGGAGCTCGTCATCCTGTGACAATTTTCACGGATCATAAGAACTTGTCATATTTACAGTCTGCCCAATGCTTGCATCCTCGTCAAGCAAGATGGTCTCTTTTCTTTTCTCGTTTCGAATTAATCATTACCTTCAAACCAGCTGCAAAGAACAAGAAAGCTGACGCTCTATCCCGAGCCTTTGTGACGTCCTCTGACATTGAAGAGGTTTCCAACCACTCTATACTAGACCCCAAATGTATTTCGCTGGCTGCTTCTTCCACTAAAGTGCTACCATTTGGGAAGACCCTCGTGCCTCCTACTCTTAGGAGAAAAATCCTTTCGTGGTTCCACTCTTCTCGTTTTTCTGGACATTCTGGTGAACGCAAGACTTTTGAGATTCTCTCTCGAAGCTACTGGTGGCCTTCTATGAGGAGAGATGTCAAAGAGTTTGTAGCCGCTTGTGAATTGTGTTCTCAGTTTAAGACCTCCCGCAGAACTCCAGCGGGTTTGCTTCAACCACTACCCATTCCGTCCAAACCCTGGACTCATATTAGTATGGACTTTGTTACTGACCTTCCTCATAGTAAAAATTGTAATACTATTTGGGTAGTGGTGGACAGATTTTCGAAGATGGCTCATTTCGTCCCTTTGTCTGGTTTGCCTTCCTCTTCTACTCTGGCTGAGCATTTCGTCAAAGAAATCTTTCGTATTCATGGATGTCCGTCTGAGATTGTGTCAGATAGAGGAGTACAATTCGTTTCCAGATTCTGGCGGGCCCTTTGTAAGACCTTGGGCATACGATTAGCACTCTCATCTTCCTACCATCCTCAATAAAACGGACAAACTGAAAGGGTCAATCAAGATCTTGAGACCTTTATAAGGATGTTCTCATCAGCCAATCAAGACAACTGGGTAGAATTGCTTCCTTGGGCTGAATTCGCTCATAACAACATGTACCATGAGTCATCTTCCAAAACTCCATTCTTTGTGGTTTACGGTCACCATCCGTCTTTTCCGGAATTTCCTGCCCTCCTTCCCACCCAAGTTCCTGCTGTAGAGACTGTTTGTCAGACCTTCAAAAATATTTGGTCTCAGGTCAAAACCTGTTTGAAGAAGACATCTGCCAAATATAAGTCTTTTGCAGATAAGAAGAGGCGGGCTATTCCACCATTGAAAATTGGAGATCGTGTCTGGTTATCTACCAAAAATATTCGGTTGAAGGTCCCATCTATGAAATTCGCTCCCCGTTTTATTGGTCCATATAGGATCATTCAAGTGATAAATCCAGTTTGTTTCAAACTTCTACTTCCTAAGAATCTTCGTATTTCCAACGCCTTCGATGTGTCCTTGCTCAAACCTCTCATCATCAACCGTTTCTCGGTTCCTCCTTCAGCACCTCAGCCAGTTCAAGTTCATCAGGAGGAAGATTTCGAGATTACTCATATATTGGACGCAAAAATTTCGCGAGGAGTTCTTCGTTTCCTCGTTCATTGGAAGGGCTTTGGTCCTGAGGAGCGTTCATGGATCAAAGCTGAAAATCTCAACGCTCCAGCTCTTCTTAAGAAGTTTTATTCCAAATATCCGGACAAGCCCGGTTCCAGGTGTTCTGTGCCCACCTTTAAAAGGGGGGGGTACTGTCACTCACCAGACTGTGAGTGCTTCTTCCCGTATGTTTAGGAACCGTGGCCGTCCACCATCCTGAGGGTCTGCGCATGTGCAGCCCTTTCAAACCTTCAGTACATGTTCCTTTTAGTTAATTGGCTGATCAGGCAACACTCCCTATTTAAAGCACCTGCTGTCTATACCTCGTTGCCTGATCTTGGAGTCTCATTCCCCATGAGACTCTGAAGGTGTTCCTGTGTTTCCTCGTGTATTCAGCCCAGCTGATTCCTGTGGTTTCCAGACCACTTCAACTCTCCTGTGGTTTCCAGACCACTTCAACTCTCCGGTGTTTCATTGTGACTGCATTAGCTGATTCCTATCCGCTGCCTCTGTGCACTACAGTTATCAGCTCACTTCAACTCTCCCGTGTTTCATCGAGACTGCACCAGCTGATTCCTATCCGCTGCCTCCGTGCTCAACAGTTCCAGCTCGTCTCAAATCTCCTGTGTTTCATCGTGTATGCATTAGCTGATTCCTATCCGCTGCCTCCGTGCACTACAGTTATCAGCTCACTTCAACTCTCCCGTGTTTCATCGAAACTGCTCCAGCTGATTCCTATCCGCTGCCTCCGCGCTCAACAGTTCCAGCTCATCTCAACTCTTCCGTGTTTCATCGTTACTGCACCTGCTGATTCCTATCCGCTACCTCCGTGTATCTGCAGTGTCCTGCTTGTCGCTACCTTTCAGTACTACTCGTGTCTGCAGCCAGCTGATCCGCTCTCCGTGCTTCTACAGTGTTCCTGCCTGTGTCAACTCCTGTCTGCATTGGATCAACGCTCCGCTGCTGTCTTCTCTGCCATACTACTTCTACTCTTCAGTGATCTCCAGGTGACCTGTCCAATATACTACTGCTTCCTGAGTATTGTTTCCATCGTTGCTGGTCTACCTACCTGTGCGCTGCACCTACTTGCTTACCGCTTCCATTTCCCTGGGACTTCGCATCCTGCCGGCCTCCTGCCGCTCAGGTATCCCTGCACTCCTTTCTGACAGCCTGCTCTTCTGAACCACGGTATGCATACTTATCATTGACTGTGCTCGTGTATTGCATACCTTGCTGGACTGAGTTGTTCTTCTCTGAAGTTATCTATCCACTGAGACTATTGCCATCATTTGACTGTGTTACCTTGTAGTCTGGATAGTTCCTGTGACTTTGTATATTTGTGCAGTGCTGCTCAGTTATTACTACTTTGTGCATATCATCGTGGGATCAAGTTCAGTGTGCCCGTGTATACTCTGCATTACAGTTATCTCCCCGTGCTCCTCCTCACATATATATTTCAGTGGTACAACTTGCTAGAGGCAGACCACTGATTCCTGTTTCAGTATCCTTCTATATAGCAGTGGTACAACTTGCTAACGCAGACCACTGACTTTCCGGATACTTCCACCCGGATTCCGTTCCCTCACCTAGACAGCGGTACAACTTGCTAATCGCAGACCGCTGACTCTCATCACCTCCTCGTTACTTCTGGACATTCCTCCTCACTATAGCAGTGGTACAACTTGCTACCCGCAGACCACTGACTACCCTCACGTTCCCTTTGTCCATTCAGTTCCTCGTGTACTATTACATATATTTTACCAGTGCTGCTAGTCATAGACTTTCCACGAGCACTCTCTACCATCTGCTGTCTCCTGTTCCGTGATCACCCTGCTACCAGAGTACCATATTACCACCTATACTGCTCTGGTAAGTCCATCACCTGGTGATCCCTGGGTAAAGACTCCTAGTGCCCGTGACAGCCTGGGCATAAGACCAAAAAATCCACTTCTTATGTGTGGAATTATTTCTACCCAAATCCTGACAACAGTTGTATAGCCATTTGTAGTGTATGTAAAGCCACAGTCAGTCGAGGGAGGGACCTTAACCATCTTGGAACCTTATCCATGTTACGCCATTTGACCAGAGTTCATGGCAAGTTGTTGGGAAAAGCTGAAAGTCATGGCAAAAAAATAACAACAAGCACTGCATCATCAGCTAGGACCCTTCTCTCACCTTCAACCTGCCGCCTGCAATCTACACCCACAACACCGTCCTCATCAATATCCTCAGTAGCGATCGGAGTTAGTACTGCATCCCACTTGGTAGGGCTCGATGACTCCTGCACTATAATTGATTCCTCTGAAGAATGTTTGAGCGTTAGTCCCACTGTTGCTGCTGTTGCAGCTGCTGGGGGTGAATCTTCCTCCCATAAGAAGCCCAAGAAGAAGACAGTAGTACTTTACAACAATTAACTGTGTAGCAATATTATTCTAGAGGAAGAAATATGACAGCAGTCACCCAGTCGCAAAGCGGATCACAGACACCATGGCGACTATGTTAGTGTTAGATCTGCGTCCAATATCCACTATAAACGCAGCTGGTTTTTTCACAGTTAATTGATGTTTTGTGTCCCCGTTACAAAATTCCATTGCGACACCATTTTTCACGAAAAGCTATTCCGCAACTGTAGCAAAACGTTCGTAAAAATTTACTAATTGTGCTCAAAAATGCCATTCTACCCACTGTACACTTAACCACAGATATGTGGACAAGTGGAAGTGGCCAAACCAAAGATTATATGACTTTGACAGCCCACTGGGTTGGTCATTCGCCTTCACAAGCAGGAACAGCAGCAGCATGTACACCACTATGTAACATTTTTCACAGGCAGGCTACTCTTTGTATTACCGGCTTCACTAACAGGCATACAGCTGATAATTTGTTACAAAAACTAAGGGATGTCATTAATACATGGCTTACACCACTTGGACTCTCCCCAGGATATGTTATTTCTGATAACGCCAACAATATTGTGCGAGCATTACAGCTGGGTGAATTTAATCACATTCCCTGTTTTGCTCACACAATAAACTTCGTGGTGCAGCGCTTCTTGAAAAATAACCGTGAGGTGCAGGAGATGCTTTCTGTGGCCCGTAAAATTTTGGGACATTTCCGGCATTCTGCCACAGCATGTAGAAGATTGCAGCAGCTCCAAGAAAAATTTAACTTGCCCAGCCACCAACTTAAGCAAGAGGTGTTAACAAGGTGGAATTCCACCCTGTATATGCTTCAGAGGATGGAGGAACAGCGCAAAGCCATACAAGCGTATTGCACAAGCCATGACATTGGGAAAGGAGGGGGAATGTATTTCAGTCTTGCATAGTGGAGAATCCTTTCTGTGCTGTGCAAGGTGCTGAAACCATTTGAAGTTGTGACATGTGAAGTGAGTTCAGACCCTGCTAGCTTGAGCCAAGTCATTCCCCTAATTCGACTTTTGGAAAAGCAGCTTGACAAACTGAATGAGGAGATGAAAGAAAGCAATTCTGCAAAGTATGTTGGTCTTGTAGATCAAGTACTTAATCTGCTTCGCAATGATCCAAGATTTACTAAAATCTTGAATTCGGATCACTATGTTTTGGCAACTATGCTTGATCCAAGGTTAAAAGACCTACATCGATTCTATGCTTCCAAATGACCAAGATCAAAACAGCTGCAAGGAGCTATTGGTCAGCAAGTTGTCCGCTGAACTGGGCCTTGCAATCACTTGGGTCTCAGCAATCACTAGAATACTAAATATTAGTGAGATGGGGCTGGTAGAGGTTTGCATTTGATTGACCACAAATATTCAGATATTGCTTATATATGCCTGTGCAACGGGGTACTTTTAGCTGGCCATAATGGAGTGTTTTGTTTTAACTAAAAGGCTAATATGGCCCTAAATGATTGATAAATCAAAATGTATAAATAGGAATCTCACAAAGGATGAATGACTGGCTTTGAAATGATTCTATCATTATAAAGCCTGAGCATAAGGGAGAGGTGGTTATCCTTAACACTAGTGATTATATAGCAAAGGCACTTAAACAAGTGAAAGACATCAAGTTTTATCAGGTACTTGATAAAGATCCCACAGCTAATTTCCAGAGGGAGCTAAAAGCCCTTCTGGATAAAGCTATGGCCGAGAGGGTAATGTTCAAAGATTCTTGGCAATATTTACATGTATCACACCCAGTTTGTATCACTCCCATTTTTTATCATTTACCCAAAATATATAAATCTCTCACTTCACCTCTGGGGCGTCCCATAGTTTCTGGTATAGGGTCACTGAGCACCAATCTTTCTCATTATGTTGATTCTCACCTCCAACCACTTGCTTTCTCACTGAGATCCCATATTAAAATACCACCCACATACTCAGGTTGCTTCAGAGTGTGGAGTGGAAATCCACTATTTCCTCACCCTGGATGTGGCAGCTCTATATATATACCAAAACTCCACATACCAAGGGTATGGAGATTATTGCAGAGGCTCTTACTCTGCATGGTGGGATCTCAGCGAGACAATAAGCATTTATTATTGATTTAATCGCATATATTTTCACTAACAATTATTTTCTATTTAATGCATAATTTTAGTTACAGACTGTCAGAACGGCCATGGGCACTAGGTTCGCCCCTAGTTATAAAAACCTCTATATGGGCCACTTTGAGTAGCAGTTTATTTGGGATAGCTCACATAAGGTGAACCTGATGTTCTGTGGCCATTATAAAGACAACCTTTCTATTATTTGGGATGGAGACTCCATCCTTCAATTTGTGTCACACCTCAATTGTAATTCATATAATTTATCCTTCACTCGTACTTTTAGTCAGTGAATTTTTTGGACTTGACCCCTCTCGGTCAAAGACATATGTATAATAGCTGCTAACGTCCAGAAACCTGTTGACTTCAATAATTATATTGGCTATACCAGTAACCATTATAGACCATGATTAAAGAATATTCCAAAGAGTCAACTTAACCGCATCAGGAGGAATTGTTTTTCCAATGTGATGTTTAATCAACAAGCCTGATAAATGGTTACTACTTTTAAGGAAAGGTGTTACCCACCTAATATTTTAGATGAAGTCCTACTATATGCCAGTGCACTAGAAACAGATACCTTACTTATCCCTAGGACAAAAGAACAAAGAAATCCTGACAAGGTCCAAAATTTATTTCAAGATATAATAAAACATCTGGGAAAATCAAACAAACAATAATAATAAAAATTATCTTTTGCAACAAGATTATATTCTGACTAATGTTATCTCTGAAAAAAAAATAATATTATTTTTAAAAAAAGTAGGGGGCAGATTCCATTAGTAAAGAAATAGACACTACCCTGTGATTTATTTTTTAGTGAAAGTAACTCTTACTTTTGCTCGCGCCCCATAGAGGTGCAAGCAAAAGTAAGCATTACTTGTTCTCAGGTACATCGAGGCCAAGTCGTCTATAAACCAAAATTATTGCAATGTAATCATAAAATCAATTTTTATGAATGAATTCATTAAAGTAGAGTGAACAGCATGTAAATGGTTCACTCTTCTCATGAAATATAAGGGTTAAAATAAATATGATTTAAAAAAAGGAATGTGTGAATAAAGATTTTAAAAAAGTATCAGAACCATTCTTTTTTCTCTTTACTTATATGAATCTAAAAATATGTTCGCTCCTAGTTTTTTAAGAGACAATAAAAAAGTGGAACAGACGTTAAGTGGAATAATCAATAGTCTCTTTCAAAAACCGAAAGGAAATTACAAATGTAATAAAACGAGGGGTACTTTATGTAGACATATGAAGAACAAATTTAGAGAAGTCACCTCTTATTTGTCAGGGAAGAGTTTTACAATCAGAGATTTTAATAGTGTATTCCAATGACCTTGCGGGTTACAATATGTTGGTAGGTCAATTAAAGATGTTGCGGATCAGGTTATTGGAACACAGAAGGAATGTTACTAATAAATTGAACTCTCATAGTGTCTCACAACATTTTTCTGAGGGGCTTAATGCAGACCCGGAACACCTCAGTGTTGTCATTATAGAACAAGTAAAATCTACCGGGGGGGGTGACAGATTTCAGGCTGTATGTGAAAAATAAATATTCTGGATTTTTAAATATTTTTAATAATTTAAATATTTTAAATCCCTTCATCCTGAAGGATAAAATTAAACTCTTGAGTTTAATTTTTAATAATGTTTTTTCGTGATTGAATAATACTGGATTTGGAGTCATTATATATTTCTCTCTTTTGCTGTGATCTATGTATTGTATAAGATAAGACATTTTTGAATTGTGTAGTTTATATCAGATGTAGTAAAGATGTTCTACTTATTCTTGTACTTGTTCCAAAACCTTAATGTGGCTCAGTTGGTTACACTAGGTTTAGGAATACAGAGGTCAAGGGTTCTTGTCCTTGGTAGAATGGGTGTTCTCTCTTTTTTTTTTCTTTCATTATTTTAGATGTAGTAAAGGTATTCCGCTTATTCCCATACCTGTTGTGTAATCTTTGCATGGCACAGTTGGTCACACTAGGTTTATGAATGCAGAGGTCATGGGTTCGTGCCCTGGGTAGAAGGGAAGTCAGTTATTTATTATTTATCACAACAGATTTAAAAATATACTTATGAATAAGAAATTGTATAGACTCTGTATATTGTCTACACTCAATATATAAGATAACAATATGAAATTGGGGAGGATTTGACCCTACGAATTAGATGAAGAGAAATGATAATATTTTGGATTATGTCAGTGGTAAAATCTTAATATTTTTCTCCCCAAAATGCTGCACTGCTGTCTACATTTTCCAAATACCTGTGGTTGCACACTATGAATTTATTATATTTTTATTTTAATATTATATTGCAATGTCTGTGGTGATGGTATGGGCCTGCAGAATGGTTGATTAAAAACACACTGTCAGTTGTAGTATGAGAATGTGATTGGTAAACTTGAACTAGAGAGAAACACGTCAGATGCTTGGCTAATTATATGGAATCTAGACCATGACTTATTGGAACTGAGGATTGGAACAAAATACCTTTTTGGACACCATTACCCCTGTCTGCCTATGTGATCTTATTGAGCAGGCACGCAGCTGCAAACATCTTGCTTTCCCTTGAAGGGATATTCCTTTAACAAGACGGCTATTAGTGAGTGCAAAATGTATTTGGCTGCGTCTAACGGTATGCGGGGGAAAAGGATCCCTCAAAAAAAACCACTAGTTCTGCACTATATTAACCCTTGGATCAGCATGCTAAAGGGGGGAAATTAAATGACAGTGTTCCTTTTTTGCTACAGTGATTCATATACTTGCTCGAGTGTGGCAGCTATTAATTTGTGTTTATACACCCTCCATGTACATCTTTAACACTGAGCGAGCATGAGACGAAACACCAATCATTTGAATGAGATTTTTATATGCCTACAGATCTATTTGGGCTGCAGTAGAAGAAAGGCTTTAATCTCTTATTGCTATGAGGCAAGATTGAACGTTCACTACTGTAATTATCAGCAGGTGTGCCGGCCACCTGCTATTAGACTTTAGTTGAATGTAGTGATCACATCTCCACTGTGGGCTACTTCAGTATAGAATATATATGGTCTAAATTACAGGCTTCTCTTTACAAGCTTATTATTATTTATTCAAGATACTGTTCTATGTTAGAATTGATGATAGATTGTTTTTTATATATTTAGATTATATCACAAGGTTCAGTAGCCTATTGGTTTGACTGATGGAGTAATGTGATGTGTTTCCATTGTTTCCATAAAGTGATCATTTTGTGCAACCAAGGTATTTGTAAGTGACAATCTGCCATTTTCCTTATGTCTACGTGCATATATATATATATATATATATATATATATATATATATATATTGTAACAAAGGGAGGCATTTATCTGACAAGAGGCAGAGAAAGTATACAAACAGAATAAAACATTGGCATAGTTATGCACCTAGGTGGAGATTAAACCAGGTAAAAACGTATGTGTAGTTGAAAGTTTGTTAACTTACATGATTTCCTCTCAGCAAACAGACAGGGTGTGGCTGTGCAAACAGAGCCACTGATGGGTGTTTTCTTTTAAAGAGAAGGTGGGTGTGTCACCTGTCCATCAAGCTAAGGCTGGGGTGGAGTAACATGTATAAAAGCTTGTTTGTGCCATTTGTTCAAAAAGATCAACGCTGGGGAAGATGGCCGGTCTTGAGAGAGCTGAGCTATGTCTAGCTAGCATTTAGGGTCTCCAAGAAATGCTGTGAAATCTGTACGGTGTCAAAACATTTACCATCCTGACAATAAAACTACATAAAAAGGAAGAAGTTGTTCGCGTGTGCTTCTGCAGTAGCGGGCTTTTTCCACAATATATATATATATATATATATATATATATATATTTTTTTTTTTTTTATTTATTTTTTTTTATTTATTTTTTTTATTTTGTCTTTTCACTATTGCCCATCATGATTTGGCATTCCCAATTTTATATAATTATCAGTGATCAAACCCATTGTGAGAGCAGACAATGTGTTGCTAGTTAGGTCACTAGTTTTGATGTCAACCACATAAGTGTTACTCATTGTCATATCAGATGTGTCACCCAAATGATATCAATCATTTTGATGTATTCTATGAATTCACACATTGAAATGTCTTCAGGGATATTACCAGTTGAGATGCCATCCATGGTGCCCCTCATTTGTGAAGTCATCAGAGGCATCACCTATTGTGAGTTTTTTATATCTCCCCATAGTGTTATGAGTCGTCGTGCTACACTTTGTTCTGGCTGCTGCTAATCAGCCAGGACGCTGCCTCCTGTTTGTGCCCGCATGTCTCTGCCCCTTGTCCTGGTTAGTCGTAAGGCAGTCAGTTACTGCCAGGGGGCTCACTCTTCATGGAGTGTTCTGATTGTCCCTCATAAGTTTAAATGGCAAGTAGAGCTTAAATGACCGGCCTTTCGTGAAGTCTGCTGTTCTGTTGAAAAACATTACCTGCTGCCTACCTGTTGATTGGCCTTATGCCTGTCCCTAAATATTCTCTGTTTGCTGCCCCCCTTAGACCTTTGGCTTTGCTTCTGGACCTTTGTGCTTGCTGCCCGGCCTTACCTCTGGCTAGTCTCTGTTTATCCCTGCTCTCTGCCTGCCATCAAACATTTACGTTTCTCTTTGGATTATCTTTGGTATATCGCCTGGTGTACTACTACGCTCTATCAGTTACTTCCAGTCTCAATATCCCATCGCTACCTGGTACCCAAGATAAACTCTTGCACTCGGATACGCCCTTGAAACTCAGATCCTCGGATGTCCTGCAGGAGTCTGAGTATCTGTGAGAATATCGCTCCCTATGGGAAAGGTGGCTTGCCATAGGTGAAGACCTCTCTCGCACCTTGTTCTAAGAGTTTGTCTGATTTCCAGTGGGAGCTGTTACATTATAAATGGCCAAAAATTGGGACTAGGAATTCCCATGGAGACTGAACCACCAAGTCGCGCTCAAGTACTGGAGAATCAGAACCAGACACTCTCCCAATTAGTACAAGAGCTGTCAGTTTGTTTGTCTGCCAGGGAAAGGCCGCCAGAGCTTTTATGGCTATATCACTATAATCTTTACCCTTGCGGATGCTTAATTTTAAAAAGCAGAACTGTTGTCCCATTCAGTTTGGTGGTCGATTAATCATGATGTGAAAGAATTTGTCCTGTCTTGTGAGATGCGCCAGAAATAAGTCTTCTGAGAATGCTCAATCTGGTCAACTGATACCTTTGACTGTGCCCAGCAAACATTGGAACCATATCTATATGGATTTTATTGTTGAATTTTCCATTGCTGCTGGTCATAAGTACATTCAAAATCATTAAAAAGGTGAACCCTGTTGCCTTCCAATTGGATCTTTCCAGATCACTAAAAACTCCCAATACCTTTTAATGTTCTTTAAGCCTGTCTTCTATTCAAAAATGTCTGGGTCTAGTTTTTACGCTGAACTTCTACCACTGGTTGACAATGGGCACCAATAGTTCATAGAAGAAAAAAAATTGGATTCTAAATGGGTTGAAGGCAACATTAATTTTTTAATTCACTGGAAGGGCTATGGACAGGGCCATCTTTTCCATTGGGCATGATGGGCAGGTGCCCGGGGGCCCCACGGACAAGGGGGCCCCATAGGCAGAGCTCTTAATTAGAATAAACAATCCTGAGAAAAAAAAGCCTGCAAAAAAACCCTTCAAGGGTCACTGAGCAAGTACGTCTATCTATCTCTATATATCTATATCTGTATCTCTATACATCTATATACATCTATATATATATATATATATATATATATATATATATATATATATATATATATATATATTTGTAGGGGCCCCGGTGCACTGCTTTGCCCGGGGGCCCATAATGTTGTTAAGATGGCCCTGGCTATGGACCTGAGGAAATATCTTGGATTCCTGCTAATAACTTACATGTGAAAAGGTTGAAAAAAGCTTTTCATAAGCAGTTTTAAACCTGGATTTAGGGGTTCATCCCCTTTATGGACATTCCCTTGTGGGAGGGGAAACTTTTTCAACTATGGATCCCTTTTGAGGTTTTCCCTACTGTATGCCAAAAGAAAAATACACTGTGGTATGTGCTACTCGCGACGGCTCACTCTGATTCCTCATCCCGGCTGTTGCTAAGCAGCCGGGACGATGCTTCCTGTTTCTGGCCGAATGTCTGTGAGTGTTCCGTCCCACCTGGTTCTCAGGCAACCAGAATGCTGTGCTGGATGATAGGCCGAGGAAAAGTTGAGACTATATTAAGGAATTTAGAATGATCTTGGGTTGACTCCTTTGATATTCATGCCTCTACCTTCTGAATAAATTCATATTAAATTTCCCAGCAACCTTTTGTAGGGTGTTCAGTGCCCACCCTTAAGAGGGGGTGTACTGTCATGCATCAGACCCTCTTGGTCTTTTACTGAGGTCTGGTGTGCAGATCTGGATTCCTCCATTGGGCCTGCTACTGCCGCTGACATGTCCGCCAACGTCCAATGGCGTCTGCCATCTTGGATTCGGATCTGCACATGCGCAGAGCCGTCTTTTATCATTTTCTCTATTCAGCAATTGGCTGATTACTTGGCACTCTCCCTCATTCTCCAAACTATTTAAGACACCTGTGTTAGCAAAATTGTGCCAGATTTTCATGTCCTGTAGCCTGCTAAACTGCAGGAATATTTGTCTCCTCGGTATCTTGTATCCGTCTGTATCTATTCATCAATTCCTGGTATCCAGTGTCATATGCTTCTCAGCTAATCCTGGTAACATGTATTTCTTGCCTATTCATCCATTTGTTCTTATTCAACTGATCCTGGTATCCAGCACTAGTTGCTTCTCTGCTAATCCTGGTGTCCTAGTATCGAATATCCATTACTATTCAGGCTGATCCTGGTATCCAGTATCCGTTCATATTCTAGTCCCCCCTTGTTGGCTTTAACATCTTCTCCTGTCAGTCTTGCCTGGTACCCATCTGGAGGACTGCGACATGCGGTGTGAAGCAGTGAAACCCAAACCTCCTTGCGGGGATCCCTAGCGAAAACCTTCAACTTGTTAGACTCCGCGCCTCCATGGTAGGTGGAGTCAAACCAAACAGACTGCAAACAGTCCAAACCATCCCTGTGATTTTTGTGACAGATCACTATTCTTATGGGCTCTTAAACAATGATATCACACTGACACACTATTTCTATCTTTATACTTACACACACTAACGCAACGCTGGCATTTTATATAGAGGATTAATGAAACACTAAGTTAACAGTAATACCGCTTTCATACTGCCGCCCCGGCAATATCCCGGGTTTTTCAAGCCGGGTTTTTGCCGGGGCTCGGAGCGTCCCAGCTCAGAACCACCATTCATACTGCACCTCGGACCCGGGAATTTCCCTGGTTGACCCCATTCATACTGCACAAGTCTGTGCCCTGGCAATTTGTGGGAGTCATCACCAGAGCAGTTTTCATTGGCTGAAAAATGGTGATGTCATTGAAATGTGACTGGTTTTTTTTTCTTCCACGGGCTCCCACCGATGACATCATCCTCCAGAGACAGGCAGACAGCCAACCAGCTTGTTTTTTGTGCAACCCGGGTTGAAAAACCCGGGTTGCACCATTCATAGTGCAGGCAACCCGGGTCCGACCCGGGAATTACCCCTCAATAAATCCCGGGTTGAAGACCCGGGTTTTTAGACCCGGGATTTTTGACTTGTACCATTCATACTGCACCAAGACCCGGGTCGTTTGAGCTCGCCCCGGCAAATACCCGGGATTTTGGTGCAGTATGAATGGGGTATAAGTAACCGAGTGGGGTAACAAATTACTGGAATGTAAACTGGAAACTCACTTCTAAGAGTGGCTTAGTAATATCCTATAACATCTTGCCTAATAAATGTATTATATATACTGTATGCAAGGATTTTATGTACAGTGTGATTTGATCTGTGATATGATCTCTAAGTTATTTTTATTTAGTAAAAGAGTTTATATCATGTGTTTAATGTTCATGATAACTGAAAGAATGAATGGTTTGTAGATGTATATATATATATATATATATATATATAATACATTATGGTGAAGTTGATCATAGTCTTGTATTTATGTAATAATTAACACGTAGTAGTTGGCAACTTGATGCTGAGATCAAGGAATGTGTGATACTTGGGCGGTACACAACCTGAAGGAGTCATGTGGGTAGCTCCTACAGGCTCCTAGTTGGGATGCATTAGCGTAACAACTGTGACTCCCTTTCTATGGTTGAATTGATACAAGACGAATGTTTAAAAAGGTTGTATAGAAAGATGCTTCTTAAGCAGGCCCGGTGCTAGGATCCCCGGCGCCCTAGGCGCAATTTTGAAATCCGCCCCCCCCCCCCCAAATAAATCCGGCACCCCCCCCCCCCCCAAAATATCCGCCCCCAGGACTTTCCTTACCTTAAACTCCATAACGCTGCTCCTCTCTGCAGGGTCCCGTCCCTCACTGACTGACACTGTCGGGCCCTAATGATGTCACGCCCGACAGTCAGTGAGGGGAGGGGGAGTGAGGGGGAGTGAAGGAGACGGAGGTGCGCCCGCCCCATCAGCTGTTGGAGGGGGCCATTGCGGCAAAGGCGATCCATAGCTGTGCGGCGGCCGTGGAAGGTATGCCCGCGGTCGCCGCACAGTTTTACAATATAAAGTATATCTGCTTTTTAATCCTGTGGCGCCCTTCAGAGCCCGGCGCCCTAGGCAACTGCCTAACGTTGCCTAATGGGAGCGCCGGGCCTGTTCTTAAGAACATCTGAGATCTCATGGGTTTCGTAGATATTCGTTATGCTGAAAAGCAGTAAAACACTATATATCATATATCATATCATATCAAGAGAGAATTTCCACAAAGTCTCCTTAAAGATCATATATACAGTATTCTTATTAACAATTGATTTCCACTAAATCTATCCAGCACTAAGCCGCATGTAGCAAACAGTATATGCAGAACTGTAAAACTTTCCCAAACGATCTATGCTTACATTTCACTTTCTAACAATATTTCATACAAATAACTATGTAACAAACATCACATATTCACAATATTTTTCTGTGTACAAACAGTGTAAAACAACAGAATGGTTTTTTTATATCTTTCTTAGTCATTTTCTAAATATACTAACAGTCTCGCTTGTAATCTGCATTTGTTTTTCTATACACTTTCCCAAAATGATCCTCCAAGTCAGTTTTTAAATTTGCAACACAAATGCTACCATTTAAAATCCACATATAAACTTACATAGCACTTGCAATCTCTATAACAGTCTGCACTCAAAGCACTGCAGATATATACGGAGTCTAAACATTGTACATTTTTACTTATGTAACACAATCAATCTACACACAGTCACATCATTTTACTCAATCTATCAATCTTTCATTAAACACATCACATATTGCCTTAATAATCTATGCTCTCACAAACAGTGTAATCAGAGAATGTCCCACACATTGGGGATGGGAACCAACTGTGATCTCTCCATATATATCAGCCCTCCAGACTGTCCCAATGTAACTCCTATCAATTATAGTTTTACCATCAAAACACTAGCAATAAACAGTGTATAATATTACTCATATTTAAGTTTATTTCCTCATGTTCAAACAATTTACCACTGCCCGTTTGGGCCCATGTGAAATCCACGCTAGGTCTCCATATACATTTTAAAGATGTTTTCCCTTCTGATTCCTGTTTGCAAGTGAGTGAGTGTGAATCAATGAACGTGTGTTTCTCCATTCACCTCTGAAGTTGGGCTGTCCTAGTTTAGGTTGCCTTTTAGTTTCTTAAGATGTCTTAAATGATTGGGAGGTAGCCTAGCTACACTTGGTCTGTATAGATTATATTTCAAAGCCAAACAAACTAGAATTCTAATGAAGAGGGGGTCTTCTCTTCATCAACCCCAATAATTAATGAGATAACTTATTAATTAGATCTACCACATTTGTGTTATTATTATTATTATTATTATTATTATTATTATTATAGTATTATGAGGATTAATATCACCAATATTTTCTACAATATGCCCCTCCCTCCTCCTTTACCAGCACATGTGCAGTAAGCCAAGCAGATCACAGCCAGTTAGAGATCTGTGCTGCATAAAAAACATCATGTGGGAGATTCAGTTCTAAAAGAAATCTGCGCAGAACGGCCGCGAGACCTCATGCGGATTTTTTTTCACAGAAATAAAGAGCTGATTTTTTTACCATATAAATGGTAAAAATGCGCAGCAGCGATGTTACTCAGAACATTGCGGCCAACTGAATCCCCCACCATGTCTAATACTGCTGCACTAGTTCTTTCACTCAGCACCATTATTCATTCCATACCACCCCTCCTACGCTGATAAATCTCCAGTATTTATTTCATCAGGCAGAGAAGAAAATAATTAAATGAAAAATAATTTAAAAACAGATTCCCAATGCTGTGTTCTGACTGGCCACTGTATTGAAGAGCATTGGCGGCAGAGGCAAAACAGGAGAACTGCATGAGGCCCATGGGCCACCAGTTAGCACCTGAGGTTTAGAAATCTAATACAAACATGCATTTGGTTGCTATGGGCAACAGCACTTTTTCTTATACACCAGTCTTCATAATTGTCCAGACAAGTTCCCAAACTTGTGATAACAGAGGGGCTGTGATATGCTTTTAGCTAGAACATGCATTTGATTTTTTTAATAACAAATGTTTCTCTAGTGCTCATGCCACAGCACATTCATCACATCATGACCTGTAAACTAAAATAAATAGAACTGAGTGTCTATCTGCGCTACTACCAATTGCACCTCTACTGTTTTAGAACAAGGATATACACTTCCCAAATGAAAATAATAACAAAATGTGATAAAACTTCAAGTGCTATTGATGTTCTTACGTAACAAATGAATAAAAAAGAAAAAATACTTAAATTCAATGGATTTCAGATTCTTCTTTGTTGAAATTCACACCCCATGTGGATAATCATGTGAAAGAAACAAATATCAAAAAGATCATAGCGTGATACCGTTTGAAATGAAAAATGTCCAAACAATACATAAGTGTTAACATATAAGTGATAAGACTTCTGGGGCAACTTCCCACCCCTTCAGAGAGTGCACTTACAACAGTGAAATAAATATTTGATTTAAACATATGTGATGGACATTCTTCCTAAGAAACTTCTTTCAAACATAAGATGTTATCTCTGGTCTTTCCCACTCCTCTTGTGCATACTTTCCAACTCCCGGAAACTTGCTTCCGGGAGTTGGGGGCGTGACTGCAGGGTGGGAGGGGGCGAAAACCGTGCTGTACGTCGCGGGGGTGAGGCCAAAATGACGCGATTGGCCTCGCCCCGCCCCCTCCCGCCCTCCAAAATGGCGTGATTCACAGAGAATCGCGTCAAATGACGCGATTCTCTGTGAAATCTTGGATCCGGGAGAAATGCCAGCTCCCCCGGGAGCCCGGGAGACTGACCCGAATATCGGGAGTCTCCCGGACTTTCCGGGAGAGTTGGCAAGTATGCTCTTGTGTTTGTACTCACAAAATATCCATAGTGTGAAAGGCATTGTACACATATTCTTTTGGTGTTCTTTATGGTAAATAGTATTCTCCAATTATGACGTGATAAAACATCCAAAAAGTGCTCCAATAAAGAGTATATCTTTAATTTATACAGCAGAAAATGGAAACCGAGATAAAAAAGTGACTTCCTGGGTACAAGAATCAGATGGATTCCTACCAGATCATTTTAGATGTTAAGTGGGGTACAAATCATTGCAAGTCCTAGGAAATTTGCACCATTGTCTCCTCTCAAAAATGGTGTTTTGGTAGACAATTCTTATATCACCATCTGAGTCCACAAGCCTTTACATCCGACGCATTTCAACCTTCAAGGTCTTTTTCAAGGATGAGATAACACCGTTGCGTTTCTCAGTGATGTCTGGCCTCTTCCTACATTGCGATTGGTTGAAGTTGCATTTGACAAGAGTCATCATTGATAGTGCGTCGGGAAGGAGACGTTCGTCGTGAAGATGTCAGGGTAAGTGTTGTCGGGGTAGTCAGCATCGATATGCTGACTACATCCGGTGTGTATATATATTAAATCCAGCTTGTACATCTGGCCTGGAAAAATGAATATGATTCAAATGGTCATGATTTCTTATTTGACCAAAAGTGTTTATCCAATGCTGGACAAGCAACTTCTTACATACCTACCCCTCCATGTAGAAAAGAAGAGGAAGGGGTTGCTGAATTGGTTATACTGCTAATCTTGCAAGTAACAAGGGGCCTGATTCATTAAGGATCTTAACTTAAGAAAATTCTTATTTCAGTCTCCTGGACAAAACCATGTCACAATGCAAGGGGTGCAAATTAGTATTCTGATTTGCACATAGGTTAAATACTGACTGTTATTTCATGTAGCACACAAATACTTGATAGCTTATTTGTACACTGAAATTTAAAGTTGATATTTGTGTGCTACATGAAAAAACAGTCAGTATTTAACTTATGTGCAAAACAGATTACTAATTTGCACTCCTTGCATTGTAACATGGTTTTGTCCAGGAGACTGAAATAAAAATTTTCTTAAGTTAAGATCCTTAATGAATCAGGCCCTAGATTTGGAGAGGTTAAAAACTTCAAAACAATTATTGGCAGTACTAATACTGCAATACAGATGCTCTTCACCTTACACCTTACAGATACTTCACCTTTACCCAAAGTGGTTTGGGGAAGAAAATTGACACTAACTAATAAGTAGCTAGTGTTTATAAAGACAGGAATTATACTGTCACTTTTCCTTTACACTGTGTAATACATGCCTAGTAGTCATTTAAAGTATATGTCTACCCTTTTTGACTTTTTTTAAAAATAAATGCAATAGACTCATTAGTGTTTTATTTATAAAATAGATTTATAGAGTTACCTAACATGTACCTAAAATTGAAGAAATTCTCACTCTGCACAAGTGCAATTATCAGCCCTCATCACTGTGTCACTGTGCCTATGTCAGTGGCAATGAAATATACAGCATAAAAAGCTATAGCCCACAATGACTGTATTGTTGGCATGTCTGCACATCTACATTTGAAAGGGTCTGCCGTAGAATATCTTCTGTTTTAGGTATATGCTAGATATACTCTGTAGTACAGTCATGGCCAAAAGGTTTGAGAATGACACAAATATTATTTTTTCCACAAAGTCTGCTGCCTTAATTTTTATGATGGCAATTTGCCTATACTCCAAAATGTCATGAATTGCAATTAATTTCAAAGTCCCTCTTTGCCATGACAATGAACTTTATCCCAAAAACAACATTTCCACTGCATTTCAGCCCGGCCACAAAAGGATCAGCTGACATCAGGTCAGTGATTCTCTCATTAACACAGGTGAGAGTGTTGACGAGGACAAGGCTGAAGATCACTCTGTCATGCTGATTGAGTTAGAATAACAGACTGGAAGTTTAGAAGAAGGGTGGTCCTTGAATTCATTCGTCCTAACTCTTTTAGCCATGGTTACCTGCAAGGAAAAACGTGCAGTCATCATTTCTTTGCACAGGCAAGGATATTGCTGCTTGTAAGATTGCATCTAAATCAACCATTTATCGGATCGTCAAGAACTTCAAGGAGAGAGGTTCAATAGTTGTGAAGAAGGCTTCAGGGCGCCCAAGAACGCCAGCATGCGCTAGAACCATCTCCTAAAGTTGATTCAGCTGCGGGATCGGGCACTACCACTGCAGAGCTTGCTCAGGAATGGCAGCAGACAGGTGTGAGTGCATCTGCACGCACAGTGAGGTGAAGACTTTTGGAGGATGGTCTGGTGTCAAGAAGGCCAGCAAAGAAGCCACTTCTCTCCAGAAAAAAACATCAGGGACTAATATTCTGCAAAAGGTACAGGGATTGGACTGCTGAGGACTGGGGTAAAGTCATTTTCTCTGTTGAATCCCCTTTCAGATTGTTTGGGGCATCTGGAAAAACATTTGTCCAGAGAAGGAAAGGTGAGCCCTACCATCAGTCCTGTGTCATGCCAACAGTAAAGCATCTTGAGACCATTCTTGTGTGGGGTTGCTTTTCAGCCAAAGGAGTGGGCTCACTCACAATTTTGCCTAAGAACACAGCCATGAATAAAGAATGGTACCAAAACATCCTCCAAGAGCAACTTCTCCCAACCATCCAAGAACAGTTTGGTGATGAGCAATGCCTTTTCCAGCATGCTGGAGCTCCTTGCCATAAGTCAAAAGTGATAACTATGTGGCTTGGGGATCAACAACATTGAAATTTTGGGTCCATGGCCAGGAAACTCTCCAGACTTCACTCAATCCCATTGAGAACTTGTGGTCAATCCTCAAGAGGCAGGTGGACAAACAAAAACTCCCAAATTCTAACAAACTCCAAGCATTGATTAGGCAAGAATGGGCGGCCAGCAGTCAGTATGTGGCCCAGATGTTGATTGACAGCATGCCAGGGTGAACTGCAGAGATATTCATAAAGAAGGGTCAACACTGCAAATATTGACTCTTTGCGTAAACTTAATGTAATTGTCAATAAAAGCTTTTGACACTTATGAAATGCTTGTAATTTTACAGTAGGTCTAAAAAGACTGAAGAAGCAAACTTTTTGAAAACCAATACTTGTGTCATTCTCAAAAGTTTTGGCCATGACTGTAGCCAACAAAGGTAGGCAAGGGGTTGTATTGAGAAAATAGGCCAAATGAGTCATTTACCTTTGCTAGAGACTGTGACTCTTCTAAAGCAGCAAAAGCTAGTAATACCATGGTGATTGTGTTTTTTACCACAATATTACTATAGAGGCAGTGGTCTAGCTACATTTTAACACTCTTTAGGACTATTTCTATCCAAAGAGGAGTATATCTGTCAGGCGCCGCCTGTAGATCTGGACGGAGGTCCCGCTGTGCTGCGCTGCGCGTGTCAGGATCTGCCTGCAAGCCCCTTGCAGTACATACTGCTTTGCTTGGCAGCTCCTGCCTTTTGACTTTATTAGTGTGTATTTGCAGCAGTACCTCTGATTACCAGAGGTGCTGCTATCTTGCCTTTCATGTTTGCATTAGGGGTTAACACTTTCTCTAATTACCCCATGCACCTGGGTGTGTTTTCTTTTCCCTTATATATACCTGTTCCTCCCAGCAGTCATTGCTGGTTATTGTTGTCCCATCCTGTTGTCACATCCTGAGGTTATTCTCTGTGGTCACTTCCTCCTGTTTGTGCTCCTGGATTTATGCTGCTGGAGATCTATTTCAACATACAACCTGCTGACCTGTTCCTTATGTGAACCTGGGACTTATCTGAGCATTTTCCTGTGCATGCTGCCTGGAATATTTCCTCACCTCCCATTTACCTGCAACTGCTGTATATTTGGTAAATTCTGCAAGCTATTATGTCATCAACTGTTCATACTCTCCAGCAATAAACATTGTTTGTTTTTTCACCTATCCATGGCTCCTTAGCTGTTTTTCTACATTGATCCGTGACAGCGTGTCTGGTTGCGTCACTTCCGCCCCGCTCGGCCACCCGGCTACTACACTGTAAGCGTTCCCGTTGCTAGGCAACGGGACGCTGCCTTCAGGAAGCGCTATGGCGCTAATATGATGACAGGGCTGCAGCGCTGTAGCTGATTGGGCATCAGATGTATTTAAGTCTCCCATGGTCCCACCTCCAGTGCCAGAGTTTCAGGTCCTCCTGTCCTCCAGCGTTTCTAGTTTGTTCCTGTGATTGCCCATTTCCTGATCTTTGCCTGCCTCCTGATTATTTGCCATTTGCCTGTGACCCTTGTGACCCGGATTGCCTTGACTACTCTTTGGATCTCCCTTTTGTACCTCGCTGTCTGAACGTTACCGACCCGGCTAGACTCATCACCCCTTTGGATTCTCCTCGTGTACCTGCATTACCCGCACCATTGCCAAACCGGTCTGGCTGACATTCCTCTCGTGCTTCGCTATCTGACTTGTGGAAGGACCGCGACCTGCGTGTTCCCTGCAGCTGAGTCCATACCTCCTTGCGGGGGTCCCTGGTGAATACCAGAGGCAGGTTAGACTCCGCACCTTCCTCCGAGTATTGCCAACGATAGCAGGTACGCTTTACTCTGTCACTCACCGGACCGTGAGTGCCTCTGCGCTGGTGCGTGGTTCTCTATCCTTCCTGCCGGCGCCTGTCCTGAGCCGCGGCTGTCCGCCATCTTGATGGACTGCGCATGCGCAGGATCCATGAAGTCTTATGACCTTGCTTTTAACCTAATTGGTGGATCAATCACCTCTCCCTATTTAAGGCACCTGTGGCCATTGTATCGTTGCCTGATCTTGAGTCTCATTCCCTGTGAGTCTCTGAAGGTGTCTCCTGTGTCCTGCTCGTATTTTCAGTTTCCTGCTGGATTACCTGCTCTGCTCATTGGCGGTTCCCATACCCGCTACTGACTCCTGTGTGCTGCTTGTGTCTTCAGCTGTCTGCTGGATTACCTGCTCTGCTCACCTGCGGTTCCCATACCCGCTACAGCCTCCCAGCTCTCCTGCTGTGCCTGCATATCCTCGTTGGACAAGCTTCTCTACTGCAGCGGTATGCATACTTGTTATTGACTATCAGGTGTTATCCTGCATATCCGCTTTTGGACAAGCTTCTCTACTCAGCAGAGGTATCCATACCCGCTATAGCCTATTAGCTATTACGCTGCATATCTGTTTTGAACAAGCCTCTCTACTCAGCAGCGGTATACATACTCGCTATAGACTATTAGCTGTGACGCTGCATATCTGTTTGGGACAAGCTCCTCTGCTCTCCAATTGTATTCATACAGTTATAGACTCTTATCATTCCTCCACTTATCCGCACCTGGACAAGTCCTCACCTCCTAGCAGTGGTACAACTTGCTATACGCAGACCACTGACTCTCCCGCTACCTACCTGCACCTGGACAAGTCTTCTAATCACAGCAGTGGTACAACTTGCTATCCGCAGACCACTGACTCTCCCGTTACCTCCCTTCACCTGTTCACGTCCACTCTGCTCTCCTTGGTTGAGATCTGCCTTTCCACTATAGCTGCAAGTCGCTGACTCTCCTACCAGTATAGCTGCAAGTCACTGACTCTCATTTATTCCATTGGCATTCTCTCTCCATCTGCTGTTATATACGTTCCTACTATTCACCCTACTGCCCAGAGGACCGCTGTGCGCCCCTCTGGTAAGCATTATCAACTGGTGAATCCTGTTCAGAACTCCTAGTGCCCGTGACATACTCAGTCGTGACAGTATCATTCTCAGTAATTCAATTTAATAGTAAATTAGCATATGATGATCATTATTCGCTATTTAAGCAGAGAAGCATTATTATAACTGATGATAATGCCCTCTGCTTAAATGATGAGTTTTGAGCATCAAATGCCAATTTACCATTATGGTTAATTACCAATAATTATATACTCCTCTAAAATGTTTTATATTTATAAGAGAGCATAAGTAAACCTTACCTTACCTCCTAAAGGGAATCAGTCGGGCAAGGCCTTGAGCAGCAATGTTGTAAGTGCAACTCAAGAATAGTATAACTTTAACTAAATGAACATGGTGAATGGTAGCTCAAACATCAGCATTATCTTATTAAACATCAGTGATATCTTATCTTATTACTGAAGATAACAGGCTCAGACTGTGCGTTTTATTCTTCCAGAGTACAACTGCTGCTGGGAAGTCAAAATTACATTGAATGGTTTCATCTTTCAAAACAAAAGGAGGTCCCTGTTCTGGGATTCTTGAAAGATATTTATCTGTTAATCTATTTTGCTTGGTTGATTTTATTCTGTTTTGTGTTGGAAATCTACAGTCACAGCTTGCAGTAGATAGGGAACAATAAGGGTTATTGAAGCCAGAGCAAATTCAGCTTAGGGTGCAACATTAACAGGTTTTTGTAAAAAAAAAACCTGTTTGAAACTAGGGATGTGCACCGGCGACTTTTGAGGTCTCGTGTTTTGTGTTTTGGATCCGGATTTTCGTTATTTTTGAGGTTCGGATTTGTCTCGCAAAACACTTGACGAAAGGTCTCGGTTCGGATTTAAGGTATTGGATTCGGATTTTTTTTGAAAAAAACATAAAAAGTTTAAAAATCAAGTTTTTGGGCTTATTTTCACTCCTAGGCTATTATTAACCTCAATAACATTCAATAACAAGCATTTCCACTAATTTACAGTGTATTCTGAACACCTCACAATATAGTTATTAGTCCAAAACGTTGCAACAAGGTATCTTTCTGGACTGCGTAGAGGAGTGGGTCACCACAATATATATTAAAAACCCTGAACTTTTATGATTCGCACCAATAAATGTACCTGGACTGCGTAGAGGAGTGGGTCACCACAATATATATTAAAAACCCTGAACTTTTATGATTCGCACCAATAAATGTACCTGGACTGCGTAGAGGAGTGGGTCACCACAATATCTTAAAAACCCCGAACTTTTATGAATCGCACCAATAAATGTACCTGGACTGCGTAGAGGAGTGGGTCACCACAATATATTAAAAACCCTGAACTTTTATGATTCGCACCAATAATTGTACCTGGACTGCGTAGAGGAGTGGGTCACCACAATATAAATTAAAAACCCTGAACTTTTATGAATCGCACCAATAATTGTACCTGGACTGCGTAGAGGAGTGGGTCACCACAATATATTAAAAACCCTGAACTTTTATGATTCGCACCAATAATTGTACCTGGACTGCGTAGAGGAGTGGGTCACCACAATATAAATTAAAAACCCTGAACTTTTATGATTCGCACCAATAATTGTACCTGGACTGCGTAGAGGAGTGGGTCACCACAATATAAATTAAAAACCCTGAACTTTTATGAATCGCACCAATAATTGTACCTGGACTGCGTAGAGGAGTGGGTCACCACAATATATTAAAAACCCTGAACTTTTATGATTCGCACCAATAATTGTACCTGGACTGCGTAGAGGAGTGGGCACTGGGCACCACAATAAAATATATAAAAAACCTTCAACAGATCTGCATTACACTACACATACGGCTGCTCCTCCATCCTCTCCATCATATACATGTTGGAGTTTTAGCGTGTGACAACCTCTTGTTTTTGATAATGTCAGTGCATTTTGAATATTTTTCAATTTGCCCCACACCACTGAATGTACTTTACCTATGATACGCAATACGCATCTATCTATCTTGACTGCGTAGTGTGGTGGCCCCGGTACACAATTTGGTACCGAGGCCACAATATAATTAAAAAACCCTCCACGTGTCTGAATTCCACCAAACAAGTATCTGGACTGCATAGTGGGGTGGCCCCGGTACCCAATTTGATACCGGGGCCACAATACCTCCTCCAAACATGGTACAGACAATTCGTCATTGAGATCCCAGACAGACAGGGTCAAAGTGTTATTGTTTGACTTTGTAAACCCAAAAAACTGTCCCTGTTGCACATAGTCGTGCAATGAAGACTGACTTTTTCATTTAAAGGCACGATCTTTCAAGTGTAGTGTTTGTAAGTCTAAGTCATATTATACTTTTGGTAAAATTGGTTTATTTTGTTCCTCTTTATGGTAATTAATTAGTAATAGAATTAAAGTATGAAATAGAATTAAAGTATGAAATAGAATTAAAGTATGAAATAGAATTAAAGTATGAAATAGAGTGGTATAGAGTTGTAGTGTGGTATAGATAGAGTGGTCCACACAATATAATAATAATAAAACCCTCCACGTGTCAGAATTCCACCAAACAAGTATCTGGACTGCATAGTGGGGTGGCCCCGGTACCCAATTTGATACCGGGGCCACAATACCTCCTCCAAACATGGTACAGACAATTCGTCATTGAGATCCCAGACAGACAGGGTCAAAGTGTTATTGTTTGACTTTGTAAACCCAAAAAACTGTCCCTGTTGCACATAGTCGTGCAATGAAGACTGACTTTTTCATTTAAAGGCACGATCTTTCAAGTGTAGTGTTTGTAAGTCTAAGTCATATTATACTTTTGGTAAAATTGGTTTATTTTGTTCCTCTTTATGGTAATTAATTAGTAATAGAATTAAAGTATGAAATAGAATTAAAGTATGAAATAGAATTAAAGTATGAAATAGAATTAAAGTATGAAATAGAGTGGTATAGAGTTGTAGTGTGGTATAGATAGAGTGGTCCACACAATATAATAATAAAACCCTCAACTGGTCTGAATTCCACCAAACAAGTATCTGGACTGCGTAGTGTGGTGGCCCCGGTACACAATTTGGTACCGAGGCCACAATATAATTAAAAAATTGGGCATCAACTGTCACCGTTGTTTAATATCTGATACACCTAAATATGGACTGCACAGTGGAGTGGCCCCGGTAGTAAATTTGGTGCCGGGGCCACAATACCTCCTCCAACTTCCAAGTGTAGTGTTTATAAAGACAGACAGCGTCGAAGTGTTATTAGTTGACTTTCTTAACCCTAAAATTGTCCCTGTTGCAAATATTCATGCAATGGACAGTTACTTTTCTATTGAAAGACTCAAGCTTTCAAGTGTAGTGTTTATAAAATATAAACAACAATACAGTAGTTTTAGAGCACGTCAATACCTCTTGTTTTAAATTATGACACGGCATTTTACTTTTGGTTTAATTTCTTGAATTTTTTTACATTTGGTTTTACTTTTTGAACATGGCAAACGACTGTTGATTGGTCATATAATGCAAAAAAAAAAGTTCCAAGATGGAATTGTCCTTGGGCCCTCACACCCACCCTTATGTTGTTGAAATAGGACATGCACACTTTAACAAACCAATCATTTCAGCGACAGGGCCTACCAAACAACTTTGGCTGAAATGATTGGTTTGTTTGGGCCCCCACACCAAAAAAGCTATTCATCTCTCCCTGTACAGACTAAACAGGCTCTACTGAGGCAAGATGTCATCCTCATCCTCAACCTCTGATTCCTCTCCCCCTACAGTGTGTACTTCCTCCTCATCACACATTATCAATTCGTCCCCGCTGGACTCCACAACCACAGGTCCCTCTGTAGTATCTGGAGGGCAGTGCTGTACTTCATTGAGGAATTGATTATTCATTTTTATAAACATCATTTTTTCAAAGTTATGAGGGGGCAACCTCCTTCGCCGCTCACTGACCAGGTTCCCCGCTGCACTAAAAACTCTTTCCGAGTACACACTGGAGGGGGGACAACTCAGGTAAAATAGAGCCAGTTTGTACAGGGGCTTCCAAACTGCCTTTTTTTCCTGCCAGTAACAATATGGACTGTCTGACATGTCTACTTGGATGGTGTCAGCAAAGTAATCATCCACAATTTTTTCTATTGTGACAGCATCCAATGCAGCGAGAGTAGACATGTCTGCAATGGTTGGCAGGTCCTTCAGTCCGGACCAGATGTTATCAGCATCCCCGCCAGTGCCTCTTTTGGGAAAACTGAGCTTTTTCCTCGCAGCTATAGATGTGGAAGAAAATGAGGGTGGAGCTGTTGGCATGTCACGGTCCTCTTCAGAGGACAATCTCCTGACCAGCAGGTCTTTGCACCGCTGTAGACTTGTGTCCGCCGGAAACAGAGACACAACATACGCTTTAAACCGAGGATCGAGCACGGTGGCCAGAATGTATTCCTCTGACTTTAAAAGAGTGACCACCCTCGGATCCTGGCAAAGCGTACGAAGGGCTACATCCACAAGAGCTACATGCTTGGTGTAATCGCAATGGCTTACCAGCTCCTCCCTCACTTTCTCCAGCTGCTTCTGCAACAGCCTGATCAGGGGAATGACCTGACTCAAGCTGGCAGTGTCGGAACTGACTTCTCGTGTGGCAAGTTCAAATGGCTGCAGAACCTTGCACAACACGGAAATCAGTCTCCACTGCGCTTGACTGAGGCGCATCCCCACTCCTTTGCCTATGTCGTAGGTGGCTGTGTAGGCCTGAATGGCCTTTTGCTGCTCCTCCATCCTCTGCAGCATATAGAGGGTGGAGTTCCAGCGCGTCACAACCTCTTGTTTGAGGTGATGGCAGGGCAGGTTCATGCTTTTTTGATGTGCCTCTAGTCTGCGGTAGGCACTGGCTGAATGCCGAAAGTGTCCAGCAATTTTGCGCGCCACCGCAAGCATCTCCTGCACACCCCTGTCACTCTTGAGGTAATGCTGCACCACCAAATTAATGGTGTGGGCAAAACATGGGACGTGCTGGAAATTGCCCATATTTAATGCCCGCACAATGTTACTGGCATTGTCTGACACCACAAATCCCCATGAGAGTCTAAGTGGGGTAAGCCACTGGGAGATAATTTCCCTCATTTTCTCTAATATGTTGTCAGCGTTGTGCCTCTTATTAAAGCCTGTAATGCACAATGTTGCCTGCCTTTGCATGAGCAGCCATTTTGTAGATGCTGCTACTGATGCAGCTGTTGCTGTTGCTGCGGAAGGGGATGCATCTACCCAGTGGGCTGTCACAGTCATATAGTCCTTCGTTTGCCCAGAACCACTTGTCCACATGTCCGTGGTTAAGTGGACAGTGGGTACAACCGCATTTTTAAGAGCACTGAGGACACTTGATCGTACTTCTCTGTACATTTTTGGTATCGCCTGCCTAGTGAAGTGGAATCTCGAGGGGATTTGGTACCGGGGACACAATACCTCCATCAACCCTCTAAATCCCACTCCACTGATGGCGGACACCGGGCGCACGTCTAACACCAACATTGCAGTTACAGCCGCAGTTATACGCTTTGCAATAGGGTGACTACTATCGTATTTTGTGGTCATGGCAAACGACTGTTGGACGGTCAATTGTTTTGTGAAAGACTTAGCGGTCTTACGACTTCCCCTCTGGGAAGATGACCGACTAACAGCAGCAACAGCAGCAGTGGCAGTAGTAGGCGTACCGCTGCAGGATTCCTCGGATGAATCCCGTATTGAGGAGGACTCAGTCTGGCTGCTGACTTGGGCTGCAGGACTGAATCTGATGGAGATTGTGGAGGAAGTTGACGAGGAGGGTGTTGCTGGTGTGTATCCAACTGGACCACGGGATTTAGGTGTCCCTGTACCGATGAGGGTCCTAGCCCCAGTTCCTGAACTAACCACTGAACTATGAAGGTTATTCAAGTGACGTATAAGGGAGGATGTTCCTAGGTGGGCAAGATCCTTACCCCTGCTTATTTGAGCTTTACATAAGCTACATATGGCCATACATTGGTTGTCTAGATTTGGATAAAAATAACTCCAGACCGAAGAGGTGCATTTTTTGGTCTTCTGACCAGGCATGACGATGGGCTTTTTCATCCCATGGACATCAGCTGTTTCCCCCCCTGGTGCCTCATTTACAATAACCACATCACCATCCTCATCATCAAGTTCCTCCACAGCGCCAGCTACATCATCAATAGCCTCCTCCCGAGCCACCTCTTCCCGTACAGTGATGGGAAGGTCAGGCTTGACAACCACCAACACCCTTGGACTCGCCTTGGGGATTTGTGATAATTTCTCTTTAGAAGGCAGAGTTGTTTGCTGTTTTGTTGCTGACAGCATAACTCTCTTCAATTTTTTGTAGGGGGGGGGGGGAGGAGGAGGGCTAAGATCCGTGGGTGAAGCTGAACCACTAGTCATGAACACGGGCCAGGGCCTAAGCCGTTCCTTGCCACTCCGTGTCGTAAATGGCATATTGGCAACTTTACGTTTCTCCTCAGATGATTTAAAGTTTCTCTTTTTGCTACTTTTTCTTAACTTGGGCTTTTTGGATTTTACATGCCCGGTACTACGAGATTGGGCATCGGGCTTGGAAGACGACGTTGATGGCATTTCATCGTCTATGTCATGACTAGTGGCAGCAGCTTCAGCATTAGGAGGAAGTGGGTCTTGATCTTTCCCTACTTTATCCTCCAAATTTTTGGTCTCCATTATATGTAGCACAAGATACTGCAGAATGTGTGAACTTGGTAATATTGCAGTACCAATGGACTTATACTGCTGGATTGGTTTTGCAAATTTGGTTATAATTATTATATATTTATTTATTTTTTTAAATTTTTTATTTTTTTTTACTTTTTTTTAATTTTTAAAAAACTTGGGAATAGTGGGGAAAAAACTATGCCCTTATAAGCACAGAGCACAGGACACAGCACCACTGGACTGAACAGGACACGGCACAGGACCCAGCAGCACTACGGAACTCAGCAGGACAGAGCACAGGACACAGCACCACTGGACTGATACTGCAGAATGTGTGAACTTAGTAATATTGCAGTACCAATGGACTTATACTGCTGGATTGGTTTTGCACATTTGGTTATAATTATTATATATTTTTTTTTTTTTTTTAATTTTTTATTTTTTTTTACTTTTTTTTTATTTTTTAAAAACTTGGGAATAATGGGGAAATAACTATGCCCTTAGAAGCACAGAGCACAGGACACAGCACCACTGGACTGAACAGGACACGGCACAGGACCCAGCAGCACTACGGAACTCAGCAGGACAGAGCACAGGACACAGCACCACTGGACTGATACTGCAGAATGTGTGAACTTGGTAATATTGCAGTACCAATGGACTTATACTGCTGGATTGGTTTTGCACATTTGGTTATAATTATATATATTTTTTTTAATTTCTAATTTTTTATTTTTTTTTACTTTTTTTTTATTTTTTAAAAACTTGGGAATAATGGGGAAATAACTATGCCCTTAGAAGCACAGAGCACAGGACACAGCACCATTGGACTGAACAGGACACAGCACAGGACCCAGCAGCACCACTGACCTCAGAAGGACAGAGCACAGCACACAGCACCACTGGACTGATACTGCAGAACACAGCACAGCACAGCACAGCACAGCACAGCACAGCACAGCACAGAACTAAACAGCACAGAACTAAACAGCACAGAACTAAACAGCACAGAGGACCACCTAACACACCCTCCCTCTACCCTGATCAATGCCCGAGTGAAGATGGCAGCGACTAGCGGGGAATTTATAGGATCCGAGTATCGCGAGATCCGACAACGGGATTATGAGTCAGAGCCTCAGTTTCACTTTTGAATTTGGCGCCAATACCCGGATCTGTCTCGGATCCGACTCGGATCCGCAACGTTCGGGTGGGCTCGGATTTCATAAATCCGAGTGCGCTCATCCCTATTTGAAACCATTCTTTCTGTGACCTCACGTGGAAGTTGGCACTGGTAGGTAGCAGCTTCTGGCACTCGTAACTTTTTAACAACATTTCCAAATGACTCAGCGTTAGGTATAACAAGAGGAAGGGCCATTGGACTTGGTCCATATCAGATAAAGTTGTATTGAAGCGTTGGTTCATATTGTTTAATAAATTGTCAATGACTCTCTTTCACATTCTTAAACTTCAATTTAAGCTATGTTGTGAACATTAATCTGTCTTGCCACTTGTTGCCATGGCTACTTTCAGTGTTGCTTGCCTACAATCGCAAAAAAAGCCTGTTCACATAGCTCTACTACAGTCGTACTCCCCTTGCTGCTACTACTACAGGCATTCTCATCACAAGCAAAAGTAACTTATTGTTCAAGTTCTGGCTCAAGTTCAACACTATTCTGTAGTGCAGCAGCACCCTGCTCAGACTCCTGGCTATTCCCACTTGAGTGTGTCATGCTGCTTTTATTAAAATGCTTGAACAACATCATCTGTTTATTTGTAACAGACTCCACTGTCAATTAAAAAACCAAGACTAAAAAAAATATAAAAAAAAATATGATCGTCTTTTATGTCTAAATATATTGATTTTGGTAAGTACCATCTAAATTATGTGTCATTGCCGGCTAGATGTGCAGCTCTCTACCATAGCCCTCTGCTGGATTTTGGGTTGGATTTGGCAGTGTGCCTGCAATATAATTGTCTGATGGGCCCATTAGAGGCTTTAGCCTGCAACCCAGACCACTGAACTTTGAACCGCGATGGAGGCCTCTATAATAACCCACTCAGACGACGTAATGTTTGGATACCACAGTTTTCAGCCTAACAAAATAAATGTATTTTTAAGATGCACTGGTTAGGAGCAGTAGGATGCTTTAAAAATACGCATGAGACTAATTTTGAAGGGTGCCTGTGATTTGTAAGACATTATAGACACATGTGCAGACATTATTGCTGTCACTGAATACAGGTATATTACCCATCTCTATCTGTTGGTGGATGCTGTGTATATTATACAGTTGAATGTCTGGATAAGGTAAATTTGAAGGAGAAAGACAGGAATAAAGGAGAGAAGCTGTTCGCACAAGTCTGAGATCTCTTATCTTCAGATCATTGTACCCACAGCATGGAATGCCTGGAGATGCCTGGAGTTTAACCACATTAAAATGAAATTATTCCATAAGGGCAGCTAGGAACACAACAAGCTAAATTACAGATTTTTTTAGAATGTGACCAGGTTTTTAGAGGCAAGTTTGTATAGTGATATTAATTAACCTATCGGACATAGAGGTCCTGCCTCAAGGTACAGGAGCAGATCAGCATACCAGACTGTCTACTCCAGCATATCTCAGAAGTTTAGGTAACAGTGGGCCAGGTACCTAAATTGGCCAGCTAGGTAGTAAAGAATGAAATTGTCAAGAGTTGTCCTTTATGGTCCTTATGGTGTGTTTAAGACTCTCTCTGTTTTCCCCCAAATGAATGCAATTGGATTTCTCCCTCCAAAAGAATGTTGAAAAAAGTTTTTTTAGATTCTAACGTGAGTTCAATGTCCTATAAGATTTTAGGACTTTAAGATTGATTCTGCAGATTACTGTTACCAGAGGTTTGTTCCGAGCGTTACCTTTTCTCCTTGACCAGGATATAGATATACATTTTTGGGCTAGGAATTGAGCCTGTATTCAAGATGCCCCTAAACTCGCTAACCCATTGGAGGTAGGAGGGAAAATGAACGGAGATTTCGGCAATGTGCGCGGCGCGATGTCCGTGCGCTGCTTCGCCAACAATTGAAATGCCCCCCCTCCCTACGTCTGCACATTACTTCAGCTGCCTCGAATGTGTCTTAAAATGCTATGTAATATATCTTATGGTGAACGACTGACACCGAAAATAAGGCTTAATTCAATCATTTCTGCTCTCACCTCCTAAGGGTGCGAGAGAAAATAAATGGTGCAATATTATTACTCTCTGTATATTCCACTTTGAAAATTAACATGCAAGGCATCGCCCCCATATGGTAGAGGGGAAATCCAAATCTAAATTTGTTTTTGTCTTAGCAAAGGCCTGAAGCAACATGCACTCTGGTGCGGAGGGTCTGCAGTGATACATCTTGGTATATCACGAGTACCTAAGAATATGTTGCTTGTGTCTAATTTCAGGAGTTCATCTATTCTTGGAATATAGTGTTTAAGTTATTTTGCAGATCCCAGGAAGTATGGTTTCCAGAAGATCTTCTACCCTTAAATTATTGAACATTCCCCAGTTTGCTAGAGTATCTAGGCAAATTTGCAATTTGAATGTATTATTAGCTTGTACAGTATTATCAAGTTCCATTTGGCCCTTTTAAAGTTCTGCTGTTCTTTTAGGCAATTGGGAAAACTCAGTTCTTGTCTGTATACATGTTTTAGCCCATAGTAGTAAAAAAAAAAAGGACAACTCCACAGTTTAATTGGTTTCGGGTGATCTCTGGGTGCACTTACCTTCCATGTAATACTCTCGGCTTCCACTATTCGGCCAGTGCTCTATATGTAACAGGAGCTCTGCTTAGCAGACATCTGTGATCCAACTACAGCAGGGGTCAGGGAGCTTTTTTACCTTTTACCCCCAAATATATTTAGATACGCCGACGTTACCCCCTTGATTTGAAAGGAAGGAATTCATATATTATTAATTATTGGAATTCAAAATTTTATTGAATCTATTAAAAATTTCTTTGAAAGCTTCAACTTCAAAACTACAGGTTTTGGAGAAATTATTGTCGAAGTCAGCATATTGGATAAAGTCATTTCAATAAAATCGAGCAAACTTGGTTGTCTTTGTCTGAAAAGATGCGTACAGCATGCTACAGCGTAAAAGGGCACGCTACGGCGTAAAAGGGCACGCTACGGCGTAAAAGAGCGTACGCAGCTGCAACACGTGGCAACAACAGTACTTAGTCTTTTACATACATTTGCACACACACGCACACTTGTAAAATAGTACACATTAATGGTAGTTGCAACACATAGTAATTTATGTCGAAATATAGTAGTATTTATGTGTAATATCATAAGTTATATGCATATCAGTAAAACATATGGTACAGGTTGAAGGAATCATATCATGTGTGGTATCATAATACTCCTCTTAACATTTGCAACTGTCCGGGCCACTCTGCGAAGGAATCGCAGAGTGCATATGCAAGCTATGAATGATAGGGAATTATAAACTCTTTAAGACTATGGAATCTTGGCGGGAAGATCGGAGTATACCCCCTGAGGAGATGACCCCCTCCTTTGGATTCTTTAGGTTGAACTAGCCAATGATTGACAACCCCTTGGACCTTCCTGAAACCTGGACCAATAGAAGCAAGCTATACCATTCTGCATTGTTTTACTGTATTTCTGTGTGCATATAAACAGCAGCTCCTCATCTAGTGTGCAGACATCTCGTCCCCAGACTTCAGGATTGAATGACTGTACACTGGATCCAGAGCGCCTGCGATAAGTAACGGCTGTATTTATTATAATTTTCGCTTGAATATCTACTGCTACTTTTTGAGAATAAATCTTTGTGCGTACGCGGACTTAACATTATGTTGCTTCATTTTTGATATGAGAGCATCAATATTGGGGCATTTTGATGTCAGAGCAATTTGGATACAGTCTTCAGCGTCCAATCGATTTCTCTGCTTTGTTTTTATGTTCGTTAGAGTGGAAAATCCTTGTTCGCAAAGGTAGGTTGTTGCAAAAGGCAGCAACTTTTTGACTGCCTCCTCATGTGCAATTTTGAATGCCTTTGCAGCTGTTGACATCCAATAATATGACAGATCTGCTTTGTTTTTGAATGCAATATGTGCTTCATTATTGCATCGAAGCTCAAGAAGTGCCTCTGCCAACCCTTGAGGCTCTTTTGGTACAACAGCAATTTCACATTTAAAGGGGTCTACAATCCAACTGACAGCATGTCTATCGGCAGCATTACCCCCAGGAATTTCATTTTTACCCCATTTGTGGTAATTTACCCCTGTTCCCTGACCACTGAACTAGAGCCACACCCCTAGCTACAGGTTGTTCTATCCCTGCCCCCTTCAAAACATGGTACACATGGACGAACAGGCGATAAGCATTGCTAGCCTTTAATATGATTGGACAAAATAGGTCTCATGTATACGACTGGTATTGCTCCCCACCAATAATCCACTATCATAAATCCTGTTATAAATGATGGTGTGTGCGTGTAACCTGCATTATTTATCAAAAGTAAAGTGGATCAAAACGTCTTAAACCTGCATCCCTGTACAATACAATTTTACATAGCTAAATTTAATAGTGCACAGTGGTGAATGTGTGCATAAGCCCTAGTATCATTTTGTCACACAAAGTGCACATTACATTATTCAATGCCACGTTCCACCAAATATTTACTGTTTGGTATTTTACTCCTTATATGCTATATTTTTAAATATGGACCAACTTACACTTTAAACAACTGCAATCATTTACTACTTTGTGAACTCAATAATTTTGCTGTAATGCTAATTCATTGTTTATACTGTGTATATAGTATACAATGTTTAGAAAACAACATGTTCAAAAATAAGTTGTTTCCATTAACAGAATAGTTATCATTATGACAATAAAATGTAAAGAGGACAGGAATTCCAAGCTTAAACAATGGCTGTAGAGGGTGCTGATCATGAGAGTATTAAGTATAGTGTTGGTTATCACTCAGATATCCAGGAACCTTATCTCTCTTAGATGTTTAGTCAAATCCATCATGATTGTACTTTCATGGGAAAAAAAAGAATAAAAGTGTATATCAATTTTTTCTTGTCACCAAATATATCACACTAAAAATAAATATCAAATTTTACTAGTTGAGCCTCCCCCTAGCTGCTCTGCCCATTCCTTTAACAGCCCAGGCTGAAAACTGGGGGCACGGGAAGTTTTTGAGCAGAATGACCAATCACTGACCGCAATCAAGAAATTATGGGTTGTGATTGGTCCTTTGCTCACCCCCTTCCCTCCACCGTTTTGAAGTTGGTGAACAGAACAGTTTTGAGGGTTCTGTATTACAGAACCAACAGAGCCCAGGAAAAGTGGCTTCATGTATCAGTCCCTTGGGTTCCAGTAAGGGTGAGGGACACCTTAGTAAACTCCTTTACCTAGGTAGTAGTGCAGCTAAGTACTTGACTTAGTTGTCAGACCAGGGATCATGGAACCATTTGCAGAGGGGCTTGGAGGAAAAAGAACTGTCCATGGATCATCAGCTCTCTGACCATAGTAATGTAACAATTATGTAGCGTGTACAACAATGTAGCGATGTAGGTAATAAATATGGAGTACTTGCCTTACTCTAGATCAGCGCTGGCCGCCGGTGGTGCGGAGTCTAACGAACCCCCTGGTGTTCACCAAGAACCACCGCAAGGCGGGATGGGTTTTGCTGCGGAGGATCACAGGTCGTGGTCCACTGGTCTGCCTCTAGAGGTAAGGATGTAGGAGGTAGCCCACGATAACACTGGAACTGGAAGGTAGTATCAGGATAGCCGAGGTCTGGTACACTTGGAGTGGAGATAATACGTTGTCAGCAAGCCTGGGTCTGGTACACGTGGAGTTGAGTTAATACGTTGTCAGCAAGCCTGGGTCTGGTACACGTGGAGTGGAGATATATACGTTGTCAGCAAGCCTGGGTCTGGTACACTTGGAGTGGAGATAATACGTTGTCAGCAAGCCTGGGTCTGGTACACGTGGAGTTGAGTTAATACGTTGTCAGCAAGCCTGGGTCTGGTACACGTGGAGTGGAGATATATACGTTGTCAGCAAGCCTGGGTCTGGTACACTTGGAGTGGAGAGAATGTCTGAGAAATCTGCAGGGAACTAGTACACGGGGAGACACACGAGAAGCACCTAGTCAGGGAACATAGGAAGTTGCTCTGACGCTGCCCAGGCGTCAGAGCAGGTCTTTAGTAGGTTTGTATTCCCCGCTCCGACTGTCACGTGACAGCGCCGCCGCGATCCTCTCTCTCTTCCGGGTCGCAGCGGCGCTGGAGCGAGGACAGGTGAGTTGTAACAGTACCCCCTCCAAAAAAGGTGGACTCCGGACACCTATACCGGTTTGGTGGGGAATTTCTTATGAAAGGCTTGCAGAAGCCGTGGGGCATGCACATCAGCAGCAGGAACCTATGAACGTTCTTCGGGACCGTATCCTTTCCAGTCCACTAGAAATTGCAGAACTCCTCTTGACCGACGGGAATCCAGAATTTGTTTGACTTCAAACTCAGACTGTTCTTGAATTACCACAGGAGGTGGAGGCCTCTCTGTAGTAGAGAATTGATTGTTATTACAGGTTTAAGGAGAGAAACATGGAAGACACTAGGAATACGTAATGACGAAGGAAGCTTTAACTTAAAAGCCACCGGATTGATAACCTTGGATATTTCAAAGGGGCCAATGAATCTAGGAGCCAATTTCTTGCTAGGAACCTTCAAATGGATGTTACGGGTGGGATGAATTGAGGAGCTACCCTCTTCTTCTTGTCATACGCCTTCTTAGCGCGGATAGCGGACCTCCTCAGGCTGGTTTTCACTGGATCCCAGATGTTAGAAAACCTGCGAAAGAGAGAATCCACCGCTGGTACCTCTGAGTGAGGAAGAGAAGAGAAGGCTGGTAGCCTGGGATGACAACCATACAAGATAAAGAAGGGGAAATTGGAGACTGCTTCATGGTAATGGTAGTTGTGAGCGAACTCTGCCCAGGGAAGAAGGTCAACCCAATTATCTTGATTGGCAGAGATGTAAAACCTTAGAAACTTCTCCAATTCTTGATTAGTCCTCTCAGTCAACCCATTAGTCTGGGGATGATATGCAGATGAAAGATCCAGTTTGGTTCCTAATTTTTGGCAAAAGGCTCTCCAGAATCTAGATACAAATTGTGATCCATGATCAGATACTATGTGTGCAGGACAGCCATGAATATCTCTTTAATAAAAAGATCCGCTAACACAGGAGACGAGGGGAGTTTCTTCAAGGGAACAAAATGTGCTACTTTAGAAAATCGGTCAGTGATGACCCAGATGATGGTGTGTCCTTTAGAACTTGGAAGGTCCATGATAAAATCCATTGAAATATGAGACCATGGAATATCGGGAACAGGTAAAGGAATGAGTGGACCGGTCGGTCTCTGTTTGGGAATCTTATGCTGGCCACATCTCGAACAGGCCGAGACAAAAGATTTAACATCCCTACGTATGGTAGGCCACCAATATTTTCGGGAGACTAATTCCCAGGTCTTCCGTATCTCCGCATGTCCAGAAAAAAGAGAAGAGTGAGCCCAATGCAATAATTTAACACGAAGGGGTGGGGTTACAAAGGTTCTACCCGGAGGACAACTCTTCTCGGTCAATGGGGACAAGGCCAATATACAGTTGGTATCCAAGATTGGTTTGTTTCTCTCTGGCTTCGGTATCGGTAGCATCGAATGAGCGAGAAAGGGCATCCGCTTTGACATTCTTTGAGCCTGGGCGGAAGGTAATATTGATATTGAACGTGAAAAGAAGATGGCCCATCTAGCTTGACGAGGGTTTAGACAATGTGCAGACCGTAGATAAAGTAAATTCTTATGATCAGTGTATACTGTTACCGGAGACTGAGCACCCTCAAGTAAATGTCTCCACTCAAAGAGAGCCAATTTGATTGCCAAGAGCTCCTTATCACCGATTCCATAATTCTTCTCTGCAGGAAGGAACCGTCGAGAAAAGAATCCACAAGGATGATATTTGCCACCTGAATTTTTCCGGGATAGTACCGCTCCGACCCCTACAGAGGATGCGTCCACCTCTACAAAAAAGGGCCGTTGACAGTCTGGTTGAAGAAGAATGGGAGCTGTGGAGAATAAGGTCTTGAGATCCTCAAAGGCTTGCACTGCTTCAGGAGTCCAGATTTTAGCATTGGCGGATTTACAAGTGAGGGCTGTAATGGGAGCTACTAATGAAGAATAACTCTTAATAAACTGTCGATAATAATTAGAGAACCCTAGAAATCGCTGAGTAGCTTTAAGGCCTGATGGTTGTGGCCAATCCAGGATGGCTTTAAGCTTAGATGGGTCCATTTGAAAACCAGTCTTGGATATAATATATCCTAGGAAGGGAAGACTCTCTTGTTCAAACACACATTTTTCGAGTTTGCAAAATAATTGATATCTCCGAAGTCTGCTCAATACTTCTCTTACATGTCTGCGATGAGATGCTAGATCTGGGGAAAATATAAGGATGTCATCTAGGTAGATAACTACAAATTGGTAGAGTAAATCTTGGAAGATCTCATTCATAAAGTTTTGGAAAACAGCAGGAGCATTACACAGCCCAAAGGGCATTACCAAGTATTCAAAGTGTCCATCCCGTGTATTAAAAGCTGTTTTCCACTCATCCCCTTCCTTTATTCTAATTAGGTTGTATGCACCTCTTAGGTCCAACTTAGAAAAAATAGAGGCCCCCTTTATTTGATCAAAGAGCTCAGAGATCAAAGGTAGGGGATATCTGTTCTTTACCGTGATAGAATTGATGGCACAGTAATCAATACAAGGTCGAAGGACCCCATCCTTTTTCTTTACAAAGAAGAGGCCTGCCCCTGGTGGAGATGATGATTTTCGTATGAATCCTCTCTTCAGATTTTCTTGAATGTATTCAGATACTGCATTGGTCTCGGGAACAGACAAGTGAAAAATGCGTCCGCGGGAAATAGGTTTACCAGGTTGAAGATTAATAGCACAGTCCCAACTCCTATGAGGTGGAAGTTTAGTAGCTTCCTGTTCACAGAAGACATCTGCAAAACTTTGGTAATGAATTGGCAATAATTGGGGGTTGCCCAGCTGAGCACTAATCTTGGAAAAAACAGGGGTTACCTTAGTCAAACAACTGCTGTGGCAAGCCGAACTCCAGGAAAGAATCTCACCGGAATGCTAGTCTATTCCAGGAGAGTGACGATGAAGCCATGGCAGGCCTAGGATCAAGGAGTTAATGGCCTTAGGAATTACTAAAAAAGAGATGGTCTCAACATGTAGTACTCCAACTCTGAAAGTTAAAGGTATGGTTCTGAATAGAATTTGTCCTCCAGAAATGGTACCTCCGTCAACAGCGGTCAGGGAGATGGGCCTCTCTAAGGGCTGGGTAGGAATACCTAGTTGAGAGATGGTTGTTAAAGAAATGAAATTGCTTGCTGCCCCGGAATCCAATAATGCAGAAACAGGGTGGACCTTGGAACCTACCACTACTTCACAGGGAATAATAAGACAATCTTTGCTGTTGAAAGAAGAGAGGATTTGAACAGAGGGACCTAACGAAACCTCCCTACTAAACGTTAGGTTCTGTCGTTTCCCGGTCGCTTAGGACAGGTATCCAAAAGATGACTCCCCTCGCCACAGTACAAGCACAACCGGTTCATGAACCTTCTCTCTCTCTCCTCAGCTGAGAGGCGGGTTCTTCCAAGCTGCATGGGTTCTTCCAGAGGCTGAACAGGGGTCTGGAAACTAGGAGCAAGATGAAAGGGACCACGCCGGGATTGTTCTTTTTCTAAGGATCGCTCCTTGAAGCGAAGGTCAATTTTAATGCATAAGGAGATTAAGCCATCCAAAGAAGTAGGGAGTTCCTGGGAAATCAATTAGTCTTTAATTCGGTCTGCAAGACCTTGCCAAAAAGCAGCTGTTAAAGCTTCGTTATTCCATCGGAGCTCTGAGGCCATTGTTCTAAACTGCACAGCATATTGACCTACAGAAATGCTTCCTTGACGGAGACGAAGAATACTGGTAGCTGCGTTAGCGACTCGACCTGGCTCATCAAAAACCTTCTTGAAGGTAGAAAGGAAATTGGAGTAATTATGTAATAAGGGATCATCTCTCTCCCAGAGCAGGGATGCCCATGCTAGGGCCTGACCAGACAAGAGGGATATTATATATGCTACTTTTGCTTTTTCAGAAGGAAAGTTTCCAGGAAGAAGCTCAAACTGTATAGCACATTGGTTTAAAAATCGCCTACATAACTTAGGTTCCCCATCAAACTTAGGCGGGTTAGGAATACGCAAAGATGAGGCTGCACCTGCAGGTGAAGGAGCAGCTGGAGGAGCCTGAACGGGGGCTGATGCCATCGCTGATGCCGCTAAAGCTGTCTGCAAGGTATCCATTCGGGCTGATAGTCCTTGTAAAAATTTTAGTAATTGATCCTGATTGACCTCCTGTTTTTCTACTCTTCCTAATAGGTGTTGGAGCAAATCCCTAAGGGAGGGGTCTCCTGAAGTATCCATATTTTTGGTCAGAGCAAACTGTAACAATTATGTAGCGTGTACAACAATGTAGCGATGTAGGTAATAAATATGGAGTACTTGCCTTACTCTAGATCAGCGCTGGCCGGGAGGTGGTGCGGAGTCTAAAGAACCCCCTGGTGTTCACCAAGAACCGCCGCAAGGCGGGATGGGCTTTGCTGCGGAGGATCACAGGTCGTGGTCCACTGGTCTGCCTCTAGAGGTAAGGATGTAGGAGGTAGCCCACGATAACACTGGAACTGGAAGGTAGTATCAGGATAGCCGAGGTCTGGTACACTTGGAGTGGAGATAATACGTTGTCAGCAAGCCTGGGTCTGGTACACGTGGAGTGGAGGTATATACGTTGTCAGCAAGCCTGGGTCTGGTACACGTGGAGTGGAGATTTATACGAAGTCAGCAAGCCTGGGTCTGGTACACGTGGAGTGGAGATATATACGTAGTCAGCAAGCCTGGGTCTGGTACACGTGGAGTGGAGATTTATACGAAGTCAGCAAGCCTGGGTCTGGTACACTTGGAGTGGAGAGAATGTCTGAGAAATCTGCAGGGAACTGGTACACGGAGAGATACACGAGGAGCACCTAGTCAGGGAACATAAGAAGTTGCTCTGACGTTGCCCAGGCGTCAGAGCAGGTCTTTAGTAGGTTTGTAAGTTGAATTCCCCGCCCCGACTGTCACGTGACAGCGCCGCCGCGACCCGGAAGAGCGAGAGGATCGCAGCGCTGGAGCGAGGACAGGTGAGTTGTAACAAGTAATAATAAATGCTGAGGGGGATAAAAGGTCCCCTATATAATGCTTGTATAGGCTTTCGGCAGTGGGTAAAAAATGTTTTCCCACTATGGGTGATGGCGGTTCCCCAGTTCGGGTGATCAGCCCTGAAGCACTTATATATGATGTGTCACGGCCATTAGAATGGAGAAAGATCAGAGCTTCTCTTCTGGTAGCAATGCTACACAGCTATCTTAATTGGGTCATAAATGTCATACACAGTTACTTTTACAAAGTAAGCTATGTGAGATAAGGGTATATGGGATAACAGTAGACAATGGGCAGTTCATGAATAGACAGTTAGTGAACAGCAACAAGAAGTGAGACAAACAGCACATAGCCAAGACTCACCATTTACTTAAACGTAAGTGTATTGGAAATAGTTCCTACTGTTCCACGTCTTTAACCTGATGTGTTTCGGTACAAGTTTTCCTGAAATGTCAAGTTGTTGTTGTTTTTTAACATAAGTATGAAAGGATGTATAGGCAGCACGGTGGCTTAGTGGTTAGCACTTCTGCCTCACAGCGCGGGGTTTCCGTGGGTTTCCTCTGGGTGCTCCCGTTTCCTCCCACACTCCAAAAACATACTGGTAGGTTATTTGGCTGCTATCAAAATTGACCCTAGTCTCTCTCTCTCTCTCTCTCTCTCTGTCTGTCTGTGTGTGTTAGGGAATTTAGACTGTAAGCTCCAATGGGGCAGAAACTGATGTGAATGAGTTCTCTGTACAGCGCTGTGGAATCAGTGGCGCTATATAAATAAATGGTGATGATGATGATGTGCAAGAAGAGGAAATAACATAGATAACAATATTTGACATAAAATGGTGCCAGTCTGTGTAGAAAATCAATGGGAGTCTAAATATTTCAATTGACTTTAATTTATTGGCTTCTATATGCCCTGTAACTACTATAAGACACATTCTTTTTTTTGTGTTCTAGCTTTGTTCTGTGCTTTTCAGTCATGTTTTTATATCAGCAGCCAGATATATTTGTGGCCCAGAAATGACACAGAACTGCAATGGTATTCATTGCATAAATACTTTAAAAAATGCAACTTAGAAGCATAGGAGGCAGCTAAAAATAAAAATGGTGTTTAGTAAAAGTGTTGGGGGGGAGCAAGCACAAATCAATAAATTAAAGTTATATAAATGGACAGCCTCTTTAACTGAGTTAAATTTTAAAATGCATCAATTTGTAATGTAAATATATCCAGATGCTTGAGAAATGGCACTAAAACTTTGATCGGTTTAGGACCTTAATACTCTGATGTTAAATCACTGAGCTCTCAAAGTTAGTAAAGATGTTCATCAGATAATCAGCCACATTTTTGCAGGTTTTATAAATAATTTATTGGATTGTAGAAGGTCTCTTAAAAACCAGAGTATGCACAGAGTCTGTAGCATGACATAAATTTTACGTCAAGCTTTCTCTATGCTATATCTTTCCCTGCTGTTTTGAGTGACCACGTAAACTGCATAGTGACTACATAAAGCTTATTCTATAGCTTTTCATGATTTATCAGCCTACCAGTTATGTTGCTTACTCCATGCAGAACCCTGAGACAGCACAAAAGTTCTACTGAGGTGGGAGATGTACAATAAGGTCTTATGTGTATTAACACATATATAGAGACTCAGCAGTTCGTAGTTCAGAGCAGTGACACAATGGGCCTGTTTCGTAAAGTAAAGCCAAAAAATTAGTAGCTTTGAACTTTGGCAAAACCATGATACAATACAAGGGGTGCAAATTACTTTATTACTTTGCACATAAGGAAAATACTGGCTGTTTTTTCATGTAGCACACAAATACTTGATAGCTTTATTTTTACGTTGACATTAAAAGTTGATCTAGGACATTCTCTACCCCAATTATAAATGTGTCCTCACATTTTAAATTTACCTCCCTGTCCAATACAACATAGTTTTGGCAAGGTTCAAAGTTACTAATTGTTTTTGCCTTACTTTCCTTAATGAATCAGGCCCAATATGTAATATTTAGCTTTTATATAGAATATAGTTCTACTCAAAAATTTATTTTAAGGATTTTTGCCCACACAGGAGAAAAGTGAGACACACACATGCCTTGTGCTAATGATTAATCTGACTGCCTCTCTGCCATCTCCTCCTGGATGTCCTCACGCTTTCTCAAAATTAACATCTCTAAAACTGAACTCATTGTCTTTCCTCCCTCCAAACTCCCCTCCCACCACAATCTCTCTATCGTTGTTAATAACACAACCATCTCCTCTGTCACCCAACTCCGATGGCTGGGTGTCACCCTCGACTCCTCCAAAACCATCATCCATGCACTCATCATCTGCCGCCTTGACTACTGCAACCTTCTCCTCACTGGCCTCCCCCTCTCCCATCTTGCCCCCCTCCGCTCTGTACTCAATGCGGCTGCTAGACTCAACTTTTTCTCACGCCTCCCCTCTCTGCCATGCCTTACACTGGCTCCCTTTCCCCTTTCCCCTACAGAATCCTCTTTAAACTCCTCACCACCACCTACAAAGCTCTCTTCCAGTCTACTGCCCCCTAAATCTCTAACCTCCTCACCATCCACACTCCTGCCCGCTCCCTGCGCTCGGCAAATGACCGTCGCCTCTCTTCCACTTTAATTACCTCTTCCCACTCCAGAATCCAGGACTTCTCCCATGCTGCCCCCCTGCACTGGAATGGCCTCCCTCGCTCCATCCCTCTCGCTCCCAATCTGTGCTCCTTCAAACGAGCACTCAAACCTCACCTGTTCCTCAAAGCCTACCAACCTTCCACCTAACCCCCTCATCTCCTCTACTCGTTCTCCCCTCTCCCCCCTGGTCCCCTTTTCTCTCCCCCTTGCATCGCTGCCTCCCTATCGTGCCTGTTTCGTCCACCCTCCCTTAGGATGTAAGCTCGAATGAGCAGGGCCCCTCTCCCCTCCTGTCTCCATACCCATTCTTCTGCTCCGTATTTACTCCATTTGTCTGCCCGGAGTTTCTGAAGCATTGGTACTTTGTGTTTACTGTTCTGTGCTGTTTCACCCTGTATGGTTTACTGTTTGTACTATGTACGGCGCTGCGGATACCTTGTGGCGCCTAACAAATAAAGAATAATAATAATAATAATAATAATAATAATAATTGCCCTAACTCCACCCAGGCTCCTCCTCCGGCCACTCAAAGTGACCAAGAGGGGACAAATATGGAGGATATGATGTACATGCGCTACTCTTTACTCCATATCTAACTTAGTACATGGACTCCTATACTTCTAAGGGCTCACACAGTTGTGTGCTAATATTACATGTTCAACGCACATTCTTAAAGCCCGGTCAATGCACTTTAGTGCTGACAGTCCAAAAAATAATGTAAGGACCTATACACCGAAACGCACACTTTCTAACATGCGTTCACCATACTTGCCGTGTGAAGCAGGGTTCAGCCACCTCAATTATGCAGTGCTCCAGGCTTGGAGGAAGGTTTCCAGGCACTAGGAACCCGCCACCCTCTGTTTGCCTATGTAAGATAACACAAGAAGACCTCATTTTCTCAAGGTACCATCTGTGCTGTGTATATCCTTGCTGTCTGTGTGTACTTGGCATAGATCACAATGCAGTGACTGTTTGCTCACTTTGCATTCTCTTTGAAACAAAGTCAGAATTAACTTCTTGGTGTAAGTGCTGTTGCTCCTTACCCTCCATATTTCAGTAACCTATCACTTTTCACTATGCTGCAAACAATAAGTCATATCACAAATTAAGGCTCGGTACACACTACAGGTTTTTCGTCCAATTATCGTGTGTTGGACTATTTGGCCCGATATCACATTAGTGTGTACACTTGCACGATGAACCACAGTCGTTCCAAAGTACCGATTGTCATTTAATTTGATTGTTCAGCAGAACATAAAATCTTGTTCCGATATGGGATGATGTCCTTCCGATCCTGCAGTGATACATGATCTCTTCACCCGATGGTTATGACAGATGAAGAGCACAGATCTGAGGATAAATCTTTTAACACATGTATAGTGTGTGCGCAAGAATCGGCATGCTGATCGGGACTTTTTTTTTCCCAATCGTTGGTATAATCATTGTAGATAACACATTGGTCGACAATCTCTGCAGTGTGTACCCAGCCGGAGAATGTGGTCTATAATCTTGGTTGCCTGAGCTTGGCTATGTGAGTACACACTACAGAAAATTTCTCCCGGTGTGATATCATTAACGATTGTACCACCGACTGAAAGTCCCAATCAGCAGCCGATTCATGTGTACACACTAAACGCGTTTTACAAGATTTACCTTGAGATCTGTGCTCTTCATCTGTCATAACCATCGTCTGAAATGATCGCGACTCTGCACACTGCATAGAGATCTATGGACATTGCCGGTCCTGAGTACATACACACTGCAGAATCAGCATGGCATCATTTCATTGTTGAACGAGATTTTTAGTCCAGTTTAAAAATCAAATCAAACAATACAATGTGGTTTGGAATGATAATCGTTTATCGTTATAGTGTACTCCTTAATGCGATATCGGCCTGAACGGTCATTTATTGTGTGATTGGCCCCATAATCGCCTGAAATACCTGTAGTGTGTACCCAGCCTTAGTGGAGTAAGAGAACTCATAAAGTGCTCTTTTGGGGTTTGTACATTCTCTTTCTATACTTTCACAGTACAATCTGAGCTGCATTCATCAAGTTGTTCTGCCAATAGAAATATGTGATTTTTGAATCCAGACCAAATACCCGGGCTCAAAATCACTACTGTGAAAGTTCTAAAGAAAGTAACTTTATTTAAGAGTAGAAGAAACACTATAAGCTGAAAATAGAAACTGCAAAACTGCCAGTGTAACATTACAACTAATACCACTCAGACCAGATACATCATCATCATCACCATTTATTTATATAGCGCCACTAATTCTGCAGCGCTGTACAGAGAACTTACTCACATCAGTCCCTGCCCCATTGGGGCTTACAGTCTAAATTGCCTAACACACACATACACAGACAGAGACAGACAGACAGACTAGGGTCAATTTGTTAGCAGCCAATTAACCTACTAGTATGTTTTTGGAGTGTGGGAGGAAACCGGAGCACCCGGAGGAAACCCACGCAAACACGGGGAGAACATACAAACTCCTCACAGATACAGAAAATTACCTGGAACTCTGAATCTACAACAATTGAAACATCACCTATAGATGTTCCCAGGCCCAGCGCTCCCATTAGGCAAGGTTAGGCACTTGCCTAGGGCGCCGGGCTCTGGAGGGCGCCCTCCAGAATGAAAATTACTTTAAAACTGTGCGGTGACCGCTGACCATACCTGTCACGGCCGCCGCACAGCATTTAGATGCAGAGGGGAGGGGGGAAGAGGCTATTGCTCACCACCGCCGCCTCTCTGCTCCGTCTCCTCCCCTCCACTCACTAGTGTCAGTGAGTGGAGGGGAGGAGACGGAACAGATAGGCGGCGGTGGTGAGGTAAGGAAAGACGGGGTGAGGAGGGAGGAGGGCGCCGTTTTTGCGGGGGGGGGGGGGGCAATTTTTGTGGGGGGGGGGGGGGTGCTGTTTTTTTTTCAAAATGCCTAGGGCGCCATGGACCCTAGCACCGGCCCTGGATGTTCCCTGTGACGACTCGTTAAAGATGGCAGCATTTGGGCAAGATTGCAAATTAAAAATGAGATAAGATCCTCCAGTCAATCTGTTTACATGTGTGCGGCAAATGCTGTCCAAAGTTTATTTAACTTTGATGATGCTAGTTCCATATACTTTTCTTTTGTACATTTTAAAGGCATCATTTTTACTGGTCTTCTGAAGTGTGTTTATTCATATCTCCAAACCAGCCGCACAATCCCTTATACCTAGGAAGACTTTGAGGGCCTTCTGTGATCAGCATCTTGCTGTGTTTTGATGCTAGTGTGATTGCTGACTTTGAACAATGGAGAATTGAGCCTCAGGGTGGGTAGTCTCTATCATGAATAGGATCCACACAGCTCCAGCCCCCACAGATGGCCCTATAAAAGCTTAGAGAGAGTTCCTGCTGTTCAGCCATCAACACTGGGCACCATTAACTACTTCTGTCCCAGAGAAGGAGCCATAGTACATCTTCCACTGTGACCTTGACTACTGTTACTGGAAAATGTAAGTCTACATAAATATTGATGTCCTTACTTTGCAATTAGTCACCACAAAACTTTTGATTACAAACCATTGTATATGTCTAGGGAGGATTGTTACTGCTCGAGGGATGATGTCATAGAGGCAGTGACATCATAAAGCCCATTGCGGGTTAGGACTGTGGAGAATATAAATGGGGAGGGAGCAGTTAGTGTACAAGAAACTGGGACAGAGAAGGACACAAGGTATGGTTACAACTCATACTCTTTACCATGGGCAGACTATTCAACCCAAAATACACACATAATATGGAATTCTATGTAGATTTCTTTTGTACTGTAAACTCTGAGAAAGCCATATACTAATTATATATAAATACATATGGGGACTAAGGCTTAGTACACAGTTGACACACAGAATGTAGCTACTGTATCTCATCTTTCTTTGTCCTGTAGATGTTTCAATTACATATATATACACATTTTACACAATATTTGGTGATTGTTTACTTGTCTCCCTCGCTGTGACTTGATAAATTATTCATCTCTTTGTTGCAAAATGTTTTGTAGGTGCATGGCAGCTAACAGTAGTCGGACTATAATGCCAGCACGTTATTAAACTGCCCAATGTGGTTTAAAGTTGCATCATAAAACAGCCCCTTTGTCAGCTTACAACTGTCTTGGTTTTCAGCCGGCTTAAAGCTGGTAAAGTATCACTAGAGTTATAGTTCTGCAAATAATGTGGATACACTGCACTGTGGTATTAAAGTGGGTGTATAGGGGTTAAACTGACTTTAAATGCTCTACTAATGTGGTTTGTAAAAATCATTAACCCCACACTGACCGTGGTATGTAAAAAAATCTAATCCTAACATGGCCCAGATGTCAATAGGGAACTTTTACATTAGGGAACATTTACAAATATCTGTGGCAATGTATGTCCACTAGGCATGTTTAACGTGATAAGCTGAACTCCATTAACTGGAATAAATAGATGAACAATGTTAGCAGATTAAAAAATATAGCATGTGTTGTCACTGCAAATATATGCCCTGGTCATATTCAGTGGGGGTCATTTACTTACTAGAAACAGCACAAATGGAGTTTCCTATTTTTAGATGCTGTGTGCCTACCGTAGCACATTTGCCCCTTGGCACAGTTTTTCCAAAAATGGGTTATTACTGACAGATGGCATCCATCATAACAGGAGGCCATTTTTGTTAATTGTGTTGACACCTGAAATAAAAAACAGCCACGATGTCCACTTACTCCTATCAGTTATTTAAAAAGCATCTGTGACTTTTTAGCTAGTATTATTTTTACATAGTACTCTTTTTTACTAAAAGGGAAAAAAAATAGCCATAAAAAATCCCTATATACTTTTTTATGCATATCCCATATGCAAATTAGTGACTAGGTATGCGAGTTGGCCTCCATATTGTTCCTGGACAGCTGCCTTCAATCAGCCACTGAGCGGTTTGGAAGGTCAGGGATCTTTTTGATGTAAAGCTATATGCGGGTCATCTCTCACTTAGGGTTAGATTTACTAAGCTGCGGGTTTGAAAAAGTGGGGATGTTACCTATAGCAACCAATCAGATTCTAGCTGTCATTTTGTAGATAGTACTAAATAAATGAAAGCTGAGATCTGATTGGTTGCTATAGGCAACATCCCCACTTTTTCAAACCCGCAGCTTAGTAAATCTAGCCCTTAGTCTCCTCATGTCCCAAGCATAGGGATCTTAGAAATCATAGAAATGTATCTAACCATCTATCCATGTTATTAGGTCACAAGTGGCAGGTTCTCTTTTAGACATTTGGGGGTATATTTACTAAACTGCGGGTTTGAAAAAGTATAGCAACCAATCAGATTCTACCTGTCATTTTGTAGACAGCAATAGATAAATGATAACTACAACCTGATTGGTTGCTATAGGCAACACCTCCACTTTTTCAAACCCGCAGTTTAGTAAATCTAGCCCTTGATGACTGATCAAGCAATAATATAGGTGAACAAAGTATACGTTGTCAATAAAGAGGTGCTCTAACTGATAGTGGGCAGCTCTTTGAAGCGACACTGTTACTTTTGTTGACCTATTCATTACTGTCACAGATACAAAGCTGCGAAACGTCATGCCCCAAAATATTCCACTTTTAAAAATAAACATGACACCACTGCATGTTTGTAAAGTAGCATAGTGCAATGCGAACAATTTTACCATAAGCTCCTCCTCTTTATTTTTACTTGACTTGTCACTGTGATAACTTCCATTGCCACAAACACTTTCATTTCCTGAAACCTATAGATGTGCTCCTTATAATGCTACTGTTAAAATGACAAACTTACAACTCTTGGAGGAAATATTTGAACCCTCTATTAGGCACCAGTGTAGCAAAAACATTGTTCTACGATATTTGGGCAGGACTATAAGGGGCAGATTTAATTCCTGTGCCGTGCACTATTACCGTTACTATGGTAATAGCGTTACCGTTACTATGGTAATAGCTGCGCATTATTACCGTTACTGCGGTAATTTCAACGCCTATTTCTGCTTGCGGCTCTGTGAGCCGCAAGCACAAAATCCACGTTAAAATCACTGCAGCATCGCTAATAATGCGCGCTCACAGAGGAATTGAATCCGCCCCTTAAAGTTTTTCAACAAACTAGTTGCACTTTCTTCTTGTATTGATAATAATGTTCAAGCACAAATGTAAACTTGTTTTAATTATAAGTATATTTAGAATAAATACAAACACTCATGTGAATGATAACATATTCTCTGTACAGCACTGTGTAATTATATAAATGGTAATAAATAAATATTGATGGTCCTAAAGATGTTTTGGTGCACACACATGTAAACACTGTGGTGGGACTTGCAGAATGAAAACACACCCCTGCAGTTGCGCATCTTGACCACTTGAGGCTGCATCCTTCCTCCTGTATGCAACACCCTCACATGTCCACACCACTTTGTTAGTGCTGGCTGAGGGGGGGGGGGAACTAAAGTTTAAATGCCCAGGAGGTGGCTGATGTAAGCTCAACACCGAGACTGCAGCTTGGACAGGGGCATCTCCCCCCTGAGCCTGTCAGACTGGGTAAGGACAGATTTTTGTTTCCCCTCCTCTATTGCATGTGTATGATCTCTATATTTTTTTTCTCCTCTCTGATCAGCCTCTCCCCCTCCTTCCCAGACCTCCCTCCGCTCTCTCCCTCCTCGACTGGCAATGAACAGCTGCCTTTGCATGAAAAGAAGGGACGATTTTCCACGCTTAACAGTTAAGTGTCCTCTAGACCCCCCCAGACCCATCTCCAAAAAAGCAGCGATTCTCTTATTTGTGTTTGCAGCCCTTGCGGCTCCTAGAAGCCTTGGTTACAGAAAAAAAAAAATCAGACTGGGAGGTTTAAATTGTATGTAAATATTTGCAGAGAACCCACCAGGCCTGAGACCCTGGTGTTAGATGCATTTATTAACCATTCAGTGGCTGCACTTCTTCTGATCTTCTCCATTCTCTTGGGTTCACTGTACAATACAAATGGCTTTGATGGGAAAACAAAATATCAACATTACTACATTTCCTTTATTGAAACATTGATTCTGTGCTATGTTCCCCCCACTCCCTTCCTTCCTTCCCTTTCTACGGCAGCCATGCAGGACTGTGTTGCTGAAATTGTGCATTGGATCTCTTATAATGTGCACCTTGTATGCAGAAAGAGCAGGACTTGTTGTTTAGGTGCTGGGTAAAAGCTAGATGAAGTAGCTGTGCACTGCACAGGAAGCCTGTTATCTGTTTGGCTGCTATTTAAATAACAAAAGCATCTGCAGAAGATAATGGCCATTATTTGGTGTGTTAGTGAAGGATCGAGGCCTGTTCTGCAATGAAGCCTGTATTGCTGCCTTCATGTGTTTATTTACATGTTTATGAACATGGTTATATTTCTGTGTCGGGATAAGTGTTTGTTAATGTGTATTTTGCAAACCAGCTTAATGTTAACTGTATTTTTAGATTCTCTCGGGTCTCCAGAGGTTTTGTATGGATGTGTATTTGTATCTGGATTTGTAGAGTGTGTATTTTTAATTGTGGTTATTTCTACCTTGCATCTAATGATGGTTTTGTGTTCTTTTATTTGCGCAGTGCCAATATATGGCACATTTGGCCTCATACCACTTGCGCTAAAAGGACGCACTTTACTAGCATTTTTAACGCCAGTTTAAAGCGTGTAAATGGATGTGAAAATAATACCAATTTTATTCAGGGGGAACATACCCATTTGGGTGTTTACCTCTGTCAGGTGCTTCCTGTTCTGTCACAGACTTATAGGAAACAAGCACAGATCCATATGCGGTTGATTTGTATTTAGATGCGTTTACAAATGGATTCAAACATGTCAAATAAAAAAAATGGCAGTGGGTATGAGGCCTTACAGAGAATGTTTTATTATTCATATCTGTCCCTGTACAAATGGAGCTTACAGTCTAAATTGTCTACCTCACAAATACACATATATACATCAACCTACCAAAGGAACCAGCAAACTCCATACAGATAGTGTCCTGGTTTGAATGGAACACATGGCCTTAGCGCCAACTAAGCGCTGTGCCACCATGCCGCCCAGTATTTTCTAGATATACCAAATACATTAAAATAAACACACAGTTGATATTTTTTTTTTCATGATTTTTTTTTTATATTATCCATATATAGGGTCTAGTTAATGAACGGGTAAGGGAATGATCTTGTTTAAGAGGATGGTGTATGTAGAAAATACAACAAAAAAACAATTTTCAGACGTGTCATCGTTACTATGTCTACTTTAAAAAGAAAATGTTGGTTCAAAGAATGAAGTAATAGTTAGAATTGTACAGCCAACAACAGGGGAGGTGTAATTACCAGTGATTAAACTCAGAGGCAGCAAATGGACACACGAGTCCAGTGAATAAACAATGTGACTTTACTTTAATAAAACAAATCTTGCGTAGATGATGCATTCAATAAAAAAAATTAATGCATTAAAATTTAATATGTTTATTCACTGGACATTTCACCGAATGCATTTTTAAAAATGATATATAATTTAATAGTTGTCAAGTTTTACCCCACCCCAAAAGTTTACTTACCTGGTCCTGCTGTTAGAGGGTTGAAGGGCTCCTCCTATGTCCTGCACACATCCTTGGCAGCTCTCCTGATTTCTGCATGCACTGAAAACATGCTGCCTATATAACACATAGTCTGACATCTCTGGCCTCTCCTTGCACCTGCTGACCTGGTCATTTTTGTTTTTTCGTTAAGACCGGAAGCTTGTTGTTCTCTCTTTGACAACACACTGCCTGCAGGCAAGTGGGAGCCAGGGGAGAGACGGCAGGTCTGGGGATCCAGTACGCTTTGTGAATGCCAAACCTCTATCAAGTACATTTTTAGTATGGGGGTATAACTTGGGATGGTCTACCTGAAACTGATTTCTTTTTTTTTGTTTGTTTGTTTTAAATTTTAGGTAGAAATGTTCTTCAAACACTCAATCAGCTAAGTCTTGTTACGTAGATATCCGTGTATCATCATCATCATTTATATAGCGCCACTAATTCTGCAGCGCTGTACAGAGAACTCACTCACATCAGTCCCTGCCCCATTGGGGCTTACAGTCTAAATTCCCTAACAAACACACACACACACACACACAGACGCACAGAGTAGGGTCAATTTGTTAGCAGCCAATTCACCTACCAGTATGTTTTTGGAGTGTGGGAGGAAACCGGAGCACCCAGAGGAAACCCACGCAAACACGGGGAGAACATACAAACTCCTCACAGATAAGGTCATGGTCGGGAATTCAACTCATGACCCCAGTGCTGTGAGGCAGAAGTGCTAACCACTGAGCCCTAGGATATCTTTTTTTTTTTAAATGTTGGGGTTATGAAACAACCTGCATTGTGAAAATCTTTGGGGAATACCCACAACATATTTCCATAAAATTTTCCCTGCAGGGTTAAAGAACTTTCACCATTATATTTACAATATTTATAATAATCAAAATGTTAATGAGTTCAAGGGGCAGACTATTTTCCTTGATGAGAACCATCGCCAAAGTGCTATGGTCAAGGGCACCTTTTAAAGAAGGGTGTTTGTCCCTAAATGGTGCTACAGCATTGTTTAAGGGTACCACTTTTCCTAACTACTCTTTTTACCTACCTCTTCCTGTCTCCATGGTTACCTAACCTTATGTCTTATAGTTCATTCAGTAATATTGGGTATCAGTTCATAGCAGGGAACCAGAGTAAACATATCTGAGTTTCTGTCATAGGAAAATGATTAAGAATTCTATTAGCATCACCTCTGTTCTTACAGGTCTATGGATCATTTGCTATTGTACTTATATTAACACAACTTAGTGTGGGATACGAGCACAGTAACAATGTAGTGCCTTGAAGTTTTCTTTTTCTTTTTTTTGTTCGGATTAATAAAAGTATAAGGCAACATTTTCTAATTTGGGTGGCTCCGTAGTTAGTATTGCTGCCTCACAGCACTCTGGATATGTGTTCTATGCCAACCTGGGCACAATGATGTGTATTTTGTACAGAGTGCGTGTTCTCTCTCTGTGTGGGTTTCCTCCAAGTACTCCGGCTTACTCTCGCAGACCAAAAACATGCTGTAAGGTTAATATTTGTGTATTTGTATGATGGCTAAATTAGACTGCAAGCTCCAATGGGGCAGGGCCTGATGTGAATGATTTCACTAAAACATTCTCCTCGACTTTCTTACACTATAGTATGTCATATTTTTGTTTAGTAACTTTCTGTCCCTAGCCATCAACTTACTTGTGAGAAGCTTGGATTGCATTGTCCAGAGGCATACTGTAACCAAGACTAATGTCTAACACCTATAAATCTATTAAGAAGAATAAAAGAAAAAAAAGGTTTCTGGGAGAGGTGCATGAAGTGCTCTATAAAACATTTAATATTGTTTGCCCAAGTTTTAACTTGCGTAAAATGAAAATGATGCTGTACTCCAAAGTAAATTGTCTCACATTTGATTTGAATGTGCCATTGGCTGTACGTTAACACAATCAGTCAACAACCCTCAATCAATCAACTATAATTGCGATGAAACAATGTTGGGAAGTGTTTGAGTGTCTTGCGAATAGTTATTATTAAAGTTATTTGTACTATTTTTAAGGATTTACTTATTATTAGTCTGATAGCTAGAGAGGAAACCATGCAGCTACTCTGGCATTTATGATTTCACAGCAAAAAGAAACAAAAAAACCAAAACTCTTTCTTTAGGAAATTTTGATTGGGACAAGCTCTGTTTCAAAGTAGTTTTTTTTTTTTTAACTTGGATATTTTCTGTTTGGCCCTGTTTGTTACATACTGGAGATAGAATGTATTAAGTAGCATTAAAAGAAATGAAGAAAGATTATTTGTTATATTTAGGAGTAGCGACCAGACCGTACACATGGGAAAAAATTTGTGGACACCCAAATATTCGTATCTGATGTTGAATATCTCAATGCAAAACCATTGACATTAATTGGAGTTGAGTCCCCATTTGCTAAGATAACAGCGTCTGCTCTTCAGGGATTCCGATGTAAGAGGTTGGGCGATGAGATCTGGAACACTTGCCTGGATATGGTTGGATGCGGTTAAGGTCATGGTTTTGTGTGGGCCAGTCAAGTTCTTCTACACCAAACTCTGGAAACCATTTTTTTTGTTGAACCTCGCTTTGTGCATGGTGCATTGTCACGCTGTAACAGGAAAGGGCCTTGCCCAAACTGTTGCCACAAAGTTGGAAACACACAATTCTCTAGAATGTTGTAATATTAAACTTTAACTTCACTGGAACTAAAAGCCCAGGCCAAACAATGAAAGACAGCCCCAGACCATTATTACTTTTCTACCAAACTTTACTGAATGCAGTATGCATCAGATAGGAAGCGTTCTTCTGGCTTCTACCAAACCCAGATTTCTCCTTCAGGCTTCCAGATGATGGTGTGATTCGTCGCTCCGGAGACCGTGTTTCCACTTCTCCGGATTCCAATGGCAGGTGTGCTGTACACCATTCCAGTCGACGTTTGGTTTTAGCATGGTGATTGGAGGCTTGTGTGCGGCTACTTGGCCAAGGAAACCCAATTCGTGAAGCTCCTGATGTTCTTGTGCTGACGTTACATCCAGAGGCGGTTTGGAACAGGGTAGTTAGTGTTGCAACTGAGGACAGATGATATTTTATGCGCTCTGCCCTTCACCACTTGGCGGTCTTGATCAGCGAGCTAGTGTGCCCTACCGTTTTGCGGCTTTACTATTGTTGCTCCCAGGTGTTTCCACTTCACAAAAAAGCCCATACAGATCACCAGGGCAACTCTAGCGGGGCAGAAATTTGACCCACTGACTCGTTGGAAAGGTGGCATCCTATGACAGTGCCAGGTTAAGTCCCTGAGCTCTTCAGTACGACCCATTCTACTGCTAATGTTTGACTATGGAGATTGCTTGACCCTGTATCTGCTTTTACGCACCTGTTAGCAATGGGTGTGGCTGAAATGGCCAAACATTACTACACTTACAAGAGGTGCCCACATACTTTTGACCATGTAGTGTGTGTATGTGTAATGAGATACAACATTGGTCAGTGGGAGTTTTCACTTTGCAGTCTAATATTACTGTTTGTATTTGAGAATTTCAGTGAGGACAGAGGGGTTATGTTAAAGGTCATTTTTTGGATTTTGGAAACTGTGACTGGGATTTAGTGGATTGTGGAGCTATACCCTCAATCCCAATTTGCCCATTGTTAGTCCTAAATCTCACAATACTCACTTTGGGTGGATAAGCCTATTGAAGAGATTTATTTAAAAAAAAAAAAACACCTAGAAAACCAAATTCTACTCACCTATCCTAAATGTCACACTGCTGTCCTACTGGTAAGGTGCAAGGAAAGGAGTTCTTCCTGCACACCCTACCCTACAGGAACTTCATAAGGGCAAATTATTTCATTTTCAAATTTTTTTTATTTTATGTCCTCCATTATATCTGTGGTGTGGGGCTGTTCTGGTTGTGGGAAGCACAAGTCCAGTTGTGAAGCCAGCTGGCCACTCGTGTTCATGACTTTTGTCATTCGTACTGAGCAACAATGTCCAACTTGGCCACACATGTAGGTTGGCAAAATGGATGAAATTGTCCAGGTATTTGGGCTGAGCGGCCTTATCACCTCTAATGTAACTAAGGCCTTTTATTAGGACAGGAAGATGATGGTACACACAGATCGATAGCGGCCTTCCAACCATATTTACTAACATACCCAATAATCACCTGATTGTTTTTGATACCACTATGCCTCATAATTCCATTTTGGGGCCACACATTGCTAAATCGGGCCAGTTAAACAATTTTCCAATGTTTCTGGCAGAATGAGATGTTCGTGGTGGGACTTGTGCATTATCTGCCTATTCTTGGACCCATGTACACTATTTTTTTTCCCTAGCCTTTAAGCAATTTAAGAAAGGCTCAACCAAAAGTCCAGCATTGTAGATAGTAACTGAAATGATTTTAAAATTATTAGCACGTGACATCTGATGCATTTTTTTTCATTCATGGATTATAATAATTTGCATGTAAAATGTTGCATATTTGAATGTTTGGTGCACCCACAGAGCAGTAAATTAAAAATACAGCCATTTACCAACATTTCCTATCTGAAATGATGGTGAATTGTACTGCATGTGATTTATATAGTAAACCACATACATTTTTTGGTTAAATAGATGACCAGTGGCTGTAGATTTATTTTTATTATTTTTAATTTGCTGCCCACGCAAACAGCTATCTAGCTCTTTGTTCGGAAGAATCAATTCGACCAGCATACGAACTGACCAACCAAATTTTTAAATGTGCAGACATCTTAAAGCTGCGCTGTCATCTGAGAAAATATTCCACCGAGGACTGATCCGTGCAGCTGGTTTTTTTTTTTTTTTGGTTTTTTTTTTAGATCACCCCAATTCTTCTTACAGCCTGGCAGAGGTGTGAGTGTGGGGACCAATCACAAGACACAGTTAAGAGATTGTGGTGTATAATTGGTCCGTCTGCGTACACACCCCCTCTGTCGCCATTTAAAGATGATTATATTCATAATACAGTAATACACAGCCCAGGCAGAAATGTCTGCATGTAGCAGCCACCCAAGGACTAAGGGGGAGGTACCACATTAGTAATATTGTCCTAGGTGGTAGTGTATCCATCATCAACATTTATTGAGCACTGTAAATACTTTGTTGATGCACCTTTGGCAGCAATTACAGCCTCAAGTCTTTTTGAGTCTGATGCCACAAGCTTGGCACACCTATCATTGGGCAGTTTCGCCCATTCCTCTTTGCAGCACCTCTCAAGCTCCATCAGGTTGGATGGGAAGCGTCGGTGCACAGCCATTTTCAGATCTCTCCAGAGATGTTCAATCAGATTCAAGTCTGGGCTCTGGTTGGGCCACTCAAGGACATTCACAGAGTTATCCTGAAGCCAATCATTTGATACCTTGGCTGTGTGTTTAGGGTCGTTGTCCTGCTGAAAGATGAACCATCGCCCCAGTCTGAGGTCAAGAGCACTCTGAGCAGGTTTTTATCCAGGATATCTTTGTATATTGCTGCATTCATCTTTCCCTCTATCCTGACTAGTCTCCCAGTGTGAAAAACATCCCCACAGCATGATGCCACCACCATGCTTCACTGTAGGGATGGTATTGACCTGGTGATGAGCGGTGCCTGGTTATCTCCAAACATGACTCCTGGCATTCACGCAAAAGAGTTCAATCTTTGTCTCATCAGACCAGAGAATTTTGTTTCTCATGGTCTGAGAGTCCTTCAGGTGCATTTTGGAAAACTTCAGGCGGCCTACCATGTGCTTAAAATTGTATATGGATATGGGGTAAAAGAAAACCCCAAACCACTTCTAATTTGGTCAATGTGTTGAAACCGGTCCAGAAATTGATGTGAAGATCATTGTTCCTAATCCTGCTGCACCATTTGCTCTTCTCGCTACTTGAGAATATTCAAAGTGTTCTTAAGAAATGCAAAATAAATATTGCTTCACCCAAGTTCTCCAGTCCAAACGCAAATACCCATTTCAGAAACTTATGAAGGGCCCTCTACAGTATGAACGTGTTGAAATTGTGACTGTTTTACATTTTGAATGATTACTATTTAATCTGATACTGTTCTTAGCCTTGTTACTAGGGTACAGGGTAGGCTATAAATTTATAGTTAACAAAAGTATAGTGCTAAAGCGTTACGGAGGTTTGTTTGCGTTTATTGGCTGTGAAGGAAGTAGTTGGTATTTGGAGCAGGAATGTGTTTATATTCTCCGTGCTGGAATTTCATTAACAAAAGTTGAATGGGTTGTGAAACAAGAGCTCTGCTACAAATTATATTTTTCTCCGCAGGATCACCCTATAATGCCTGAGGTTCGTGACCTCTCCGATGCTCTGACAGACCTGTCTATGGATCCCATCACTGGTGTCGGGGTAGTAGCATCAAGAAATCGAGCACCTACTGGCTATGATGTGGTAAGTATTTGTTTTATTTGCTACTGCAATGTACTTTATTGCTTGGTAAATATCCTTTATAAAGAAACAAGACATACACATGCTTAGGCGTTCTGTTTGGTATGTTGGACCAAGTCAGTGGGATGTAAAACTGACCTCGGATCATGGGGGGGGCCCTCACGGGGGAATGGAGGCCCCCTTAGCCCAGAGGCCTCCATTCCCTTAATCCGGCCCTGTGTCCAGTCTGGGCTTTCTGTGATCAGTTTTAACCACCATTGTTCCATGTGTGCAGGGAATTCAAATGTGATCCCGGATTCACCTGGTTACTATTCTTGCTCAAGGTGTGCATATTATTTTTAATCAGCAATAAAGGATAACTGCACTCAAGAATTATAAAAAATGTATTTTTCCAAATTAAAAATAGTTGCGCAGGATAACCAATCCTTATAGTTGAAATGAGATTTCTGACTGAAAACAGCAGTTGAAGAAACTTTGTTGTTGCCATTTGACATTGCAACTTGCAAGTGTCTTTCTGAGTCTTCTACTGCCAGTTTCATGCGCAAATCCTTTTTCAAATATCGCTAGCTGTTTCCGCAAGCTCTTGCACTGAGCAAAGCTACTTTAGTAAGGCAAAATTGTTTTAGGTAGTGTCAAAGGTGAACAGCAGAGGTCCTACCTGTAGGCAAGTAACAGGATTGTGTTAATTGGTGGAGTTCCTCGAGCAGAGACCCCAACCAAAGCACTATTATTGGGAAGGGAAGTTCTTTAGTACATATGTGTATATTTTATATATGCCCAGCAAATAGCTAGTTTGGTAACTTTTACAGCTGATGAATGCAACATTATTCTGGTGACTCCCACCAAGACATGCTACATATGAGTGGAAGCATGCACACCAACCATTCCCATATGTTCTTGAATTCATTTAAGAAAACTAAGGCCGCCTTATGAATCGTGAATTTATTTAGCTTAATTTTTTCCTCTTTTTTTTTTTTTGCAAAACATATGAAATAGAAACCGAACATTATATATATATATATATATATATATATATATATATATATATATATATATATATATATATATATATATATATATATATATATATATATATAATGTGCTGTACAACACATATACAGAAAACGGTGACCCATGGTACAGAAAGTTCAAAAAACACACACACACAGGTAACATGGTAATGCAAATCAAATTATTTCTGGGACAATGAGTGAAAGTGATGGTAGAAATCAGCGAGAAGTAGGCCGAAGCTAAGAAAACAGGGCTAGGGAAGCAGGCCAAGAGGTACAGAGGGTGATGGAATAGTAGAAGGAGCACACAAGGAAAGAGGGCCCTGTTCATGAGAGCTTGCATTCTAAAGGAAAGGGGAAGACACAAATAGGGTGGTACTAACAAGGGGAGAGAGCCGGGACAAGTGAGTTAGGAGGAGGACTGATAGACTAGAATAAAGAAAAGAGTCTTAAGGGCACGCATGAAGCCTTTGAGAGTAGATGCTAACCTGATGGAACATGGAAGATCGTTCCACAGCTGGGGAGCATCCCGGGCAAAGTCCTGGAGACGGGCGTGAGAAGAGGTGATGTCAAATATATGTATATATAAGATGTTTCGACAATACAGAAAGTGATAAATATTGAGGAAAAACTCAGATTTGCGGCAGGCGAAGCAAGGTTAGGGGGGATGTAAGAGGAACATAGGAGTTTGCTACTTATTGATTTGTGAATTGTCGATGGAGAAGGGAATAAGTGATATCCAGAGTTGTAAGAGAGTAGGTATAGAGTCACCCAAACAAATAGTAATCGTGTTTTTAGAGACGGGTAGGTCAAACAGTTGTTAGGGAGGGGTTGGCATTCTAGTGATTTGTTCAGGAGGAAGAGTGAATTTCCAAAACACAGAGTGTATCATTGAGAACAGCCGAGATGCTTTACATTCTATAAACTGACCAAACTTTGTTGATAGTGGCAGAGAGCGTGGAGGGGGCGGGTTTTGGCAATTAAGCATTTAGTTACATTTAAGATGTGATTTATAAGGTTTTTTTTTTGTGTAGTTTAGGTGGTGTCTGGGAAGAAGGGAGTATAGAAGGGAGTCGGGCATTTTTAACCTGTGTAATTAATTTAATAAGGGTATTTATTTGTGGCCAGTAAGATTGTATCTTTGGACAACTCAACCAACCGTGCAACAGTGTACCACGCAATCCGCAACCTCTCTGACATCGTTCTGTGGAAGTTGGGAATATAGTATGTAGACAGGAGGGGACCAGATACCACCTGTAGTAAAACTTGTAGGATTTTTTCTTTTATTCTAACTGAAATTGATGACTTGGCTAGGTTAGTTCTAATCTTGACCATTCTTTTGGAGTCGGGGTCTCCCCAGTGTCCCGTTCCCAAGCCAACTCATGTGGCTCTTTGTCTGACTGATTAAAGTTATTAATCAGTTGGTACAGGGTGGATATTAGGCCTCTGGTAGTGGGAGAGTTGCGGCATAGAGTTTCCAAAGTAAAGCATTGGTCTGATGGGAGAGGTGTCTCTAGGGAACGATGAAGATGTCGGAGTTGGAGATATTGATAGAAAATCTAATAGTGCAAGTCAAATTGTGTTTGTAAATCTGAGACTATAGGTAAAACCTCATTGGGTCTAGGTTACGAGAAGTCTTGATGACAAAACAGTTAAAAAAAAAATACATTTATTAGGATGATCTTAATGTCTACTAAACATAACATCCATTTTTACAGTTGATCTTGATTGCAAACACATGTTATAGCATGTATACGCGACTGTCATCACTAGCCCTGTACCTGGAGCAAGAGATATGGTAGAAAAACAAGTGACCTTGAAATGCCCAAAGCTTGGTTTGGACGTGGCTGTGTGCGCTCGAGTCTTGCACACCCTTACTGTACATTAGCTACAGGAGAGCTCCCCTTCCTTGCCCCGTTCAGTCCCAGAAATTGTAGGCTGTAGTAAGTGTCCTTTGCGTACATAGATGCAGTAAGCATTGCTGCGTTTATTGGCGTATGTCACGGTTCTGGGCGTTTGCATATGATATGCACAAAATCAACAGAAACGTGCCTTGATGTATCAGGCTGAGAGTTTTCCGTCGGGTTTGAAAAGTGGAGATGTTTCCTATGACAACCAATCAGATTCTAGCTATCATTTTGTGGAATGCACTAAATAAATGATAGCTAGAATCTGATTGGTTTCTCAAACCCGTCGGAAAACTCTCAGCTTGATACATTTACCCCCAGAGCTCTTCAACCCTCTCGCTATCCTCTCACTACAATGGAAATAACCATGATTTCTCCCTTCATTCTGTTCTTAGAGATGACATGCAGCCTTGACCCTGCCAGTTTAAAAAACAAAAATTTGTGTGATCACCTGAATATAGTTTGTGAACCTCCTTGAGAAGTGACCTCTCATAGCTGCAAAAGAGTGAAACGTGTTTCCATTGCATCTTGCTTTTATTAAAATGATTTACAGGGCAACAGCAAAATTTTAAAAAACAGTAGATGTATTACAACGAAATACAATTTGATGTGTAATGTCACAAATGGAAAGAAGACAATGGGGTCACGGAAGGTTTAATCACTAATGCTTTTGCAAATGCATTGTTATAGAAATAAAAATCATATTTACAAATACAGATCAACTCCGCTCACACTGTACACCCTGCTTTCAAACATGTCTTTGTTTTCTTTTGACAGACCTAACCGTAGTTGTTAATTCCACAGATGCCACTTGTAGAGGGCTTTCCTTGTGCATGTGTTGCCAGTATTTTGGACTGCTGGTGGGGTGTTTGTATTCTTGTGCAAGCCAAGCAGGCTGTCTAGATTCGGGGCACAGTGTACCGCATACACTCAGAGCCAAGTTCTGAACTGTACAAGGACTAGAGTCCCAAAGCTGGTTAGAGAGGCCAGGAGAAAACACTTATTTAACGGAGGTCATCTGGGGACCGATCACTAGTTTTTGATTATTTTTTTGCAACAAATGAACTCAAGGCAGTGGCCTGAGCTTATGGGTACTCTGTGTTCTTAGAAATGCAGCTCCTGCAATTTTAATTCTCCAAGCACTATTGTTTTTTTTTCTATTATATCTGGTGTCTACGTTATAAGTTGTATGGCATATTTATATTTTATCCTTTTAAAAATCTAGAGAAGTATCTAACAATTTGTCAGACATTTCTGTGGGTAGCAGAGAGTCTAAGAATGTACTTTGATATACTTCAGTGCCTTGTAATGCCTTTCTGTGTAACCCACATCGCCCCAGTGACTTATCCTGATGATCTTCTCTTTATATAGACATGGCTATACTGCTGTGCTATTTATATTCTCCTGAAGCCCTTTTACTACACTGTATGCACAGAGCCACTCATGTCTTCTAGGGGAACATTTCTCCTGATTCTTAGATGCCAAATAATATATGGATTGTTATTTGTCTTTCCTGCTAATTATTAATAGATGTTTTATGTTTTCGAATTGTTTAACTGAAAACCTAATTCACAACCACGACTTTGCTAGTTTGAGTTATGGTTGAAATGTCAGCATTGTGTTATACAGGGGGGTTTACAATTTTCTGGAATCCTATTCTAAACTATAAATACTAATGAGCGATCATTTCTTAAACCTGGAAACATAGATTTAATGGCAGAGAACCTATAGACCCAGCTGCTATGTCCTTATCGACCCAGCTGCTATGTCCTTTTTTCAGTGTATTTGTAGGGTGGTATTCTGAGACTATTTTTTTTTTTTTTTCTTGCATTGTCACCTTTTCTTTTACCTTTCAATCCCCACCTGTGTACTGGTAAAGTGTAAACTTTGTATCAACATGTTTTACAAGCATTTTTATCATCAACAAGCTGTTAAAATACTTTCTGGGCTTTTCAGGTCTTGTTTAACGTTGAACAAAGCGCTGCTTTGTTATGTCTTTTTATAATTATTTTTTAAAAGGACAAGTCTGCACTTAATTCATCTGCTGATCACTATATGTATAAATCAGTCCAGCTGGATCAACCGCCGTTAACATGAGCGTATATATATGTCCTGTCTAGAATGGTCTGGTCATGCTGGACTCTGGGTATCGGTAGGAGAAAGAAACTGACATATAGTTGCTCAACAAGGCCCATTGTGGCTTCAGTGGGAACATGATCTGTACTGAGTATTAAATAATAATAATAACCTTTTATAGGGCACCACGGTAATTACAGTCTAAAAGGATAAAACAGAACTATAACCTGTATAGCACAGATACTGTACATTTTACAAATCTAGGACAAAGTACATATTTGTTAGCAATATATTCAGGAGAATTGACTAATGTTTTGGGTTAGATTGCTGTGATTGTCAGGAGGGTATTTTTTTGAATTGTGATGAGCTTTATAAAAGTGCATTGGACTCTGCATCCTATGACCTCGAACTCTATCCCACATGTTACAATATACCTGTTTAATGTATAAAATTACATTTCCCTGGAAACAAGAAATTCAGGGTTGCTTTTTTTTTTTTTTTTTTTAACTTTACCACAAATAACAGAACCGTTCTGGTCGCCTGCTGAGGAAGCCATCCTGTCAGATACGTGTACAACCTAACTCTAAGCAGCTTTTACAGCTGGTTACAGGCGTTTCTGGTTGGTAGAGGGAGGTGTGTTAATAATAAAGGTCTTCTCAGGCAAACATTTATCTGAAGTAGAGAGAACTTATGGTGAGGAAAATGATTTTGAAATCTGCTGACTTCCATTTTATATAGGCAATTGGTACTAGATTTGTTTTCATGTATATTCAGTTTCGCTCTGATATGCAGTGCTTGAACCATTTTGATCATTAGTAATAGGATCTGTGGGTGGTTTTGTGTACCAGCGAGACTAGCCAAAAATTATCCAAATGTGCTGCGCAGATGCTGTATAGCGTGGGGGGAAAAACGCCAACATCTAGGGTTATTGTAGGTGATCTGAATGATCCTTTTATTAATTAAAAACTATGAAATAATATGTGTGTTATGAAGCCTTTCAACACAGTCACCGGGCCTGAGTCATTATGGAGAGCAAGGCATAAAAAGAGTCAATTTATTCTGGACAAACCATGTTACAATGCAAGGGGTGCAGATTAGTATTCTGTTTTGCACATAAGTTAAATACTGACTGTTTTTTCATGTAGCACACAAATACTTGATGGCTTGATGTTTACACAGACATTTAAAGTTGATCTAGGACATGCTTTGCCACAACTATAAATCTGTCTCCACATTTTAAATTTACTTCCCCCTGCAATGCAACATGGTTTTGCCCAGGTGCAGTGTTACTCGTTTTTTTGCTTCTTAATGACTTGGACCCACGATGTCTATAAAGATTGCTTCACACAATACATCCTTACTTTTTTTTTTTTTTCCCCAGTTTCCAACACTTATATATACACATTGATGCGTGCTCTGATATGGAAAATAATTCAGCCTAACAAAACAATTTGTCTCGTACATTTTCAAAGGACACCAGTATGTCTGGAACTATTTAATTCTCTCTCTGAATCTGCCATCAACATTCCAGCGCACAAGATAGACATTTGAAATATTTAATTTTATTACTTTTAAAGACAAAGTGTTTCTTTAATTCTGCAGCCATGCATATGTAAATATCTATGTTGTTAAGCCTTTCACTAGAGAGGGCAATATGCCAGTCATCTTTAGAATGTGGAACTGTTCAAGAGTCTTAACCTAAAATACAAGGTGATCTACTATGAAAAGACATCTTTTAACACAAATATATTTAGAGAAGTTCCCATACTTTTGACATATAGGTAAAGGCAATAGAGAAATGTTACATTTTTGCAATATAAGAAAAGGGGATCCAAATGAGAAGCCACACTCACCTTATGTTATAAACAAGTGTTTTTCGATCTGTGACAGGATGGACCACCTATGCTACCCTGTCTGTTGTTTTTGGGAACCGGCAGGGCTTACTTTGCCACCGTTCCCTTTTGATATCCCAAATGCGCCCTCTTACCGCAGTAGGAGGGACTTACAAATGCTGCCACCACTGGACTCCTATACCGGCATCCAGAACCGGGTTTCTTCTGGGTAACTGATGCTGCTAGCGTATTTCGTTGCTGGTGTACCAGGACTAGTACTCCTGACCTCTTGGATCAAGGATGCTGTGGATGGATCCCCCCTGGCCTATCGCACTGACCAGGGTAGTAGGCAGAGCGGTGGTACCGGAAAAGCTGGGTCCAAACCTCAGGACAGCCGGGAACGGATTAGATTTGGGGTCTAATCTGTAGGTCACAGGAATACAGCAATATTAAAGATGTTTCCAAGCAGGTCTTTGAAGCAAGATGTTTATTTGCTCTTACACTGGTTAAAGGTACCAGTGTTCACTCAAGTCTGATGAAATCAGAAGAACAAATTTTCAATACAAGCTAGTGCCTTTTTCTACAGTTTAGATACAGGCTATTTTTAGAATCGGGATGTAACCTGTTTATACAAACATGTATTTACATGCATTGCAAAGCCAACAATATTTACACTTATCTATGAAATTCTAGAGACGCTGTGATGTTCACAATGTTTAGAAGGGTTTGAACACTCTGACAAAAGGCCACACAGTAATGACCCCCTGCTGGGCCTTTGACAAGAGCAGGTTTTTCCTGCTATCAGACTCCCTCCCCATAGGCCTAATTGGAGGTTTCCAATAGCAACCTTACAAACCCCAAACAATGACCCTTCCATACAAAACATATTCCAATACACAAAACACTTTGTAAACAAAGGTTCATTGTATCAGATATATAAATCAGAAATAAGGCATTTGCTTTAGAAAGGTTAAAATAGAAAAAAAATAATAATTTCTAGACTGGTCTCAGAAGGAACGATTTCCTATCTCAAAATATACACAACATCAAAAATAAGTACATGTGCAATTATATAAATAAGCTCCCTGCGCTATTTCCTTTAAATACATTTATACCAGAAGTTATTTATCAGTGATCCAGTCACTCGATCCTTCTATAAAACACTGGGGGTGCTTCTTGTTAGTTTGTCACTGAAGGGTAGAGGTTGACCTGTTTTGATAGAGCTTATAATCTAATGGGTAAAGGGCACAAGACAAGAGGAGTGAATGTGGCTTAGAGTGGAGATTCTGACAGTTGTTGGGGTGTATGTGTAGTGGTGGGAGTCGAGTAGGCTCTTATAAAGCGGTTTCTTTTCATAGAAGGTTTAAAGTCAGGGATACAGCCTGGTCAGGCTTGGTAACGGCACAGGAAAAATCTTGTAGGTAGTTATTGGAAACAAGTGAAGTTACAGTTAGTGGTAGATCTAAGAGGGCATGAGGTAGAGTCTTTTGAGATGAGGTTTGAAGGGGGTGTTGGGGCTTTGAGGGTAAGGAATTTGGATTGTATCTTGGAGGATATGAATAGGGTGGCAGTTGGACAGAGCCTAGGTATGGCTTAAAGAGATGCATTGTTCAATGGTGTTGATTTGGTCTTTGAAGTAAGTAGCAAATTCATGGTGCATGAGGCAGAAAGAGGGAGATCGTGCAGGTGGACAGAGAAGTGAGGTGGCAAAGTAGCATCTAGAGTTATAAGACTGGGTAAATGTTGGATAACTGTAAGTAAGCTTACTTGTCAAGTGAAAGGACCGTGTTTGATGAAAGTGAAAGAAGTCTGCGTTTGGGCAAGACTCCAGTGTACTTGGTAGTGCAGGGGCAGTTTTGCATGTAGTGGGTCTGTTTGGTGTGCCAGGGTAAACATTTGGTTAGCCGGAGACTGTATCTGGTAACAGGAGCCGTGTTGAGTTTTTTATTTTTATTTTTTAAAGGTAATTTTATTAGTTTTTTCAAAACAAACAGTGAAATTGACATATACCAAGAGATAAACATGGTGTATACATATAAAACTCCAAAATGCTTACTCTCAATAAAAAGAAAGGCTTGGAGTCATTATCTATAATCAGGTATGATATACATATGAAGGTAAAATGTTGTTTGTTTGTTTTTTTTTTTAAAAGGGAGGGGGGAGACAAACAAAAGGGAGGGGAATGTTTTAGGGGAGGGAGGGGGAATGTTCTACTCATTGCTTTATGTATCAGATTACATGGAAAAAGAGCGTGAACCCTGGTAATTTTATGAAGGGCAAATTAAGTTAGTCCTTTCCACTTCCCATATGTGTTAAAGAACCTTCTTAGACCCAGCGGGGATATTAATCAAAACGACAGATACTTGTCAAACGGTTGTTAGGGGTGGCTCAGCGTCATAGTAACTCGTCCAGGAAGACCATGTTTTTTGGAAGTTCACAGGTTTGTCTTTGAGAAAAGCTGTGATGCTTTACATCCTATAGATTGACCATACTTTATTTATAGTGGCTGAGAGCGAGGGGGGAGAGGTATTTTTCCATAGGGCGGCAATTAAACATTTAGAGGCATTTAATATATGATTAGTTTTTGTGTGAAGCGACCAGTGTCCGGGATCTGTCTAGGAAGAAGTGAGTATAATGGGGACTCGGGCATTTCAACCTGTGTGTTGAGTTTGTTTTTTATAGAAGGAGGTAGATCAGAGCTGGAGAGGGTAATTCATATGAGGGAGGAGTAGTTTTAGTGAGGATGAGGTGGATAGAATCAAGAGTGTTTAGGTCTTGCTGTGTGCGTTTAGGTGCAAGGGGTGGAACATGAGGAAAGGAAGTTGTGGTCAAAGAGTGGGAAGAATTTAGTGATGGCGCAGAAGTGAGACGAGGGTTAGAGATTAATTTCACTGGGAGAGACTAAAGGAGGAGGTAATCTAAAGAATTTCTGTGGCAGTGGTGTGGTGGTTAACAGAAATGTTGAAATCACCTGGTATGAGAGTAGATGTGTTAAAGAATAGGAAATAAGTGAACCAGGCAAGAAAGTTATCTAGTAATTGGGAAACATTGACCCAGGGAGCTATAAATTACAGCAACACAAATGTGGAATATGGAGGATAGACAATGGAGTGGACTTCAAAGGAAGAGAAGTAGAGGGAGGGTTCTGGAGGTATGACCAGGAGATGCAGTGTGGAAGAAGTAGAATGCGGTAACTGCAGCTTGAACAGCTGTCTACGTTCAGATCTACTCCTTATGATTGCGATGTCCATACACTTTTACACATGTGCTGAAAGCAAGTACCCATGTGTATTAGCCAATAAGAAATGAAAATAAAATCTAGTATATTATTTAAAACGGTAGCCATGGCTTCCAAAACTAATCCATTGGAACAATAATGGGTCCTGGCAAATATTTTTTTTTTTTTTAACAATTATCGGATTTCGTGTTTTCCTGAGTTGTTCCTTATATTAACGTTATTGGTAACTTTTTGTACTCAAAGAAATTTGTATTTTAGATTTAATTGACATTTATGACCTAGTTGCATCAGAATCTTTACTTTTCCTATCATGTTTTAGTGCTAGTAACAGCATGTAAACTGCTACGAGGATGGAACCCATTGGTTCCTATGCCCCCCCCCCCCCCCTCCTCCTTTAGGGAGCTTGGTTTTTCTGACACTGCCTGCTCCAGTCACTTCCATTGACCACAGAGCCAAGGGTATGGCACTTCGAAAAGGAGGAGGTGAGGTCCCATGTGGCTGCATCACTGAGAGTTCAGAAATGAAAATTGTTATGTGTCTGTATGTTCTAGATACTCTTGGTTTACAAAGAAAATAACAATCCTGTGTTTATTCCTGGAGATGTCCCACATTTTGGAAGATCATCTGTTTCTTCCTCCCAACCACCATGTTGTGACTGGCGACTGTGGCTTACAAATCCGCCACACAGATCAGCAGCTCTCCTGGGTTCTGACTGCCAGCCAGATTACACATGCTGTGGTGCGCTGTGCAGTTCCAGTGGTTTTTAAATTGTAGTGGTGTACAAAGTTACAAGACAGGGTGGTGGTTTAACATTTTAACCCTTTCTACCAGCAAGCTCCTACTGAGAAATGAAATTGATAAGATCAAAGACCAATTGGCTGAAGTAGTAGATGTTTTCAAATGTAAACTTCTGAAATATGTTTTCTTGCTGTAGAGAAGTTTCTAAAGGTGTTTTATTTATATATATATATATATATATATATATATATATATATATATATATATATATATATATATATATATATTTTTTAGTAGGGTTGTTCACTGAGCCCCATGTTTTGGTTTTGGATCTGTATTAAGTTTGGGTTTTGGTTTTGGCAAAACCACCCTCGTGTGTTTTTTGCTTTTAGATTTGTAAAATGCTAAACATAATTTGGCTTTTTTTCTTTTTTGTTCCTGCATTATTATTAACCTCAATAACATTAATTTCCAGTCGATTTTTGTCAAATGACAAGAACACTGCTACCCCTGTTTCTGTGTGAGCAATAGTGCTGGATCTCCTGGGGAGGGTGGTACTCATGGAAATCCAAAACCCGCAAGATCCGACAACGCAATACTGATGTTTTGCCTCTATTCAGATCCGACTAAGCGGGAAAGTACCGAGCCTGATCATCTCTAGTATAAAGTATTTATTTATTTTGCAGATCTTTAAATCTGGAACACTTTTTGAGAGTAGATCCATGTTCCTTGTGGGAAAGAAGAGCACCTGAAAGCTTTATGTTCTAATTCCTTGGGTCATGTCACCAGTGTACAGTCAAAGAATTTCTGGGTTATGAGATCATGGTGTTGTGGTATTCATTAGAGGTTTGATAAGTAAGGTTAGAAATATACAAAATATTCCCTGATTGTGTCTTTAGTCATTTGTGTGTCATCAAATTAGTCACCAGGTTTGACAGATTATGAAAAGACATTAAGCTTAAACTGAGGGCTTGGGTTTAAGCACATGTTCTTGGACTTGTAATGCCTGATATTACTAATGATGTTAGGATCCAAACACCAAACTGTTCTTGTGCTATTAGTGATGTCAATTGCTTTCCTTTTGCTACTGACAACTAGTGGTAAACTCCACTTTTAAGAGACACTAAACTACATGATATCTTACTTTAATGTTGCCGTGCTGTCACCTTCTCTTATTAATAGATTTAAATATGCAAGAAAGTAAGGTTCTCTGTGCAGAATACCTTACATCCACATTGTCTGACATTTATAAATGCATATAATATAAAGCTAACTAATGAATGCGTAGTGTACGTGGAAGAGCTTAATGATAGTTGCTGCTGCGTGGTTGGGTCACTTTTGATGCTGTGTTGTGTGGAGATTTTTTTATTTTTGGAAGGTCAAATAACAAACAAAAGCGATATGCAATGTCAGCAAGAAAAAAAAAAACCTCACATAAAACAGGATATAAAATCAACAGAATATCGTAAAGAATCAGTGCAAAGAGGTCAAATTACGTGTATAAAGATTGACCAAAAAAGATGTAAGGGAGAGAGCGAAATGCCGCAAAAAGAGGAGGGCATGACGCGGGAAGAGAAGAGACTAGAACAGAGCAGGAAAGGAAGAAAGGGGTTAACGAAAAGAGGACGGGTATATGTAGTTATAGAGTCAAGTGAAAGGGGAATAAGCCTGAAAAAACGAGCCATGGGCTCCATATCTTAGTGAACGATCTTGATGTCCTATTGATGATGCTGGTCCAGGCGCTGAACCTGCCAAACTCTATTAATAACGGCCTGAAGCGAAGGTGGAGATTGCTGCCTCCAGTCTGCTGCAATTTGGCAGGTAGCTGCCGATAAGATGTGCCTAGCTAACTTGGTCTGGTGTCGAGTCGCCGCGGGCGCCCCCAAGGGCAAGAGAATTTAGGCTCTAATGGTATCGTTACTTAGAGTATCGATTGAATCAGGTATTTAATCTCAGCCCAGAAGTTTGATAATTTTGGACAAGTCCACGATATATGGATAAAGTTGCCCTCATGGGAGCACCCCCGCCAACAGCGATCAGAAGAGTCTGGGAGGAATTTATGTATCCGGGAGGGAACGTAGTACCAACGGTACAATACCTTATAGACATTCTCTTTATTTTAACGCAGATTGAGCTGGAGGCAGCGTTCTCATATATCTCCGGCCATTCCTCGCTCAAAAGAGCTTCACCAAAGTCACGTTCGCAGACCAGTTCATGCAAAACTCTAAGGTCTGAGGAAGGTGGGGCGAGTTCATAGTATAATGTTGAAATAAGGCCTTTCGTAGAGGACTGACGGAGACAAAGATTTTCAAGCGTGGTAAGGGGACAGGAAGAGAGGCGAGTTTTGGCTGTGTGGTGAAAATGACGGAGCTGGAGCAATTGGTAGAATAATTTAGAGGGAAGTTGTGTGGAGATTTATATTCTGGAGCTGCAAACATTACTTATCACCAGCCCTTCTAAGGAATAAGCTGCTGCAGATGGTGAGTATCTCACTGCCCAGTATGCGGAGCACTGAGGCTGTGTGTACACTGGCCCTTGCAATACATTTGTATTAACACCTGTTAAGGCAAGTAAAATGTGTGCGTATATTTATTTGTTGCCGAATATCTTCCACAGCTCTCAAGGTAAAGCTGCCAAATTGTACATAGTTATTTAGTGTAGAAAAAGTAATCCATTAGACCACATGGTGACAAATACTGAAAACATCATTTTTTTGGTTGTAAACAATTGTTTGACTGCTGGAAGGAAACCTCGCCGCATAACGACATAGCAGCAAAACGCATTTTCTAAATAGCATTTTTGGTCTACTTACCAAATAATTTGCTAATCTATAAAAACTGCTACACGTTACGAATCGGACCTGCGGCAGCGCCGAGTGACCCTGCTAGCAAGCCATATTGTGTTTGTGTAAATTTCATGTGTGTTAACTAGTCCGTTTAACCTGTTTTTTATGTCTGTGACAAAACAAGAACTTGTTATTTTGTTGAAGCCTAATGAGTGCGAAAACAGTTATGTAAACTCGCCGTAACCGCGTCCCATTTTTGTTTACAATGTGCTCTAATTGAGCTGAGTGTATGTTCTCAACTCCATGGACGCGCATCAGACACTCTGAAATGAAACAAGTGGAATAAAATACATGTAAGAACGCAGGTGATTACTCAACCTAGCCAACGCTACTTCAAGTGTAGCTGGGTCCCTCGGTACGTTGACGTGTGCATGATGCTACTCTCAGGTAGTTGGTGCAAAATAAACAATGGCTTATTATTGAGCAGGTCACTGTACACTCCCTTACATCCAGTGCTAATATGGGCTACTCATGGTGGGCTCGGCAGACGGCGCAAAAGACAAACGCACACCATGAGAGCTGCTACAGGAGACAAGTACTCCTGGCTATTGTCCCCAATAACAACAGCTACTTGTCTCTGATTGCTTCTGCCAGACAGGGCAACAGCTAATCCCAGGTGTCTCCTCCTCTTGGAGGTCCGGTACCAGTTGTGCCTTTGCAGCTGAATTGCAGTAATTCCTGTTACTCCTCTCCGCATCATGAACTAGCAGGATCCATTATCCTGAGCCAGTGCCAAATCAAACGCATCCCCTCTCCTTGGTTTCGATGCTTTTCCCACAGTTTGGCCTCCTGGGTACTGGGATCAGGTTCCCTGGTGTAGGGGCACCATTGGCTGGACTTATATAGGGGTTACTGGTGTAGGTGACCACCTTATCTCCCACTAAGACCTCCTCCTGTTGGGATTAAACCATTGAATTGGGCATTTGGTCAGAGGGAACAATATATGGTGAACACAAGAGAAAACGTTGAGATCGTACCTGAGAAAGAGATGTTAAAATGGTCCTACTCCCTCGCTGCCACATGAAGACCACCTACACACACGTCATCGGCACCTAAGCCACGGACACTCATGGAAAATAGAACTTCATACCAAGAACAGAGGCACTTTAACTGACCAGCAATGTGATAAGCAGTAAAACCTACATACAGCATATATACAGAATATAAAAAGTATAATATAACACAAAACTTGTCCACATAGAGATTAAGGATTACAATCATATTATGTACTAGGCAGAAGGGAGTCCCAAATATGATGAATTTTAATTACCGAGAAATTAAACGGTAACTAACTTTCCCTACAGATCTACATATAATGTTTGGATGAAAACCATGGCTTTATAAGCCAGCAAAATATATATTTTAACATTTCATGTTGCTTAGTTGCAGGTACAACACAAATATTCACAGGACCAGGTGTGTATGTAGACTGAACCTAATGTTTGATCCGTTTACTCTTAACTGTTCCAAAAGAAATAAAGCTTATCTAGATGTGGGTGTGTAGCCATTCCATCCTTCTCGTGAAGTTGTCTAGACGTTTTCAAGGTGCTTTGTCTAGAACGGACAATCTACCTATAACTGGCAATCGTGTATTCCCCAGTCACCGTTTAGCACTTTTGCATTTGCCAGAATTTCGTGAGCAGAGTGACCGCACTTTTTTCATTCGAGTAACCTTCTGCCTAGGAATGAATAAGAATGTTGTCTAAATCCATATCTTGAGCCAAACCAGTTCACGGCTCGTTAAAAATGTTATGCTCTCGTGGGAGAACATGAACTGTTTTCTTTTTTTTTCTTTTTTTTTCCGAGGTTTTGAACTTGGCTGGTATGTTTTGCAAAGTACATGAAATTATGAAAGTATATAATTTACTAAACACACCAGCCAAGCACTAAACCTCCGGGAAAATGTGGTACACAGCCAATAGCCTATAGCCAGAAGCTTAAGCTACTTCCTACTATTGCATGTGAACAGTAGAGACATGTTTAGAAAGGTAGTTTTGCTGTAGTACTAAATACACAGCCATCCACTTTATTTGGAACATTCCATCTAAAGGCTAGTTCCACTTCCTAAACGGTGCCCTTCCTCTGTTCTGGATGGAACTCCTGATGCAAGCAGACTTTCTTTTCTTTTTGCCTCTTGTCCACTGTCAGTTTTGCTCCCTTAACTCTACATTTCCTACGTGTTTGGTAGAGCAAATGCCCCTGAACTCATTTTGGAGTATATATTATAATGAGTTTAATTGTGGTAAGGGTATAGTTTTGTTAGAATAGATGTTGGGTTCTGTAAGACCAGTAGGCCTTGCATATGATTGTTGTCAATTCCCTTTGCTACTGAACTTCCTATGACTCTGTTCTTTAGTCTCCGCATAATAAAAATCAAAACACCAGCCACTGCCAGTGTCCTCACACATAGGTCAGCCTGAGTTAGTCAGTGTGACGTAGGCATTGGTGTCCAGTCACCTATTGCTCTGTTGTCCAGTCTGTGTGGCGTGCTGTGCTGCTGCTTTGAAGGGCCACAAGTGTTAAACACTATGGTATTTCTCAGGGGCCTCAAAGTGTCCCTTTACCACTCAAGAAGCCATATCTTTTGAGATGAACATCACAATATGTCATACTTGTGCCTTGACTTCATAAAGCGTTCATACAGCCACAAATGTAGGTATACCTATTGTTGGCTAGTCAATGTGTTGAGAAGACGTAACCATTTATTCACAGACTAACCTGCCATAATCTGTAAATGCACTACACTCACTCTGAGATATTACGATGACTAGGAAGAGGACCACACACACACACGTGACCACCTCTCCTTTAATGCTGGCCAGCTCCCATTTTAACATGTACATGGTCTGAAATATTTAACTTTACAGGTATTTGTTTTTTTTGTGTTCTGTAAAAAATATATACATTTGTTTGGAGACAGAAATAAATTCACAGGGGCCTGTTAAAATATTCTCAGACAGTAATGTTTACTGGGAACCACAAAACATTGCTGGACCTATTAGACGACCTTGGTCTAAGGATTCGGCTGAAGCATTCTTCTTGTTTATTTAAAGTTGAGTTCCAGTAGCACATTTCACCAGACAAAGCTAGTGGACAACCACAGGTGATTATAATGCACATAAAAGCTTTGTCATCTAAACATATGACTTGTCTTTGATACAGGTACTGATTAATTTTTCTTTTGTCTGCTTTTTCCAGCTCTCTTCCTTAATATAAGCTTTCCTTTGTCTCCTATAACAGGTTTCTCAGACGACAGATGGCATGGATGCAGATCTGTGGAAAGATGGTTTATTTAAGTCCAAGGTGACAAGATATCTTTGTTTCACCAGAGCCTTCTTGAGAGAGAATGTGAGTTTTAAATGCTCCCATTTACTTTGGCAGTTTTCTTTTTTTGGGGGGGTTTTTTTCCCCAGCATATTCACCTCTTTCTTTTTTCGATCCTTCCTTCCACAGAGTCATTTAGGGAATGTCTTGGTGGATATGAAACTTATTGATATAAAAGACACATTGCCCGTTGGCTTTATCCCCATCCAGGAGACAGTGGATACACGTAAGTCCAAGCAATGTAACAATGCATGGGGACTGTGTCCACTCGGTGGCGGCCGTGTAGGACTCGCAAGGGAAAAGGAAGAATGCACGTCTCCTGTCGTGCTCCCTCTAGTGGTTGTGTGCTGCGAGTGTACACATGTCCACGGCGTGTGTAATTGTCCTGTCTATACACTGCCTACCTGTGTTCCTATCGCCCCCCCCCCCATCATTTTTAGATCACCATAAATTATCTGCTTGTTTATTCCTTGAATCCCTGAATTGTTTAATAAGAAGTCCGAGACATTGGGGTATATTTGCTAAACTGCCGGTTTGAAAAAGTGGAGATGTTGCCTATAGCAACCAATCAGATTCTAGCTGTCATTTATTTAGTACATTCTACAAAATGTCAGCTAGAATCTGATTGTTTGCTATAGGCAATATCTCCACTTTTTCAAACCCGCAGTTTAGTAAATATACCTCTCAGTGTTATTCATGTTGTCTGGTTATCCTTTCATTACATTGCTTTCACTTGCGTGCTTGTCTTTGCCTATATGCTCTCTTGTGGTCACTTGCAAACAAAGGAGATCTACAAGCTGACTACTGTAATTTCTCCTTTTACATATTTTGAATGAGTCTTGCAAAGCTGTATGTTTTGTTTTTACACTGGGTCTGGCCTTTTTCCCAAATTGTAAATAATTCCCCCCATCCCCATTTTTTCTGGTAAGTTATAATACAGTTTAATTTACTCTTGCTATAATGTCAGTTTGTGCATTATTTTCCTGCAGAGGAAGTTGCCTTTAGAAAAAAGCGTCTGTGCATTAAGTTTATTCCACGGGACTCAACGGAAGCCGCCATCTGTGACATTCGCATTCTGAGCCGTTCTAAACAGGCCCCACCTCAGTATACATTTATAGGGTGAGTTCAGGTGCATTCTCTTCACTGGTCTCTACAGTGTTCCCTATGTATCAACCCCCGTTATAACACCAGTCTTGCCTACCGCAGGTATTTTCTCTGCACAAAAGCACAGTCCCTCTCTCCACCTTCTCTGTAACAACAGCTTTGGCTTTTAGTTTAAGTGACTTGCTTTAGAAGTAATAATACAAATGTTTAGCTCAACCCTTTAGAGTAGATGCCCACTTTTGGTCTAGCCCTGCTAGTCTTACCTACCCCTGGAAGCCTCAAGGCTCAGTCCCACCATGAGACAAGTGCGTCCATGTCTCTCCCATAAATAGAGGATAAGCTGGAAAGAAAACGTGGTTTTCACACCCTTTACAGGACCAGGTATATCCAGTTAGGTTATATTAGATGTGTTTTTAAAGCAACCCCCCTCCCCATTACAGGTGTATGTAGTTGAGGAACAGATCTGCCCTACGTGAATCCCCCTCACACAAGAATCTGATTATATACAGGTGGAAACAGGTTTACTCTTACACTCATTTCCAGCCCACTAGTAAAACCACCAGTCTTTCCAGATATGTAAAGTAACTTTTCATAGTAGTAGTTTTCTCGTGGTCCTTTTCACCCCAAGGATGTCCTCATGACTCAAAGGGGAGGTGCATTACCTAGCAGAGGCCAGTCCAGGCAATGTCTTGTTATCTTCTGAGCATCTATTGGCCATAAGATCAGTAGGGTCTTGAATGACTCCTTAGTTTTCGTAGGAAATAGTCTCCTTTTACCTCTTACTTGGGTAAAAGGCAATATTCACCTTCAGACAGTTCATCAATGCAAGTCACTTTCCCTCCCATGTAACAGTCAAGACCCTTACTCTAAGGGGCATATTCAATTATGATTCCGGTCCGCGGGATCGCGCCGGAACGGGCCGCGAACTTAATTCACGGTACCGCTATAACGTGGATTTTCGTTCGCAGCCCATAGGGTTGCGTACGAAAATCTGCGTTATTGCGGTACCGTATTACCGCCAATAATGCGCACTTTCCGCGGTAACCCGCATTACCGCGGACCGGAACCCTAATTGAATATGCCCCTAAATGTCATATTTTGCGTAACGGCAAAATACCGAATAGCTGTTTTGAAAGTGTTTGGGGCTTGGAGGCAATTGGCTGTCGGAAAGAGATCATTAAAGGTGCTGGAGGAGGTCCCGTGGGATAGAGGAACATCCCTTGTAACGGAAAGGGTGGTGTGGCAGAGACATAGCCACAGATGTCTTGTACTATTTATAAATTCATGTAATGGTACCCAGGACAATGCTGCTTATATTGTAAGTGTTATATGTCTTTAGTTTTTACTAGCAGCAATTGTACTTGCACTATGTAGACTATAAATGTACTGCCACCCTGTTTCAGCTGCTATTGTTTATTAATAAATGTTATAATTTACCAACACATTTTGCTTGTATATAAAATAGTATTATGAATGTTTTATTTTTTTTGTATTGTTTGTTTTTCTAATTTCATGGGGCAGGACACAGGTGGACACTGGGCAGAATAGGATGACTTGTTCAGTGTAGTTAACGGATACACCTTAAGTTGACAACACTCTGCTCTGAAATGAAACATTGTTAGAATTTCTTTAAATGTGGATATCACTTATTGGTATCTGTGTCCTAATGATGGTAAATGCTAACCAAATATGCGGTTGTCTATCCCCTTATCTCTAATAGTCACTAAAGTGTTTATATTTATTACAAATGATCCTGAATGTGTTTTTAACGTTTGTCAAATAACACTTTGTCTTTAAATGGTTAAAATAATGCCCATTGTATTTTGTTTTTAAATGTGTTATTCATTAATTACATGTTTAAATGATTTGGTTTCAATTTAACTGCTTGAAGTACCCCTTCAATCTGTCTAATGTACCATTTGGGTACGAGTATCACAGGTTGAGAATCCCTGATGTATTTATCCAGCAACTCGTTGTTATTGTATATTTGGCATTATTTGTATCAAAGTATTAGCCAAAGCCACATTTTTCTAGACCAGTCATGTAAATTGCTACTGTGGAACAGTCAATTTTCTGTTAACTGGCAAGTTAGTAATTTTGGATGAATAGTTTTTTAAAGCAGCAGTTCCACATAGATGTTTTTTTTTTCTTTAACTATACCTTTTAAGCATGCAGTCTTTTTTGTTAGCTAGCCTCCTACAGATCATTATCTCCTTTTCAAAAGTTCTCCGGTTGGCACACAAAAATGGCTGACAGATGCAATCACTGTGCCACACAGGCTATCTGCATGTGATGGCAGAGGCAGAGAAAAGGAGGACATCAAAGTGCAGACAGAGAGGGCCTCTCTGTGCACTACATCATGTGTTGTGTGACTGTGGTTGCCATGGTAGACCACAATCATGAATTGTAAATCATGGCAGCCTATAAAAAAAGCAAAAAAAATAAATAAAACAGATCAAGCCCCCTCTTTTATGTTTTTTTGTGTGTGTGTGTTTTAAGTATTTGAGTGCATTAAGCAAAAGAAAAATATCTACACTACTATTTTAGGTAAATATCTAAAATGGTAATTTTTGTGCCATGAACATAGTATTGTCACAAATTTATCTTGATTTCAAAACACACTTGTATTGTTTCGTAATATATATTTAGGGAGTTGAGCTGTATTTTATCATATGGTTTTCCTTGTTGATGCCATTATTCATTAATCATAAACATTGAGATGGATAGCTTGATTATTGAAAGCTTTTTCAGTATTTGTTTCCTTCATTTAAATAGGAGTGACACTTTTTTTTTTTTTCCAGTCTAAACAAATCACATAATTCATTTCATTTGTATCTTATGTATTATTTCACCTTCTTTCTCTTCTTTTTCTAGTTTCGACCTACCCGTTAACCTAATTGTTCTTGTCTGCAGCAAGCATGCTTCATCATTTACTAAATCCCTCCTCTTGCCAATACTAGTACTTTGGTGGTGCCCTTATTGAAAGCCTTAGAGACACTGTGTTGGATCTGCCCTGCTACTGAGATTGCCAGGCAGCATTGGTGTTAATCAACGGAGGACCTGGCTGTTTCTGAGCTTTGGGATCAGGCTAAAGAGAGACTTGGGTGGGGCTCCCAACAGTACTCTTATTGGAATGAAGGGCATTTAGTAAACTACTTCAAACAAAAAACTCTTCTACACAGTGTACATTGTCTATCACATTAAAGAATTCACACCCATTGTTTTCCAGCCTTATAATTTTTTTACACAAATGCCACTTTCTGGACAGGAAATTAATATACCAAAGCTTGTACATGTGAGCGTTTTACCATGTGCCCATGGCTGCTGCTCTATGCCGTGTTCATCTGCATGGTGACTTCAGTAACTAGGAACAATAATAATAATTATTATAGATTCCGTAATATACAGCAAGTTGTCTGAAGAAATACCATGGGTATACAAGACATATTTCTCATAAGGATCAGTAATCCTGTGATCATTATGTGGGTGAATGCAGTGCACAGGCCTATGTACACTTCTTCAGGGAAAAAAATCTGAATGTTTAGTACATTAAGCTACCATATTTATCTGCTTTGCATTTTGTCCAAAAACTTATTTTCTGTTTTATATTTGCTTGAAAGGGAGCTGAACAGTATGGGCATCTGGTACCGAATGGGAAGGGTCCCACGAGCCCCAGAATCTCCACAACCCTCAACACCTTCCTCCCCATCTGCAGTGGTTACATCCGCATCTGCTCCAAACCTCCCAAGGTAGGTACTTGTGTAGCTCTTTCGTTCGAGCCAAGTGTTGCTATTCGGCTTGGATATAAAACAAAAACCGCTATAAAAACAAAAGTTCTTGTCATTATTCTACTTAGATATTTGCTGTCTATCACTGAGGCAAGTATTGATATTAGGCTTGGATATCTTTGAGAAGGGACAGAATCGTGGTGTAATAATGACAATAACTTTTTTTTCCTCCTCTTGAGGAACTATTTAAATCATTAGTATTTTTAAAATAATTTAAAATGTGCAACTTTACTTTCATATGGCATGTAACAGTACTTAAAGATGGCTGAACTTTAGCTCACTGCCCTACCACCCACATAAGCATCTTCTCACAAATATAAAGCCATTGTAATTTTCCACTGCCTACACAGTAGTAAGCTGGGTACACACTACAGAAAAGTTCTCCCACCGTGATATCTTTAAGGATTTTACCAACGTTTACCAGCATACCGATTCATGTGTACACACTTACACGTTTTACACGATTTACCATCAGATCTGTGCTCTTCATCTGTCATAACCATCGGCTGAGAAGATCGTGACTCTGTGCACTCTATGGAGATCTGTATACACTGCTGGTTGTGAGTGCATACACACATATGTTTAGTCCAGTTATAAAATCAAATAAAACGGTGCGATGTGCTTTGGCACGATAACACCTGATCGTTGGAGCCTACACACTAATGCGATATCGCACCTAACAGTCGTTTATCATGTGATTGGCACGATAATCGGGTAAAGAACCTGTAGTGTGTACCTAGCTGTACCGAGGAGGGTGACCACACCAAGGACACAATTGGTTTTGAAGATCTACTGAAATACCACATCAGTTTAGCTGCTGGACCCAGTGAGCTCAACTTATTGCTGTTGCCATCTCTGTTTTTACTTTGGTGATCTGTATTGGCAGCAAGTGGGCCAGGAGTCCAGAAGTGTGGATGATGCCAAACATACATACTGGGCACACAGCTAAGATACTCCGAACTGCTGGATACCCATACAGCACAAAAGTGAAGCCTATTCCAGAACGGGAATGAGGTTCGGTAAAAATAAATGGCGAAGGACTGTCATGGTTGTCAGCAACTGATTATCTTAAGATTTCTACAATAATTAGTTCATGTTCCAAATCTTCTCCTTTAATGGTCTCTCCTCGTTCCAACCGTGACACACCAGCTGCACAGAACTGCTAGTCGGCACTGGCAGCTTTTAATATTGGTAATTGATAATGCTTCACAATTGCAGTAGCCACACAAGTTCCTCATTGCCAGCTCCAACTGTTCTTCAGCTACCTCATGTGTGTATCCATTGTTCCCCACATCTTAATAGTAACAAATGACCTTACACTCTAAGAGATAAACGTTTGTCTCACCTCCTCCGTTACTGAAAGACTTGTGCCCATGGAATACTTTGATTATGGAACACAGTTTACTGTTGGGCCTTTGCATTAAAAAAAAAAAATGCAAATATAAAAGCCAGGGAAGCTGCATGCGAAACTCATTTGACATGCAGTTAATTGCGTTCACATGTGGGTATGTGTTCATTGGTAACAATGGTTTAAATATTTGACCCGATAAGTGCACAAAATGATGCTAGTTGCGTATAAGGTTTTAATGCTGCAGAGAAGTTAATCCACCGTCAAAAAAGTGTTAATTTAGCCAAGCTGCAGCAATAAATGAATAGCCTTGCTTTGAAAAAAAAGTTTAATTTAGGGAAATCAATTTAAAAATTTAAACCATCGCCCTATATTAAAATTGCTGATATATTCGTTTTCTAAGAGTGAAAACTGTAAGCTTGATACTTTTACCTTTAAATAGGAAGTTCACTGTGACAGGATGGACCGCCTATGCTACCCTGTCTGTTGCTGCTGGGAACCGGCTGAGCTTACTTTGCCACCGTTCCTTTTAGTTATCCCAAATGCGCCCTCTTGCCGCAGCAGAAGGGGCTTACATATGCTGCCACCACTGGACTCCTTACCGGCATCCAGTACCGGGTTTCTTCTTGGTAACTGACGCTGTGAGTGTACTCCATTACTGGCATGCCTGGGCTGGTACTCCTGACATATTACTATGGATCAGGGGTGCTGTGGATGGATCCCCCCTTGCCTATCGCACTGACCAGAGCTTCAGGGTAGCAGGCAGAGCGGTGGTACCGGAAAAGCTGGGTCCAACCTCAGAAACAGCTGGAGAACGAATTCGATTTAGGGTCTTATCTTCAGGTAACAGGAATACAGCAATATTGAAGATGTTTTCAAGCACGTCTTTGAAGCAAGTGATCTTTATTTGCTCTCGCACTAGTTGAAGGTACCAGTTATCCGGTCAGATGAAACAAGAAGAACATTTCAGTGTACAAGACAGTGCTTTTTATACTGATTTGGACACAGGCTATTTTTAGAATCAGGATGCAATGTGTTTACACAAACATGGATTTACCTGCATTGCAATGTCAACAATATTTACACTTATCTATGAAATTCTAGAGATGCTGTGATGTCCTGCATCTGGTTTTCAGATGCAGAGAATCTAGGAGCCAGTCTTAATTAAAAATTCTTGCCTTCAATGTTGGACCTTCACACGTCAAAAGATCTAATTAGCCTGGGCCACCTCTTCAGACAGTCCAGAATACACATTCCCAAAGAAAGGTACAAACTCCAAACAAGTCACTTCCCCACATCACAACACACGAAAGACTTCCATCCACAAAGGCTTATTGTATCAGATATATACCTCCTGAAATAATGCATTTCCTCTAGCAAGGTTAAAGAAGAAACAAATTTCTTCCCCTGGTCTCAGAAATTAAAGATTCCCCTTACCAAAATATACACAATATCAAAAATAAGTGCATGTGCAATTATATAAAGAAGTGCCCTGCACTATTTAAATAAATTTATACCAGAAGTTATTTATCAGTGATCCAGTCACATTCACTTTTTAGCAACTCCCAACTATGGCACTTTTCCCCATACCTGTAAAACAAATAAGTTTGCACCCAGCCTGCTATAATGAATTGATAGACTGCATTCTGAAGCCCACAGGACGGCTGTCTCTGCTGTGTATAGCCATGTAAACGTTAAAGCTAGTTTGTTGGAAAAATGCAGTCTTTCAACGCCACTACTACGTGGAGATTTTATTTAGAGAATAATTCTTATGTTTGCCTTTCTTGGTAAATATACAGTAACCAGTTTTAGGTGTACTCAAAGATTAGCTATATATTATCGCATGTCTTATGCAGCAGTGTAGGATAACATCATGTAAACTTGCATAAAAAGACTCATTATTCATCATTGAGCGGTGTAAGCTAGCTTGGAAGGAAGACACTATTCTCCGCAGGATTAAATTGGCATCTCTTTCCTTCTCAAATAACATGATTCCTCTTGAACTTCATATCTCTCTGCAGTTTATGGCTTTGCAGGGAAATTGAATCAGTTTTGTTTTACTCAGCAAATAAAACAAGCGTCAGAATAAAATGTATTGTAATCTGGTTGAGTTAAAACGTACTGTGTTCTCTGGAATAATTGAAAGTTCTATTAATGGCGTACGGTAAAACCTGTCTGTCTGCAGATGTATGACACAGCTCCCCGTGTCTGTAATGAGCGGCCGGCTTCTCTGACAAGATGTTTATGTCTCTCTGAAAGTTATCATGATTTTATGAGCTGCATGTGAGACGGATCTCCTGCGCCACTTATCATGTTCGAACAGTTATTGTGAGTGAGGAATATTTACTAGCGTTCAGTAGCTGGGGTTTGTGGGTATATGAATGTAGAAATAATAAGAGTGATCTATGTGACAACCTTTCAACAACATAGGCCTCTGCTTTATAAGTAAAGAATTCCCATGCTACAGGTTACATATCTCTGAGCCCCTCATTTAAAAAAAAATCCTGAGCAACCCTGGTTTATTGAGCTGATAGATGTGTTGTGTCCTAAAAAAAGAAATTAACAATGCCCTCCCTTGTGTACAAAGGCTGCCACCGACGGGCTCATGTCTACTCCATTGTGTCTTTTTTAGCGATTACAAATGAGCTAGTGGTAGATCCTTACTGCAAATAGCTTGTTCATTCTCAACCAACATGCTCGATTGGGTGGAAGTCTCTGGCTAGGTGGCTGCATTATTTCAAATCACTATCATATCCTTGGATCTAATGAAGGAGTTTTGTAGCCTCGTGGCATGAAAGGTTAATTTGCTGAAGTAGCTGAATGGGTACATTTAAGGGATGTCCCTGATGGGCACTTATGTTCACATATCTTGTGGCATTCAGATGTTGCTTTATTTATATCAAGAAATCAACCTGACCTGCAAAAACTACCACACTGTTATACCACCATTGTTGGTGCTTGATGGGATGAAAGCATGGCCAGCACGGTGGCTCATTGGTTAGCACTTCTGCCTCACAGCACTGGGGTCATGAGTTCGATTCCCAACCATGGCCTTATATGTGTGCAGTTTGTATGTTCTCTCCATGCTTGCGCGGCTTTCCTGCAGGTGCTCCAGTTTCCTCCCACACTCCAAAAAACATACTGGTAGGTTAATTGGCTGCTATCAAATTGACCCTAGTCTCTGTTTGTGTATATTAGGGAATTTAGATTGTAAGCTCCAATGGGGGCAGGGACTGATGTGAGTGAGTTCTCTGTACAGCGCAGCGGAATTAGTGGCGCTATATAAAGAGCTGATGATGAAGCATGGGCTTGTGTTTTTTGCCATGTCACATCAGAGCAAGAACCAGGATTTTTATTTTACAATCCCCCGGTGTTTTGTCTTCCTTAGTCCACTATATAAGCACCTTCTTGTTCACATACCCCTTACATAACATGACACAACAAGCTGTGCATTCTGATATACCGATCTCAACACCACTGCTGTATTCAGTTAGTGTTCATCCCTTTCAGAAGTGGTTTCCATCCACATCATGGCCACTGGTTATGTGGCTTGTGGCTGGTTGTCGATACACCTGTGACACTACAGTATATGAGAACCCCAGCAGTAGTGCTGTTCTCGATCATTGCACACTCTCGCACTGTTGGTGCCTTCTCACCTGCTTTAAAAAAAACATTGTGTGCACTTATGAGGCTGTCACTGATTATGCAGGCCAGACATACTTAATAAATTGTCTGCCAGGTGTACAGTGTCTTCAGAGAGTATATTAGATTAACATGTGCCTAGGCTCATGCTTTAGTAAGTCACAGCTTCATTATGTAGCATAGATTCCGCCTTGTAAAAAAATATTTCATAGCTTTTAAATAGTTAAAAAGTATGGCCATATTTAGCATACAGGGTGTTCTTCACTAGGTGCTAAAGGTTGCAGTTCAAAAACCATGTTGAGGTTATTTTACTAAATGTGCTTTATCTGCTTAATCCCCTTCCCCTCTAGTTGCCAGTTTGTGACCTAGGTTGTCTGTTACTCCCTCTGCTTTGTGATTGACAGTCCCAGCTCTGCAGTAATACTTGGTAAACTAGTGTATGAATGTTGAAACTGAAGAATTTTTTAGTGTATTTGTGGTGGCCGAGTACTGATGGGATTCCTTCCCTTACCTTGTCCTCCAGACATGAGTCAGGTTCTTTTTTTATTCGGACATCCGGTGGTCAGGAGATAAATACTTCAATGAAAGGGACAAGGATTGGACAAATAACTTGGGTTTATTAATAATGCGGTAAAGATAATTTTGGTAAGCAACCGCGCCACTGACCCCTTCAACTCAATGGTAATGACAAAATATTAATTTGATCAACATAGAGCACAATAGCATTTAATATATAATAACAATAAATAAATTTTCAGGTAAATCACATAACATTAACATCATCTAAAACATTTGGTGCACCAATATTATCCCTGGTAACGTTACCATATCTTACACTCAGTCCTGGGTTGAACTGTGCACAGGAATTTAGTAGAAGTGCTGCACGTGGTTTGGGCCCATAAATTACTTTTTCACCCAAATAAACTGATGATCTTTTGTATTACAGTCTCTTTATTTTCTCTCCTCTCACACGGTTCTCAGTACATAGCTCAGTCTGTTTAGTGTGATGTCACAGATCTCTATACTGCTTATTTGTTTTCAGTACTTTCCTTTTTACTCACACCTCTCTTTGGCTCACTTCTTATCTTCTTCTCTTCTTACACTTACTTCACTTTTAATCTGCTTATATATCACTTTGTCCCATTTTCATTCTGTCCCTATTTTTCTCTCTCAGTCTATGCAGACACAGGGATCTCTCTCCCTCAGAAGTCTAGAACTTTCCTCTTCCCACTGCCTTCTGGGAGTTCACAGTTATTACCAAAGTCAGTGGACTTGTTGCTATGCTGCACACTCCTCCTTCCTGTTACTCCCGGCAACCACCAACCACTCCCAACTGTCACTTCTCCCTCAAGAAATTTTTATTTATTTTTTTAAATCTTTATAAACACTTTTAACAATTAACAAATTAAAAACATATAGATACACCCCAGGGTACTCAGATTTTGGGGCACCACATTTTTTTAATTGGTTTTAACGGTGCTTCCGTCTACCAAGTACAGAATTACAAACTGAACAACCGAAGCAGACTTGCCAAAAACTGTTCACATTTCCAAAATCTGATTTCATTCTTTGGCATACTGATCTTATTTAGGGAAAACATGCGTGGCAATTTTTGACCAAATTGCCAATATGACTGTATGTATGGTCAGCAATAGAGTTCTGCAAAAGGCTAAATATCACTATCAGTTGCCCAGAGGAGACTTTTATAAATATCTACAGCTTAGACATTGTCTGACTTCACCACTGCTTAAATACCTGTCTGTAAGATCCCCCCAGCATTATATTGCACTAAATTGACAAAGGGAAATAATAGAGCTAGTATAACCCCATGGTATATTACTCTGACAACCCAACAGATCCACCCAAATCCAAAATACAGCTCCAATGGGAAGCGGATCTCCATTTGGATCTAGCAGTAGAGGACTGGGAACACATCTTTAGGAACTCTCTTAAAATGTCTACATGTCTTAGACATTTCTGGGGAAGCTTATAAATAGAATGGATGTGGGTTGGGTACTTTTGAACAATCATTCTAAATCCGACATCGTGAATGCCTCCAAAAAAAAACTGAGAATGAAAAAGCGACTTGAAAATAATCAGACTTACCTTGAAGACGACGCTGGAGATCACCAAAGAAAGCAATCCGATTGGAAATTTAAAGCGGCAATGTGGGTACCCCTAAGGTTAAGTGTTTAAACACTTAACCTCACATTGCCGTTTTAAATTTTTAGTGACAGACGTTGCGATGATGTCAGGCTGCATTGCCGGTCAGTTCTCCAATCGGAATGCCTTGCTGTCATTCTGCTGCTTTCTTCGGTGATCTCTAACATCGTCCATCAAGGTAAGTCTGATTATTTTCAAGTTGCTTTTTCGTTCTTTCGTGGTTTTTTTTTGGGGGGCATTGGCGATGTCGGAATGGTGGTAATCGAAAAAACGATTACCACCGATGTATGTCACCCCAGAAAAGTTACATAAGATGTGGCCCTCTACCTCCCCGATATGCTGGCGTAATTGTTCACAGAGAGGAGATATCTTCCACATTTTTGGGGCATGCCCAGTATTACAACCCCTGTAGACTGAAGTTTTTAATTTTGCTTGGGGTTATCTAACGACACCCAGTTCACACCTCCCCAGAGGTGGCCCAATCGCATAACTATCCAACCTCAATCCCACAATGGGCCAGGTTCTCATAGCAACTAGGGCCGCTATTGCCCAAGCATGGAAACAACCTCTCCCACCAACACTGTCTAAGATTACTCCAAAAATGAACCAGTTGAAATGGAAACCCTAGGTATACCATACAGCTACTTCTCCACTAATGAAATGGCGTTCTTGGCATATCTATATTGGTGAGGGAGAGGGTGCCCAGACGCGAGACTCACAACTAAGAATTAATGATGTTCCCCTGAGCTCCGAGACACTAATAAGCCAAGAGAGGTCCAAGGTTATGACCAGAAGTTATATAAAATGTATATTCTTCATTTACATTTCTATAACCGTACTAAACCATCCTAGTATGTGATCACCTGTCTGAACTAATTTTTTTTATGACAATGTTGTGTTCCCCACTGTACTCCCTTCCTTCCCTTCCCCTAACATTATGTCTTACCCTCCCTCCCCTTCCTTTTTCTATAACCCTCAATTAAAATTTTATAAAACTCAATAAAAAAAATCAATTAAAGAAAATGTGTAGAGTGAAAAGTTGTGGCTATTGCATACTATCTAGAAGTGATGTTATTGTGAGAGGCCAGTTCTAAATCATGCTACTTCTACATTAATGAAAATAGAAGTCTTCCTCATCTATGAACGGCCACAAAGGGGATCAAATATATTTAAAGAGGACTAACCACCAGGTCCTTATAATCTATGTTGTGTGAGGAGTTGTTGTTGCTGTTGTTTAGCTATCTTATGCCTTTAGCATTGTGTAGTAAGCAAGAAGTGGGTTTCCCCATAACCTTTTGGCCTTTGAGAGCGCTTACAATCGAGCATATTGTTTATGTGCTATGCAATCTTCCAGGCCGCCCCACACAGCGGTAGAGATGTGCTATAAGATATAGAAGAAGCCGTCTCGGAGAGCAAGTTCTCTGCTTTTACAACACAACTTGACTTCTGAGTCAAGTTTTCAGACTGTACTGTGCTGTCACCCACTGTACCTCAGCTCTGTGCTGTGCAGTCTGGATGAGGTCAGCCTAGGAGAGAGCATAGCACATAAGCAGCATGTTCACTTAACAGCTCTCTCCGGGGCTGACTTGTTCACTTGGCAAACCCTCTCTCTACCTTTTTTTTTTTTTTTTTTTTTTTTTTTAAATTTGTGTAATGCAGTATGTATTAAAGTAGATAAATAGCATCACAGGACCTGGTGACGGATCTTTTTTTATACGGAATGTTAAGAATCTACATCTAATTTACATTGATTTATTACATCCTATTGAGCAAATGTGTCATCTATGTCTCTTCTTGTTTAATGATTGTTCTAAAACTTTCACAACTTGTGTTCGCATGTTTGTTAAGGTTACTGCCACAGTTTCCTTAGGATATTAGGCACTTTGCCATTTACTTTACACTCTAGAATACATTCATAAAACAATAGAAGTACCCCTAGGCTTGCTGCTACTTCTCAAGTTGTTCATCTGAATACGGCTCTATGCCTCCTCCAGTTCCATTTCACTGGTTTAATGGATGTTAGTGTGTCAGAGCAACGTTGGTCAGACACATGTAATGTTTAGCAGTAGATGGAATACTGATGGTTGCCCATGTATTGTTCAATATGTCTTCCAGTTGGACTGAGGCTGGTGGTAATGGTTTTCACGATTACCACCATTTCAACACTGAGGAGTACTACACTTAAATTCTGAATGGGGGAAAAAACGATTATAATATAAGCAGACTTACCTCCAAACCGACGTTGTAGTGCTCCGATCGCTGCAGGACGGTGACTGCAAGTTATCCCAACTAGATTTTCATGTCATCGCGACCTGTATTCCTTTTAAATTAAAGCGGCAATGTCAGGACCCCATAGGTTGTGTTTAACTTAACCCGACATTGCCTCTTTAAATTAAGTGATACAGGTCATGAGCAGAAGATAACATGAGGCGTTGATCTTGGAACTCGTACTCAGTCGTTAAAATACATTAGTTGCCAGTGGTTTTTACACTAGTAAAACACGTGCAAATGAGTCAGACAATGGAACCCATTGGGGGGTATTCAATTGTTGCTCCGGGCGCCGCCGGAACGAGCGCGTTAAAACTATTACCGTTTTATACGGTAATATTGCACGTAATTACCGTTCAGGGAGCTGCGAGCTGAAATTGAGCGAGTAATTACCGTATAAACGGTAATAGTTTTAACGCGCTCGTTCCGGCGGCGCCAGGAGCAACAATTGAATACCCCCCATTGAATCCAGTGATGGAATACCCACTTGTGTTTTTACTTTTAATTGTGTTATTGAGCTGAGTTTGCAGACGTTTCTAGTTCCGGTTAATGCATTTAAGTAGTTCAACGTATTGATGTTGGTGAAGCCTCCTCCATTGAGCTTAACACAAGTAAAAACGCTAGTTCAAATGGATTTAACATACGTTTTTAAACACGATTCAAATGTCAGTCGTTATAAGGCCTGATTGGCAGACATTCTCCTCTTATTTCTTTACAGTCTCTCTGCCGCAACTCCTGTTTCCAGTTCTGGCACCATAGAACCAAACAATAACACCTTGGAGTTTCTCTATAAATATGTTTCCTGGAACTTCTCTCATCAAGTTTACAATGAGAACAGTGTAGTCCTTGGTGCTTTATACAAGACCCCATCTAATTATTTCCTTCCATATCTGTCGCTGCAGCTTGCAGTCAGGCCTGGGCTACTTTGTCCATTTTCTGAGTGCAAATCAGTAATAAGACTCTTTGCCAGGACACACATGCAGGTTACAAGGTTCTCTACACCAGGTGCAAAAGTGGACACATTCGATTTGATTATTAAAGCATAATTTCACTTTCTTATGTTTATTTTCCTACCTCTTGACCTGAAGGAGCTCCCCCTTCCCCCAGGAGGATCTTCTTCCTCTGAATTGGGGGGGTATTGGATGAAATGGGCTCTCACTAAGGAGGAACCAGTGGGCAGAACTTGCTGTAGTAGATGGTGATGATTGGCCCCCTCCCACCTCGTTGCTCTGCCCACTAAGTCAGCTGATGTCAATACATTTGAAAGTCTCAGTGCAGACATACTTTGTGTTAGGACTATGAATTGTCATTATGTCGTCTGGCTGAAGAGGATGTAGGACTGACATGCTCTGCACCAGTAAACTAACCTTTGAGTCCTCTCTTGTGGAGGTCTGGTTTCATCAGTGCTCCCAGGGGAAAGACTCCAACATTCAGGCAAGTGGGGAATTGATTTAAGAAAGTGGGATCATCACTGAATGATTTGACAATCTGTTCTGGTGGCAGGTAATACTGACGGTCCGCGCTCTGGAGCGCCCTGATTGAAACCGCTGATTGCAAACGTGAACATTTAGATAAGCCGTTAACTGGTTAAATATTTAATTGTTTCAATCTCCTTTCTCTGTAGCTAATATGATGGAGTTTGTTCTAATTACAAACATAAATTAGTTGTTTGTGTCAGCCCAGCTCCCTGAAATGATGATTAATTGTAAAAACAGTAATGTGAATGGAAACATGTCCCAGATTATTTCCTGGGGGGGAACTAGTCTTTATACTGGCATTTGATTTGCCATATGCTCATGCTCTTGTGCAGGGAACAGTACAAGCTCTGAGTCTGGCAGGCAGCTTTTCACCCTGCTATCCAGTCATTTAAATTACATCTATATAGTACCATGGTGATAGAGACTATTGTGCTACCCAGGATGAATCACACTGGCCCTCTTATTACATTTAAGAATGGTTTGTCCTCACAGTGGTCGGAAGTGACCCAGAGGCGTAGGGTTAAACCTATAATACCGCGGGGATTGAGTAGGTTAATGTCACATATCAGTGTTGACAGATCTCTGGATGTCACTGTTGCTAGTGGCCTAAAGTCTAGAAAGAGGCATCACACTGAGCCACGTAAAACATTGACGCACTTGGGTCTAATGAATGAGTGTTTACCCAGTCAGACAACATGGTGTTTATATCGTATGAACATGATTCATCCAGCAGGGCAAACCAGCTTTCATTTGTTACACTACTCAGCAGCCAATCACGGTATAGACCTAATTCTAGGAAATTACACACACATTAAAAATAAAAATCCCCAAACTATGAAAAATGTAAATAATGGCATTAGTTACGTTAAGTTAGCTATTTTCATTTTCTTGTATGTCCAGAATCACTGTCATGTATAAGCTAGATACAGATAGATTGATACTAAGCACATGCTTTGCTTAAAGCTAACGATTGTCCAACACATTCTATAATCCTGTAAGAAAAAAAAAATCAAATATCACAAACTAAACTTGTTATACATCAGAAGTGTGCATTGGGGGATATACACCATGTTTCGGTACCTGCAGATAACAACTAATCGCTGAGTAAGTATCACCATGTTAATTCAGATTAAAATCGCCAACAACTGAAACACTAGGATCAATATGTTTTGGCAAATCTTAGTCCCCTTTTTTAGTTTTTAAACCTATGTATGCACATTTCAAGAACTTGTACTATTTTTCTTTTCAGACATATATCCCTGACTCTTCCTGCTACATTCAAAGGTAGAAATAATACCCGTCCAGACTTTGAAAACCAACAGTCAAATCTGTACGCGATATCAGGTGAGCACATATTTCTGCTCTGTAATTTATTCACGTTCTTTGCAAAACCTTTCTTTGTAATTATAGCAAAGATTTTAAAAGTATAAATGATTGTTCGATTTACCTAAAAACAAACGATGAAGACCCTGGGGGCTTAATGAGGCATGTATTATCTTATGTTGTGGATTTGTTATTTTTCAGTTTGTCCTTACTAAATACAATTTTATTTCTCACTTGCACTTGTGAAATTGAGGCCAGATAGTATTCCTTTACGGTATTCAGTGGAACACCCCTTGGTGCCACTCTAGAATGAGGCGTTGCTAAAATACTGTGTTTGTAGCACTCGCTCATCGCAGTCCCTCCACCCAAGTCCTCTAAGCTGCTCTCTGTGGGGATGTAGGTACCTTCCATTACCAGGGGACAACTTGGAAAACCCCGTTGAATCCACACATCTCCCAGAGATAACACAAACACAGCATATATGTAAAAACCACCTTGATACGTTTATTGGCGGTAAGGATGATTTGAGAAAGGGAATTTAAATTAGGAGGTGGTACAGCAAGAACAAGTGGTAACATATACATTTGCAGTAAACAGTGTAATCTCCAATACTGCTCTCCATCACGGTAAGAAGACTATACCTGTCAATCGCCACCTCTAAAATACGTCTCTTAAACAATATGTATGTACATTCTTACTACACTGGGATAAACCTGGCTGCTTGTAAGTGTTTGAACACGCTGGCGTAGATAAAAAAAAAAATCTAAATGATGTGGTAGAATTGAATAAATGTTAAATTGACAATAGAAATAGGCTCAAAACAACCTGTAAATTGAATATATAAATATCTCAAAACAGGGTAAATGGCAGTAACCGCTTAACCAATAAATGCTGAGATATAAACCCCCTCTGTCATGAATAACATTAAAGAAAATGTGCATTACAGCCATTTCCGTAAATGCTAGCATATAATCCCTTTGATAATCGGCCGTCTCCGCACTGACACTTGGTGCAGGAGACGGACGCCTGCACCTTCTCAGCAACCACGTCCTGTTGCCTAGCAGTGGGACGCCATCTCTGCTCACCTGTCTGCAGCCAGCATGTCTTACCGCCAAAATCTCCCTCACCCAATCAGGAGGCACCTTAGGGTATATAAAGCAGCCTCTGACACATGTCTAGTGCATTTTGGGCTTCAGCCTTGCTCCAGCGTTTGTTCTTGTGTTGCTGCTATTTGGATTCTGACCCCGGCTTGTTCCTGACTTCTTCTTTGGTTCCTGATTCTGGCTTAGAGTGATGTTTGGTATTGACCCGACTTCCTGACCATTCTCCTGCTTCTGATTTGGCTATATCCGTTCCTCCGGCTTGCTGACTACTCTTCCATCCTGCATCCTGGTGGGCTGTCACCGCTGCCTCAATTGTTACCTCGCCAGCTAACTGATACTGAGGGCCGCGACCTGCACGTCCCTTGCAGCAAAGTTCATACCTCCTTGTGGGGGTTTCTGGTGAAAACCAGGTGCGTGTTAAACTCCGCGCCTCAGTACTCAGTAGCGCCAATTGCTGGCAGGTATCATCAATTCCACCTAGTGATTCTGACAAATATATGCTTAGAGATGCAGACAGATCTCTAACCTCTGCACCATTTTGTTGGAGTCTATGCACGTCCCCATTTTGTCAGAGCCATACTGCTGCAGTGGCCACATCAGCCAATTGGAAGCACTAAGCTTGTAGATAGAAACATTTCAAAAATAGCAATGGAATTGCCACCAGAATATAGAACAAGATATATGGAGTTGTCCATACACCTGACAAAAGAACAGATTACATTTGCTGCAGTCATTATAAAGGGCAGATTGGCTGCAGAAAATGGAAGTTGGTCAGAGTAGTTGCTGTATTATTGGCTCTGTTTATAACTGTCAATCTCCATCTGCTTGGAGGAGAAGTCCAGTGGGTAAATTTATCAAGCTGTGGAGATGTTGCCTATAGCAACCAATCAGATTCTAGCTGTCATTTTGTAGAATGTACTAAATGAATGACAGCTAGAATCTGATTGGGAGGTTGGCTGAGCAAGTCCTATGGATGGAAGAGCTTTCTGAGGGATGTCATAATCGGCCTCTTTTCTTTTTTTTTTTTGGTCCATAAGACACATCCTGTTTTAAAGACCATATTTTGTTGGAAAAAAATGTCTTGTGCTGTGAAAGGCTGTAATTTATAATCATGTGTCATAATATTTGAATCTAGAGTATAATGGGCACAACTATGTTGTCTTGTGAAGGAAAAAACTTCTCACAGGAACAGAGAAACATTCTTCTCCCTACAGATGGCATTTTAACGTGTATAGAGAAGTCAGGTCTACAGTCCTAACTGCGGAATAGCCTACAGTTGCGAACTTTAGTGTTCAGCTCTATTTCCCCTTTTTACTTACTATAAAACTGTTTGCTAGAATTATTTTTTAAAGGTCGATTGATTATTAAATGACCATAAAAATGTATTTGGATAAAATGTGCAGCTTCATAAAATCCTCTTCATAGCTAGAATGGTGTAATCGTCTAAACTACACGCCAGCAAATTTGTCAGAACACAAACATGTAAGGATTTCTTTACTGAACATATTGCGTTGTGATTACACCTATTACTAGCGGAGTACGCTCCTTTTTTGGTCCATTTGTAGAGGTTAATTATGTTTATGTCAATAAGCTTAAAGTAAAGCACAGGAAAACACAACCATCACACTAATACAGATATGTCTGTATTATTCTATTGCTAAATGGATCACACAAACTTAAGACGTATTTCTAAACAAGCCTGTGAAAATGGATTGTGTTTGCATATTTATGTAAAATGACGGGTAATGTGCATCTGTACAAATCATCTGGGTTTTGTTATGTTTAGACCATGGAGCACCCCCTAGTGTAGTTATAGAACATTTTCGTGATCTACAACATAAGCTGGGTACATGTCTATAATAAATAAGTGTATGCCATAGCTCTAGCACTTTAACTAGTTTTCATGGTAAGGTATTGATGGAAAAATAACTTCGGATCAGGTCACTGTGAAAGTAAACTACAAATCAGGATTGTATTTACAGTCTGCGCTGTAAAATATATATTAATCTAAAATGCTTCTCGCAGTTCTTTCATTAAAAGCATCGATGGTCAAAATTAAAATAGGCAACAACATCAACATTCAGCACAGTAGCTTATAACATCATACTGGAATATTGAAGTACTTGTGGCACTTATTTTCCTGACTTTGTTGTGAAATTATAACTATAACGGGGCAACATGGTGGCCAAGTGGTCAAATATATATACTTCTGCCTCACAGCACTGGGGTCATGAGTTCAATTTCCGACCATGGCCTTATCTGTGAGGAGTTTGTATGTTCTCCCTGTGTTTGCGTGGGTTTCCTCCGGGTGCTCCGGTTTCCTCCCACACTCCAAAAACATACTAGTATGTTAATTGGCTGCTATCAAAATTGACCCTAGTCTCTGTCTGTCTGTCTGTGTGTATGTATGTTAGGGATTTTAGACTGTAAGCTCCAATGGGGCAGGGACTGATGTGGGTGAGTTCTCTGTACAGCTCTGCGGAATCAGTGGCGCTATATAAATAAATGGTGATGATGATAACCTCCAGCAGGTTAACAGCTGCCCCTCCAGTTACCCCATCTTCATGGGCTCAGAGAATCTGTCTGCAACAGAAGAGGTTCTGTGCACAGTAGTGTAAAACTGTATTTAATAGACAATGTGTTCCTTAACAAGAATAATTGTTTGAAGTTAAATGTCACTCAAAAGCTTATCAGACTGCACATGTAGACATCCATTGTGTTTATCCATTGTTGTTAGAGGTAGCGTGGATCCAGGCTTCTGTGCCAGGATGTTGTTGCTCTCAGAGAGAACTCTCATCCGGCACACCTCCTTGCGTGTGTAATATAGATATTTTTGGCAAATCTACTTTATATGTCTCTGTTACTATAGACACAGGCCAGTCACAATCAGACACCATAGTCCTAGCCAAGTTTCAACAAGCAGTTTGCACAGAGCGGTGCAGTAATTGGTAATTTTAGATATTGTACACACACACAAACATACAAGCCATCAGGTGCAGAAGGCCACACACCATGATGAAGTCAAGAGACGAAACGTGTAGACTGGCCTCCTGTACGGTGTTCTGGCTGTGACTGCACATGTGGTTCTCCGCCTCTTTCACGTTTTTCCTCACTGCATTAGAGGAACCCCTGCAGCAATACACCAACAGATAAGCTCTCAAGCCTGTTATTAGAAGTACTATATGGACAAAAGTATTAGTACGATTGACCACTACACCAACAGGGACTGTAATGACATTGTATTCAAATACATATACTTTAATATGGAGTTGGTCCCCCTTTTCAAGCGATAACAGCTTCCACTCTTCTTGGAAGGCTTTCCACAAGATGTTGGGAGTGTTTCTGTGGGAATTTGTGCCCATTCATTCTGTAGAGCATTTATGAGGTCAGGCACTAATGTTGGACGAGAAGGCCTGGCTCACAATCTCCGTTCCAGTTCATCCCAAAGGTGTACAACGGGGTTGAGGTGAGGACATTGTGCGGGCCAGTCAAGTTCTTCCACACCAAACTCATCAAACCAAGTCTTTGTAGTCCTTGCTTTGTGCACTGGGCACAGTCATGTTGGAATAGGAAAGGGTCTTCCCCAAACTGTTGCCACAAAGTTGCAAGCATAGCATTGTCCAAAATGACTTAGTGTGCTGAAACATTAAGATTGCCCTTCACTGGAGATAAGGGACCAACCCCAATCCCTGAAAAACAGCCTAATACCATTATCTCTCCTCAACCAAACTTCACAGATAGCACAATGCAGTCAGGCAGGTAACGTTCTCCCGGCATCCGCCAAACCCAGACTCGTCCATCTGACTGCCAAACAGTGAAGCATGATTCGTCACTCCACAAAACATGTTTCCACTACTCCAGTGTCTGTGTGCTTTACACCACTCCATCCGATGCTTGGCATTGGTCTTGGTAATGTGAGGCTTGCATGCAGCTACTGGGCCATGGAAACCCATTCCATTAAGCTTCCGTCACACACAGTTTTTGTGTCTACATTAATGCTAGTGTAAGTTCGGAACTCTTCAGCTATGGAATCAGCAGAGCGTTGGCGACTTTTACGCACCATGCGCCTTAGCAGTCTTTGACCCCGCTCTGTGATTTTTACATGTTCTTCAGTTTCGCGGTGATCTGCTGCTGTTCCTAAACGCTTCCACTTTCTAATAATATCACTTATAGTTGACCGTGGAATATCCAGCAGGGATGAAATTTTCATTGAACATCCTATCACAGTACCACGCTTGAATTCATTGAGCTCTCAGAACGACCCATTTTGTATCACAAATGTTTGCAAATGGAGACTACTTGGCTAGGTGCTTGATTTTATATACCTCTGGCAATAGGTCTGATTGAAACACCTCTATTCAACAGGAGTGGCCAAAGACTTTTGTCCATATAGTGTATGTTATTTACTACTCATTTGATGTGTTTAATCTAAAAATCCTATCCAACTGGCTGTTTACTTTTTTGGACGTTTTCCCATTTTGTTGGTCCATTGTATAAAACCACCATTATATATTTAGATTGATGTTCTAGTCCTTATCTGGATGGAAGTGGAGTCAAAAGGGTTCTGAATTGCAGTACATCACTAATATATGCTCCTGTGGACAATATAGTACCGGAACGGAAACTCTTAGTGGGTGATTCAATCCAGCTCATTTGCCGTGTACTATATTTATACATGCTGAATGCCAGAGGAGCGATTCAATCCAGGGATTCTCGATGCTCGTCGCTTCCTGAAATATTGCTTCATTACGCTCATTACACAATTTTGAATATATTTAATGGAACTAATCTCTATTTGAGATAAAGGGGTTTATAAATTAATCGGTTATGTGTAGATAATATTATAGTGGTGACGAATGATACAACAATATAAAAAATAGTAAAACCAGTATTAAAAAATGTGTAGTGTCTTGGTCGCCCTTTTTAACCAATTAAAAACAGGTTTACAATGAACAAAGTGTATAGTAATGAAAAAATACAGCAAATATATGAATCCAGTGTACATTAAGTTAACCTTACTATGTAGATATCGATAAGATAAAAAGACGTAAAATTGACATAAGAGGATGATATATCCGTGGAGATATTCTAGCAGCCTAAGGAAGCGGCTATTTCAGTTCCTTTGTATAGACACAAGTGTGTTTAGAGCCAAAAGAACTTCTTTTGGAATTCGCTCTCTTACCCTGAAGGATACTTCTTGTTCAATGTCTTTGAACTGGAAGGTATCTCCGGTTTTTGTTTTGCTCAAGTATAAAATGTCTACAGACAGTATGGGTGATTATTCTATTCTGAATGTTCCAAACGTGTTTGTATACACATTTTTGGTTGCCTTTCTATATAATGTACTTTCTATATATTGTACAAATGGGCAGCACGGTGGCTTAGTGGTTAGCACCTCTGCCTCACAGCACTGGGGTCATGAGTTCAATTCCTGACCTGTGCGGAGTTTGTATGTTCTCCCCGTGGGTGCTCCGGTTTCATCCCACACTCCAAAACATGCTAGTAGGTTAATTGGCTGCTATCAAATTGACCCTAGTATATTAGGGAATTGGGTATATTAGGGAATTTAGACTGTAAGCTCTAATGGGGCAGGGACTGATGTGAATGAGTTCTCTGTACAGCGCTGCTGAATAAGTGGCGCTATATAAATAAAATGATGATGGTCATTAATGTACGTATCTAATCAACCAATCATGTTGCAGCAGCTGAATGCATAAAAGCCCAGTCTGATCGATTTCTGCCGATGGTATGCAGAATTTGACGTAAACCACATAAATACATGGATTCATCAATGGTGCAGGCTGGTGGTGTAATAGTGTGGGGAATGTTGTCTTGGCACACATTAGGCCCTTAATACCAATCCTCTGTCAACATGGCATATAGTAAAGTTCATAACCCTATCATCAGCTGAATATGTATGTTTTAATAGTAGGCTAGACAGGCAAAGGTTTAGGTCTGCAAAGTAACGCTTGAATGAGGCACAAACAATGTCTTCTGGACACATAAAACCAAGGTGAAGTTGTTTGGTCCTAATTCACAATGCTATGCTACAAGCACCTCATTCCATATGTCAAGCATGATAATGGAGGGGTGATGAGTTAGGGTGGTTTCGCAGCCTGCGCATTTGGATGCCACACAATTTTTAAGTCCACCACTAACGCCTCTCTACAGTAGGGTATTCTTCTGGAACATCTGTCCAACAACTGAGACATGGACAGAATTGTATCGTACAACAGGACAATGATCCTAAGCACACATTAACTGTGTGGCTGAATGTTTTTAAATGGCCACATCAAAGTCCAGACCTCCACTCCATTAGATACCTCTGAGAGCTGTGTATAAAGGAATACCCTTCTATATCAATGAGCTGAGGCAGTCTTATAAGGAGGAATGGGCCAAAATTCCTTGAATAAGAGACTGATAAACTCCTGACGAAAACAATTACTTGAAGTTATTGCTGCTGGTTGTGTATAAGCTGCTAAATAACTGTCTGTTATTTCATTCATATTGGCTTATTTATTTTTTGAATATATATTGACAAAGTAAAAGCTGTGTATAACTAATATATCGGAGCCTGGAATTATGCAGGCTTGCAACACCCATCCTTCCATAAAGTCACTCAACAAGCACAATCCTAGGCGTCATTTCCGAATTCCCTATAACTGCTGGTTTGGGTTCATACGCGTGACAGAGAAGACGTAACATCTAGATAACAATAGTGTCAATCTCATCTTATCTTTGGGTGACCGTAGGTTCTGTAGATGGGGGAACGCTGCAACATGGTGGGAAAAGGATTACACTATGACAGCTCTCGTAATGTGTCGGGATAATGTGCCTGACAACATTGCTAAGCCTCCGAAACCCTTCTCTACTGGAAACAAGCACTCAGGGCTGTAGAGTTATTAGGTCGGTACCACGTGCACTCTACTGCTTGGTAGTCCATTATCTGTGTTCTTTGCACCACTGAATTTGCAAACACGGACCCCCCAGGTTGAACAGTCTGGATGTAATTATCACTTTTAAGTTCTTTATTCAAGTGGCAAACTATTATGACATTAGATCATATCAAATAGTTGACATATAACCATATTTACATTGTTGGTTACATCATTACATATTGTAAGAAATAAGATGATGTATAAATATGTATCTATGGTAAACATGAGTAGGGTTAGTGAAGTCTAGGGATTAGGAGGGGGTGTACTACATGAAATATCAGTACAGGAGGGAGTGTTTTTGAAAACTCGTTCTTATGATTTTGATTACAATGGCTTGGAGGGTCAATTGGTTTGTGATAATTAAGGATATAGTTTCGGAAAGGGGTAGTTATAATGATAATAAAGAGTTGGAGACTATTGGGTGAATTGTCTTCAATTTTATATTAAAGTCCATTACGCCCATACCAGATTACAGACGTGTTCTCTGTCATGGAGGAAATGTTTTTTCCATGGGGCCTATCTGCCAAATAAGAGCTGAGATTGAGGGAGAATGGTGGCTTTTTTTTTTGGCAGCTGCAAGTATTTGGGACATCAGTTTTTTTTTACAGTGTTTATTTAGCTCTTACACAGGACAGCATAAACGGGAAGGTACAGAGATCCTTTTCTACCAGAGTCTCAAGCAGGGGGTTTAAATGGGATTGGATTTTGTCCCTGAAGGGAGAGATCTGGAGACATGTGGAGAAATGTACCCTTGAGGCCGCAATTTCTCTAGCATTTCAGGTCAGAGGTAGGGAACATTTTATTTAGCTTATCTGGGGTGTAGTACCACCTATAAAACCTTTTTGTATAATATGTTTCTTTGATTAAGGTCGCGATGGAACTTTTAGCGGTACACTATTATCTATTCCTGTCATTCTCACCTGGAGGGGGGCTAGGTCTCTTTCCCACTCCTTCTCATGGCGGCTTTGCGGATGGTTAATGGAGTCAAGCTGAAGGCCGTATAGTGTGGAGATCATACCTTGTGAATGGGAGATATAAACCAGATTTGCTGTAATAGTAGTAGATTGCTTGTATATTGTTGTGGTGGGAGAGACTTTCTAAAATGCTTAAGTTGGAAATATGCAAAGGAGCAACGTGTTGGTTCAGGAGAATTCTGTTGAATGTTGGACGGAGATATGCATTGTTTGTGTTCTGTTATATCTACTACAACTCTATGTCCTGCTAAGATCCATTGGATAAATCGGATAGTAGATATACCTGGTGGGGAAAGATGGATTACTCTAAAGAGAAATAATGGGGGAGTTCAGGGTAGAGTTCTTATTGGTTGAAAGCTTAAGAGTCCCAAATGTATCGCTTATCTTAAGACTATGGTAGTTCTGTCTATTATGCTATTTGAGAGAAAATATTTGGGAAATTTTAATGACTCAGCAATGTAGTTATGATGGTAAGGGTAAGCCTTGATACCCTTATATTGGTCTTTATCATTGTGAGCGATATAGTGACAGTATCTGTACCAGATTTGCTGACTTGCAGTTGGACAAGTGCGATCGAAGGAGGTTATTGACTTATCTTTAACTGGGCCAAATTGTATTACTGTTTCTTTTGTTATTTTTATTTTACTTCGGCCTCTGTTGAAAAGACAAATTATCTGTCAGGGCAAAGCACATATTACATATATATACGTTGCGAGAGTGGGAAGGAAATTGTGGGGCACACTGGTTCTATTGTGTTACTTGTAACCTGTTTGGAAGAGTAAATCCAATCTATTCTGTTTTGAGAAACGAGTGAGGTTGACTTGCCTTGAAGGGATGAGAGAGTGAGATTTTGCACCTGACTAATTGGATAGAGAGAGATGTGAACATCTTGTCCTGCAGGGGACTGTGTGTGTGTGGGGTGGGGGGGGTGTTAAGGTAATACAGCCCTTTAGAACGGTCTGTTTAAAAAACCATTGTAGTCCTTTGACAATTTTTGATGCATTAGTATATAAAAATCTATCTTCCTTGCTATTTTTTTTACATAGTTTAATTGTTGTTTTCTTGCCTTAACACACATCACCAATGTTAAGGCAGAAGGAAACGCAGGTCCTTTTACACATCTGTAGATTAGCTCCTTCATTACCAGACCAATCCTTGCATGTTTGCGGCATGTCCAATATAGCAGTGATACATTATATCTATATTTATGTGTCTTGTAATACATCTGAGAAATATCTATAGCTCCATGCAGACAAAACATAGATTTTTTTGTTTAATTACTCCACTGGTATTGCGGTTTATCATATAATTACACTTAAACTAACCCCACAAATTTTAACCCAGTATTTTTTAATATATGCAGCCATGATGTCACCGCTTGGGATTATCTTGACAAAATTAAGGCTAAAGTAATAAGTATTTTAGGGGGATTATTGAAACGAATGAACGGAGTGGTTCTAAAGTGGTAGTCAGATGGACTTTGAAGTATCTTCACCATATACATATTTACAGCTGGACCAGCAAAACGTCTTAGCATTTTATATGTGAGCTATATAAAAATACAGCTTTAGAATTACTAATTACAGTAGGTACGTAAGCTTAATAACATACCTGGCTGTTTACATGCAGCTATCGATGTGTGTTTGCCCCATAAAATATGTCTTTGGTACCAGCAGGCTAGGTATGTGTTCACAATTTGCAGAGTGACAGTGCAGCTAATACAATGAAAAATAGCAGTGAAAATTACATCTATAGGGCTAAACCTGACTAATGCTTGCACATTTATTTATTTTTTTACGTTGCTAATGCAATGGCTGCAGTGTTTTATTGGTCCACGTGGAGCTAATTTGTTAATAGATTACAAAAAGGTTCAAGCTGTACGTTTAAAACCGTAACTGCAGTATTTTAGATGGCATTATTGTAGCCCATCATCCAGAAGGGGGCGCTCCTTCTCTCCCCACTCACCTGCTGAGTGAATTTACAGTTCAGCTATGTGAGTGTCATCGATGATTGTACAAGTCTTTGCATTTATAGTTGTTATACAGGCATCGTATAGATACCGTTCACCGGTGTGATGTAGGCTGGACCTGTAAGAATCAGACGTGGGTCATTTGTCTCTGTCCAACATAGGATGAATAAACTAACACCAGAGTGTTCAGGAATAGTGGTTTAGCGGCACTTCTAGCAGAACTCCATTCCTTGTTCAGCTCTTTAGCAAGTAGGACACTGTGTGTGATCTTATATGCACTTTAACAAACAAGATCAAAACTAAAGATACATGTGTCTAAAACGCAGTAGGAAGCACTATTTTTTTTCTCCAGTTTTTGTGATGATAAATTAGTATATTCCGTCTTTCAGGGTAAGTTTATCTTTTCCTAAATATGCATGTTTCTGTTTCACGTGTACCTCACTTTCCATGGACCCACGCTTTTTTTGTACTTTTTAAGAACTCTGCATCATCCATTAGATTATGGATTACAGGAGGGTTCAATCCGATAACAGATACTTTTATAGGAAAAAAAAAGTGAAAAATTACAAATAGTTTAGGACCATCAGTACACTGCCACGTTTTAACTAGAGTTCATCCTTGAAGTAAGAATTGGGTAGATATTCGGTGGGGATCCATCCTCTGGGATGTGGACAGCACGGTGGTGTAGTGGTTAGCACTTCTGCCTTACAGCACTGGGGTCATGAGTTCAATTCCTGACCATGGCCTTATCTGTGAGGAGTTTGTATGTTCTCCCCGTGTTTGCGTGGGTTTCCTCCGGGTGCTCCGGTTTCCTCCCACACTCCAAAAACATACTGGTAGGTTAATTTGCTGCTTTCAAATTGACCCTAGTCTGCCTGTCTGTCTGTGTCCGTCTGTCTGTCTGTGTCCGTCTGTCTGTCTGTGTGTGTTAGGGAATTTAGACTGTAAGCCCAATTTGGGCAGGGACTGATGTGAGTGAGTTCTCTGTACAGCGGTGCGGAATTAGTGGCGCTATATAAATAAATGATGATGATGGTTCATACTTTGCAATTACCACTGCAATAAAAACTTGAGCCACTATCTGGTGCCCCCCATACCCCATGCTTGAAGAGATGGGTAAAGACTGAACAGTTGTCAGTGAGGAGAGTGCACTGAGAGTGTTAGGCTTGTGGCATCTGTCCAGCCGGGTGACTCGGTGCACTCTCCCTGCCTTTCGGCCTCTCCTGCACTTCTACTCAGAAGATAATGGCTCTTGCATCTATTCAAGCAACAATTATAAGTAAAGTTCCCCCATAAGACTTCTACCTGGGGGAAAGCTTAAGTGAGAAACTGTCTATGTAGAATTTGTCATTAATTATTGTGTTTATAAATGGGGTGTATTTTGCCAATTTGAAGAGATGGTTGGTGATGGTTGAGTTTAGAAGCCTTGGGGCAATCTGCAAGGATTGTCCTAGAAGGTGGGCATGCCAGCCTCATCCTGCCCAGCAGTACTCATCAGTGCAGTCACTGGTTTAGTAAAATGTGATGTCATGAATGGAAAATAATATAAATATATACCAAAATAGCTTTCTTTGATCCTGGAAAGAAATAAATTCACCTTTCATGTGCCAGAGGGTGATCTTTTTTTCTACACTGGAACTTACCTGGTGTGTAAACGGTTAAGCCGAGTTTCCCTACCATTACTAACAGAATGGCACTTACCAGATTGCATGGACAGATTTTGATTCCAAAATTGTCTTCCATATCAACATCCGCTGCAGCGGATCAACAACAATGAATCTGTGCTTTCCGCGTCCTCTCGGAAATCCTTAATACACCGCCTGCATCTGCTTTTAATTTACTCCTAATAATTGAAAGATGTGGCAGAGTTTTCCAATTAAAGCGCCGCTTTCTGCTGTTTGCGAACGCTCCTCCGTATCGCTGATTGCAAACTGACAGGTGAACTTACCCATGAATTAAACATGAAGCCGGAGCACAGCGTCCGTACTAAAACCTGTGCCATCATGGGGAATTTTAAATACAGGATGTCATTTGCATAATATTAATTTCTTTATCAAGTGTTCTCCTGTATTCAAAGCTAAAATCACTCTGACAAGCCGCAGAAAATAGCTTTCCCCCCTCTTTCTCTTTTTTGATTCACAAGGATTTATTGCTTGTATAATTCCAGATCCTTAATAATATAATGTGAATGACTCTCTGATTTCTATAGAACGCTTGTTAATTGTTCCAGATGGTACTTGCTGCTTATGCAAAATTATTACTGTGTTTTTTTTCTAATTTCTCCGCAGATATTTTGGATCAAATTAATTTTTTTTTTCCATAGATTTTCTTTCTTTTATCGCTCTGTTTGTATCGACGTTGAATTTAATCTGTTCCTACATTTGGAAGAAATTTGCTTCCCTTGTCCCATTTTCTTTGCTGACAAAGAAGGATTAAGCCCATTTTTCCCCTTTTGTGAAGCCGTACAATGAGCTTTCCCTCTATCAGGAGTTCACATAATTTTTGTCTGCCTGAAAGTTGAAATCTGTTTAATTTACTGCACAAGAGAACTAGGAAGCAGAGAATGAGCTTTTATTCTTTAGAACAGCTTTGTGTTCGAGAGATCTCAGCCATGTAACAGCTTGTCGTTCTAATAGAGAGAGGCCGGAAAATTTCTGCAACAAAATGCGTCCTCTTCTGATATGTGGATGATGTTTTGGTACAATGGGCGTAGACCCATGCGGAAGGGAAGCTTTATACATTCTGGTACTTGGAATCTGAGAAGAAGTTTTAAACTCTATTTTTGTTTGCTAAATGTGAGCAGGTTACACATATTAGTTGTATGTTTGCATGGAAACATGCGTGTATGTGTGTGAGAGAGCTACTTGTCTTATCAAAGACACAGCATGGAAACTATAAATAGGCTGCAGTGGTGCCATCTCCTGGTGTATTAAAGTACTGCACAAAACATGCAGTTGTAACATTCAAGGGGAATAATCCCTCTTCATCATTATCATCACCATTTATTTATATAGCGCCACTGATTCCGCAGCGCTGTACAGAGAACTCATTCACATCAGTCCCTGCCCCCATTAGAGCTTACCGTCTAAATTCCCTAACATATACACACACACACAGACTAGGGTCAATTTTGATAGCAGCCAATTAACCTACTAGTAATGTTTTTGGAGTGTGGGAGAAAACCGGAGCACCCGGAGGAAACCCACGCAAACATGGGGAGAACATACAAACTCCACACAGATAAGGCCATGGTCGGGAATTGAATTCATGACCCCAGTGCTGTGAGGCAGAAGTGCTAACCACTTAGCTACCGTGCTATCTTTCATGCAAAAGTATTATTTACATTTAATGAAGTGTTTGTTGTAGTCTAAAGCTCCCTTAACTTCTAGGAGCACAATAGTCACTTTTAAAATAATAGAGGCTTGTGAGCAACTTTATGGTTTCTGTCAGCAAACAATGTTCTCAGAGTCTGCAACTTGCGTTTTACCACAAAACAGCCATGTTGTAATATCTTTTAATTTTAGGTGTGTTCCACTAGGGGATCAGCAACCGTTGCATTTGATCTGAATGACCAGGATGTCCAGATCCTGCACGGCGCATGGGACGGAGCATAGTTATTGCGTTAGATAGGCCTCCAGTTCAGTTATTGGAGACCTGCTCAGCCAATCATAAGTGTGTGAGAAGCGCCACCTGCTGTCAATGGTTCTATTGACACGCAGGACTGTTTTGGTTGTGTGGTGGTGTATTTTACCTTCGTTCTGGAACAGATACTGTCAGTGTTTTGTACTGCAGTGAAGCAATGATATTCATGGGTTAAGTAAATTGTGCATTTAATTTCCAGGGTCTAATTAGTGTTGAGAAGCCGTGTATGTCGCACTCATTAAATGGAGTTTACAGAGATTTATGGTTTCTTAAGATATGAAAGATATTTTAATAGGGCCATTGGTCTGATACTATTCTGTATTAATGGAATGGTTATATGAGCATTTAGTAAAAGCTTTTACGCTCAGCACTTACAGATTTCAGATCGGTTTATAGGAACAGTCCGTTATAAGAACAAAGAAGGTATAATAGGATTATTCGGGTTGTGGGTTCGAGGTGCGGGTCCGGTAGTGCTCAAATGCAGGGCGCATCTATTGTACAGCGTCCGAGACTTTATACAGTATAAACATATCTAGTGCTGGCCAATGCGATCATCTGTTTGGAGAGAAAAAAACAGCATTATTTTCTTTTAATTTCCATTTATGTATTTGAATAAAAGACCAGAAACAACATCCCTACTTTATTAAAAGGACATTTGTGTTTATAGATCAGTGTGTAGCAATTATACAAACAAAAGTGGTGAAATGTAATAGTGTTATGGCTTCGGAACAGCGGTGTGCAGGCCCGCAATGCTGCTTTAATGGCGCCTACTTGTCCGCTGGAAGAATTTCACAGCGCTTGTCCGCTTCACCGCTCCTACAATCAACCGGCTCCTCCGTTTGTGGGTTATCGGATGATCTGGAAATGTACATGATAGCAACAGTAAAAAAATGTCCAAACCACCCCCTTCATTGATAGTTAAAGTTTTTGTGTTTTTCCCATAAAATACTGGTCCGTTCAGCCTCCTTTATTTCTTGATGATGACAGTGAGAGAATATCAGGTGGGTCTTTATTACATGGGTCACTCTTCTGCATTTGAAAGTCCTCCTAGAAATATGCTTTTGTGCAGAAGTGCGATCGAAAGGTACAAAGTGTGTCCCATTGAAAGGTTGTATGTAGGTGAGAATTTAAATCAATATATTACTTCATACCTGAAGGTAAGGGGAGGTGATATCAGGTGGTGTTGTTTGGATCACTTATTTCACAAACTCCATCCGTAACTGTTTACATTCACACTCCAGGCTGTGAGCCCTGGAGCATTATGGGACGGCAGGAGTTGGCGGGAGTAAGATTCTTATTGAACCACAGTGGCATTGACCCTTCATGGTTCTGCTAACTTGGTTTGGAAGGAAACGTACTATACAAAATGTCATCAAGCTCTCTTTTTAAATGCAGGCTATGAATGTGCATGTACAAATGTTATGTGTATGTACTTGTTAAAACTTAAAAGCCAACAAGGTCATGTAATGATAATATACCCAGAAGTTAAGAAATATATCTAATATATAAATGCTTAGTGGCGTCTGTCTGTCTGTGTGTGTGTGGGAAAAAAAAACAAGTTGCAGCGCCACCTGCTGGGCAGAGTTATACACTGACCTACTAAATTCTTAGTGTGTGTGGGGAAAAAAATTCAAAAAGGGCTGAAATTTGGTAGGGCTCAAACTAATTTTCGTGAGGTAATTTTACCTCATGAACACACATGTGTAGAGGCGTGCGTTAGTGTGTGTGTGGAAAAAACTATTTTCTCAGAAAGGGCTCATCCAATTGACCTGAAATTTGGTATACTGACATTATTTGACAAAAAAATTAGAATAGTCAAGTCAGTTAATTTCCATCATCCCCCCTTCCCCCCGTTGGAGGGGTAGTAAAGGCTGAATTTACGAATTGAGGGGTCAAACTCATTTTTGTGAGGTAATTTTACCTCATGAACACACATTAAAAAGGGAGCTTGCGTCGGGAAGTAACGATCTTCCCCTGAGGAGGCCTGGGTTAGGCCCAAATGCATGACAAGAACCTTTTTAAGACCTTAAGTATCTTGATTTGACTAGAATGCATGAGTATCATGCACGGGTTAACTTGTGTGTGTGTATATGTGTGTGTATATATATATATATATATATATATATATGTATGTATATGAATCCCTGCCTCCGTTTCCCCTGTGAATAAAATGGTTTTCAGCCCAGAGAGGATTTTCTGTAGCTTAATCCTGAAATAGTAGGCACAAGTATCGAATAAATAACAAAATCCGTTCTTTATTGAAATGTATTTTTCTATGGTTTCGGTCCTCTTATCTGGGGAAATGCAAACTATGAAAATCATGTTGCTCTCCTGCTTCACTAGGTAGGTCTGTGACTTGTGCAATCACTTGCAACAGCTGCCAATCATCCTGCTAACTAACATTTGGTGGATATATTAATATGTTATCAGATTTGTGTCTCTATAGCACCCTTTCATTGCCAGGGTGCAATTTGTTATCTCCTTCGGCTTACAGATCACACCGCTCCCCGTGGTCATATCAAAACCACCCTAATATATTACAAATTGGCCAGACTCTCTACTTTAGTAAATAGCGACTCTTTAAATCCAAGCGAATTGCAAACATTTTGAAAGCTTGAAGCTGGGCATTTGTTCTAAAATTGTCCCAATTCATTTCAGTGACCCAAACTATTGTTGGGCTTTCCAGAATCTGTGCTACATGCACCAATGCATTTATTGCATTGAATGGGAGGGAAGCTCCAGTAAAATGATGGATATATTTGTACTTTAAAGGTCTTCTCCCCACTCCCTCAAAACTTCTTCAATCAGTCTGAGCTGGTTCATAGTAAAGCGTAGGGCCAACTAGCATGTGGTCCCCCTTTAAGTGTTAACCAGCAACATACCAGAGGAGCATCTCCCCATCATAGTGGGTACCAGACCCACCACGTACAGCGCAGGGCTGAAACCTCTTGGTCAGCAAGTGGGGCCCTTCCTCCTAGAGTACCGTACTGAATAGCACTGGAGCTTGGGGCCCCTGGGGCAGAGGATGACAAGATAATAGTTATATGTATAAAATAGATTAAATGCTGTTGTGGGAGTATATTAAAAGCAAGTCCTAGCGGCCATTGACTGGTTGGTAATGCTGGAGCTTGTGGAACTACAAATGTCAGCATGCCTGGGCCTGCTTAAACATGTAATTCAACAATAGTGTATAATGGGGGTGGGGGGGGGGAGATACCATTTTATAAACAACTTTAATTATTATTAAAAATGCCTTTAAACCACTTTATTACACTTCTAAAGGGAATGTTAGATCTTGAAGTTGTCCATGTGGAGTTTTAAGACAACCCCCAAAATATACAGACACAACTTGCACCTAGCAGAGCCGCAACGAGATTGAATGACAGGTCAGTTGATTGTTGTCACAGATTTGTAGGGAGTTAGTGACGCCTGTCAGTTATGGGGTTTTTATTGTTTTCATTTCACAACGGACGACTACAGGAATGAAGATACCCTAAGGGATTAGGGTGTCAGAGAAAGGTAAATAAATGGTTTGAGGGCGTTTTATTTATTTTAATTTAAAATATTTTTGAAATAGTGTCTGTGCTGTGTGTTTGTCCAGTTTCCACTTGTAGTTCCACAAGCTCCAGCATGGTCTGGTAATTGGCTGCTGAGGCTTGCTGGGACTTGTATGCCAACAATAGTATTTAATGTTCTATTTAATCATTTTTTTTCTTGCTTATTACCTTGACACCCACAGTCCCAGGGGTTGTCAAGAAGAGACCCATTTCTTGTTGGCTGTGGGAGGCTTGCTTCCTGCACTTATTCAACCATGCTGGCCCTTCTCATCCTCTTCTTCCCTTTGAAGCCGTGTGCTGAATGATATGAAATTGGTTCTCACTATGACAGGGGAACCCCACGACGTAGACATTCTTTTTCTTTATTTAGCAAGTTAAGTACTTTTTTTTTTAAAACTGTCCTCCTAAAAAGTATTACCTCCTTTTCAAAATCTCTCTGAAGGGCCAACAAGTATGGCTTACAGTCGCACACAGACTCATACTCTCCTCATGTCATGTGAAGGCAGAAGGAAGGGGTGGGGGGGACTTTACAGTGCAGACAGAGATCAGAGGGCTGTTCCAAAGCCTCTCTGCTCACTACATGTGGCTGTGTTTGCCATAGTAGTCACATAAAACTGGAAATTATTTTAAATGATTGAAAGCAACCTGAAGAAACAAACAAACCAAAAATGTTTATCAACAAGATTCTTCTTATAGCTTGCCACAGTGATTTATGTTAACAAAAAACACCCTCATTTTTTTTATCGGATAGTTGCTTTAAGCCTTCCTGCTTTAGTGGGAACCAACCCAGGCTGATTAGCTTGGGGTGCACATTTTTACCATTTTAGTGGGCTTTTAGATACCACCTACCCCCCCCTCATCCCCAGTATTGGGAAGTAGTAGAAAAGCACCATAGGGAAGTATAAGATTCTTTGGTGTGTTCCATTCTGACAACATACATCAGTGCCGTAATCTAGATGTTGTGCTTTTCCTAGTATCACAATACTGTTGTTTTTATGATATTTTGATCAGATAGTCTTTGTGTGAGCTGTACATGCAGTGAATTTGAGGGGTCAGGTCCTGTAAAATAAGACTGATGAATTCACCCTTCCGCTGATTAATCATAACTAATTACGCCCAGACAAGGTCTGTATTAATAGCTGAATATTGTAACCTTTCTGTAGATTGGTGCAAACACTTTGGCTTTTTCTCCAGGGCTCTGCAACTGCTCCACTAATAAAGAGAAAAATCTTTGATTTGCATTAACGAACGGGACTAATTGTTGTCTTGTTAATTGGCTTCAGGGACTGAGTATTATCTTAATTACAAGGCTCAATTATCCTAATAGCTGCAATGCCAGACAATTGAACATTTGTGCATGTTGAGCTGTTATTTTTATCGGGGCCAGCGCTAACAGAATTCATTAATTAGCAGAATAAATTATGAGCATTTTGTTTACTGATTAAACCTGCTCTTTAGATTGTTAGTTTTGCAGGCCACTTGGAGCCTTTTAGTGCTCAGCTATACAGTTCTTTTAAAGACGTGCATTCATTTTAGGTATAGTTAATTAGGTCAAGACGCGGAACATTGCAATGCCACAGAAAGTGAGTGACAGTCTAGAAAATGACACTTTGGGGCACAACTTGCATGATGTGAGTGTGATTTGTTTGTCTATGTCTAATGCTAAATATATAATGCACCCAAATATGAGGATCAGATCACACCAATACGCTGTGTGCAGCCGTACGCTTCTGTATAGTCACGTAACTGGTGGTACACAGTGGCTACACGTTCTGTAGGTGGACAGCTTGAGATATATTGGACGGGGCTTCAGGAGAACGCCTTGGATAGCAGACCTAATAATTCATGCGAGCACACAGTATATTTATTTGGTTGTAATATATAATGAGATGTAATTTATATACTAATCAGTGGATGGTAACAGCAGGGTGATTTCCATATTAATATTATATTTTATTATCATTTCAAGCAGAATTTAGCCATCCATGTAGACAATTTATGCGAAGGCTGAGTGATCCGCTTGGTGAGCGCTGTTTAGTGTGTGTGTGTTGACTCCAATTACACAGACTAGAACAATCCATGTTTTGCTACGTCTGCACAATCGGTGCTGATCACTTGCAGTTTGCCTTGTGCTCTCCTCTCAATGGTCCATCTCGGACCTGTATATGCTGCAGTAGCTCGAAATACGCGACCGTATTTGTATAAAGGACTCAAGTAAATGTTACAACGCAAGGGGTGCAAATTAGTATTCTGTTTTGCACATAAGTTAAATACTGACTGTTTTTTCATGTGTAACACAAATACTTTCTTATTTGTACACTGAAATTTAAAGTTGATATTTGTGTGCTACATGAAAAAACAGTCCGTATTTAACTTATGTGCAAAACAGAACACTAATTTGCACCCCTTGCATTGTAACATGGTTTTGTCCAGGAGACTGAAATAAGAAGTTTCTTAAGTTAAGATCCTTAATGAATCAGGCCCCAGGTGGTATAAATGTAGGTTACTTACCGCCTCCCCTGTGCTCATTTGGCAGCATTGTGGTTTCTGCAAAGTCAGTCACTGGTAAAAGCCACATGCGGTCCTGAATACGCTTTGGCATATAGTACATGACCCTCACTGGGTGCTGATGAAATTGTTGGATGCATCTGTACAGGTAAAAGTTGAGTATAATCCACTTTACCATTGCAATGTGTGTTTTGTGTTGTCTAATCATTATTATTATATTGTTTAGTCTCGTTATTAATACGGCTTCTAATCTTGTGCATAAATCGCAGCAGCAACAACTTGTAAACAGCATCTTCCAAGTATTATCAGCAGTTTGACTAGCTTTTCAATCTGGAAAGAGTTACTGACATAAATTGTTAGAACTGTATGCAAATCAACGCACCATGTTAATAGTTTGCCAAATTGAGAACATTTTGTGAAAGATATTGTATAAAAATGAGCGCACAAAAGTAGTCATCCTTATGTAAGGCAAAACTGAGCATAGTCATTAGTTGTCCTATTCAGCTAGGGTAGTGTCACTTGGTCCTGCTGTATCGCTATAAAGCCCAGTGTTTCTCTATGGGAACGCCAGAACACCATGCACTTCTGGGCTTTTTCCTGCCTAAGGGGTTGTAGAGCATTTCCTCAATTCTTCATGGAGTGCACACAATTCAATAAAATTCATTGTTTACAAATCCCCCTATTCTACACTCGGTCTGTACAGATGAGCACATTATTTTTATTTTATTTATAAAGCACCACAGAATCCCACAGCGATGTGTAGCAAGGAAATAGAGCCTAGTATTAAAAGCTGAGGTTCAACAAGCAAAATAGAGAACATTCAAGAGGCGTAAATGTAATCATACTCAAACATTAAGCATAACATGTAATGGGTGAGAAACACAAAGTACAGTACAGGACATGCCAGAGGTATAATACAGAGAGATACAAGTAATGAACAAGGAGACATATGGAAAGAGGGCCCTACTCATGAGCAATCACTATCTAATGCAGTGGTCAAGGAACAGGGGTAAATTACCCCAAATGGGGTAAAAATAAAATTCCTGGGGGGTAATGTTGCCAATTCACATGCTGTCAGTTGGATTGTAGACCCCTTTAAATGTGAAATTGCTGTTGTACCAGAAGAGCCTCAATGGTTGGCAGAGGCACTTCTTGAGCTTCGATGCAATAATGAAGCACGTATTGCATTTGAAAACAAAGCAGATCTGTCATATTTTTGGATGTCAACAGCTGCAAAAACATTCAAAATTACACATGAGGAGGCAGTCAAACAGTTGCTGCCTTTTGCAACAACCTACCTTTGCGAACAAGGATTTTCCACTCTAACAAACATAAAAACAAAGCAGAGAAATCGATTGGACGCTGAAGACTGTATCCAAATTGCTCTGACATCAAAATGCCCCAATATTGATGCTCTCGTGTCAAAAATGAAGCAACCTCATTTCTCCAAAACCTGAAGTTTTGAAGTTGAAGCTTTCAAAGAAATTTTGAATAGATTCAATAAAATTTTAAATTCCAATAATTAATAATATATGGTTTCCTTCCTTTCAAATCAAGGGGGTAACGTCATCGTAATCAAATATATATTTGGGGTAAAAGGTAAAAAAGTTCCCTGACCCCTGATCTAATGGGACCTTACATTGAGAGAGAGTGCATACTTGTGCCCAATTGTAAAGCGCTACGGAATTTGCTGGCGCTATATAAATAAATGTTGATGATGTGCAAATTTCCCAAATTGCTTTTTATAGAGATCACTAATCAATGCACACTGAGGTTTTCTTATGTATGGTCCATGCAGATTACAATGGATCTCACATGGACGAAATTTGCCCATGTGAATAAGTCCTTAGGAAGTCCCTCCTCGCCCCATACACACTTTTTTTGTTTCTCCGTCCTGTCTCATCCCCTCCCCCCACCCTGAATTTTGTTACAGTTGCAGTAACTCCATCTGATTTTTAGCACATGATTGTGTAACACGGCTGGGCACTGCTTTTACCCAACTAGTATGCTTGGCAAGAAGTGTCCTTGATTGTTAATTTAACCTGACTGTGCTGATTACATGTTCCAGCAGAATATATTGTCTTCCTCTACCCCTGTAGGTATGAGGACAGCAATGGAGGAAGCTACAGACATGGTAGCATCCATCACGTGTTTTGACTTTTCTTGGTTGGGCAGAATCTGCTAAAATCGTTATGTTGGCACAACGGGATAGGTCTTATAACCTGTTATCAGGCGTTAGTGTTTGCTAACGACAACCAGAAAATACCAGCGCAAAGAGAATTCCAGGATATAAATATAGAAAATGAGAGAAACCAATTGGTACAAAATACAACGGTATTTATTGATCGTTCTAAAACCAATATATCCTAAAACATATAATGCAAAATAGGATGCAATATAAATGGGTATATAATATAACCAACAGAGTAAATAAAAACAGCAATATTAAATGCAATGGGCAAAATCAAAAGAATACATATAGTAGACTGTTGTTAAAGTAGTTAGGTTCCAGACCTATTTGAAATCATCATCACCATTTATTTATATAGCGCCACTAATTCCGCAGTGCTGTGCAGAGAACTCGCATCAGTCCCTGCCCCATTGGGGCTTACAGTCTAAATGTCCTAACACACAGAGACACACACAGACAGACAGAGAGAGACACAGACTAGGGTCAATTTTGATATCGGCCAATTAACCTACTAGTATGTTTTTGGGTTGTGGGAGGAAACCGGAGCACCCAGAGGAAACCCACGCAAACACAGGGAGAACATACAAACTCCTCACAGATATGTGACTGACATAAATATTCTATTAGGGAAAAATATTCCATACACAATAAAGTGTCAAAATAATTCTCAATAGTAGATGAGGAAACTATACATGAAAGTCCACGGAAATAATGGCCGCTGAGTAATCCGGCTACAGAGTGTAGCAAGAGAAACACGTAATACCTCTCCCGAACTCCACTTTTACTTGCCGAACGCGGCTCTCCGGCTTGAGATGAACTAGGAACAGGCGTTGATTTGGGTGCGCGGTGGAAAGTTCCTCAAAGAGAAGTATCCTTCCTTGATGATCGTAACTAACAGCCGTCTCTCGGATCCACACTTAATGCAAACAGGAAATCAGCTGTACTCTTACGTGCTAAACCGATCATAAAATAATAAAAACAAATCTTGATATAGGTTTCCATATGTATATGCAAAGCATAAACAAAATGTGTATTATAATCTGGAGAGAAAAAAAACCAACACGTTGACAGCCTGGTCTGTGATTTAACATTATCACATTAATAACCCATCCATTCTTCAAACCATTTTTAAGCATGATCTGTATGATAAAGGGCATCTACTTAATTACAAGCTTGCTTAATTACAGCTGTGTGGAAACTCGTTTGTTTAGGAGGATGCTAATTACACTGCTGAGCCCTTGGCTTGGGCTTGCGTTCTGCATTCCGTACCGTGGCAGAACGCCCAGATGAAGTGGCTTCAGTTTTAATGACTGCAGGTGACACGGAGAGAGCTGCCTGTGCCCTAACTCATGTCTGACAGACACCCAGATGAGAGCAGTGCTGGGCGGCTCTGCGCAAACCCTGAAAATTAGACGTTTCCGTTGAAACACCGACTGGCAAAGTTTGGCCTGCGGGGCAAACCCAAGTGGCCCTCTGCTTAGTGGCTTGTATCACCTATAACCATGGTTAGAATGGCAACATAAGATACATCTAGTACAGATGTATTGATGACATTGCCAGTGTTGTTATAGCAACATATCTTACTGTACATATTTGTATTTATTATTGTGAATGATAGCTGGCATGATGGTTATTTAGCTGTATACCCATCTCTGAACAGTGGTAGCATAAACGGGCAGTGAGAGTTATTTACAAACATTGCATTCAGGTGCAAATTTTCACAAAATCTCTAGCAACTCACCAGTAATTACCATTCATAAGTGTATTTGCTAGTTGGTTGCTTTAGGCTTAGCGGTTATGTGTAACTAAATAACATTTCTCAGGATGGAAATGTATGTTCAACACTATGGCATACACATTGCATTTTAAATTCCATTTTAAAGTCTTCCTGAGTGTGCGTTGAGAATAAGGTGTCATAGGTGCTTTGAATGTTTAGTGCTTTTCCTGCATAACTCTCCATCACTCCCTAGGTGGCAGCTTGACAAGAGGGGGAAACTCTTCCCCTCGTAGGAGTGATTGAAGCTCGAAACACATTGCTTGCTGTGCCTTCAGTGATTGGTCACTACGTGGTGACAAGGGAGGAGCTTGTTACCACCAGCGTGATTGAGGGATAGAAGCTGTATTATTTTTCTATGTAGAAAAACCCTGTTGTTTAAAGTGCATGTGTGGAACCACAACCAGCTTACAGAGGAGTAGTTGTACCATTCAAGTGAGACTGTGAATACCTATAGTGTATATAATATGAATATAAGGGGCTGGCTATAAAAGACAATTAAGGTTTATAATGATGTGTCTCTGGGTTTAGCAGACTGAACTGGTATTTCCAAACAAGCTTTGTTTTTATCTTTCTTTTTTGTCTCTTCTGACTGTTTTCTCTGTCTTGTTCAATGTCCTTTTTTGGTTTTTCAATGTTTCCCATGTTGTTCAGTTTGTTTCCTCTCCAACCACTGGTTGGCTGTTGCTGCCCTCGCTGAGCTCAGCATCTGATCAGTGTCAGGACCTGACTTTGAGGCTTCTCAGAGAGAGGCCTCCCCACTGCTCTGCAGCTTAATGCCGTCCTGTCCCATGCGGTCTGTTGGAGAGGAGAGCGGTCTGTTGGAGAGGAGAGCGCATGCTCAGTTAGGGAGATCCTTGTGGTCTAATAATAATCTTGAGTGCAGCCCTTAGTATAAGAAGAAGAAGGTAGACTGGCTGGGGGAGCGGGGGAGACCCCCTTTCTAGCCCACCCCTGGTGTACTGATTACTAAAAGGGTCATGTTGATCAATTACTGCTTTTCATGCCCAAGTGTAATTATTTTGTCTCTTTACGTTATGACCGTTGTGTGATTTATGTATTTAACCCACTTATGACGTCTGTCATTCATCTCTTTCAGCCATGGACGGCGTTCCCTTTATGATTTCTGAGAAGTTTGCATGTGCGTCGGAGGCTGTGAGTATGCGGTCTGCACTACAGTATAGTTGTAATTACCCGTCTTATGTTTATCTTTCTCATCTTGCTGCTCTGT